>NC_083889.1:55607128-56224585 GCF_032452875.1 Bos javanicus
CACCACATGAATTTATGTGGAAACCCATCCATTTTTCTGTCGAAAAACACTGAGGTCGTTCCCAACCTTTGGATAAAAATAATGCCCTAGCGAATGTCCTCGTGCACACAGTACCTATCCTTGAGGGTCTGAGTCTTTTCTGTTCTGTCACCTACCCCTCATCGATCAACACGCCAAACGACTGGTTTAGGTCTCTGTTCCAGAAACTTGTGGTTCATGAAAGTGGAAGCTTGTCTGAGAGGTGACATGTTGGTTTCCCTCAGGGTTTTTAACTTAAGAGAGTGGTACATTAAAGTCACCTGGGAGGTTTTTTCTTCCCCCTTGAAAATAAACCAAGACTTCACTTGGAACCTAGAGAAGTCAGTGTTTCTTGCGGGGAGGGGATGGGGGAGGCTGTCCTCTTGGAGAGCATCTTAGTGTCAGGGCTGCCCACTGATTTACCGCCCAGGGTGGACTCGGGCAGGCTGTTCTCTGTACAGCCAATGCGGCAGGTCACACCCGACCCGGACGATGCCTCGTTGACTCCGGTCACAGCCCTCTAGACAGGGGACATACCCCAGGAGAAGAAGTGGCCTTTCAGTAGAGGAATCATTGCGGACATGGGTGCCACTGAGGTGCAGGCCTGCCCTGCTGGCTTCCTTCTCTGTCTTCCCTTCCAGGCACCTGCACTGATGGCAGGTTGGATGTATTTCTTCCTTCTGGGTTAGACAAGGCGTATCCTCTTTAACTCCAGTTGCTAGGCCAATATCATGCTGAATAGAAAGGTTACAGCCTGCCTTCAGTGAGCTCCTGTTTTGGTGCTGACGACTGCTCATATATACATTTATAACTGTACAGATTATCTAAAGGCCACCAGATACATACAAACCAGGAGTATAGGGTGTCAAACAGGGGATGATTCCAGTTTAGGGGCTGGGGAAGACTTCACAGATAGTAGGACTTTAACAGAGACAACGAACAATGAGAACAGCAGATTCAAAGGCACAGATTTTGCCTCACTCAGGTAACTGCAGGATAGGGTGCATATGTGGTAACGCATAGAGACGAACCAGAAAGATTGGAAGGTGGGCAGGTTGAGGTTAGGCTGAGGAGCATTTTGAATAGAATTTATCCTGAAGATGTGAGGGGCTGTAGGGACTGTGAGAAAATGCCTTTGGCAGCCAGGAAAGGCATCAGTTGTAAAGGGAGAGCTGGAGGCCTGTGTAGGAGACCGGAGGAGACAGCAGCAGCAGAAAAGAGCAAAGGAAAGGATGGGTTTGAAGGAAGGTACTCTGTCAGGGGGGCTTCCCTAGTGGCTCAGCGGTTAAAGAATTCGCCTGCAATGCAGGAGCCACAGGAGACCTGGGTCGGGAAGATCCTCTGGAGAAGGAAGTGGCAACCCACTCCAGTATTCTTGCCTGGAGAATCCCATGGACAGAGGAGCCTGGCAGGTTACAGTCCGTGGGGTCGCAAGACTTAGACACGACTTAGCGACTAAACCACCACCACCACTCTGTCAGGGAGGAAGCAAAATGCTGATTGACAGCAGAGGGCAGCTTTGGTTATTTACTCTTTCTCTGTTTCTGCTCATTTTGTCAGACTGGGATCAGACGAAAGGTAAATAGCCGCAGTATTTGTGTCAATACATGGTTGTTCAGTCGCTTAGTCGTGTCCAGCTCTTTGCAACCCCATGGACTGCAGCACTCCAGGCTCCCCTGTCCTTCAGTATCTCCCTGGAGTTTGCTCAGACTCATGTCCATTCAGTTGATGGATGTTGCCATCCAACCAGCTCATCCTCTGCTGCCCCTTCTCCTCCTGCCCTCAGTCTTTTCCAGCATCCGAGTCTTTTCCAGTGAGTCATCTCTTCACATCAGATGGCCAAAAATCAGAGCTTCACTTTCAGCATCAGTCCTTCAATTCAGAGTTGATTTCCCTTAGGATTGACTGGTTTGATCTCCTTGCAGTCCAAGGGACTCTAAAGAGTCTTATCCAGCACCATAGTTCAAAAGTATCAGTTCTTCAGCACTCAGCTTTCTTTATGGTCCAACTCTCACATCTGTACATGACTACTGGAAGAACCATAGCTTGACTATACAGATCTTTGTCGGTAAAGTAATGTCTCTGCTTTTTAATACGCTGTCTAGGTTGGTTATAGCATTTTGTCCAAGGAGCAAGTGTCTTTTAATTTCACAGCTGCAGTACTATCTGCAGTGATTTTCGAGCCCAAAAACATAAAGTCTGTCACTGTTTCCATTGTTTCTCCATCTGTTTGCCATGAAGTGATGGGATTGAATGCCATGATCTTAGTTTTTTGAATGCTAAGTTTTAAGCCAACTTTTTCCGCTTTCCTCTTTCACCTTCATCAAGAGAAACTTTAGTAACTCTTCACTTTCTGCCATAAGGGTGGTGTCATCTGCATATCTGAGGTTATTGATATTTCTCCTGTCAGTCTTGATTCCAGCTTGTGATTCGTTCAGCCTGGCATTTCGCATGATATACTCTGCATATAAGTTAAATAAGCAGGGTGACAATATACAGCATTGACATACTCCTTTCCCGATTTGGAACCAGTCCGTTGTTCCATGTCTGGTTCTAACTGTTGCTTCTTGACCTGCATACAGGTTTCTCAGGTGGCAGATAAGGTGGTCTGGTATTCCCATCTCTTTAAGAATTTTCCAGTTTGTTGTGATCCACACAAAGACGTTAGCATAGTCAATGAAGCTAAAGTAGATGTTTTTCTGGAATTCCTTGCTTTTTCCAGTGGATGTTGGCAGTTTGATCTCTGATTCCTCTGCCTTTTCTAAATCCACCTTGAACATCTGAAAGTTCTCAGTTCATATACTGTTGAAGCCTAGCTTGGAGAATTTTGAGCATTACTTTGCTAGCATGTGAAATGAATGTAATTGTGTGATAGTTTGAACATTCTTTGACATTCCCTTTCTTTGGGAATGGAATGAAAACTGAGCTTTTCCAGTCCTGTGGCCACTGCTGAGTTTTCCAAATTTGCTAGTATACTGAGTGCAGCACTTTAATAGCATCATCTTTTAGGATTTGAAATAGCTCAGCTGAAATTTCATCACCTCCACTAGCTTTGTTCATCGTGGTGCTTCCTAAGGTCTGTTTGACTTCGAACTCCAGGATGTCTGGCTCTAGGTGAGTGATCACACCATCGTGGTTATCTGAGTCATTAAGATCTTTTTTGTATAGTCCTTCTGTATATTCTTGCCACCTCTTCTTAATTTCTTCTTCTTCTGTTAGGTCCATATCGTTTCTGTTCTTTATTGTGCCCATCTTTGCATGAAATGTTCCCTTGGCATCTCTAACTTCCTTAAAGAAATCTCTATTCTTTCCCATTCTATTGTTTTCCTCTGTTTCTTTGCATTGGTAACTTAGGAAGGCTTTCTTATCTCTCCTTGCTGTTCTTTGGAAGTCCGCATTCAGATGGGTGTCTTTCCTTTTCCTTTGCCTTTCACTTCTCTTATTTTCTCAGAGCTAATACAGAGAGCCAGTGAACTCTGAAGAGGGATTATGCTTTAACTGGCATTAATCTATAGAAGGGGGACAGAAGGACCATGACAGGACGCCTTTGCTGAGCCTGCTTCAGCTGCTTCTCTGCCCTTGAAGAATCCAGTTGTGTTACAGACATGATGAGAGAGAGGTTTCTCAGGCTGCCAGCTGACTGCTCATCTTGGTTTCACGCTGGGCAGTTTCAAGCATGGATCAAGGTCTGACTGTCAATTATGAAGGCCCAGAAACATGGTTTTTGCAGAGTATCCAGAGCTGATACATATGAACTTACTGGAGAATAACAGAACTGTGATAGTCTTTTCATCAAAATCCTCTGGTTGGCACATTCTCTGTAGAAAGCCAAGTTAAAGTCAAGTAATTTGCTGATCATGGATCAGAGCTAGTTGGATGATCGTGAATGTCAGGGTTCCCTCTCCATTGTAGAGATGTAATGCCAGAGAAGGTAATCCATCTTAAACATCTCTAGACAGGGACTCCCCTGGTGGTCCAGTGGTTAACATCCACACTTCCACTGCAGAGGCCATAGGTTTGATCCCTGGTCGGGTAACTAAGATCCCACAAACGAAAGCTCTATAAACAGTAGAGCTTCTGGAGAAATGACTGTAGATCTAGCGTGATCTTCTATGCCAGAAAACATAAATTAAACTCTCAGAACTAACAAATCACATCCAAAGGACAGAGGCCCAGGGCAGTCAGGCAAGAAGAAGAAACAAAAATTACCCCTATCGGAAAGAAAGAGTAAAACTGTCCCTGTTCATAATATTATCTATAGAATACCCTAAGGACTCACATAGTGAGTATTAGAATTAATAAACGAGTTCAGCAAGGTTGCAGGATACAAGGCAAATATACAAAGCTCAATTCTGATTCTATACACTTACCATGAACAATCTAAAAATGAAATTTAATAAGTAATTCAATATGTAGTAGCATCAAAAAAGAATACAATGTCATAAATAAATTAACAAAGGTAGTATAAGCTTTGTATACTAAAAACTATAAAATACTATTGAAAGAACTTAAGGCATAAGTAAATGGCATCCATGGATATCTCTTGTTCATGGATTAGAATAATTAATATTATTAAAGTGGCAGTGCCCCCTAAATTGATCTACAAATTCAATATATTCTCTATTAAAATTTCAGCTGCCTTTTTTTTTTAAACAGAAATTGACACCTGATTTTTAAAATCATAAAAAAAATGCAGGGATTCAGAATGGATAAAAGAAAGTTGGAGGTCTCATACCTCCTCATTTCAAAACTTATTCCAATGCAATAGTGTTAATAACTGACATTTGTTGTTGTTCAGTTGCTCAGTCATGTCTCTTTACGACCCCATGAACTGCAGCACACCAGTCTTCCCTGTTCCTTCCCTTCTCCCAGAGCTTGCTTAAACTCGTGTCCATTGAGTCAATGATGCCATCCAACCATCTTTTCCTCTGTTTTCCACTTCTCCTCCTGACTTCACTTTTTCCCAGCATCAGGGTCTTTTCTAATGAGTTGGCTCTTCGGCATCAGGTCTCCAAAGTATTGGAGCTTCACCTTCAGCCTGTGGTACTAACAGACATGTAGATCAATAGATTAGAATTGAGAGTCCAGAAATAATCCCATACATTTGTGATCAACTGATTTTTGACAGAAGTATAAGACAATATAATGGATGATAAGTTGTCTTTTCAACAAATGATACTGGGAAAACTGGACATCCCCACACAAAAGAATGAAGTTGGACCCTTAACTTCACACCATATACAGAAATTAACTTTATATTTATTGATCTTAATGTAAGAACTAAAAAACATAGAACTGTAAAACATAGGTGTAAATCTTCATGACCTTGGATTAGGCAGTCGTTTCTATGTACGGCACCAAAGCACAAGAAACAAAGGGCAAGAATAAATAAATTGGACTGTATCAAAATTAAAATTTTTGTTCTTTGATGAGCATCATTAAGAATGTGAAAGGACAGCCCACAGCACGGGAAAAAAGTATTTGTAAATTATTTATCTGTCTGATTAGGGCCCCAAATCCATAATGTATAAATCTTCAGTTCTGTTCAATTGCTCATTTGTGTCTGACTCTTTGCATCCCCATGGACTGTAGCACACCAGGCTTCCCTGTCCATCACCAACTCCTGGAGTTTACTCAAACTCAAAGTTGACTCATAATTCATTGGGTCAGTTATGCCACCTAGCCATCTCAGCCTCTGTCATCCCCTTCTCCTCCCGCCATCAGTCTTTCCCAGCATCAGGATGTTTTCCAGTGAGTCACTTCTTTGCATCAGGTGGCCCAAGTATTGGAGCTTCAGCATTAGCATCAGTCCTTCCAATGAATATAAGTTGTATAAATCTTACAATTTACCAATAAAAACTTGAGTAGAATATAAGTAAATGATTTGAATCAAAGAAGATACACCACTGGTCAGTAAGCACCTTTTCAGATACCCAACACTGTTAGTCATTGCCACTGCTGCTGCTAAGTCTCTTCAGTCGTGTCCAACTCTGTGTGACCCCATAGACGGCAGCCCACCAGGCTCCCCCTCTCCCTGGGATTCTCCAGCCAAGAACACTGGAGTGGGTTGCCATTTCCTTCTCCAATGCATGAAAGTGAAAAATGAAAGTGAAGTCGCTCAGTCGTGCCCGACTCTTCGCGACCCCGTGGACTGGAGCCCACCAGGCTCCTCCATCCATGGGGTTTTCCAGGCAAGAGGACTGGAGTGGGGTGCCTTGCCTTCTCCAGGGGAGGTGGAAATCAAAGCCACAGTGAGAAGCCATTGCACACCGACCCGGATGGCTACAGTAAGAGACAGACAGGAGCAGGTGGTAGTGAAGATGCAGCACAGTTGCAGCTCTCACATGTTATCTGTACACTGTGAGATGGGGCAGCCACTCAGAAAAATATCACAATTTAAAAAACATGGATTGTTAAAAAACATGAATTGTGGCTGAGTCCATTTATTGAGCTAACTTTTTATTCAGTCTCAACTATGTATCAGGTCTTGTGCCAGTTATTTGGGGTTATAGACATTTCTCAATCTAACAAGAGAATCTCAGAAGAGAAATGTAGGGAAGGAGTGGGGGAATAGAGAGGAGAAAACAGAGAAGGTAGCCTTGAAGTAATGTCTTCAGTGAGTCTTTCTTCTTCACATCTGTCCCTTTGTCATATGTGTATACTTACTTATATCAGAGGACTTCCCTAGTAGCTCAGATGGTGAACAGTCTGCCAGCAGTGCTGGAGATCTGAGTTGGATCCCTGGGTTGGATACTTACATCAGAAGACTATGCATTGAAACATGTAAAATATCATGTATGAAACGAGATGCCAGTCCAGATTCGATGCACGATGCTGGATGCTTGGGGCTAGTATGATGATATGGGGAGGGAGGAGGGAGGAGGGTTCAGGATGGGGAACACATGTATACCTGTGGTGGATTCATTTTGATATTTGGCAAAACTAATACAATTATGTAAAGTTTAAAAATTAAATAAAATTTAAAAAAAAAGAAAAAAAGACTATGGACTTGGTCGATCATATAAACCTGAACCCCAGGCCTGACTGCTGCTTGTGAGCTGCGTAATCTTGGTCAAGGCCCACACCTCTAGGGCTCTATTAACTCATCTGTAAAATGAAGTTAATGATGCCCACCTCTCAGAGTTGTTTGGAGATTCAGTAAAGAAAGCCACATGTGTAAAGGGTTTTGTACAGTATCTGGCAAGATGATGTGTGCTTGTTAAATGAGAACTTCTGTTAATTACGGCAGAAATGATGCTTTTATATATGGCACTTTTTAAAATTCATATTCCTGTTTGTTGCAAGCATATAGAAGGACAGTTAATTTTTGCATGTTGACTTAGTATCCAGCAATCTTTACCAAATTCACTTATATATTCTAGTTATTTTTCAGTTCTGTTAGATTTTCAGTGTTTGCAATTTGTCATGTGTGAATACCGACTAATTTACTACTTTTCCAATTTTTACATCTTTTAAGATATATCTTCATTGAGGTACAATTAGCATGCAATAAAATTCACTTACTTTAAGTATACAATATGACTTTTGTATCTTTTTTATAAAGATTTTTTGTAAATTTTATGAAGAATTTTATATCTTTTTTCAGCAACATATTTTGTAGTTTTCATTGTAGAGCAGGTCTTTCACTGCCTTGATTAAATTTATTCCTAAGTATTTTTTTTTTATGATATTGTAAATGGAATTGTTTTCTTAATTTTCTTTTTGGATTATTCATTTTTAGTGTATAGAAATGCTGCTAGTTCTGGGGTATTGATTTTGTATCCTGCAACTTTGTTGAATTAGTAATATTTTAGAATAACCTATTTTGGTCTTTCTTCATTTTCTGTTATTTCTGTGTTCTCTTGTTGATTTCTGCTCCTATATTTATATTTACCTTCCTTTTTCAATTTGATTCTTTTTCTAGTTTCTGTATTAGAAGTCAGACCATAGATTTTTTTTTAGTTTTCTGAGAGCAGCCCATTTTATTTTAGTGATTTTAAGAATTTTTTTCTTTTAGAAATTATTTGTTATTCAAGTGATTTAACAGTGGGTATGTGTTCAGGCTACTTTCTGCATTTAGTCTTCCAGCATATTCTCCTATGAGATTATTAGACTAAACACTCCCCAAGTGATGAGAAACTTGAAATCTGGCAATACAGTTTTAAACTTCCTTCTCTTCTGCGATATGCATTGTGTATAAAGCTAACATTTCCCTCTCAGTGCTGCCTTGTTGCGTCCCACAAGCTTTGGTATATCCTAGTTTCACTACTATCCATTGTGACTTCCTGTTTGACTTGTGAATTTCTTACAAGTGTTGCTTAATATCCAATCATTTGGACATTTTCTCCTCTTTCTGTTGTTGCAGTTTCATTCATTCATTTAATGCATTTGATTCACAGTGATCAGAAAACATTGATTTTAATCTTTTGAGATTTGTTGAGATATACTTTATGAATAAGACTATAATCTACTTAGGTAAGTGTGCCATATGTACTTGAAAAGAATCTAAATTCTCCCATTATTGCGTATAGTATACTATGTATGTAAATTACATCTCAAGTTGATCAGTCATTTCACATCCTCTATATCCCCTTACTGATTTCTCATGTCTCACTCTGTTAGTTAGAGAGGTGTGTTACAATCTCCAGACTGTAAATTTATCTATATCTTTTGTTTTTAATTCTCAACTTTGTTTTATTTCTTTCAAAGCTATATTGTTTGATGCATATGTATTTAGATGGTGATACCTTTCTGTTTCATTGACCCTTTAATTATTAAGAAATGTTTCCAGTTATTTCTCATAATACCTCTTACTGAAACATCTGTTTATCTAATACTTACATAACAGCAAAAATTGTTTGCATGGTATAAATCATTTACTTTCAACTTGTCTCTGTATTTAATGTGTATTTTTAGTTGCAGTTGTTTATTTTAATTAGGTTTTTTACTCTGTTTCCACTTAATGTAACTGCTACTATAATTGGGTGTAATTTTCTTGTCATTTGTTTTATATTTGCTCATTCTATATTTTCTTTCCTTATTCCTTTTTCTCTGGCTTCATTTTAACTAGTCATGAATTTTTAAATTCTATTTTATCTTTTCTATGGACATTTTTGTTATACCTTTTAGATATCAATCTTTTACTGGTTATTGTAGAAATTTCCAAATTAATCTATTGCAGTTTACTTTACCATTTTTCAAACAGGGCAAGGAACTTGAACTAGTATGTTTTGTTTACTTTTCTCCAGGTTTCTCTTGCTATAATTGCCAAATATTCTATTTCTCTGTGAGTAATAAAACCCACAAGGCTTTATCATTGTTGCTTTTATCAATCAATAGTCTTTATGTTCATCTGTATATTTACCATTTTAGAGCTGAGGATTCCTTCTTGTAATTGTTACTTCCATATCAGATCACTTGCCTTTGAGCCTGAAGAAGTGCCTATAATACATTCACCATATTAAATATCCTGTAGTATTACTTGTAGAGCAGTTCTCTGCAAGAAATGATGAACACTGTTTTTGTTTTTCTGAAAGGATCTTTATTTTGCATTCCTTTTTAAAGGACATTCTCCTTGGGTACAGAACTTTTATCTTTGCTAAAATTTTTATCAGTTAGTAGTGTCCCTCGGTTTGGTTCTCTTTTAATTCATCTTCCCTGAGGATCAGTACGCTTGAATCTGTGGGGTAGATATGTTTCTTCAGGCTTGGAATATTATTTGCCATTATTTTTCCAAATTTGGTTTCTTTCCTGTTCTCTCTCTTCTTGTATAGAAGTCTACTTACATGAATGTTAGATCATTTGATCATGCCTCAAGTCTATATTACTTTCTTTTTTTAATGGTTGACATTTTACTGTGGCTTATTCAAATATAATATCCTCAAAAAACAGTATAATATTATATCAGTACAGTATTAAAATAATAAAGTCAACCTTAAAAATTCTTAGTAAAACAATTCATTTTTTGTATCACTTATTTCGTGTGTTATCCAATGAAAAGTAGATGCTACTAATTGATTTTATTATCACTTGCATTTTGATCAGTTTCACATTCTTCTGGCTTCAAAGGGTATAAAATTTTGCTTAAAACATGGTAATGAATTTTTTTTAAAAAAGATTATAACATAAAATGTATATGATAAAATTCACATACATATAGTTTTTTAATTGAAGTATTGTTGACTTGCAGTATTAGTTTCAGGTATACAGCATAGTGATTTAATATTTTTATACATTGTATACCATATAAGGTTATTACGATGTTTTTCATTATTTTCCCTGTGCTGTACTTGACATCTTCGTGACTTACTTATAACTGGTAGTTTGTACCTCTTAATCCCTTTCACTTACTTTTTTCTGTCTTCCCTCCCCCTCACCTCTGGCAACCGCTAGATTGTTCTCTGTATCTATGAATTTATTTTTGTTTTATTTGCTTTTTTCCGCAGATTCCAAATATAAGCCAAAACATACAGTATTTTTCGTACTCTTTCTAACTTGTTTCACTTATCCTAATACCCTCTCCGTCCATCCATGTTGTCACACGTGGCAAAATTTCACTCGTCTTTATACCTGAGAAATATTCCATTGTGTGTGTCTGTGTGCATGTACCACCTCTTCTTTAGCCTTTTGTCTGTTGATGGACACTTAGGTTGCTTCCATATCCTGTCTATTGTAATTAATGCTGCAATGAATATAGGGAATATGTGTATCTTTTTGAATTAGTGTTTTGTTTTCTTTGGATAAGTATCCAGAAGTGGGATTTCTGGATTGGATAATAGTTCTATTTTTAATTTTTTGAGAAACCTCCATACTGTTTTCCATACTGTATCAATTTCCATTTCCACTAACAGTGCACGAGAGTTTCCTTTTCCCTACCTTCTCACCAACGCTTGTTGTTTCTTGTCTTTTTGATAGCCGTTCTCACTGGCGTGAGGTGGTATCTCATCGTGATTTTGATTAGTGTTTCCCTGATGGTTAGTGACGCTGAGAATCTTTTCATGTGTCTGTTTGGCCATTTCTGTGTTTTTGGAAAACAATCTATTCAGGTCCATTTTTTAATCAGATAGTTTGCATACTTTACATTGAATTGTATGAGTTATTTTGGATATTAACTCCTTATCAGACATCTGATTGACAAATGCTTTCTCCCATTCAGTAGGTTACCTTTTTGGTTTGTTGATGGTTTCTTTTGCTTTTTAGTTTTTTATTGTCCTGCTTGTTTATTTTTGCTTGTTTCCCTTGCCTAAGGAGATAGATTAAAAAATATACTGCTGAAAGAAAACAATGTTGGAGATAATACAGCCGGTTTTTTTCTAGGAGTTTTATGGTTTCGGGTCTTATATGTAAATCTTTAATCCATTTTGACTTTATTTTTTGTGTGGTGTAAGCAAGTGGTATAGTTTCATTCACTACATGTAACTGTCCTGTTTTCCCAGCACCATTTATTGAGGAAACTCTCCTTTCCCCATTGTATGTTCTCGCCTCCCTTGCTGTAGATTAATCGGCCGTACGTACACGGGTTTACGTCTGGGCTCTGTATTCTATCCTGCTGGCCTCTGTGTGTGTCTTTGTGCCCGTGCGCAGCACAGCGTTCCTGCAGCTTTGTAGTCTAGTTTGAAGTCAGCGAGTGGGATACGCCCAGCTTGGTTCTTTTTCCTCAAAATTGCTTTAGTTGTTTGGGGGTCTTTTGTAGTTTCATACAAATTTTTGGATTATTTGTTCTACTTGTATGAAAAATGTCATGGGTATTTTGATAGGGGAGGTTTTTCCTGTGGTCATGTATGGATGTGAGAGTTGGACTGTGAAGAAGGCTGAGTGCCGAAGAATTGATGCTTTTGAACTGTGGTGTTGGAGAAGACTCTTGAGAGTCCCTTGGACTGCAAGGAGATCCAACCAGTCCATTCTGATGGAGATCAGCCCTGGGATTTCTTTGGAAGGAATGATGCTAAAGCTGAAACTCCAGTACTTTGGCCACCTCATGCGAAGAGTTGACTCATTGGAAAAGACTCTGATGCTGGGAGGGATTGGGGGCAGGAGGAGAAGGGGAGACAGAGGATGAGATGGCTGGATGGCATCACTGACTTGATGGACGTGAGTCTGAGTGAACTCCGGGAGTTGGTGATGGACAGGGAGGCCTGGCGTGCTGCGATTCATGGGGTCGCAAAGAGTCGGACGAGACTGAGCGACTGATCTGATCTGATCTGATCTGATCTGATTGATAGGGACCAGACTGAATCTGTAGATTGCTTTAGGTAGTGATGAAATTCTGACGATATTAATCTTCCACTCTGTGAGCATGGTGTCTCTTCATTTCCTTTCGTCAGTGTCCTTTGATTCCCAGAGTGTAAGTTTCTCTTTTAGATGCAGTTGTAATTCTGTTTTTTTTTTCTTTTCTTTTCCTTTGTGCTTTATTTTGGATACTTAATACTGAGTTATATCTGGCTCACTATTCCTATCTGCTGCTATATCCAGTCCACTTTTAATTCATTCAGTGAGTTCTTAATTTCAGTTATTGTTTTAGGAAGTTCTGGAAAGAAATTCTCAGTTCAAATATCCTATCTTTTCATCCAGATTTTCTATCTTTTTTTAATATATTAATTATGTTATTTTGAGGTCCTTGTCTGCTAAATCAAATATCTGGATTATCTCTAATCTACTTCTAATCACTGAATTATCTCTTGATTATTAGTATTTTTTTATAGTTTTTTTTTCTTCAGGGAGTATACTTAGTAATTTTTTAGTATATGTCACACAATGTAAATGATAGTTTTAGTCTAGATTAAGTTATAGTATTCTAAAGAGTTGTTAAATTTGTTCAGACCGTTGTTAAATTTGTTCTAATAACTTCTAAGTTACTGGAAGTTCACTTTAGTTCTATAAAGGTCTGCTTGTTAGGGCAGATCTATTTTAACATTCCCCTTAAATCCTCAGTATGGTTGACAGTCGTATAGGAGGTCTGAAAATGTCTGGTGTGTTCACCTGCGTCTTCCACTCTGACTTGGGCCGGAACCCAGCATCTCTCCAGTACTTTTTTGGCATGTTCACCCTGTCTCAGCTTCCCAGCGTGTACTTTCTCCCAGATTTTTAGGGGTCTCACCCTTCGCTTTGCAGCCCAAGTGAACCAAGTATCAAGGGAAGTTTCCTTGCAGATTTCTGGGTTCCTTTTCTAAGTTTCGTGCATCCCTGCTCTTCAAATCCCAGCCTCCTTAAAAGCATCAAACTTTACCTTTTGCCTTGTCCTTCCATCAAAACCATTGCTCTCTGCTGGTCCTGTGTTGGTTGCTCTCTGAGTCTGGTAACAATTATTTTATGTATTTGTTGAGTTTTTAGTATGGCAAGAAAGTAAGTCTGATACCATCTACTTTATTATAGTCGAGCTGGAAGTCAGCATTTTGCTTCTTGGTTTGGGGTATATGTCTTTATACTCATTTTGAAAGGCATGATCTGTGGATTGTTTTTATTTAATTTTACTTTAAGGTAATTTTGTTATTCAGTAATGTTTCCCGTTATCATTTACATGGAAAATGACTTATTTAGCATTAATGTAAGAAAGTTTAAAACACTTCCCAGGTGGCACAGTGGCAGAGAATCCTCCTGCAATGAAGGAGATGCAGGTGTGATCCTGGGTCAAGAAGATCCCTTGGAGGACGAAATGGCAACCCACTCTAGTATTCTTGCCTGGGAAATCCCATGGACAGAGGAGCCTGGCAGGCTACAGTCCATGGGGTTGCAAAAGAGTCAGACATGACTTAGCAACTAAATAGCAACAATAACAACGTGAAAGTTTAAATTAGCCTATTGAGCTTCGTTGCTCACAATATTAAGAGATAGCCTCTTTGGTATTTGCTTGGCTTAAAATTGTCTAGTATTGAGAGTCCACTCTGACTTAACCTTACTTTCCTGGTAAGCATAGTCCTGGTAACAGCACGTCTTGGCAAAACTGACTTGTTGTCTTAGGCAAGTTTCGAAATGGCAGCTGCTGGAGTTTGATTCCTTTGCCCTTACGTTTTATCTCCTCTGAAAATTTGGCCACTTTGGGGAAGATTGGCAGAGTAGGCTGTATTAGTCATTCACATAACAACAATTTATCAGGTCCTTTCTTGTAGAGCTAGTTTAATAATAGCTGGGGAGAAGCTTTTGTGGTTGCTTCTTAGTGTCAGAGGTAGTGAACTGAGCCATAAAAGGAGGGAGAATGTACATAAAGTGGAAGGAACTATAAAGTAAACTTCATCATTGTTCTAATCCTCCCCCAAGGAGCTAGACTTGTTATATTTTTTTCTCAAGAAGTTCTTAGTGTATTGTGAAAAGGACTTTAGTAACAAAGCAGAGTCTAAAGTGATACCTATTATGCTGATAATATAGAGCAGGATCTAAAATGATAAAAGTAGGCTGGAAGGACTCCAGAAATCGGTAACATTGGCTTCTTCCTAAGAGGGGACTCTTGGGTGGCTGGTCCCTAAGGGTGGGAGGGATACATAATTATATATGCTTTTTTCCTTCTGAAACATGAATCATGTGAATACTAAAAAAAAAAAAAAGAGTTGATGAGGCATATTCATTTTTTTTTATTATTCCTCCTATAACTTCCTAAAATCCCAGTAAAAGGAATATCTTTTAAAACTTGCAGAGATATGGAAGAGCAAACAACAGCAACAAAGAATTTGGAATCTGGACAGACGGTGCTATAGACAGACTGCCCCCCGGAACTGATATGTTATAACGCAGTCCCCAGCGGGATGTCCCCCCGGAACTGATATGTTATAACGCAGTCCCCAGCAGGATGTCCCCCCGGAACTGATATGTTATAACGCAGTCCCCAGCGGGATGTCCCCCCGGAACTGATATGTTATAACGCAGTCCCCAGCGGGATGTCCCCTCGGAACTGATATGTTATAACGCAGTCCCCAGCGGGGTAGGATTTGGAGGTGGGGCCTTTGGGTGGTGATTAGGTCCTGAGGGTGAGGCTTTCGCAAATGGGCTTAAGTTCAGTCTCTCATCACGTCCGACTCTTTGCAACCCCATGAATCGCAGCACACCAGGCCTCCCTGTCCATCACCAACTCCTGGAGTTCACTCAGACTCAATGTCCATTTAAGTCGGTGATGCCATCCAGCCATCTCATCCTCTGTCGTCCCCTTCTCCTCCTGCCTCCAATCCCTCCCAGCATCAGAGTCTTTTCCAATGAGTCAACTCTTCGCATGAGGTGGCCAAAGTACTGGAGTTTCAGCTTTAGCATCATTCCTTCCAAAGAACACCCAGGGCTGATCTCCTTCAGAATGGACTGGTTGGATCTCCTTGCAGTCCAAGGGACTCTCAAGAGTCTTGTCCAACACCACAGTTTAAAAGCATCAATTCTTTGGCACTCAGCTTTCTTCACAGTCCAACTCTCACATCCATACATGACCACCGGAAAAACCATAGCCTTGACTAGACGAACCTTTGTTGGCAAAGTAATGTGTCTGCTTTTGAATATGCTATCTAGGTTGGTCATAACTTTCCTTCCAAGGAGTAAGCGTCTTTTAATTTCATGGCTGCAATCACCATCTGCAGTGATTTTGAAGCCCCAAAAATAAAGTCTGACAGTTTAGCCCCTAATGGGGACTAAATGGGCTTAGTCCCTTCTAAAGGAGCAACCCAGAGGGTTCCTTTGCGTGTTCTCCATGTGAGGGCAAAGTGAGAAAGGGGAAGCAGGCTATCACCAGACATCAAGTTTGCTGGTACCTTGATCTTGGATTTCGCAGCCTCTAGGTCTATGAGAAATAAATGTTTGTTGGTTAAGCCCCCAGTCTGTGGTTTCTTGTTTTGTTCTCCCTCTGACTGTGCTGGGTCTTTGTTGCTGTGCGGGCGTTTCTCTAGTTGCGGCCAGCGGGGCTGCCGTCTAGCTGCAGTGTGTGGGCTTCTCCCTGCGGTGGCTCCTCGCGTTGTGGAGCACAGTCTCTAGGGCACCTGCTCAGTAGTTGTGGTGCGTGGGCTTCACTGCTCGGCGGAATGTGGAATCTTCCCAGACCAGGGATCGAACCCATGTCTCCCACGTTGGCAGGCGAATTCTTTACCACTGAGCCACCAGGGAAGCTCCCAAATCCATAGTGTTTTTGACATAGCAGCCTGAACTGACCAAAACAGATGGACAACAAGAAGGTTAAGTTCTAAGCCAGCCAGCCAATAGAGAAAGCCAGTATTTCCCTCAGAACCACCCAGAGGCAGGATATGGGGACAGTAGACACATCTGAAAGAAAAGTAAACAAGAGACTTAAAACAAAGAGTGAGTTGAAGGTCTGTCTGAAGAAGCAGTTAGATCCCCACCCTGAAAAGTGAAAGTGAAGTCACTCAGTCGTGTCCGACTCTTTGCGACCCCACGGACTGTAACCCACCAGGTTCCTCTGTTCATGGGATTTTCCAGGCAAGAGTACTGGAATGGGTTGCCATTTCCTTCTCCAGGAAATCTCCCCGATCCAAGGATTGAACCCGAGTCTCCCGCATGGTAGGCAGCCTAGCTCTGGACAACTTTGTTTAAGAAACTGAAAGTTTACTGTCTGGTCAGAGTAAAACAAGATTTCTAGACTAGCATGCCTCAATCCAAGTTGAAAATAGGATGTATCACTGCAAAGATGGGTTAAATGAATGTTTACACATCAAATACAGAGAGGTCAGACCTCCTCCTCACCCTGGGCTCCCACTCCACAGTCCTCCAGTTTAAATACCTTCCAGACAGAAGCATGGGTGATCTTTCTCTTGGGAATCTGACCAGCACTAAACAGAAAATGTAAGGCGCTCTGTGACATGACAGACAGCTCAGCCAGATGGCCCTATGGTGAGGTCCGCGGTGGGCTTCACACTGAGTGCCTCCTTAACAGAAGCACAAACCAAGTGTTCTTGCCATCTGACTTGAAAGACAGAGACTAAACTAAGTTGGAAGGAGATAGAGTATGCCTCGGGATGATAATTTTATGTATTACTAAAAATTCCACTGTCATTTAAGTTTTCAGTGAGATGAAAGAGGTACTATATTCATGAAAGAAGAATAAAAAGTTATAAAAATGAATATTCAGATAATTTTAAAAAGCTCTCAGAAATTAAAAATATAAGTTTAAAACTCAATAGAAGAATCTGATAATTAAATTTAGAATACATTCCAGAAGTTAAAAGGAGAAAGAAATGGAAAATAGGGGAGCAAATTAGTGAATCAGGCCAGGAGGGCCAAAATCTTAGTAGTAGAGGTTCCAGAAGGAAAGAGGAAACAGACCAGAAGAAATAAAGAATTAAATAAAATTTCTGAAAATTGAGAGACACAGCATCTTGACTGGAAGCCAACTGACTGCCCAGAACAAAGACCAACCTCAAGGCCCATCATGGTGAAATTTCAGAACAGTTGGGTCAAAAAATATGTACAGTTTAAAGAAAGAAAAGGTCACATATAAAGAATTTTAAAAATTTGAATAGTTTCTGCCTCCTCAGCAATTTCAGTGGCAACCAGAGGTTACTGGTCCAGTGTTTTCAAACCATGAAGGAGAATTATTTCTAACCTACAATCCTGTATCCTGCTGAATTGTAAATTGAGTGTGAAGGTAAATTAAAGATATTTGCAAATGCCTAAGATCTAGAAAACTTTACCTTCTGTTTACCCTTGCTGAGGAGACCACTGAAGGATGAACTCCAGAAAAACAAAGGAGTAAACCCAGGAAGAAGAAGACAGGGAATATAGAGAGTGGGGAGGAGAGTGGGCAGGCAGGAGAGAGTGAACGGAGTAAAGGTGAAGGGAAGGCTCGGACGATAGCCGTGCCTGAAGCGTTTAGGGCAGCTAGAACAGACCAGATCAGGTTGCCAGGCTCCAGCACGGATTTTGTTAAGGAAGTGGAATCACCTGCATACCTAAATGTGTCTGAGCATATAGGGATTTAGATAATTGGCAGACAGTTGGGGATTAAATTATGGATAAGCACTTATAAACAAAGTGAAACAAACGAATAGAAAAGACAGTTGTTAACTCTAGAGAAAACAGTGATGTAGAAGGAAAAAAAAAAGTAATCCTACCGTATTACACAGTTCACCTAGCTATAGCAATGAGATATTGATCCCATCGGTTTGTGATCACAGAGGTAAGGGAGTGCTCAAGAGCAGAAGAGAGCTAAATCCTCATTTACCAAAAAGAGAAATAGAGTCGCAAAGAATCGGACATGACTTAGGGACTGAACAACAATGCTTAAACCTGAAAAAGAACGTCAAGAAGCCAAGAAATAGCAATACAGACATTGAAGATTTTGTGCCCAATACTAATGTGGGGTGATAGCTTCCCCACACTAAGCAATTCTCCACTGCCCACTGGGTGTCCTGCAGTTGACTCAGTTCTCATGATACTCACACAGGTTAAGGGTTTGGTCAGGTTGGTACAGAGGTAGAGAATCTGCCTGCCAATGCAGAAGACCGAGTGTTCGATCCCTGGGTCAGGAAGATCCCCTGCAGTAGAAAAGGGCAACCTGCTCCAGTATTCTTGCCTGGGAAATCCCATGGACAGGGAAGCCTGGGGGGCTACAGTCCATGGGATCACAAAGAGTTGGACACAACTGAGCGTGCACACAAACATTAGACTGCCCTCCATTTCAGATGCCAGTCACAAGCCCACTTCTCACCAACTGGCCACAGATCGGTGGTTTTCACAACACCCTCCTTGGGTTCAATTAATTTGCTAGAGCTGCTCACAGGACTCAGGAAACCAGCTTGCTAGCTTACCAGTTTATTACAAAGGATATTAAAGGGGATGAATCAACAGCCAGATGAAGAGATAACATAGAACGAGGTCCTAAACAAAGGAGCTGTGTCCTTGTGGAGTTTGGGGCCTGGTGGAAGTGGCACATGGAAGCAGCCTGGTATACCGACCGTGGAAGCTGTCCACGCCTCCTCCTCCTGCGTTCTCACAGAGCCGTCATTACATAGGCGTGGCTGATGAAATCGTTAGCCATCGGTGAAAGGTTCAGCCTCCAGCCCCCTTCCCCCTGCTGGAAATCAGGGAGTGGAACGGAAAATTACAGCCCTCTCTTCGTGGTTAGTTCTCCTAGCAGCCAGTCCCCGGACCCCATCTTTAAGAGATTTCCGAAAGTCACCTTATTGATGCGAACCAGTCACGGTGGGAAGGGACTTGTTATGAGCAAACAGATGCCCATTTCACCTTTATGGTTCTCAAGAGTTTTCAGAAACTGAGGACAAGGGATCTAATGTTCTGAGATCCTCCCATTGCTCTCATCACTCGTGAATTCCAAGGTTTGGGGGAGCTGTGAACTAGGAACCGTGGACGAAGACCAAATAGGTTTGAGAAATATATTCCAGTCATCTGAGTGACCAAATGTATATTTCTTCTGTCCCAGTACTGTAGACATATTATTTTCACATGTAGAGGTAAAACATTCCTTGACACCACAGAGACACCACAGAGAATGGAAGATGGAGGCCTGCTACTTTCTGTAACAAGTCTTGGAACTATTTGGCTTTTTAAACTTTGCTCATATATATTTGTGACTTGTAATCAAATGAAAACTTTTTAAAAAGAATAAAACAATGTGGTTGTTGTTAACAGTTGCTAAGTTATGTCTGACTCTTTGTGACCCCATGGACTGCAGCACACCAGGCTCCCCTGTTCTTCACTATCTCCTGGAGTTTGCTCAGATTCGTGTCCATTGAGTCGGTGATGCTATCTATCTCATCCTCTGTCGCCCCCTTCTCCCTTTGCCTCCAATCTTTCTGAGCATCAGGGTCTTTTCTAGTGAGTCAGTTCTTCGCATCAGGTGGCCAAAGTATTGGAGCATCAGCTTCAACATCAGTCCTTCTGATGAATATTCAGGGTTGATCTCCTTTAGGATTGACTGGTTTGATCTCCTTGCTGTCCAAGGGACTCTCAAGAGTCTTCTCCAACACCACAGTTCCAAAGCATAAATTCTTCAGTGCTCAGCCTTCTTTAGTCCAATTCTCACATATGTACATGACTACTGGAAAAACCATAGCTTTGACTGTATGGACCTTTGTTGGCAAAGTGATGTGGAAGAAGTGATCATGAGAGTGAACAGACTGGGTTTTTTTGGAGGATACGTGGGAGTTCTATAGGCTAGGGAATAGACAGGTGTGTTGTCACACCTCAGTACTGGCTTTTCTTCTTTTGGTGTCTTTGTTGTTTAGAATTTAAGACTTGGCCCTTTTGTTAACTGATAAAATTATAACCTGTTACTATGTTTGGTTGTTGCTCTAAAACAATAGTGTTCTTGGAACTGATTTCAAAAGGAAGAAAGTGAGCTGTCATTGAATCGACCCTGGCAGTAAGGTTTGCTGAAAAGGCAGTGTCATTTCCAGGCCCTTTCCTGGGCTTGAGAAGAGTATTTCAGCCACCGTTCCCAGAACTCAGAAGTCCTTGCAAGATAGTAGACTCCGAAGGAAACGGGCTGTTTGCCAGGAATTTGGGAGATTCAGATGCCTGCAGCATCTCAAAGCTCACAGGGCCAGAAAAAGGGCTCGGCAGCTGTGCGTGCCCTAGAGGCAAATGGACATCTAGGAGTGGGCTGGGGTGGCCAAGTGCTGGCTGCGGGTCTTCTGCAGCTGCTGGGCCACTTCTGACAGCGGACTACCATCTAGAGGCATGTGAAGTGCCAGAAGGCGCGAGGTGTGGCAGGAGGATCTGGGTCTACCATCTTTGTAATGTCAACAAAGTCCCCTGACCCTTTGAGAGTGAGATAGGTGCAGTAAACACGGGGTGGTCAGAGGTGTCAGCTGAAATAAGGTGCACGGGAATGCTTTGTAAGTAGAAGATTCTTATTGTAAATCTTGGTTTCAATTAGTGAGTTTCTTCACCTGTTGACTTTGTGTCTACACATGTGCCTTCTGTCCCTAGTATATTTGTTATTATTGACTCCTGGTGAACTTGTCTATTAGTTGAGATACAGGTTAAGCGTAGTACTGTAACAGGGAGTCCCCACAATGTCAGAGTTCAAGCCAGACAGAAATACGTTTCTTTCTCATGTAACAGTCTAGAGCTGTGTTATCTAGGATGGTAGCTGCTAGTTACATGTGTCTGTTTGCATTAAAATGAATTCAAATAAGATAAAATTAAGTTCCTCAGTTGTACTGGCCTCCTTTCAAGCACTCTTTAGCTACTTGACTATAGGCTGTTGTATTGAACAGCATGTATAGAACATCTCTGTGATCATTCTGTTGGGCAGCCCTGCTCTAGAGGAGTGCTTCACAATTTGAAGGGTGGCTCTGCTGCAAAGGTCATCCATGGGCCTGAGTTCCTTATATAGTCCTAAGGAACTCAGGTCCCTAGACTCTGCCAGTCCCTAGGTAAGGCTTCATGACATGCTTTGGTGTGCCATAAATCCTTCTGACAGTGTGGCAAAGCCTACAGACCACTTCACAGAGTAGTATTTTTAAATGTGTAAGATAAAATACATAGAATTATGAAGGAAAGCAATTGTGTTGAAATACAATTACCAAAGTAATTTTTAAAATGAAACAAGCTCATGTCATGCGTGCACTCGGTCGCCCAGTCGTGTCTGACTCTTTGTGGCTTCGTGGACTGTAGCCTGCTAGGTTCCTCTGTCCTTGGGATTCTCCAGGCAAGACTCCCAGGGTGGGTTCCTGTTCCCTACTCCAGGGATCTTCCTGACTCGGGGATTGAACCCACATCTCTTGCGTCTCCTGTATCGGCAGGCATATTCTTTACCATTAGCACCACCTGGGAAGCCCCATAATATAGCATTATCTGCTTTAAGACATCAAGTAATGATCTACGGGCAAGTATAATGACAACTATAATTTCAAATTATTGATGAGTTTATATAATATTTTACGATAATCTGTAACAAGTATAATGTGATATGAGGTTATCTGTAAATGTATGTTGCTGACAGAGTCCTGTATCTTGCTAATACTTCTGTGTTTTTTTCCCTCCTACCTGAAGGAACTAATTAACTTCAGATAGAAGTTAGTGAAAATAAAGTTATATAGCATTTTCCCCATCCAAGTTTATAGACCAACTGCTGCTGCTGCTAAGTCGCTTCAGTCGTGTCCGACTCTGTGTGACCCCATAGACGGCAGCCCACCAGGCTCCCCCGTCCTTGGGATTCTCTAGGCAAGAACACTGGAGTGGGTTGCCATTTCCTTCTCCAGTGTATGAAAGTGAAAAGGGAAAGTGAAGTCGCTCAGTCTTGTCCGACTTAGCGACCCCATGGACTGCAGCCTACCAGGCTCCTCCGTCCACGGGATTTTCCAGGCAAGAGTACTGGAGTGGGGTGCCATTGCCTTCTCCGTATAGACCAATAAGACCCCTTTGCCATCTGTGGATTTCAGAATTAAGAAACCCTGCTAGGTCTTGTCAAAACTGGTTTGGCATTGCCAGGTCCACACTCCAGAATATGGAAAGGGGGAAAGAGAGGAAGCTGAGGGCAAATGATTTCCCTTTTAAAGGGCATGACCCGGAAGTTGCTTGCCTCGAATTGGCCAACTGTTAGTCACATGGTCATCTGCATTTTAAGGCAGGCTGGGAAATGTAGTGTCCAGGGCAGCCATGTATCTTGCTAGTAAAAAACTAGCAGGAGGAATTCTGTCGGTAAAAGGAAGAAGGAAAGAATGGATATTAGGAGAACCAGCAAGGAATTCTATCTGTAGAAGTGAAAGTGAGTCGCTCAGTTGTGTCCTGCTCTTTGCGACCGCATGGACTTTGTAGCCCGCCAGGCTCCTCTGTCCATGGGATTTTCCAGGCAAGAATACTGGAGTGGGTTGCCATGCCCTCCTCCAGGGGATCTTCCTGATCCAGGGATTGAACCTGGGCCTCCTGCATCACAGGCAGAAAGAATGGGTTTTAGGAGAACCAGCACTCTCTGCCATAGCTTCATTGATAATCATGAAACAAAAAGTGTTTCTTCAAAAAAAAAAAAAAAAGTGTACTGTTTATTCTGTACACTTTCAGGTCTAAGTCAAAAATGCCAGGAAGAGTTCACTGTTACTAACAGGCCGAGGTGTGGTAGCAGCTCCTGGGGCACGCAGTGTCCGAGGGATGTAGCACAGTTTGAGCCGCTGTTCCCAGTCCTGGTCACACGGCCGTGGCTGCTGGCAGCATTGTCACCGTTAGCCCAGAGACGTTTTTGTTGGTGCCAGTACTGTGCTGTCCCTTGCTTAGTGCAAACCCAGCATGCCCCGATCTCCAGCTGTGGAGCTAATAACAAGTGAGGCGTCCGTTCTTGTCACCAGTGACCAGTGTTCTGTGTGCAGGAGAGCATCAAGTAGGAGGAGGCAGGCCTTTTCCAAACAGATCCCTGAGCAAATGCCCTTTAAAGTTTGAAATAACAACCCCTTGGGTTGTTCAGGCCTTTGATTTCTCAGAAAGCTATTAAGTACCCTAACTCTTCTTATTTATGAAGTGCCCAGATCGTTGTTTTTTTTGTTTCTTCTTCTTCTTTCTTTTCTTTTTTTTCAAGTTAAATAAATAGCAGTTATGACGCAGTACCACATGGCCAGCAGCCTTTAACTTATAAACGGAGGGTTTGAAAAGACATATTTAGAGGCGAGCTTGGTCGACTTCTCCTGGCAGGATGGAGACAGAGCTGTTCCAAGGCCAGATAGCACTTAAAGGGCCAGGCGACCCCTCACACACCCCTGGTCTCCATCCAGGGGGAGATAACGTGGATATTTAGTATCCCTTTCTTTATAGCCCCAGATTGCCTGCGCGCTCCCCAGGGGCAGGCACTGGGGTCTTTGGAGCCCCCCAAAGCCTGGTGCAGTCTCTTGTGTGTCAGAGGCGCTGGGCATATGTCTGCCAACAAATCGTTTGGGTTTTAAGAGCATTTATAATGGCTTTTTAAGTGAGTGCCGTGTTCAAGTTTGCTGAATGAAGGGCGGCTTTTGTTTGGTCTTAGGGTCACCGCTGTTTTGTTTTGTTTGCTTGTTTGGCCACCCCTCCCCTAATCCATCTCTAGTTTTAAAATGTGCTTCACTAGGAAAATATGACTCCCATTAGTTGAGTTCACTTTCGGGCCAACTTTTCAGGAACCTATCTATGTCAGTAAAGTGGGACCCACTTGCAAGTGCCCCGTGTGGTGCCAGCGCTCACATTGTCCATGACTCCATTGCTCCACCGCCGTGTCAGATGCCCTCCCGTAAATCAGGTAGCCAGCGCTCCACACTTGGGAGGGTTATTCACTGGGTCTTGTGATGCAGGCCCGGGTCCCGATAGTGATCTCGGGCGGATGATATAAATAGGCTAGGATTGGGCAGGGGCTATTTTTATAAAGGAAGCTTTCTAAGTTGATTTCCTTGAACCTAGAACGTCTCCCCCTCCCTCCGACTTCCCGTTTCCCTCCACTGCTGGGGAGATCTCTTCGTTCTTCCTGCCTGCCTTTCCCCTCCCCCCAGCCAGCTGGCATCCACAGAAATCAGAAGGGAGGTACGTGCCTGATGCAGAGTTGCCTGAAATCTTATATCTTCTCCACCCTGCCCCCCGCCACCCCCCCACCCCCCTGCCACTTTCAGGATCATCTTTCATCCGGCCCAAGAACGGCACCTACCCCGCCCACCGGGCCTCCAGCATCTCAGAGTCTGGCTGCTTTGTCTGAAACAGACATCCGCCAGCTCTCAAGCAGATTACTTCCCCCCACTAAATGCCTGAATATCTATTTTACAGTATTATCTCGTTTGTCTTTGTACGTTCAGCCCTGCCCCAAGTTTATGAACCAGACTGCCTCCCGCGAGGTCCCCTACTTTTCTCCCTACCCCAGCCTGGCATGCCCACCCCAAGTGAGGTAGAGGTCGTGGGTCTAGTCAGGCCTTCCAGGAGGACATGCTGGCCTTCAGCGCTCTTCCCCCTCGTTGTGGGCGCCCCCTGCGCCCACCACAGTAATTCGCCGTCAGCTGGGAGAAGCTTGCCTTTCTTTGCATCCTTTTCCCAGGTTTTCATGCTGAAAGCAGCACATTCTCCACATGAAACAAAAACGGATTCTGCTCTCTTTTCAACTTGTGTTTCTGACCATGCTGTTCTTGGCAGCGCAGCTTCCAGGCTTGGGGGTAGAATTGATAGCTTACCATGTAGACGTTAAATCGGTTGGCAGAATGCCATCTGGAGTCATCACTCCCTCGGATCATGTGCCAGCATCTGTGGCTTCCCCCACCCAGTGGCCTTGAGCGTCTTCTTAACTTTACAGCCGGCTTGCCTCTTGGAGCGACCCCCTCCCAGCTCTTCCACCCCCACCCCGCCAGCCAGCCCTAAGATTTGGACCCCATTTTCCTTCCTGGGCCAAGTGCTGGAAGTAAAGAGGCTGTTTTCAATTTCGGAGCTCCACCCCAGAGTTCACAGGCCCCGGAGCCTGGCGTTGCTGTCTGGCCAGAGGGACCACAAAACCAAGTCACCAGGGGTGCTCTGAGCTTTGGTTCTGCCTTGGCGTGGGATTAATGTTCCATCTCAGAATAACAAGATGAAGTGAAGCGATGTATTAATGCTTTAAATGCCTTGTGAAAAGTAGCATGCGTAAGAGTGAGAATACACGTCATAGCTCCTCTTCTAGAAGCACCGACTGTGTCCTGTGTTTAGTGCTTCACAGGATCTGTCTTACTAATCTCGGCAGCCACGCTCTTACAAGTATTACTATGCCCGCTTTGGGCTTCCCTCATAGTTCAGTTGATAAAGAATCAGCCTGCAATGCAGGAGACCCCGGATCGATTCCTGGGTTGGGCAGATCCACTGGAGAAGGGATAGGCTACCCACTGCAGTATTCTTGGGCTTCCCTTGTGGCTCAGCTGGTAAAGAATCCGCCTGCAATGTGGGAGACCTGGGTTCCATCCATGGATTGGAAAGATCCCCTGGAGAAGGGAAAGGCTACCCACTCCAGTATTCTGGCCTGGAGAATTCCATAGACCGTGTAGTCTGTGGGGTCGCAAAGAGTCGGACACAACTGAGCAACCTTTACTGATCTCTGATGCCCGCTTTACAGAGAGGAATGTGAGACTCCAAAAGATGAAGTCGTTGGTCAGGCTCCCACGCCTAGGGAAAGTGATGGAGTCAAAGTTTGAGTCTGGGCAAGTCAAGCAGGACTTTACAGCCTACACTTTCATCTCTTTAGTGGAATTTTTCCCTTCCCATTTCTGAATTAGAGCTTCCCTGGTGGCTCAGATGTTAAAGAATCTGCCTGCAGTGCAGGAGACCTGGGTTCAATTCCTGGGTTGGGAAGATCCCTTGGAGAAGGGAACAGTTACCCACTCCAGTATTCTTGCCTGGAGAATCCCCATGGACAGAAGAGCCTGGTGGGCTGCAATTCATGGGGTCGCAGAAAGTCAGGCACGACTGAGCAACTTTCCCTTCCCATTTCAGAATTGGTAAGAGAAACAAGATGAACTTTAAAGATGGGCATTTATAGTCCTTTTCCTTGTGATGCCTGTTTTACCCTCCACTTTCAGATCAATAAGCAGTTTCTCGTGCTCAATTCGTAATCCTTCAACAGAAGAGACTCGGTGATTTTCCCAGGGGGAGAGGGCGGTTGGAGACGGACCGCCTGCTGCAGAAAATGCCCCTCGTTCTTGTCTCTAGCACTGACCTCCCGTGCACCGACTGTGCCTCGGGCATTCTCTGCTGTGTGCGCCACTGGCTGTCAAATGACTAAAGCTCCCAAAGTGCCACTGCCTTTCTGTCCCTGGCAAGACAAGGGACTGAGTCGGGCATGTCGAACCAGTCTGCTTGTAAGAATCTCAGGGCAGACATGGATTCCTCAAGCCTCTGGCGTAGCACGTGGCCAGCCACACAGAGACATGCAGAGCCCCCGTCCTGCAGGAAGGACTGAACAGGCATGGCGACCAGTCAGAGAGAGAGAGAGAGAGAGAGAGAGAGAGTGTGTGTGTGTGTGTGTGTGTGTGTACGTGGCCAGCCACACAGAGACATATAGAGCCCCGTCCTGCAGGAAAGACTGAACAGGCATGGAGACCAGTTAGAGAGTGTGTGTGTGTGTGTGTGTGCACGTGGCCAGTCACACAGAGACATATAGAGCCCCCGTCCTGCAGGAAAAACTGAACAGGCATGGCGACTAGTCTGTCTGTGTGTGTGCTGTTCAGCAGTAAAGAACTGAGGGTGTCAGTGGAGAATTCTGAGAGGGGAGAGGTTGATACAGGCTCTGGGGGAGCCCCCATGAGAGAGTGTGTAATCTGGGTGCTGGCATGTCCGGGTGGAATGGTGAGGAGAGGACTCCCCCCGTGAGAGAGACAGCCAAGTGTCTCTGGTCAGCGTTCCTGAGAGGACTTGATAGAAACCGCATTTTAATCTTAATTCATGTATACACGATACAATGGGCCACTTTTCTGAGTGTCCACGTCTGAGGTGAGACACGGTGCAGTTTTCTTCAGCGTCTTAACTAGAGGTGATGAGGGAATCGAAAGTGAACAAGACTGTGGTGGAGGTGGTCCCAGAGACACGTGTGTGTTAATACTCATTCACCAAGAGAAGGCAATGGCACCCCACTCCAGTACTCTTGCCTGGAAAATCCCATGGATGGAGGAGCCTGGTGGGCTACAGTCCATGGGGTCGCTAAGAGTCGGACACGATTGAGCGACTTCACTTTCACTTTTCACTTTCATGCATTGGAGGAGGAAATGGCAACCCACTCCAGTGTTCTTGCCTGGAGAATCCCAGGGACGGCGGGGCCTGGTGGGCTGCCGTCTATGGGGTCCCACAGAGTCCGACATGGCTGAAGCGACTTAGCAGCAGCAGCAACCAAGAAGTCAGTTGGGTTTTTATTTTTCTGTTGTTCAGTCACTCGGTTGTATCTGACTCTTTGCATCCCCATGGACTGCAGCACACCAGGCTGTCCGTCACCCTGTCTATTATCATCTCCCAGAGCTTGCTCAAACCCATATCCATTGAATCAGTGATGCCCTCCAACCATCATCTTCTGTTGTCCCCTTCTCCTCCCACCTTCAATCTTTCCCAGCATCGGGGTCTTTTCCACTGAGTCAGTTCTTCGCATCAGGTGGCCTAAGTATTGGAGGTTCAGCTTCAGCATCAGTCCTTCCAGTGAATATTCAGGACTGATTTCCTTAGGATTGACTGGTTTGCTCTCCTTGCAGCCCAAGGGACTATGTAAGCTTCATAAATAATTATTGCTTTAAAGTGATGGATACTCCTGCTCGAAGATTTTACGGCTTCATGAAACATCAGACAATGAACTGTCTTGTGTACTTAAATACAGTTGCTCAGTCATGTCCAACTCTTCGTGACCCCATGGACTTCCTTAGGCCAGAATACTGGAGTGGGTAACCTTTCCCTGGATCTTCCCAATCCAGGGATTGAACCCAGGTTTCCTGCATTGCAGGCAGATTCTTTGCCAGCTGAGCCACAAGAGAAGCCCAAGAATACTGGAGTGGGTAGCCTATCCCTTCTCCAGTGGATCTGCCCAACCCAGGAATCGAACCAGGGTCTCCTGCATTGCAGGCAGATTCTTTACCAACTGGGAAGCCTGACCGATACTTAAAGACCATCTTTGCCATAAGAGAGGCTGAACAAAAGAATGTTGGTGAGGGGTCTTGAAGTCAGCATGGGGCAGTGCCAGCGATGGGAAGCCTCATGTCCTGACAGCCGGGTGGCCCGTCTTGCAGTGTGGTCCTACAGTGGATTGTGGCCAGAATAAAGGCACAGGGGTGTGTGTTGTGGGGACAGCTCACAGTCCCTTTTCGTTTTTTTTTAAGCATAAGATGTACTTCCTAAGCTGATGTTGAGCGCTGGCTCTGTGCCAACCAGTGTCAGATGCTGGGGCTCTGAGATGACTCCCTCCTATACCCCACCTCACCAAATAAAATATACACATGGCAAAGAAGCACATGAAAAGACACCCCGCATCATCTGTCATGGGAGAACCGTAGACTACAGCAGTAACGAGATACCATCACACACCACGCTCAGTCGTGTCCAACGCTCTGCCGCCCCAGGGGCCGCAGCCCACCAGACTCCTCTGTCCGTGCGGTTTCCCAGGCAAGAATACTGGAGACAGTTGCCATTTTCTGCTCCGAGGGGTCTTCCCGACCCAGGGATCGAGCCAGTGTCCCCAGTGTGTCCTGCATTGGCGGCGGGTTCTTTACCACTGAGTCACCGGAGAAGCCCTACGACACCCATGAGGATGGCCCAGATCTAAAACACTGACAGCACCGAACGCTGGCAAGGGCTCAGAGCGACGGGGCCTGCCCTTCACTGCTGGTGGGAACGGCGGTTTGCAAGACAGTTTGGCGGTTTCTTGCAAAACTAGGCACGCCCTTATTCTCCATCCAGCAGTCACACTGCTCGCTGTTTACCCAGATGATTTTGGAAGTTGTGTCCATACAAAACCCCACAGAACTTGGAGGCACCAAGACGTCCTTCATTCACTAGGTGAATGAGTTAGCAAACTGGTACATCCAGATAGTGGCATATTATTCAGTGCTAAAAGGAGTCAGCTATCAAGCCATGAAAAAGACACAGAGGAGAAATGCCTGTTTAGGTTTTTTCTGCCCATTTCTTTTGATTGGGTTGTTTGTTTATTTGCTATTGAGCTGCATAAACTATTTATTTGGGAGACTAATTCTTCGCCAATGGCTTTGTTTGCAAATACTTTCTCCCATTCTCAAGGTTGTCTTTCCATTTCATTTATGTTTTCTTTGTTATGCAAAAACTTTTAAGTTTAATTAGGTCCCATTTGTTAATTTCTGTTTTTATTTTCGTTACTCTAAGAGGTGGGTCAAAAAAGATGCTGCCATTTTTGTCAAAGACTGTTCTGCCTGTGTTTTCCTCTGAGGGTTTTATACTGTCTGGCCTTACATTCAGGTCTTTAGTCCATTTTGAGTTTATTTTGTGTATGGTGTTAGGGAGTGTTCCAACTTCGCTCTTTTTCATGCAGCTGTCTAGTGTCCAGTTTTCCAGCATCACTCCTTTTCTCCATTGTGCGTTCTTGCCTCCTTTGTCATAGTTTAGGTGACTGTAGGTGCATAGATTTATCTTTGTGCTTTCTACCCTGTTCCATTGATCTGTATTTCAGTTTTTGGGCCAGTGCCATACTATCTTGATGATTGTAGCTTTGTAGTGTAGTCTGAAGTCAGGGAGCCTGATTCCTCCAGCTGTTTTTCTTTCTCAAGATTGCTTTGGCTATTTGGGCTCTTTTGTGTTTACATACAAATTGTAAATTCTATTGTTCTAGTTCTGCAAAAATTACCGTTGGTAATTTGATGGGGATTGCAGGATGGCCATCATAAAAAAAATCTTCAAATAATGCATGCTGAAGAAGGTGTGGAGAAAAGGGAGCCTCATGGTGGGAGTGTGAACTGATACAGCCACTATGGAGAATACTATGGAGGTTCCTTAAAAAACTAAAACTAGAGCTACTGTATGACCTAGCAATCCCACTCCTGGGCACACACCCAGAGAAAGCCGTAATTCAAAAAGATACATGTACCCCAGTGTCCATAGCAGCACCATTTATCAGAGCCAGGACATGGAAGCAACCTAAAGGTCCATCAACAGAGGAACAGATGGAGATGTGACCCATATACTCGGCCACAAAAAGGAGTGAAATCAGGTCATTTGTAGAGACGTGGATGGAGCTAGAGACTGTCATACACAGTGAAGTCAGTCAGAGAAAAACAGATATGACATGTTAACACGTGTGGAATCTAGAAAAATAGCATGGATGATCCTGTGTGCCAAGCAGAAATGGAGACACATGTAGAGAACAGAGGAGGAAGAGGGAGGGTGGGGGAATTGGGAGATTGGGATTGACACGTGGATACATACGCACCATTGATAGCTTGCATAAAACGATTAACGTGACTATACTGCAGGGCACGGGGGACGCTGCCTTATGCACCATGGCGACCTGAATGGGAAGAAGGTCCAGAAGGCGGGGGCTATGTGTATCTGGACGGCCTGTTCATTTTGCAGAAACTAACACAACATTGCAAAGCAACTGTACTCCAGTAAAGAATTTTGAAAAATTTAAAAATACATCCCCCCCAAAGAGAAAGACAGGGAGGAAACTTAAGTGCATGTTACTAAGTAAAAGAAGCCAGTCTGAAAAGGCTATATACTGTATGATTTCAACAATATTACAGTCTGGAGAAAGCAAAAGCATGGAGTCAGTAAAAGGCTCAGTGGTTGCCAGGTGCCGGGGTGGAGGCAGCTTGGATAGGAAGGCAGAGCACAGAGGGTTTTTAGGGCAGTGGGGAACAAATAGACGCCATGCCTGTCCTGAAGGGCGTCTGCCTGGCTGAGAAGACAGAGCCAGCGCCCAAGGAGGAGGAACTACGATTCTTCCTCCGCTCCCAGAAGAAGTCCAAGGAGGGAGCTGACTGGCCTTGGGGGCTTCCTGCGGCTTCTTGAGGGAGAGACACATCTGAGACGTGACAGAAGGAGCTGCAAAGAGAAAGGAAGCCAGAAGACCATTGCAGGCCCCAAACTGCATGTGGAAGGGCCCAGACTCGGTGAGAGAGCGGAGGACCAACCATGTGTGACTTGGCCCAGGAGAGCTCGGAGCTGGGCTGGGAGGCTGAGGCCGGACGGCTGGGCCACATAGACCTCTGTCAGCTGCGACACGGGGACGTCGCGTGGAGAGCTATGGAGGGCCAAAGGGTTCTGAGCAGGGTGACGTGATGAGCTCCCTGCTTCAGAACAGTGACCCCAGAGTGCCGGACAGACTGGAGATGATGGACTGGCCCAGGGGGACAGTGGCTTGGCTAAGAGAGGGCTGGAAAAAAGTGGATGACGGGAGAGGGTAGAACGTCCAGGCCCTGGTGACCAGGTGGGGGTGAGGAGGAAGGGGAAGGGCTGTGGGGGTGAGGGGTCTTGCTCAGATAGCAGGTGGGGTGCATGAAGGGGCAGGGTGTGCGAGAGGAAGCGGGGGAACGAAGCCGGCACAGCTGGTTAGGTACAGCTGTGCTGTGATGGAACTGAATGCAGCACAGGGTTTGTGTGAAAACCCAGGGAAGGTGCCGTCTTCCTGCAAGTCACGGTTTTGTTACCACTGTTTCCTTTGACGCTCAGACTTCAGCCAGAACCTGGAATATAGATGGCCATCTGGGAGTCGTTAGATCCTGGAGTAAACATTTGACAGCCTTCACATTCCCAAAGAGGCCTGAACCCCAAATGACAGCTGGGTGCTTCTTGCAGCATGGGGAGAAACTTGACGTGAGCCTCAAAGCCAGAGCAGTTAGCTAAAAGAGAGCGCTGTCTGCCACGAAATGGTCCCAGGTACCAAAAAGGTTGGGGTCCGCCGGTCTAGGAAGTGATTCCTTGGTGTTTGTAACACCCAGCGTAAGTCCTTTCCGACAGCGTCCGTGAGTTATGAGGATCAGCAGGAGCTGTGATGGTCGTTTCGTATGTGTTCGACCTATAAAATAAAATGAGCACCTTTTCCCTTCTTCTTTTGAGGTGTGTTGCTGGTAGGTGTCCATTTACATTACAATGATCTTCAGAAAATTCTTTCCTGAACATTATCTTTCCTTCTGTCCCCGTGACCCACCCCCTACAAGGCCCATCCATCTCACCCAACTCTAGGCCTTGAGGGGGAAGGGGAGGATGTTTGTTAATTGTTACCGTATGCGTGGCCCGTTCCCAGTCCACCTCTAGGCAGAGGTGCGCGATCCGGTGTTGGATTTCCCTCGTCCTCGGGGAGCCCCAAGCGTTGCGTGGCCTTCGGGAGGGCGGGGTCCCGGCGCAGCCTGATTTACGGCACGGGCCTGGCACCGATTTCCTTTCACATGCTCCCAAGGACGTGCTCCGGCGATGCTGGCGCCCGGCAAGTGACAGGGGGATCACATAGTACCTTGTGATGTGACGATGGCCGGGCCGCACTCGGCCTCTGATTACAGCTAAGACAACAGTTGCTAAATCCAGCGAACATGGAAAAACCAGAAGAGAAGAGGGGAAATCAGCCAGGGCCGTGGAGGGGGCCGTGGTGGCACAGGCCTGTGTGTGCACTTGCCGGGTGCAGGCCCCCGATGGCCCCCTTGTGTGGACGCTGGCCCTGGGGACTCTGGGATTTAAAGCTGAGCTGAGAGAACCGCTTTTATCTTTTCCAGCATGCAGCCCCAGGCCAAAACAGAGAAAACAGTTGTTAAAAGTCTCCTGTTCAAAGGCAGTTTGAAACATTGTCTCTTATTCTCACATGAGTATCTTCACCACAAGAGCCACCGGCACACACAGAGACACAGACGTGGCTCACACACACACCCCCCACCCCACCGCTCCCCACCTGTTAACCATGGCTCACACACACACCCCATCTCACCCCACCCTAGCTCTCCCCGCCTGTTAACCATGGCTCAGGTAACCTGAAGCAGGTAAAACAAAGGAAGGCGTTTCCTCCCAGCCACTGACGGCACAGGAAACCCGAGCTAGAGGGCTGCAGACGGGGGCTGGGGGCTCCCTGCAGCTGCGGCGGGGTATAGACCATGTGAAATGGTGGCAGCTGCTCCCTGTCTCTCAGAAAGGCAGGAGAATTCTGCTAAGAATGTACGGTCTCTCTTCTTAACGCTCCCTAATAAATACCACGCGTGCCAAGTCTGTAGCGGCCGCCCATTACCCTGGCGTCCTCCAGGTGGGGCGTCTGTAACTCTGCAAATCGTTCAGACCACGATGGTCTGTCAGCGAGCAGATACTTCAGATGACAGCACAGAAGCCGGCTCCATGTATCCTGTGTTTTCCGTGGCTGCCTCAGGGCTGCGGTGGCGTGACGGGGCCTTTACCCCTCTGTCTGCTCACATCTGACGCGAGTTATTCGACGAGGAGGAGACAGGGTCCTCTACTCGCCAGCCTGAGTAACTGACTTCCAGAGGATCATAGGAAATCCTGGGTGGATTTTGTTCTCCTCTGTCCCTGTACTGAATAGAGACTCACTCGGTTGTTGATGCGTTGAGCATTCTTTCACCCAGCAGGTATGAATATGCAAGTATAGCCAATTTTTTTTTTTTTTGGAACCAGATGACCAGGTACTGAGAAATTTTGTACCGTATTTCCTTGTGTATAAAATAGAGGTTCTGCCTCTATCACAAGACTGGAGGATCTAAAAAGCTACTGTGATCGCTGACTAGACCCAGTGAAAGGAAGAACTCCTGCTTCTCCTTTGTTGTCGCTCCGTCACTAAGTCGTGTGTGACTCTCTGCGACCCCATGGACTGCAGCACACCAGGCCCCTCTGCCCTCCACTGTCTCCCAGAGTTTGCTCAGATTTATGCCTATTGAGTTGGTGATGCCATCTAACCGTCTTACCGTTTCTCCTTACTGACAGAAGACTCTGGTACTCCAAACCTGTAGGTTCCCCCCCCCCCCCCACACCAAGCAGTTCTCTACTTCTCCACAGACACCAGCCGGGTGTCCTGCAGTTGAGTTCCCTTCTGACACCCCGTCTGCCTGGAGGTAGCATCAGATCCCACAGGTAAGGGCTCAGGCCTGAGACTGAACTAGGACTCAGGACCTAGGACTCTCCTCCGTGCTACAAGACTGTCTCCTCAGGTGACCCACGACTTCTGTCTGGCTTGGCTGTGAACTGAGAGCTCCCTTGACTCCCCTCCTCAGCTTCACAATTTGCTAGAACGGCTCACAGAACTCAGGGTGCCAGGACACAGCTTGGAGACAACAAAGTGGAAGAGACGTGTGGGGCGCAGTTTGGGGAAAGGGGCTCCTGCCCCTCCTGCCTTCCCAGCACCACCAGCTCCAAAGGTTTCCAAGGACCTTTCTTCTGAGATTTTTATGGAGGCTCTATCATGTAGACATGATCTGTTCTTTAATTATTCATTTCTTTATTTGGCTGGGCTGGGTCCTAGTCGCAGCACGTAGAACCTTTCAGCTGTGGCATGTGGGATCTAGTTCCCTGACCGGGGATCAAACCCACACCCCCTGCATTAAAAGCACAGAGTCTTTTTTTTTTTTTAAGCGTTTTTTTGAGGTGGACCATTTTCAGAGCCTCCAGTGAACTTGCTACAATATTGCTTCTGCTCCATGTCTTGGCTTTTCTGCCCAGGAGGCACTGCCTCTGGGATCCTAGTAGCTCCCTGGCCACGGATCAAACCTGCACCCACCCCCTCCCCCAACAGTGGAAGGCAAAGTCGTAACCACTGGAGCACCAGGGAAGTCCCCCAGGATCGCTCGTTAGCTCCACCTTCAGTCCCTCGTCCTTCCCCAGAGGATGAGGGGCGGGGCTGGAAGTTCCAAGCTTCTGATCATGGCCTGGTCTTTCTGGGACCCAGCCCCCATCTTGAAGCCGTCCAGGAGGACACCACGAGTCACCCCATTAGGATGAAAGATGCTCCTGTCACTCAGGAAATTACAAGGAATTGAGGAGCTATGTCAGGAACCTGGGTCCCTGACCAAATGTTAGAACAGAAGGTGCTCCTAGCGCCTGTACCACTTAGAAATTCCTTCCTTCTTTGTTCACTTAGTCACCCACTTACTTGTTCATTTATGCATTAAAGAAGTATTTATTGACCCCTTCTTTGAGCTAGACTCTGACTAGGCCAAAGATGAAAGAGAACTCTTGCCTGAACTCAGGGAGTTCGCCACCTAACCATCTCGTTCACTTTTTTCCCTCCTTAATAAAGCTGTCAACTTTAATCCTCCAGTACTGTTTCTGTCTTTAGATTCCTCACTGTCTAGAGCAAGCAAGAGTCAATTCCATGGAGTTTCCACAGGCCAACCTGAGTGCTGTGTTTCAGTCTCTCCAACTCTAAAATAAAGCCCCAAGGGAGCCAACAATTGCCACAGATTACTATGAGGTTAAAGCAGAAAAGGAAAAAAAAAAGAAAACTGTAAACCTTTAGGAAAATTGTACTAAGCAGGTGACATGTTACTGTCAGTTCCGAGATATGTTTGCCTAGAGAAACTTTTTTGTTTTACTTTTTCTTGTTGCTGTTCTTTAATATTTATGTTTTATTTATTTACCTAGCTGTGCTGGGTCTTAGCTCCCCGACCAGGGATGGAACCCGGGCCCGCTGCATCAAGAGCGGAGTCTTAGCCACTGGACCAGACAAGAAAGTCCCTGTTTGTTGTTTTGTTTCGTTTTGTTTTTTTAAATAACAACAGCTTTATTGAAATATTATCCATACACCTTACAATTTACCCACTTCCTGTGTACACGTCAGTGGTTTCTAGTATTTTCACAGAGTCGTTACAGTCATCACCACAGTCCATCTGAAAGATTTCCATCGCCCTCGAAAGCACTCCCGCTCTTGTCAGCCGCCCCTGAACCCTTCCTCCTTGCCCTGCGCACTTCTTGCTCCACCTCGGGGTCACTCGGTGCTCCGTCCGGCACTATCGCCGTCGGACGCGACGCAGCGACTGAGCAGCAGCACCGGTGCTGATAGGAGTGCGACGGCTCTGCCCCGGCTCCGGCATTCACGGGCAGCGTGGGGATTCTCGGACCACGACCTGCACGCAGGAGCTCCTTGATGGGAGAGTTTCGACTACATTTGAAGTTACTAACTTATAAACAGTACGATTGCTAGTAACGTCCCTGACTCTTTGGGTTACATTTTTTTTTCAAAGTGCTAATTATTATCGGTATTCAGCAAAATTGATTTTTGTATGTTGATTATGTATAACAACACAGTGGGCGTCTCGTATTAGTTTTAATAGTTTGAGAATTCTTTCAGATTTTCTATGTAGATCATCGTATCTTTTGCAAACAGCAATAGTCTGGGCTCTTCTCTTCCAATTCGTATGCCTCATTTCTTTTCCTTGTTTTTTTTTTTCCCCTACTTTGGCTAAGGCTGCCAAAATAATGTTGATTTAAAGCCCTAATAGCAGATACATTGAATTGTTCCTGACTACTAAGAATGCTTCCAAAGTGTCTCCATTTATCATAATATTCCCCGTAGCTTTTTAGCTTAAGGAACCTCCTTTTGGTTATAGCTTTGTAGTTTTATTAAAATTATGAGTGAATGTTAGACACACTTCCTGCATCTATTGAGATGTTTAATGATTGGATGTCCTTGCAGTCGAAGGGACTCTCAAGAGTCTTCTCCAGCACCGCAGTTCAAATGCATCAATTCTTCAGCACTCAGCCTTCATTATGGTCCAACTCTCACATCCGTACGTGACTCATGGAAATACCACAGCTTGGACTGTACAAACTTTGCCGGCAAAGTGATGTCTCTGCTTTACTGTCAATCATTTATTGCGTCCAGTATCTGGGGAGCTGGACAGGAGGGCCCGTGGGCAGGGATGGAAGGAAGGACAGGGTGAGAGCCGGCCTGGGCGAGGGTGCGCGTCCAGCAGGAGTGCGGGGCCCGGGGGCTGTGTGCCCGTCAGCCAGCCTCAGTCCGCCCCCTCCCGTTCTGCCCCCGCAGTGCCCATCCTCCACCACCTGCTTTCTGCCAACTTCCCTCTGGCATGCTCCTCTTGAGTTGGGAGGTGCTGGCCGGTGGGGGACCCTCTGGCCCTGGCTAGTGGGAGCAAGACAGAGGCGGGCATGAGACCCGGATGCCCCACGGAGACGGAGCGAGAACAGGTGTGTTGTAATGTCCTTCCTGCCTCAGCAGACGTGACGAAACAGACTGTCTGCCCTGAACAACTCATTCGTTTGTCAGAACTGCTCACAGGGCGAGCGCGGCCTTGCAAGCAGCAGCACGTTCTGAGCAGGGAGAGTCCCGGCTGGGCGTCCTTCTACCGAACGGGTTGCCAGTCGATGTGCTGAGCATCCTCAGATAAGCTTTTTAGGAAGTGCGGCCTTTTGAATTTAAAGGTTCGTAATGGCCTGAGCCCCAGCTCTGCCCAGGAGTCGCTTCCAGACCTCCTTTCATCGATTTTCTGAGAAACTTGGATGTTGAATTGTGACGTAATGATTTGCCTTAGCTATAAACAGAAATGCAGGAAAAATCCAGAATATTTCCAACTAGTGTGCAACCTGGACCACATGATGAAATGTGTCCCCCGCCCCCGCCCCGCCATCACCACCTGCATGTGTGACCCCATCTAGCCGCTATCTTGGTCTCTCTGATTCTTCTTAATAATGAATAGGAACTTGGCACATTTGTGTTGCTCGTGAAAATGAGAACTGCCTCGCCTGCCCTGTGCTCCCCGGTGAGCACCCCCTTGCTGCAGGGCAGGGCTGGCTTCACCTTCCCGGGCCAGTGCTCTCAACTGCTGGGTTACAGCCTGTCTAGACTAGAACCGGGTCATCCTGGCGCCCAGGGACCAGGGGGGCTGTGCAAGGGACCCATTCAGTGCAGTGGGGTGAGGGGCAAGGGCCAGCACAAGGGTGGGGAGCCTGGACTCCTGCCCAGTCAGCCTGAGAAGTAGGGGGTGGTCAGCCCGCCGCAGGAGGGGCCTTACTGTCACTGGGCACTTGGTGCCTCCTCTTGGCCTGTGTGTGAAGGGCAGGGGTGGGTGCAGCCCGCCTGGGGAGGCAAAGCCATTCCTCACAGCCCTCCTCTCGCCCAGTCCTTTGCTGGAGCCACCAGCCGTGCTCATTCATTTGTGAACGTGCTTGAGCCCAACAAAGAGATGGTCTGCAAGCCTGTTCGTCGGCTTTCAAGAAGCTCCACCCTGACAACAAACCATTTTGAAGTTTTAGCAAATGGTTTTCAGTGGTGTAAGAAGAGGAACAGCAGCTAACATTTACCTGGTGCTTGCTGTTTGCCAAGCACACGGATACTTTTTTGTTGTTCAGTCACTCAGTCATGTCTGACTCTTTGCAGCCCCACGGACTGCAGCCCATCAGGCCTCCCTGTCCTTCACTCTCTCCTGGAGTTTGCTCGAACTCATGCCAATGAGTCAGTGATGCCATCCAACCAGCTCATCCTCTGTTGCCCGCTTCTCCTCCTGCCTTCACTCTTTCCCAGAATCAGGGTCTTTTCCAGTGAGTCGGCTTTTCTCATCAGGTGGCCAACATATTGGAGCTTCAGCGTCGGTCCTTCCAATGAATATTCAGGACTGATTTCCTTTAGGAATGACTGGTTGGATCTCCTTGCAGTCCAAGGGACTCTCAAGAGTCTTTTCCAACACCACAGTTCGAAAGCATCAGTTCTTCGGTGCTTAGCCTTCTTTATGGTCCAACTCTCACATCCGTACATGGCTAGTAGAAAAACCATAGCTTTGACTAGACGGACCTTTGTTGGCAAAGTCATGTCTCTACTTTTTAATATACTGTCTAGGTTGGTCATAGCTTTTTTCCCAAGGAGCAAGCATCTTTTAATTTCATGGCTGCAGCCACCATCCACAGTGATTTTGGAGCCCAAGAAAATAAAATCTGTCATTGTTTCCATTGTTTCCCCATCTATTTGCCATGAAGTGATGGGACTGGATGCCATAATCTTAGTTTTTTGAATGTTGAGTTTTAAGTCAGCTTTTTCACTCTCATTTCCCCTTCATCAAGAGGCTCGTTAGTTCCTCTTTGCTTTCTGCCATTAGAGTGGTATCATCTGCATATCTGAGATTATTGATATTTCTCCCGGCAAACTTGATTCTAGCTTGTGCTTCATCCAGCCTGGCATTTCTCATGATGTACTCTGCATATAAGTTAAATAAGCAGGGTGACAATATACAGCCTTGACGTACTCCTTTCCCAATTTTGAGCCAATCCATTGTCCCATGTCCAGTTCTGTTTCTTCTTGACCTGCATACAGGTTTTGCAGGAGGAAGGTAAGGTGGCCTGGTATTCCCTCTTTGTTGACGTCATTTTAATTTAGTCCTCGAAATTAAGTTTAATCAAATTTAATAATTTGGTCTTCCCTAGAATCATCACTTTAGAGAGGGATCCCTGGGACTTCCTGGTGGTCCACTGATTAAGACGCCCCCCCTTCCAATGCAGGGGGCATGGATTCAGTCCCTGGTCTGCAAACTAAGATCCCACGTGCTGTGCAGCACAGCCAAGAAAATAGTAATAGAAAGTGATCACTGAAGACTTAGGAAAACAAAAATGCCATTGTATACCATTAGGCAGATGAGTGCATCACCAAGGCTGGCGCTGTGAGGGACACAGAGACCGCAGCGGGCAGCTGGTGCCTGCCCTCCAGATGCTTGAGAGTCAGGGTGATAAGAAGAGTGTGCCTCGCTGATCCACTAAGAATAGGCTTGTTCTTTTATTCCCTCATTCAGCAGCGTTTACTGAGCCTGATGGTTGATTTACGCCTGGTTTGTGATGTATTGGTGCCGAGCGCCGTGTGCAATGCCACAGACACTGGTCTTAAGGAGCGTATCATCTGCAGCGAATATGCCGGAAGTTCAGAGTTGGGGGGGTTGGGGGCAGAGAGACGAGCAGGAGAATAGAGTGCAGGGGCTCATCTCGAAGCACGAGCAGGGGTTTCAAGGAGGATGTGAGCTGGTGATGAAAGACGGGCTTCTTGCCCGCGGTTAATGACAGTCTCCCCATGGGTGGGGGACCAACCTGGTTACCTGTGGCAGGTTCACCAGCAGCGCCTGACGGGCAGGAAGCAGGCAGGGAGACGTGCCCTCTTTGTGCGTAGGGTGAGAGGGCTTCCGAGGAGCCCGAGTTAGTCCGTTCGTCTGCACACCGTCCCCACCCCACTACCCCGGTGTCCATGTTGGCTCGCACACCCAGCTCGGTATCAGATGCTCACCTGGACCGTCTCCCAGAGGGCGGACAAGGGGCGCAGGCCCCAGGCCGGGGGAGGACTGGAGGAAGGGGCCCTAGACAGGCAGAGCCTGGAATGTGCCCTTCACCTGGGGCCCCTGGACTTGGGGTCCCTGGGTCTGGGAGCAGCTCAGCGCCCACAGCGCCGCGTGCAGGGACAAGGGAGGCTGGACCGGACCCAGCTGAGCCAATCCCCGCCCTTGCAGCCCTCCTCCTCAGCGCCTCTCATCACCACTGTGCGTGTTCACTTAAACCCAGCAAGACCCACGCCAACAAAAACGAAGAAAATGATCTCTTGTGGTTATTTATATTGTCAGCCTCCTCTGGAGTGCTTTTTTTTTTTTCTTCCCCCAGTCCAGCTTGCAATAATTTATTAAGAAAGATAAAGAGATTTTTTAAGTGTGATTTTTAAGGAGTTAGGCCCACACATGAGCTTGCTTTCTGTTATGCTTCTGCTTGGGTTTGATGTTGTTCCCAACATGAACTTAGATTTACCTTCTTCTCCTGGTAGTTTGGGATCACAGAGGAAAAAAATCCCAATCTGTAATAGTAGCCACTGCACACACGCATGAGGCAGAAACTTCTCTAAAATAACTAAACACCGTCATGACACAAGCTGCTTTCTGAGAAGAGGGGTGACATGGGAGGGAAGTCACAGGGGAGCTGACTCGAAGATGTTCCTCTTCTCTGCCACCATTGTCTTGCTTCTCCGTTAAGGAAAACGCAGCTTTCTGAACATAGCGCCTGTTCGTCACCGGGCCGAGGAAGAGAAAAAAGAGAAATGGAAGAGGCTGGAAAACTCTGAACATGGTTTACAAAGTAGGTTTAAAAAAAAAAAATGAAGGGAATGAACCACTCTTTCTTTTTCTGTCTGCAACCTCTAAACTCTTTCAAGTTACGGCCAATTAGAAAAAACTTGGAGCGCGTCTCAAGGCCCAGATTTCCCACCATCAGAAATGCGCAGCCGCCAAGGAAAGGGGGAATCGGGCCCGTGGAGCCGAGCGAGCTGGAAAAGTACTGATGGACCGGAGGGGAGCCTGGAGCCGGGGGGGGGGACTGCAGGGCGGGAGGGCACTCTGGGTCCCCCTCTCCTCCAGCCCATCGGCATGGCTGTGCCCCTCGGCCGGCGGGCAGGTGGGCTCTCGGCTTCCCCCGCCGAGAGGATGGTCAGGCCACATGAGGAAGGAACCTGAGATTCTGACGACCCTCCATGCAAAGCCCCTAGAGCCTGGACGCCTGAGTCCTTCTGCCGGGAGGCGGGCCGGGCCAGCGCCCCGGCAGCCTCCGCACAGGCGTCTATATTTAGGTGAGGGCAGGCTGCTGCCAAGGTAAAGAAAGGCATGGTCCCTGTCGCCTCACACGCTGTTTGTCTTGGCACAGAGGCCCCGCCTGTGCCCGCGTCCTTGCTCACGGCAGGCCCCGTGCTGCCCCGAGGCCTGGACGCCCTTGCAGAAGAGGAGGCACCTCCTGGACCCCCGCGGCTAGGAGTTGGTTGCGGGGGGGGGGCAAGCTCAGCCCTCCTGAATGGCGCCCTTCATGCCCACGGCGACGTGCCTCCCAGCAGGGACTGGCCTCCGTGTCCCGAGTGCTCCCTCCGCAGGCCGTGTGATCGCGCCCTGAGTGACCCGGTGTGCCCAGGGGCTTGTCACCTCTCCAGTGCGGCAGGCCCCCAGCCTGCAGTGGGCAGTTGCTCTGCCCGGGGCCTGGCCCCTGGGCCTGCTGAGCACCTGGGACAGGCCCCGGTCACCGCCTGCCTGCCATGTCCCTGGCCACCCTAGGATCTCCAGGGAGGCCCCCAGCCGCGGAAGGGCGGCCCAGCTCAGCGGACCTTCACCCGCAAGTGGCCCAGAGGCTTCTCCATCCTCGAGCCCCACGCAGAAGCCCTCACCCTCCCTCCCCTGCCCCCCACTCCTCACCCCTGAGCTGCGACTGCCTGGTGTCACCCCCGTGCTTCCAGTTAACACAGCTAACAGCCCCCCCTCCCTTGTGAATCACCTCTTCCAGGAAGCATTCCGTAAAGGGCCAATTGACTTCTCCCATAAGGTCACGCTGGCCTGCCTTCCAAAATGTTCCATCCTTCAGGGCTTAGATGGGTATCATCCAGTGCAGAGCCTGAGCGGAGTGCCCAGCCCTCTGCCCCTCAGCTCAGGCCACTGCCCTGGGCCGCCTGTCAGACAGCCTGCCTGCCGCGCCTTACCCTCCCGGCCAGACTGGAAGCTGGGGAAGGGGCCGTCCCACTCAGCCAGCTCCCTGTCCCCCGGGGGCACCTCTCACAGTACCCTAAGGTGCAGCCCCAGCTTCTGTCACCCTAACTCTCTGCTGCCCCAGCCCTCCCAGAGCCGGTGGAGGGGAGAGCGCACTGGAAGGAGAGGGTCTCCCAGGCCCCCAGACAGGCTGGGGGAGGTGGCGACAGGATGGCACCCTGCGGGGCCCTTGGGCCCATAGATGAGGGTCCTCACCCAGCATGAGGACCCAGCTCCCCAGTTGGCTCCAGCGTCCGAGGCCCGCACACGCCCCCTGTGGAGGGCTCAGCTGTCTCGGTTTTCGAATCCACAGGGGCCAGGTCCTTGGCGCAGACATGGGGGGGGCCTGGAACGAAGTGCTGTTCGTTCTGACTCCGGGGGAGCTGTGTGGCCATTCTTGAGCTGGCCTTCCTAGGGCCTTCTAGTATCTAGAGTAGCTCAGAACTGCCCCCCTGCCCTCCGCCCTCCACCCCAGACCAGGGCTCCCGCCCGCCTCGCTCCCTCACTTTCAGGCTGAAATGCATCTGTCCTACTTAAAGAACCTCTTCTGATCCCACCAGAAAAAAAGAGCCCAAAGCTTATTCTCTTCCGCAGAGAAGAGGCGGTCCTGTGTGGGAGGCACCGAGGCCCCCACCCCCCACCCACCCAGATGGGCCCAAACTGGCCGCTGGGGCAGGGAGACCCCTCCTCTGAGCAGGTCCACAGGGCCTCATGGAGCTGGTCCCAGGTTGTAGGGGTGGGGGGTTTGGAGGGACTGTTCCCAGGGGCCAGGCACCCGAGACTGAAGGGGAACTTCACACCCTGTGGTGAGTTGGAAGTAGCTCATCAGGGAAAGTCAGGTATCGACAGAAATGTCTTTATGGATGGCTGTCAGTGACCGGAGCCAGCTCCACATAGACCTGTAGACCTTGGGGAACCGGGCAGCCAGCCTCCCGAGACTGCAGGGCCAGGGGTGGGGGGCCCACCCCCTGCGCCAGCAGCAGTGACCCTCAGCACAGCAGTTCTGTCCTGGCCACAGAGCCCGGGGTTCAGGGCAGGGCTGTGCCTTCCAGGACCGCTCCAGGGCCACAGCGGGGGAAGCCAGACCCCCATTCCGCAGGAGGTGCAGAGTCTCGGTACACGGGGAGGGCGTTTGTGTTCTGTGGAGGCCACCGCCCTCGTTCTCAGGGTAAACATTTGTGTGAGTGCACTTGGTGGGGGGCATCCGGGGAGGCGGACCCCTCACCTCTCCTTCGTCAGGCATGGACCAGGTCTGCGGCTAGACCCAGGACCACCCTGCTAGTCTGGGGCTCTGTGCCCGGCTCCACCTGTGACCTCAGTTAGGCCTTGGTCTCCCTCCCATGACTGGAGGCGAGGCTGGGAGGACCTGCCGTGTGTGAGATCGTCTCCAGCTCTAACATTTTAGAACTCCGATCTTAGATACTCACGCTCAGCCTGCTGGGTCTCTCTCCAGACGAGACCTCAGATACGTACCCTGCTCTTTGCTTCTCCTGGCACCCTCTGTGATCATGCTGCTTCCCACTTGAGCTCACTGGCTTAGAGCAGAGCCAGACTTCTCACAATGGATGGGCCCCCCTCCTCATGGAGCCTCTGCCTTGAGCTCCTCCCACCCTGACCATGGGCTCTGCCATCAGTCCCTGGAGCACACACGCCTTCAGATCTCTGCACCTGCCATTCATGCCACCCGGAGCCCCTTCTGTCCACCCGGTGGGCCGGTGCCTTCCCGATTCTCAGATCTCAGCTGAAATGTTGCCTCGCAGGACCTCCTAAGAATCCCTGTCTACAGCAAGCATTCCTCTGCTGCTCTGCCTCTCACTCTGTGTTTACTTACCGCACCTTCGTGGCACTCACGTGTCTTGGAGCTATTTTCTTGGTTCCAGTCGTGTCTCAGTGTCCTGTCGCCTCCACTAGGATGGAGTGTCACACACGTGGGGGCCTCCTGAGGGTGGAGGCTGCACACATAGAGCCCAGCAGAGGGCCCGGGACATGGAGGGTGTTCCGTGTTTGTAGAATGGATGAGTGGATGGATGGATTGTTACTGTCATTGTTGTTCAGTCGCTAAGTTGTGTCCGATTCTCTGCAACCCCATAGACTGCAGCATGCCAGGCTTCCCTGTCCTTCACCATCTCCCAGGTTTTGTTCAACTTGAGCATCATCGTGTCAGTGATACCATCCAACCATGTCATCCTGTGTCGTCCCCTCCTCCTCCTGCCTTCAGTCTTTCCCAGCATCAGAGTCTTTGCTAGTGAGCCAGCTCCTCGTATCAGGTGGCCAAAGTATTGGAGCTTCAGCTTCAGCAGCAGTCCTTCCAGTGAATATTCAGGGTTGATCTCCTTCAGAATGGACTGGTTGGATGTCCTTGCAGTCCAAGGGACTCTCAAGAGTCTTCTCCAGCACCACAGTTCGAAAGCATCAATTCTTCGGCGCTCAGCCTTCTTTATGGTCCAGCTCTCACATACATACATACTTCCTCCACAGAGAGCATCGGTTTCTTTCCTGATTTCTGAGTCTCAGGCCCCATTCTCCCTCAAGGATCTGAACGCAGCAATGAAGGAGGTGTTACGTAAATCCCACGTCCGTTAGGAAATCCTCAGCCAGGAGCCAAAAGGGCCCGTGCTCCCGTGGCCTCAGCACAGTTGGACTGGGATCGATTTAACGTTTCTTAAGGGCCCGCTTGTCGCCAGGTCCTGGGTGAGTGCTCTCCACCCATGGCATGTTTACCTTTGAGAGCTCTTGTGAGGATAACTCTGCACCTGAGTCTCATACACAGTAGGAAACCTTGCCTGAGGTCACAGAGCTTTTGAGTGGGAGAGCCCAGATCTGAACTCGGGAGCACTAACTCTAACTCTACAGAGTTAGATCTAACTCATAATTCTTGTGAGTAAGCAGGTGAAGGAGTGACATGTCAGGAGGAAGCAGCTTTGAGGTACTTTCAGCAGGAAAAGCTTTCATTAGACTCTTCTATGAGATCAATTACTCACAACTTCTAAGAGCTGACCAAGAAACACTCATGATGTGAAGGGGGATTTTTTTTTTTCTCTTTCAGGTTGTTAATTTGTGTTCCCAATAATTTCAGACATATAACAGCACATACTGTGTTACCTGACATTGGGTACTGTTCTGAGCACTTTGAAGTCTTTGTCACACAGCCCTATGAAGATGCTGTTTCTTTCTGTCTTCATTTTCCAGATGAGAAAACAGTCACAGAAGGATTAGGTAAATTGCTCAAGGTCACCCAGCTAGTAAGTGGGATGTGGTCCCGGAAGTCTGGCGTCAGAGGCCAGGCTCGTTAGCCCCAGGCTAACATGCGGGGTGTTGATTGGTGACTAAAGGGGAGGTCCTAGCCAGGCTAAGAGAAGGGCTGCCAACCAGCTGTGGAAGCAAGGACGCTGGGCTGAAGTGATTCTATTACGCTCAGAGTGGCTGGAAAATTACACTGGGTCAGGCAGTTGGGAGACAGTCTGAGTGCTGAAAAGGTGGGAGGGCCCCCCCCCAACCCCTTGGGAACTGCCTACCCTCTGCCTTCTTGGCCATTTTGGAAAAGCCACAGTATTCCTCTTAAATTGTATATCTTGGCAATTATTATAAACATTGGGCTTTCCTGGTGACTCAGATGGTAAAGAATCTGCCTGCAGTATGGGAGACCTGGGTTCAATCCCTGGGTCGGGAAGATTCCCTGGAGGAGGGCATGGCAACCCACTCCAGCATTCTTGCCGGGAGAACCCTATGGACGGAGGAGCGAGCCTGGTGGGCTACAGTCCATGGGATTGCAAAGAGTCAGACACGACTGAATGACTAAGCACAGCACAGCATATATTTATGTTCTGTGAACGTCCCACCTTTTAGCTTTTTTTGCTGAATTTTAAAATATCAAATGTATTGAGGTTGAATTTACACAGAGTGAATGTATGTAAAAGTGTACTTCGCTATGATTTTTGACCAACTTACACATGTGTAACTACCACCACAGTCAAAATATGGGCGATGTCTAAACACCCCGAAAGGTGAAGATTTCCTCAGGGCCCCTAACACTGAAATCCTACACCACCCACCCCCAGGCAGTCAGGGGTCTGATTTCCGTCAGTCATTACGGATTCCATTTGTATTTCCCGAGATTTCATATAAATGCAGCCACATTTTTTGTTTTATTTTTTAAAATTTATTTTTACTGAGATATAATGGACATGAAACATTGTATAAGTTTGTATACAACGTGTTGATTTGAATTTATTTCTTACAATGTTAGTGTTAGCTAGACCTCCCCCCTCATCATGTCCCAGAATTTTCATTTGTTTGTGTTGAGAACAATCATGATCTGGTCTCTGAGCAACTTCAAAGTTGATAACACTACCATTTTGTATCATGACTGTGCTGTGCGTTAGCTCTTCAGGACCTGTTTATCAACTAGTTGCGAGTTTGTACCCTTAAATAGCATCTCCCCATTGCTCCAGCCCCTCAGCCTCTGGTACCCATCACCCCGTTCTCTGCTCTTACAAGTTTGCCTGTTTTGTTCCATGTATGTGAGATCACACAGTGTCTGTCTTCCTCCGTGTGGCCCGCATCACTGAGCACCGTGCCCCCAGGATTTCCCTCTCTCTCGGCTGACTGTACTCCACTGTGTGTGTCTTTATCTGTTCATCTGTTGACAGATGCGTAGGTTGTGTTTGTATCTTGGTTGTGAATGACACTGCAGTAAACACAGAATCGCATGTATCTGTTTAATATCCTGTTTTCATTTCCTTTAGATAGATACCCAGGAGTGGAATCAGTGGATCAGAAAGTAGTTCTCTTCTTTACTCTTTTTTTGAGGAACTACCATAAATGTTTTCCATCCTAAACTGAACCAATTTGTATTCCCACCAACAGTGTACAAGGATTGCCTTTTTTCCACATCCTCACCAGCATTGGTTGTTTGTCTCTTTGATGCTAGCCATTCTAACAGGTATGAGGTAATACCTCGTTGTGGTTTTGATGTGCATTTCCCTGATGACGAGTGATGTTAAGCATCTTTTCCGGTGCCTGTTGGCCGTCTGCATGTCTTTGGACAAATGTCTATTTAGTTCCTCTGCTCATTTTTAAAACCAGATCGCTTAGATTATCGTTTAGTTTTGTGGTGATGGTGGTGGTAGTGCTTGTTACTAAGTTGTACGAGTTCCTTATATATTTTGGATATTAACCCCTTATCTCATATATGATTTGCAAATATTTTCTTCCATTCTCGGGCTCTCCTGGTGGCTCAGACAGTAAAGATTCTGCCTGCAGTGAGGGAGACCCAGGTTCGATCTCTGGGTCAGGAAGATCCCTTGGAGAAGGAAATGGTAACCCACTCTAATATTCTTGCCTATAGAATTCCTTGGACAGAGGAGCCTGGTGGGTTACAGTCCGTGGGGTCACAAGGAGTCACGAATGAGTGACTTAAGGCGTTTTCTCCCGTTTGTAGATTTCCTTTTTGTTTCATAGTTTCTTCCGCTCTGCAAAACCTTTTTAGCTTGACGAGTCCACTTGTTGAATTTTGCTCTCGTTACTTGTGCTTTTGGTACCATATAAAAAGGACCATTGCCAAGACCAGTGTCAAGGAGTTTCTTCCATATCAGGTTTTTTGTATCAGGTCTTCTGTGTAAGTTTTTAATCCCTTTTGAGTTAATTTTTGTGAGTGGTACAAGATAAGGATCCAGTCTCATTTTTCTGCGTGTGGTTTACTGGTTTTCCTAACGCCATTTACTGAAAACACTATCGCGTATTCTTGGCTCCTTTGTCAAGTAGTACCTGACCATAAACCCAGGGCCTTATTTCTGAGCTGTCTGTCCTGCTCCATCGGCCTCTGTGTCTGTATTGATGCCCGTACCGCACTGGTTTAATTACTATAGTTTGTAGTGTAGTTTGAAATCAGGGAGTGTGATGGTTCCAGCTCTGTTCTTCCTCAAGATTGCTTTGGCTATCTGGGGGCCTTTTGTGGTTCCATACAAATTTTAGGGTCGTGTTTTGGAATCATATATTGAATACTCTTCTGTGTAGCTTCTTCTGTTCAGTAATTTTTGAGATTCTTCCATTTCCTTGCATGGGTCAGTAGTTTTTTTTAATTGCTGAAAAGTATCCCATTTTATATCATAATTGTTTATTCACTTATTTACCAATGAGTATTTGTTTCCAGTTTGAGACTATTAAAAATAAAGCTCCGATGTGTGATTGTTGAACAGGTCTCTGTGTGGACATGTGTTTCCATTTGTCTGAGTGATTACCTAGAACTGGAATTGCTGGGTTATCATGTTAAGTTCATATTTAAGTTTTTGTCAGTATATAGGAGTTTATTTAATTGATATCTGAATTTAGTTCTGTCTTGTGGGGTACATATTTCATTTTTCAGAAGCTGTTGAACTGTGTATCAAAGGTGTATGCCATCTCTTCCATCAGCAGAGCGTGAGAATTCTGTTGTTTTCAACTCTGAAAGCTGGTCTTCCCTTTAATTTTGGCCATTTGGGTGGGTACATGGGTTTTATTTCAGCTTTCTGATGACAGTGGATGTTGACCATCTTCTCATGTATTTAATTACTGTCTGTATTCTTTCATGACACTTCTCTCAAACCTTTTGACCATGTTTCCACTGGGTAATTTATCTTCCTATGATTGAGTCATGAGTTCCTTATAGTTTCTGGACAGAGGTCCTTTGTCACTTATCTGTCTGCATCACACGTGTTTTCTCAGTATCTTTGGCTTGCTTCTTAATTTCTTTAGCGTTGTCTTTAAAAGAGAAAAAGCTTTGAATTTTGATGAAATCCAGTCTATTGTTTATTTTATGGTCTATACTTTTGGTATCTTAGGAATTCTTTGCCTACATCTATGTCTCGTCAATTAAAGAAGATGCCTTTTGCTTTTACATATATGTCCATGATTCATTTCAGATTCATTTCTGTGTGTGATTTGGGATAAAGCTCAGGTTCATTTTTCTCCATGAGGAGATCTAGCTGTTTGAGCACCACGTGGTGGGAAGGCACTCCTTTCCCCACCACGTTCTTTGGCAGCTTGGTTGAAGGTCGTTCGACCCGTGTGTGTGGGGAGGGGTCTGTTTCTCGGCTGTGATCCACCCTCATCTCCGGACCACGCTCAGGTTCCTGTTCTTTGGTGCCGAGTCCAGGGGGTCCACCTCTGTCTCATCCGTGGCCTCTTCTGGTCCTGCCCAGAGGCCAGCACTCAGGAGACTCCTGCAGGGGTTGCACCTGGCCCTGTACTGATGCCCAGGGCACCTGCATTTGCAGATTTAGTTTCCCAATTCTCCTCTTGGTACCAAGTCGCTTCTCCTACATCTGTTTAGATGCTGCATTCACCTCACGCTGGAGCTCTGAGCTCACACACTTGCCTCCCGCCCGCCTCCCCTCCCCAGCGTTTGACCCCGAAAGCCCTCTGAGGCAGAGAACAGAAATGCCAGAGCGCCCGCCTTTTTATGGGGCACTCTTCAGAAAGTCTTCTGAGGCCCTGAAAAGAAGAACTACATAATGGAAACCATTTTGCAGCCTCCAGCACGGCCATTTATCTCAATAATCATTTCATTTAAAATGTGGGTCAAACATATAAATCATATCTTGAAAGAAAGTATTTTGGTGCCACAGAAATCGCCCTGTGTTCTTACCACCTAATTTGAAAAATGTGTTTTGAAGTCAGGAAGAAAGCAAACAAGCCTGGGGCCTGGCTGCTTTCCCCCACATGCCCCCTTCCTTCACGTCGTCCCCAGAATAAGTCCCCGCTCCTGCCCAAATGCAGCGGGGAGTCCACACCCTGAAGTTAGTCACTCCCTGCTATTTTAGTCTCCCTCCTTCCAGACGAGGGGTTGGGAACCCGAGGCCGCCGCTCCTCACCCGTCCTCATCCCTGGACCCCACTGACCCCTGCATCAGTGCTCAATTAGACCCCGTCTTTATGCCATAAAGCCCCCTCAGGGCTCTTAGATGCTGGGCTCCTTTAAGGACATGCCCGGAGGGAGGGAGCCCCCTCTTCCAGACTGTCTCCCTTTACTCCTCAGCACTTCCTGGGAGCGAAAAGCGCAAGAGAGCAACAGCGGCTAGTCCTGGCGCCCAGAACCACGCCCTCACCTCCACACACTGGGCAGGGGAGAGGGGGTGTCAGGATCCCACCTCTTTACACCACACTTTTTCCCCATCACAGAGGTCACAGGTCAGTGCCATAAAGTGAAAGTGTGAGTCGCTCGGTTGTGTCTGACCCTATGGGGTGTACCGCGCCAGGCTCCTTTGTCCATGGGGATTTTCCAGGCAAGAATAGTCAGTGGGTAGGCGTGCCCTTCTCCAGGGGATCTTCCCAACCCAGGGATCGAACCCAGGTCTCCCACAGTGCAGGTGAACTCTCTACCATTTGAGCTTCCCGAGTATTATAAAAAAAAAAAAAAATGCTCAAATCAAGAATGAAACTCACACCCGTGATTTTCACTACTCAATCTGCTTTCTGCTTCTGGCTCTTTTTTTTCCCCTGCAAGCCCCAGGGTCAGACTAAGCATACAGTTTTATTTTCTCCTTTCATTTCAGACACTTCTGATCATTTTATCATATCATTAAAACTTGCCTGAAAGCATGTTTACCACCTGCCTGATCCTCCCTCTGGTGCTGGACCGGGCTCTCTGGATGCCCTCCTCCCCCGGGGTATGTGTGAGGGGGAAGGACAAGGACAGCAGCCCCAGCCAGCAGGTTCTCTTTTCTGGCCCAAGGGGTGGCTTGAGCCCCCTGCCCACCATGGGCTGTACCGTCTCCCCGCCCACCCACGTCCTTCTGCCCCCAGCGCGCCCGAGCAGCCCCGAGAAGGTGGATGCAAGCCGGGGGGACTGTCAGCTAGTGGTGGTGTTGAGTTCTGTGCCTCCAGCCTGGGTACCACTCACAGCAGCCTCTTCTCTCCGCTTCCCTCCCGCGCCTCCTTGGAGAGGACGGCCCCTGGCCCCCCTCCAGGGCCCCCTCCTGTCCCTTGTCTGTGTCCCACGTCTGCTATGTTGTAGGTACCTGGAGCAGGGAGGTGAGGACCACCCAGGCGACCCCGGCACTCGCGAGGGCCGGCCCAGCGTGCTGGCTCTTTTCTCTGGATCTTGGTTCTGGGGTGTAAGGCTGTTCTCATCACCTCTTGTCACCTGGAGCCCAGAGCACCTGTGTAGGGGTTGGGGGGACAGAGGCCCCCAGAGGTGCCGTGTGGCCCAGGCTGTGCCCAGGTCCTGCCTCGCCCCTCTGTGGGCTTTATCAGCTGTGGGGGCTGCAGCCGGACAGAGTCGTCCCCCAACCCCGGGGAGAGTCCCCGCTCCTGCTGCCACTGCAGCCAACTCTTTTGGATTTCCTTCCCGTTCAGCTCACCCCACAGCATGGGGCTTCCCTGGTAGCTCAGACGATAAAGCGTCTGCCTGCAATGCGGGAGACAGGGTTCCATCCCTGGGATGGGAAGATTACCTGGAGAAGGAAATGGCAACCCACTCCAAGTACTCTTGCCTGGAAAATCCCATGGATGGACCCTGGTAGACTACAGTCCGTGGGGTCGCAAAGAGTCGGACACGACTGAGCGACTGAGCGACTTCACTTTCACAACATGGAATAGAGTTCCCTGAGTTGTATAGTAGGTTCTCACTGAAAGTGAAAGTCTGCTCAAGTCGTGTCCGACTCTTTGCGACCCCATGGACTACACAGTCCATGGAATTCTCCAGGCCAGAATACTAGAGTGGATAGCCTTTGCCTTCTCCAGAGGATCTTCCTGACCCAGGAATCAAACCGGGGTCTCCTGCATTACAGGCGGATTCTTTACCAGCTGAGCTACCAGGGAAGCCCTCAGGTTCTCATTAGTTATCTGTTTTATACACATTATCAGTCCCTTTGACCATCGCCTGCTGGTGTATGCAGTGAAGTCCTTATTCGCAGCCTACCAGGTGCCTTGGCCACCACAGTTTCTTTCTAGTAAAACCTAGTCTCCTTTCTGGAACTGAGGGGCAGTGCCCAGAGGGCCCCTGAATCTGGTGCCCGTGGGGAAGGCAAAGGGGGAGGCTGCTGAGAAGTTTAGCCTCGGACACTCCCGAGTTCCGAGCTCCGAGAGTTCTAGCCACGCCTCCTCCAGCCTGAATTTGGGTAAGGTTTCCCCGGGAAGAGGGTCAGGCCTTAATTCCTCCCCACATCTGGCACCCAGCAGAGGCCAGGCGAGAGGAGGTTTGAGTGTTCGGGCTGAGGCTGGAGTGGCAGGAGGGTGTCTTTCAGAAGGGGAAGCACCAGGGTGGGGTGCCCCGGGGGGCGTGCACATCCTGGAGGAGGGGGCCTGCGGGGTCATTTCATCTCCCCGAAGGAGGGCAAAAGGCAGGTGGATGGAGGTGGGTGAGGGGCTGGGATGGTCCATGACAGCACCGGCCCGGCCGTCCCATGCGGGCGTGGGCTCCCCTGCGGGGGCCCTCCCCCTCCGCCCTGGCCTCCTGCCTGAACCTGCGGCCCTGTCTCTCCCATCTGTTGTCCCTGAGGACGTCGTCTGCTCCACCAGCAACCCAGGCAGTTCCCACCAGTCGCCCCTGTCTGAGGGGCGGAAGGGTCTTCAGCTTCCGACCGCAGGGTGCACCCGGGGAAACCGTGTGTGCGCTGTGCGCTCAGATGCTGGGCTGACTGTGAAAGAGAGGGCAGGGCTATCCCTTGGTGTGACCGGAGCACGGGCTGGGAACCCAGGGCCTGCCTGAGCCTCTACCTGGAGCCCCTCCCCAGAGGTGTGTGCTGCGAACCGCCGCCAGACAGACAGGTTAGCCCCCCACTGCTGTTCACACACAGCTTCATCCTCGGCCAGGACTAAGCCCACTTCCAGGCCTCTGGGAGTCCACAAGCAAGAGCTGCCCACCACTCCGCACCCCCAGGGCCTGGCATAGGGCCCGCTGGGGGCTCCCAGGAAGGGGGATGAGGCATCAGTGGTCTGGTCTCGAAGGTGGCTCCACTGCCCGCCTACCTGGCAGGAGGCGCCCACAGCCCTGCCCCACCATCCCGTGGGCCTGGAAGCCAAGGGCTTGACCTGCCAGGATGCCCAGCAAAGCAGGTGGACTGAGGGACTGAAAAAAAGCAGTTTTATATTGGCGTGGAGCCGATCAACGAGATTGTGATAATTTCACGTGCATAGCAGAGTGACTCAGCCATACATGTATCCATTCTCCCCAAACTCCGCTCCCATCCAGGCTGCCACACAACATTGAACAGAGTTCCCCGTGCTATCCCACAAGGCCCTTGCTGGTTGTCCGTTTTAAGTATAGCCGTGTGTACATGTCCAGCCCAAACTCCCCAACTGTCCCTTCCATCCAGTCCTCCCCCTGGCACCTTCCCTGCAGTCCTCCCCGCTGGCACCTTCCCTCCAGTCCTCCCCCTGGCACCTTCCCTCCCGTCCTCCCCCTGGCAACCATAAGTTTGTTCTCTGTGAGTGTGTTTCTGTTTTGTAGATAAATTCATTTGTGTAATTTCCTTTTAGATTTCACGTGTAAGGGATGTCGCATGATATCTCTCCTCCGTCTGACTGACTTCGCTCAGTGTGACACTCTCTAGGTCCATGCGTGTGGCTGCAGGCGGCATTACCTCATTGTTTCCAGTGGCTGAGTGGCCTTTCGTTGTGTACGCGTGCATCCTCTGTATCCGTTCCTCTGTCAGTGGGCGTCTAGGTGGCTTCCGCGTCTTGGCTGCTGGAAACGCACCGCTGTGAGCACCGGGGTGCATGTACCCATTTAGACCATGTTTTTCCCCAGGTATGTGCCTAGGAGTGGGATCGCAGGGTCATGGGGTGGCTCTCTCTGTGCTTTTTTTTCTTTATGGAACCTCCATACTGTTCTCCTTAGTGGCCACAGCAACTTACATTCCTAGCAACCACATACGAGGCTTGACGGACCCTTTCTTTACTGCTTGATGCTTGGGTGTTCTGTTCACACCCGACATTCCCCTCTCCTTTCTCCGCTGTGGAAGAGTGGTTCCGTTCCCGGAGCAGACGGTTCTGAATCTTGTTCATTCAGAAGCTACGTATTGGGCCAGGCCCTCCAGCAGGGCTGGGAGCACAGGGGTCCCACAGGCCGGGCCCCGCCCTCAGGAGCGCCCAGTCCTCCAGGGAGTCAGGCAGAGGCACAGACTAAAACACAGAGCTGAGGATGGGGGATGCTGAGGCTGGTGAGCAGGGAACCCTCCCTGGCCCCCCCGCCCCCCAGCCTCCGCAGGTCTCGTGAGAGAAGTCCTGGCCACCTGGACAGGCAGGAAATGAAGGGGCCCCCTGCCCTCCTCCTGTCCGTGCAGCACCACCGTGTGCGCGAGGGAAGGACTGAATGGATGGCTGTTAGCACGAGCCACGTGGACCCATGATGGGACCTACCTTCTCCCCCCAAGTGGACAGAACCCTGGCTCAACCCCTGCTGGGGAAGCACTGTCCAGTGACCCCCCTCGCCACCCCCAACCCCCGCATCTTCCCAGTGGGAAGACTCGTGACTTCGAGGGTGCCGGCCAGGGGGTGTGGGGAGCAGGGCTGCACAGAGAGACCCACAGGTTTTTATTTTTAATCTTAAAAAAAATAGAAACTCTAAAACCAGGTTTCAAAAACTGTGGCCTATTTTAAATGTTTACATTGAACAAATGAATACTTTTAACACACGCACAAATATAATTGTGCCATTTACGGGATAATTACGGTGTTTACCAAAGAAAAACCCTAGTCTGCGGGCTCCAGCAGTGTGGTCCAGAAATGGGACACAAGTTTGAAACCGCATGACGAACGGCCCCTTGAAACGCGTCCGTGTCTCCGGGAGAGTGGACCAGGAGGCCTGGAGCCCCCCGGTGCGTGTGGTCCAGCGTGCACCCTGACGGTTGGACGGCTCCCCTTCCCCAGATTGGGGGTCCCCCTCCCGCCCACACCCCTACACTGGCCTGCGGGCAGCAGCACCTCCTCTGGGCAGGCTGTCCCTGCTGCAGGACGACCCCCCCACCCCCGTCAGAGACCGCCCAGGCCCCCCAGCCAGCCGGAGCACAGGCTGCAGCCGGTCCTCTCCCAGGGGGCCGGAACAATGCAGGCTCAGCTTTCTGAACAGGGTCGGGGGCTGGAGCGGGGAGCCCGGGGAGCCAGGGCGCCCCGCCTGGCCTTTCCTCTGCCCTGGGCTGGCCATGCTTCCTTTGCGTGCCGTTGGCCATGGGGCTTCTCACTGCATGCCCGCCTAACAGGATGGGAGTCCAGGCACACGCTTCTGTCCCTTTCTGTAGAAGGAATTTCGCTCAGCAGTAAGGACATGGTGAAATAAAGCAGGAAGAGCCTCCACTCTCCCCCTTAGTGGCTCGGCCTCCGTGGCGGGTTACAGAAGTCCCTCTGTACTTGAGGGGCCTCCGTGTGAAAGGGGACGGTCTCCCCGAAGTCCTCAGACTCTCAAGAAGATGCAGCGTAGGCAGGTGTTTGGCCAAATAATACTCCACCGCAGGGAGGGGCCCCGTTTTCCACTGACCACTCAGTGGACATTTGGGTGGTTTCTTTCACTGTTATGAATAGTGCTGTGAACATTCATGCTCTACTGTTTGTGTGGAAGTGGACTTTCATTTCTCTTGGGTTTACACCCAGGAGTGGGGTTTCTGGGTGATTTGGGAACTGTCTGATGAGCTGCTGAACCGCTTTCCAAAGAAGCCTCACCGTCTTGCGTTCAGTTCCCCCAAACCTTTGCCGACACTGGCTACCGCCTGACTGTTTGACTAAAGCCAGCCTAATGGGTGACTGGAATGGGTGAATTTAACTCAGATGACCATTATATCTACTACTGCGAGCAGGAATCCCTCAGAAGAAATGGAGTAGCCATCATGGTCAACAAAAGAGTCAGAAATGCAGTACTTGGATGCAGTCTCAAAAACGACAGAATGATCTCTGTTTGTTTCCAAGGCAACCATTCAATATAACAGTAATCCAAGTCTGTGCCCCAACCAGTAACGCTGAAGAAGCTGAACGGTTCTATGAAGACCTACAAGATCTTCTAGAACTAACACCCAAAGAAGATGTCCTTTTCATTATAGGGGACTGGAATGCAAAAGTAGGAAGTCAAGAAACACTTGGAGTAACAGGCAAATTTGGCCTTGGAATACAGAATGAAGCAGTGAAAAGACTAATAGAGTTTTGCCAAGAGAACACACTGGTCATAGCAAACATCCTCTTCCAACAACACAAGAGAAGACTCTACACATGGATATCATCAGACAGTCAACACCGAAATCAGATTGATTATATTCTTTGCAGCCAAAGATGGAGAAGCTCTATACAGTCAGCAAAAGCAAGACCAGGAGCTGACTGTGGCTCAGACCATGAACTCCTTATTGCCAAATTCAGACTTAAATTGAAGAAAGTAGGGAAAACCACTAGACCATTCAGGTATGACCTAAATCAAATCCTTTATGATTATACAGTGGAAGTGAGAAATAGATTTAAGGGCCTAGATCTGATAGATGGAGTGCCTGATGAACTATGGAATGAGGTTCGTGACATTGTATAGGAGACAGGGATCAAGACCGTCCCCATGGAAAATAAATGCAAAAAAGCAAAATGGCTGTCTGGGGAGGCCTTACAAATAGCTGTGAAAAGAAGAGAAGTGAAAAGCAAAAGGAGAAAAGGAGATATAAGCATCTGAATGCAGAGTTCCAAAGAATAGCAAGAAGAGATAAGAAAGCCTTTTTCAGTGATCAATGCAAAGAAATAGAGGAAAACAACAGAATGGGAAAGACTAGAGATCTCTTCAAGAAAATTAGAGATACAAAGGGGACATTTCATGCAAAGATGGGCTCAATAAAGGACAGAAATGGTATGGACCTAACAGAAGCAGAAGATATTAAGAAGAGGTGGCAAGAATACACAGAAGAACTGTACAAAAAAGATCTTCATGACCCAGATAATCACGATGGTATGATCACTCATCTAGAACCAGACATCCTGGAATGTGAAGTCAAGTGGGCCTTAGAAAGCATCACTACGAACAAAGCTAGTGGAGGTGATGGAATTTCAGTTGAGCTAGTTCAAATCCTGAAAGATGATGCTGTGAAAGTGCTGCACTCAATATGCCAGCAAATTTGGAAAACTCAGCAGTGGCCACAGGACTGGAAAAGGTCAGTGTTCATTCTAATCCCAAAGAAAGGCAATGCCAAAGAATGCTCAAACTACCGCACAATTGCACTCATCTCTCACGCTAGTAAAGTAATGCTCAAAAGTCTCCAAGGCAGGCTTCAGCAATACGTGAACCATGAACTTCCTAATGTTCAAGCTGGTTTTAGAAAAGGCAGAGGAACCAGAGATCAAATTGCCAACATCCGCTGGATCGTGGAAAAAGCAAGAGAGTTCCAGAAAAACATCTATTTCTGCTTTATTGACTATGCCAAAGCCTTTGACTGTGTGGATCACAATAAACTGTGGAAAATTCTGAAAGAGATGGGAATACCAGACCACTTGACCTGCCTCTTGAGAAATCTGTATGCAGGTCAGGAAGCAACAGTTAGAACTGGACATGGAACAACAGGCTGGTTCCAAATAGGAAAAGAAGTACGTCAAGGCTGTATACTGTCACCCTGTTTATTTAACTTCTATGCAGAGTACATCATGAGAAACGCTGGACTGGAAGAAACACAAGCTGGAATCAAGATTGCCAGGAGAAATATCAATAACCTCAGATATGCAGATGACACCACCCTTATGGCAGAAAGTGAAGAGGAACTCAAAGGCCTCTTGATGAAAGTGAAAGTGGAGAGTGAAAAAGTTGGCTTAAAGCTCAACATTCAGAAAACAAAGATCATGGCATCCAGTCCCATCACTTCATGGGAAATAGATGGGGAAACAGTAGAAACAGTGTCAGACTTTATTTTTTGGGGCTCCAAAATCACTGCAGATGGTGACTGCAGCCATGAAATTAAAAGACGCTTGCTCCTTGGAAGGAAAGTAACGACCAACCTAGATAGCATATTCAAAAGCATAGACATTACTTGGCCAACAAAGATTCGTCTAGTCAAGGTTATGGTTTTTCCCGTGGTCACGTATGGATGTGAGAGTTGGACTGTGAAGAAGGCTGAGCGCCGAAGAATTGATGCTATTGAACTGTGGTGTTGGAGAAGACTCTTGAGAGTCCCTTGGACTGCAAGGAGATCCAACCAGTCCATTCTGAAGGAGATCAGCCCTGGGATTTCTTTGGAGGGAATGATGCTGAAGCTGAAACTCCAGTACTTTGGCCACCTCATGCAAAGAGTTGACTCATTGGAAAAGACTCTGATGCTGGGAGGGACTGGGGACAGGAGGAGAAGGGGACGACAGAGGATGAGATGGCTGGATGGCATCACTGACTTGATGGACTTGAGTCTGAGTGAACTCCGGGGGTTGGTGATGGACAGGAGGCCTGGCGTCCTGCGATTCATGGGGTCGCAAAGAGTTGGACAGCACTGAGCGACTGAACTGAACTGAACTGAATGGGTGCAGAGTGCTATCTCCTTGAGGCTTTGCTTTGTGCTGTCCTGAAGCCTAGTGATGATCAAGTGTCTTTTCAGGCGCTTCTTGGCCATCTGTCTGTTTTGGAGAAACCTCTGTTCATTCCTGAGCCCATCTTATGTGTGTGCGCGCTCAGTCATGTCCGCCTCTGCAACCCCATGGACTGTAGCCCGCCAGGCTCCTCCGCCCATGGAATTTCCCAGGCCAGGATACTGGAGTGGGCTGCCATTTCCTCCTCCACGGGATCTTCCCGACCCAGGGATCAAACCCGGGTCTCTTGGTTTTCTGCCTGTGCTTTCCGTTATTTTTGTTTTTGGTGTTTTAAATATGCAAAACATTTACTTGATTGTAAAGTGAAAAGGATATGTTCAAAGCAGCCGCGCGTCCATTCCACCCGCGCCTAAGAGGTAGCCATCTGCTTTAACTTCCAGTGTATCGTTCCGTTAGTATCGCTGCACTTTGGTCCATGGGTCTGAAGGCCTGCGTCCTGGCAGGGGCAGGACAGCAGCGTTTCCCCGCAGTACTCGCACTGTCAAGCTCTGGGGCTTTTGCCAATCTGAGTCAATCTGAGTGATGAGAAACGGTCTGTGTAGCTTTTTTTGTAATCACTTTTACTGTAGTGCAGTTGACGTGTAGTAAAACACACCTGTTTCAAGTGTGTAGTTTGGTGAGTGTGGCAGATGATCTACTTTCTGTCGCCACAGATTAGTCTTGCCCTTTCCAGAATTTCCCGTGAATGGATTTATGGAGCGTGCAGTCTTGTGTCCGGAGGCTCCCATGACTCAGCGGAGCGACCCTGAGGTGTGTGCACGCGGCTCCGTGCCCTGGAGGCGGGCTCCTTCGAGGGTGGGCAGCGCCCACTGTGTGGTGTCTGTTTGCCTCTCGATGGGTTGGGTGTGGGCTGCACCTGCTACAAACCAAGCCCGCCGTGAACCTTCGGGCACAATCCTTTTGCAAGCCCGTGTTGTGTTCCTTGGGGGCACAGGGGAGCTGTGCATGTGGGCTCCCCGTCTCCAGGCCTTCCCCGGAGCGGCCGTGCCCCTTCCAGCCCCACCAGCAGCGCTGGCTGAGCTCTGGCCGCCCCGCCCTCCGTTCTCACCGACCGTCGGCTTGGCCAGCCACAGGTTTTCACCTCGGCCGTTCCAGAAGGCGAGGGGCGCTGGCTCTTCGTGGCTTGCTTCCTTTCTTAAAAGATGTTTACTGGAATGCAGTTGACTTACGTTGTCGTATTAGCTTCAGGGGCAGTGATGTAAGTCATTTCTACATACACCCACTCTTACTTTAGACGCTTTCCCCATGTGGACACCACCGAGTGCTGAGTAGAGTTCCCTGAGCTGTACCGAAGCCCTGTTAGCTAGCTTTTACACGTCGTCCTGTGTATACGTCAGTCCTCATGTCCGAATTGATCCTTCCCACGCCCGTTCCCGTCTGGCAGCCTGCTTACTTGGGAAAGTCAGTCCCTTACTCGTGACTCTTCTGTTTTGTAAGTTCACCTGTACCGCTGTCTTTAGGTCCCACATATTTTAACAGGTGGTGTGATGTTCGTCGCTCCCTGGCTGACTTCACTCAGGATGACGGTCTCTAGGTCCGTCCATGCCGCTGTAGGTGGCGTTATTTCGTTTTCTGTGACTAATACTTCATCGCATGTATGAACCGTATCTTCTTTACACAATCCTCCACCAGCGGAGGAGGATGTCTGCGACATCTTGGCTGTTGTAAATAATGCTGCTGTGGACACTGGGGTGTGTGGGTCTTTTCAAATTAGTTTTCTCCAGACAGATGCCCAGGAGCTGGATTGTTGGATCCTAAGTTTCTATGTTTAGGGGCTTTTTATGGGATTATAACTGCTTTATAGTGTTGTGTTGGTGTCTGCTGTACAGCAGTGGGTCAGCTCTGTGCACGCACCCCTCCCCTTCCTCTCGAGCCCCCTCGCTCGCACCCCTCCGGGCCGTCCCGGGGCTCCGGGCTGAGCGCCCCGGGCTGCACTGCAGCTTCCCACAGCTCTGCCTCTTACGCGGGGCCGTGCGCGTCAGCGCTGCCCTCTCAGTCTGTCCCAGCACCTCCCCACGGTGCCCACAGGTCTGTTCTCGACATCTGTGTCTCTCTTACTGCCCTGCAAGTAGATTCATACCATCTTTAGATTGCATGTGTGCGTGTGCGCACATTCAGTGATGTCCGACACTTTGCAACCCCATGGACTGTAGCCTGCCAGCCTCCTCTGTCCATGGAATTTTCCAGGCAAGAAATACTAGAGGGGGTAGCCGCTTCCCACTCTCGGGGATCTTCCCACGTCTTCCCAGGGATCAAACCCACGTCCCCTGCATCTCCTGGACTGGCAGGTGGGTTATTCACCAGTGCGCCGCCTGGGAAGACTGCATACGTATGCACTAATACATATTTTTCTCTTTCTGACTCATTTCACTCTGTGTGACAGACTCTAGGTTCGTTCTTGTCACTACAAACATCCAATTTCATTCCCCTTTCATGACTGAGTGGTATCCCATTGTCTTTAAGTACCGCATCTTCTCTACCCATTCACCTGTGGATAGACATTGAGGTCGCTCCCGTGTCCTGCGGATTGTGAATACTGCTGCGGTGAACGTTGAGGGTGCAGGTATCTCTGGGAAGTACGGTGCTCGCAGGGTGTATATGCCCAGGAGTGGGACTGCTGGATCATACGGGAATCCGATTTTTAGTTTCTTAAGGAACCTCCGTAGTGTTCTCTATAGACGCGGCACCAGTCTCCTGCCGCCAGCAGTACTGGGGGTCCCTTTCTCCACACCCTCTCCGGTAGTTGTAGAGTTCTGACAGTGGCCGTCCTGGCCAGCGGGAGGCGATGCCTCACTGTGGTTTGGGTTTATGCATCTCTAACGGTGATGTCGGCTACACAGTCCATGGGGTCGCACGGAGTCGGACACGACTGAGCGACTTCACTTTCACTTTTCACTTTCATGCACTGGAGAAGGAAATGGCAACCCACTCCAGCGTTCTTGCCTGGAGAATCCCAGGGACGGGGAGCCTGGTGGGCTGCCGTCTGTGGGGTCGCACAGAGTCGGACACGACTGAAGCGACTCAGCAGCAGCAGCAACAGTGACGTCAAGCGTCTCCGCACGTGCCCTTCAGCCATCTCGTTGTGGTTTACATTTGCATTTCCCTGGAGACTAAGGATGCTGAGCATCTTTTCAGGTTCTTATTAGTACTATATTTCCTCTGCTGTTAAATATCTGGTGAATCTTCCCCATGTTAAAAAAAAATCAGATTATTTGTCTCTTTATTACTGAGCTGGAAGAGTTCTTTGTATATTTTGATACACTTCCTCTTTATGTAGAGCGTGGCTGTTTGCCTCTGGCCTGCCTTTTCAGTTTCATGGTGGTATCTTTCAGAGACGTTCTGAAAACCGTGTCCTACAAAGCTTTAGCATTTTTTTTACTCTAAGTAAGGTTGAACACCTTTTCTTATGTATCGAAGCTATTTACAAGTCTTTTTCTGTAAACTGCCTGTGTCTTTGGCCTGTTTTTCTTTTTTTAATCAGTTTATTGGTTCTTACCTCCTTGATTTTAGAAGAGCTTTTACATGTGAGGGGCTGGTACAGGCTTATGTTTTCACCCAGCGTGTGTCATGGCTTTTCAGCTTTGCTTCCAGAGCTTTTCCAGCAGAGTTCCTCCTGTGTGTTTTTACATAATCCGTGTAATCTGTTTCTGTTGTTTATAGACTTTAATTATAGGCTGCCCACTCACAGGTTATAAAGAAATTCACCCATGTTTGCATCTAGTATTTGAACAGTTTTTTACCTTCAAGAGATGTAAAAAAAATTTTAGTCTCTGCTCCGCTTGGAGTTGATTTGGATATACAGTGAGGTGTGGAATCAATCTTATCTTTTTGGAAATGACTCTCCAGTGGTCCTTATATCATTTAAAAGCTCATATTTTTCTAATGATTTGAGATCACATTTCCCAGACCTTTATGGTTAAAACAGTAGATTTCCACGTCTTTGGACATCCTATCCTGTCCTGTTTCTTGGCCATTTGGTTCCCCTGGCCCATCTGCCTGTGGTTCTGCTGCCGCAATGTCTAAATTACAGATTTGATGATGTTTAAACGCAGTGTAGCGGAGCCTCCTCGCTGTTCTTTTCATACTCAAAGGGTCTCTTATTTTTTTTTCCACATAAACTTAAAGCCAGCTTGTCTAGCTCCAGGAAAGATACTGGATTTTTTTAAAAATCGGGATTGTGTTCGATTTACGTTTGCTCAGGAAAGGGGACATCTCTGCTGACGCTGACTTGCCCCGTGCAGAACCACAGGGTGTGTCCCCGTTTCTCCCAGGGCGCTTTCACGCAGGTCTTGTGAGGACCGTTCTGAAGTTTTTCCATAGACAGGTTTTACATTTTACGTCAGGTTTTCTTCCCAGGACTTTACCTCTTTCTTTCCCTGCTCTTATACTGGGTTCCTCTCTCTCATCATGTTTTCTAACTGGATGCTGTTTGTGTACAGGAAGGCTGTGATTGAGTCGTTAATTTGGTATCTTCCTATGTTACTGAATACTCATTATTATCTGTACTCATCAAAGCATTTTCTTGGGTTTTCTAAGTAAACTTGCATATCATCTTACAAAAACATCATTTATCTCTTCCTTAGGCTACAGGGATTTTTAAAGCTTTGTGTTACATATTGCCAAATCTCTGGCACCAATTTATACTTCTCTTGGAAGTGTTTATTCACACCCTTGCCAGCACTTAGTGTTAAAATTTTTTAAATCTTTGCCAATTTTTTACCACCTTTATTCATTAAGAGCACATTCACGGGCCCCTTCTGACTACAGGCAGAGTGCTCTGTAGACGACAATCAAGACAACTCTGCCTACAACCTACAGGCCTACTCTGACTACCGTCAGTGTCAAGTGTAAGCACACTGGTCTTGGAGACTGTAGGCAGAGAGCTCCTGCAGGCTCTAGACAGACTGGTCTGCAGTCTGTAGGTAGAGTGGTCCTGGGATTATAGGCAGCATGGTCCTGCAGACAGGAGGCAGTGGTGCTCAGACCGTAGGCAGTCTTTCAGCAGAGTACAGGCAGTGTGGTCCTGTATACTCTAGAGTGGTCTGCAGTCTACAGGCAGGGTGGTCTTGGAGACCTCAGTCAGGACCACTCTGACCAAATCTACCAACCCATAGACTGTAGCCCATGTAAACCCTTCGTGGTCCGCAGACTGCATTTGTCCTCGGAATCGGTGCTGCTCGTGCCTTGACCAACTCCTTTCCTCCAGGCCCTGCCATCCATTGTTTAGCCTCTGGTTCTGTGAGTGTGGCTTTTTTTTAGCACCTATATGTTAAGTCTTATGATACTGTTTGTTGATCCTGAAATTACTTGGGGTTCACAATTCAGACTCCCTCCAGAGAGCAGCCAATGGCAGAGGATGGGCTGCCCTCTCATAGAAACCCCATCTTGGGCCTAGAGAAGGATGCCTGATGCCACCTCCCCTTCAGCAGAGTCCCAGCGTCCCTTGGGTGCCTTACTTGTACCCCTGAACCTTCTGGGCAGGGCCTGGACCCCTCCGCACCACCCATGCTCAGGCCTGCTGTCTCCCCTGCTAATTGCAGAGGCCCTTCCCCACTAGACCACACAGTAGGGCGACAGAGTGGGCCGTGTCCCCCTCCCAGGACCCACTCCCTGTACCCAGAGCCTGGGCAGGGGGGTGGAGCATCCTGACCTGCGGGGTCCCGGCCCCCTCTTTATTCTCCTAACCCCCACTCCCCTGTGCTCCCAGCCCCGCACCTTAATTGCTGTGTGACCGGGGCTAACTGACACCCCTCTCTGAGCCAGTTTCCACCGGTATCCCACGGGCTGTAGTGAGTCGTGGAGGAGGGAGCCTCTGGCCTCACGTGGCACGGGGAGGGCTCCACAGGCGTGTGTGTACACAGAATGAGAGCGAAGAGTAAGTGTGCAGCGAGCCCTCTAACGGCTCTTCCCACTGCAGGTGGTGGGAACCGGGGCAGCGTTGGGTGCAGCCTCTGTTGGAATGGCACCCACACCCCCCTGCGCCCCCCAATCCCACCCAACAGGGCAGGCCCAAGCCTGCTCTGAGCCGGGGGAGCCCAGCCTCTGCATGTGGTCCTCGTGCCTTCAGACAGCGGGGCCTTCGTGGTCTCGCCGCAGCGTGCTCAGGCAGCAGGGGGTGGGCACCAGGGAGGGGTGTGTGTGAGGCACACCCACCACCAGCGCTCGGCCCCAGGCGGCAGTCCTCGGAGGACATGTCCTTCTCTCAGTGTGTTCTCCACGGTCCCCACGCTGACAGCCAAGCCGCTGTGGATGTCGATGTTTACCTTGGCTGCGCCTCCCTGCCTCCTAGGCCAACCTCCTGTAAACACCACGTTCCTTCTCTCAGCTCTCTGAGCACTGAGGTGGCCTTTTGCAACCAATTCTAGGAATTTGGAAAGTCTGTGGGGCTAGGGTCAGGGACCAGCCCCTCCCAGGGTGCGGGGAGCCCCTGGGGGCCCTGAGCGCCTCTCGATCCGCGGGGCCGGGGGCGAGGGCCGCCTCGGGAAGGCCAACAGGATCCGCACGGCAGCGGCCCCCGGGTGCCCGACTCCCTGGTTTCCTTCCGCGGGGGGGGCCAGGGGCCGCAGCCGCGCAGCTCTGAGACGGCCCCGTGGCGGGCGGACACTGAGCGTCTCCCCTTCTCCACGCAGATCTGGGACATGAGTGACGATGAGACCGTCTGACACGCGCCCTGCGCTCCGAGGCCGCCGCCCCAGGACTGCGACTTGGCCCCGCGTCCCCACCGCTGGAGGCCCGGCCTGCCTCCGCGCCAGGAGCCGCTGGCGTCCTCCGTTTCTGACAGCTCCTCATCCCACCGGTTCTGAGCTCAATAATAACCTTGGCTTCGGCACTGCCGGTGACCTGGGACTTGGTCCCCTCCACGAGCGATTCTTTATTTTTGGGGCGGGGAGGGGGCCGCGCTCCTCCTAGCCGGGACCCCCGTAGGGGAAGTGACGGCGGGGGGCAGGTGGCCAAGAGACCCGCGGGGAGCAAGAAGCTGGCTCCTTTCAGCAGCCTTTGTAGGGGCTGCGGCCCCAGCTTGGCCGGCTGGAGGGGAGCGGGACAGACCTCCAGGGACGCAGGCTGCGGCCGGGCGGCTCCCCACCTCCGCTGCGCTGGGGGAAAGAGACCGGGCTCCTTCCTTGGAGCTGCCCAGGCGGGGCCCTCCTGCCCTGGGGCCTCTGGAGGCCCAGACCTCACCGGAGGGCCTGCTCCCAGGTCCCACCTCCGCCTGGAGGCCCCAACTCCAGGAGGGGCGGAGTGGGCGGTGGGTCTGCCTCCATGCAGCCAGGGGGATGGTCAGAGGGTTTGGGGGAGGCGCCCTGCTGGGGTCACTCAGGCTGATTTCACTCTTCCTCCTGGGGCTGCGCCTCTGTGGCTGCCACTGAGCAGGGCATGGAAGCCAGGAGCGGGGGCCCTTTTATCTTGGGCAAGGAAGCAAAGTCAATGATGAGTCTTGAGTTGGGTTGCTGTAGGTTTTAAATGATGCTTCTCTTTGAGAGTTAAAAATTAGTTTTCCAGCCGACGTGGGGCTTAAACCAGAGGCCACTGGACCCCAGGCACTAAGCCCACCCCACCGTCCCCAGGGCCCAAGAATCACCCTGACAGTTTGTGGTTTAAGAGCACTTTATTATTGTTCTTAAGGCTACTTTTAAGTACAAAAAAAAGATGGCCTGCCAAACCTTTTTTTTTTTTTTCTCTTCTTCTTCCAGGAAAAACAGGCCACAGAGAATGGTATATTACAGATTTACAAACACGGAGAGAATGGTCTGAACGCACTGCGGATGGCCTGGCTCTGTGGAGAACCTCTCTGTGCCCTGAGGCCGGGGAGTGTCCCCCTGCCCGTGGCCCCTCCCAGGCAGCCGCTCCCAGCAGGGACCCGGCCCTCAGCGCTCCAGTTCCCCCTCCCCAGCGATGTCCTCGCTGGCGGGCGCCCGCCGGGCCCGTTCTGCACAGAGCCGCCGGCAGTGGGTCGTTTTCCTGGGCGACGCTCAGTAGCCTGTAGCAATAACAAACTAGTGGCTATTAAGGCAGATGCAGTGTTCTCATAGAATAACTGTGTTCCTGCACTTTTACAGACAAATCTAAGACGAAAAAAAAAAAAGATCAACTTTTTTTTCCAAACAAACAAAAAAAAAAATATGAATGATTACAATAGGAAAAGGGAAAAATTAAATAGCTACATATCATTAACAAATTAATTGTTCTTCAAAAAATACCTACAAATTTCTCTGTACATTCTTTACGCACAGCGTAATGATGGTCTTAAAGTTACCTATATAAAAAAAGTGTTCTCGATGATTTTTTTTCTCCTACAGAAAATATAGGGGCCTGGATGCAAAAGCCTGGAAGCCCAGTGAAGTGGGAGGGAAATGCGTGCGGGGTTGTGGGGGGGGAGACGCCTTCCTCCTGCCTCTTCAAAGACCTGCAGCCCCAGGAACCCAACGCCCGCCTGGTCACCCAGTGCCAACTGTGTAAAAGTCACCAGCCAACCTGCATCTTTCTCCTACTGACGACCAGGCCAGGGGGCACCCAGAGCCCTGGTGGGCGGGGCGGGAGGCGGCGCCCGGAAGGGGCGGGGCCCAAGAAAAGGTTCCCGGACACAAAAGCAGCTGTCGAACATCCACAGCTGGGTCTGTCATGCTTGCTTCTTCGCCTAATTCCTAGTTAGTAGCTATGACTATAGCAAACAATAATAAATGCAGTAATAACTGTATAAAGTCAGAGGAATGTATACTGCCTTGGCCCCAGCGTACGAGAGGAAGCACACAAAAACACCGCGTCAGATTGTCGGGCATCTGCTGTCCGGCCAAGGGAGCAGAGCAGTTTCTGTATCGAGAGGGAAGCTGGGAGACACCAGTCCCAACTCCCCTGGGAGCGCGGGAGCAGGCAGGGAGGCAGAAAATAGCCGATGCTGTCAGCCTGCGGCCACCGCTCCAGCATCCTACTCGGCCGCTGACCAGCCACTCGCCCGCCCGCGTCCAGGGCCTGCCAGGGAGTAACGTGGATATCAAATACAAATCTTAGAGTACAACTGTACCAGCAGTAAGTATATCTAGGACTGTAACTGACAAAAATAAAACGCATTCTGAAAAGAAGCTAGTTAAGTATTAAGGATTTTTTGTTTACTGTCTATACAGTTAATAGAAACCAGCTATTTTTATCCATTAAAACATGCATCACTGTTGAAAGCACTACAGGCTCCTCCAACTTCAGCTCTAGCCTAACAAACTGCAGTGTTCAGAAAAGGTAAAATGCCCGTGATTGGTAAGAGTCTGCAGTCCAGTTGCAAGCACCTGAAACCTAGACAGAGAAAGACCTATAACCTGCATGAGACTTCCCCTTTCCAAAGCGGTTTTGTCTAAATTAAAAAACAACAAAAAACACAAATGGTCACAAATGTCATCCTGAAACCCTCTGTTTCTCAGCAGTTTGCCCTCAGAGCACCAGCGTCTCGCACAAAGCTGTCAGGCAGGCCACTCGAGTCCTCCTCCCATAGTGCAAATCAGACACGACAGTCCTGTTCTCTTCAAGTAGACGCACACACACAAGCACGCACACACGCAGGCTGGAAGCGGAGCCGCACACGCCCGGGTCTCGAGAAGCGAACGAAAAAGCACAGAGCGTCTGGGTCGCCAGTGGCCTGGCCTGTGACTGAGAAAGCGCGAGCCGTGGCGACCCGGCCTCGCAGGGCGCTGACCTGGTCCAGGCGTCTTTGGTAACCGAGGCGGGCGCCCGCGGACAGAGGTGCCCCGCGCGGCGCCGCCAGCATGTCTGAGGGCCCCGAGGGCGAAGACCAAGCAAGTAACGAAACACAATAGAAACCCCACCACGTGGTTTTTGCGAATAAACCATCCCTCCCTCTCCCACCAAATTTTCCCCCCCAATTTTTCCTTTTTTTTTAAGCACTGACTGTTCAAAGCTCAGGCAAACCATGCAGATGGAAGTGGTGTCGGAGGGCGGCGCTCCCTTCAGGAGACCACGGACGGGGAATGGCTGTGGCTGACCATGTGGGCCGAGGGGCTGGCGGGCTGGCCCCGGCGCGAGGCCGACTCGGGGCTGCTGGACGCGCCGTCCTTGGCCGCCTTGATCTGGAGCCACGTGTCGCCCAGGGCCTTGGCGAAGTGGTCGTCCACGGAGCCCGTGATGGACACGGAGTTGGGGGCCGGCTCTGGCTCCTTGTAGTTCTTGCCCAGGCTCCGGCGGAAGTGCTCCTCCACCACGGGGTCGCAGGTGGCTGGAGGACAGTGGGGGGACGGCAGTCAGAGCGGGGACCGCACAGAGGGTGACCCCGGCGCGGGTCCCGTCTCTGCGCCTGCTGCCCGGGGCCGTGTGCGCACACGTTCATGCACACAGGGCGGCGGCGACGACCACCCTGACTCGAGGGGGGCCTGGAGGGCGGGGCCCACGGGCTGCTCCCCCCGCCCAGCCCAGCGCCTTTGTGCTGGGACAACGCCGCCCTCCGCAGGGGCCCCGAGGCCGCCGTTCCGGGAACAGGAGGGGAAGGGGTGCTGAGTCCCCCGCCCTGTTGGGGGGTGGGGGGCACGCGCGGGCACTCACAGCTCGGGGTCCGCCGGTAGCTGGCCGGGCCGGCCGCACAGCCGCTGTGCGCCACTGGGCAGTGCGAGAGGTTGCAGTTGCGGGCGCTGGCGGAGGCGCACGTGATCACCGAGGGCCGATTCTGCGGGGGAAGGCTGGTGTGAGTGGCGAGCGTGGGGAGGGAGGCGATGCGGACCCCACCCGGCCACCCCGCCCTTGCGTTCCAACCCCGCTCCGAGGCAGGATGGCCACCCCCGTACCCTTCAGCCTGGCCGGGCACCCACTGAACCGGGAGAGCCCCCATCAGTGCGCATGGGGCCTTCTCCCCAGCACCCCTTTCCTGCCAAGCACCGCCCCCCCAAGACCTCTCCAGGCCCAAAGGCAGATCTGGTCAAGCCCCTCCTCCGCCTCGTGGTTCCCACTCTGAAGCTCAAGGACCCAAACCCACAGTGAACAAGCGCCGAGGAGGTGTGCCGGGCCCCCTCTGAGCAGCAACCTTGTGAGTCACCGAGCCGAGGACAGAGGCTCGGCTGCTTGGCTGAAATGAGACGGTCACCAAGTGGGGAGACCAGTGGGCGGACAGCAGGGGGAGGGCCCCCTGCAAAGGGACACCCAGAGTGTGTCCCCCAGACCCCAGAGCTTCTCTGAGCCATTCTAGGACCTTCCAAGATACTCCCAGTTCTGCTCATCTCTATTCCGACCATGCAAGTGACGACTGAGATGGAGGAGCCTCTCCCAGTGTGAGTCACACACCAGCGTTACCCCGTCGGCCTTCCCCAAGACCACCACACTGCCTGCCTGGCAACTTCCACCCACCCTTCAAGACCCTGTTCAGGTACCTCCTCTGTGAGGCATGAAGCCACCCCTGAGCAGGCACCCTGCCAGACATCCCCCGACCCGGATGAAAACACCTGTGAGCCAACCTCACTCTCAGGCTGCAGCCAGGAAGGGTCCTGATAGCCCCAGACAAGACGGAGGCGGCCAGACAGCTCGAGGGAGCTGGGTATCAGCCGAGGCCGAGTGACGGCAGCAGGTCAGCAAGGGGATCGGGGCTTGTCCACCCTCCGGCATTCCCGTAAAGAGCCAGGACGGTAGCTCCTGTGGAGGCCTGCAGAGCAGACCTTCCAGGGATGGGAAGTGGGCGGGTCTGTAATGCAGATCTGGCTCCATTTGAGAGAGCAGGCGTGTGCTCCGGGTCTAACAAGGAAGAGCACACACCCGAGCTGAGAGAAGGTGAGGCTGAGCAGCAGCAGCCTGAGAACAAAGACCTCGGGGCTTTACTGATGGTACCACACGTCGGCAGCGGAGCAGAGCCACCGGGAGCCGCATGACACCTTGCCGTGGGGACAGAAACAGTGGAAAGGAGGGAACGTGGCTCTGAGACTCGGAGAACGAGGTGCCCGCCTGTTAGGCAGGACCTTCATTCACCTTCTAAGCTCGTTTTGTGAAATGGGAAGAATAGGACCTGAGGGGCTTGGAGCATGACCTAAGATGGGTCTGGGGGCCTGGCCGTGGTCAGGTCCAGGCGTCCTGTCACTTCTGGAGGGTCTGTTCAAACCGCTGAGTCTGTGCTCTCCCCACGTGCCTTCGCTGAGTAACCTGCCCCCCACCCTCCAGACAGGGCTGCGGCTAAGGCAGGAGGAGACTCGGGGGGAACTTGGGAGCTGGGGGACACCCACGCCAAGCTGGCCATGCGATCCATACACAACAAGAGAGAAGGATGCAGAGATGGCCCGGAGCCAGGGGAGGAAGGGGGCTGGCCTCCCGTCCAGCTCTCAGGCCCGGTCCGACCCGCCCTTCCAAAGCCTGGCTGCACCCACGGCTCTGGGAGATGCCCAGGGCCTCTAGCTATAACTTCCTTCCTTCCTGCAGCACCGGTGAGTGTTCCCTACCTGGTAGCTCCCCCTGACTCCCCCCAACTGATACATGAACAGTCTGGCTCACTTGATTACCTGGCTCCTCCAGACTTGAACTGTGTGAGCACCTGCATCTTGCTTGACCAGCTTCTAACACACTACTTACACAAAGCAGCTGTCTATATACCCAGTTTTGTTAAAAAAAAAAAAAAAAAAGGGAAACAAACAGGGTCGTGATTTGGGGCTTTAAGGCAGAAAGCGCAACTGTTCATCAGCCTTCCTGGGAGCCGCAGTGAAACTTCACCCAGCACCTGAGGGCGCCCACGAGCAGGGGGCACAGATGGGGTCAGAAGCAGGCCTGGGCAGGGGCTGCGGCAGCGGCCTGGGCAGGGGCTGCGGTAGCAGCCTGGAGGCTAAGCTTGGCTCCGGCACCTCCTCGTGCTCGCATCCGTGTCCAGGAGTCTCGCGCAAACCCTGACTGAGGATCTGCTGGGCCCCAGGCCCCAGAAGTTGAGAGAGAGGAACCACAGGTTCACGCCGTGCTTCTGAACTGTACGGTTAATGCCTCCCTTTATCAGCTCTTCCCCCAGGAGCCTGTTTTTTAAGTCTCTGTTCCTACCAAACAGTCTGTGTTTATTGACAACTTAGTTCCCTTATTTTCCTTTATGTATGTATATATTAAAAACAGTCCTCGTCTGCCAATCACAGGGTTCTGACCAGACTTCCTAGGGCCCCAGCCCCGAGCAGAGTAGCCTGGCACTGCACTCCAGCCGTGTGGCCTCGTAAGGGGTTCGTGTCAGAGTCCCCCTGGGATCATCACACTGATCCCCAAAGAGCTTCCGAGGAAGACGGTGAGAAACACGGCAAGTCCAGGCCATTCCCTCCTTGTGAGAAGCAGAGAAGCAGCAGCCCCCCAGACACTGCCGCTTCTCTGAGGCCGCTCAGCCTAAGGAGCGGGGCCTACACGCGGAGTAACCCACACAGCTGGTGCTCCCGGCACAGCCCGGCAATGGGGTCCCGCCCCCCCGACAGAGCTGTACCTGCTGCCGCTCCACCGGGGCCAGGGTGGGCGAGAGGCCGGCCGGCCTGCCGGCATCCAGGCTGTTCTTGGTCAGTGCGAGGGGCTGCTCCATGCTCAGGCTGGGCAGGGACGCGTACAGGGGGCCGCTGTGCAGGCTCATGGTGGGGGCCACGGCCCGCTCGATGGGGCTGCGGCTCCGCTCCCGGGGGTCTTTCCGGCAGTCCCCGTTGGCCGTCTTATTCCTGAAAAGAGAACAGCGCGCGCTCAGACGGGAATGCCTGACAGCTTCTGGGTAGGGAAGGGGGCCGTGGCCGTGCTCACACCGATCGTTCCAGCTTTCTCTGCCAAGGGGAGGGACCACTCCGTCATCACCCCACCTCAGGGCGCCTCCAATAGCCCGCGGGGAACCAGGGGCTGGCACGCTAGCCTGGGTGGGCGCTGGGGAGCGGTGCCCTCGCAGGGTCTGGAGTCCGCTCCATGGCACCAGCAGGAAGGGACCGTCCACACACCTGGGCCGCCGACACCCCCCAACTGGTGAGCCTGGCTCTGGCCCTGGATCTGCCAGAGTGCCCCGCGCAGGCTTGCGAGAGAGCCATCCTCCCCTCACCCCGCTAGTGAGCCTGCCTTCCTGTGTCCCTGGAGCCCCCCAGGGCATCTGAGAGCCCACTCGGCCTGGCACCCTCGTGCCCAGCGCCCTGCCCACGACCACTGAGAAACTGCAGGTGAGGGCGAGGCCCTGGGGCCTGAGCAGCTGTCCTGCAGATGCAATCTGTGCCCATCAGGATGGCACTGGGGCTTGGGGAGGCAGGGGCGGTGATGCAGGAGACCAGTCTGGTTCTGCCAGCACATCCCCGGAGCCGGTGTCCTCAGCCGCCGTGTGGGCATGGGGGCCACCTGGGAGGGTCTTGAACAGGGACCGAAGGCTACATGGGTGCGGAATCGTGCGGGCAGAACAAGCCACCTGTGAGCTCATCAGCTGCAGCACAACCTGACCGCACACGGCACGCCGTGCAGTTCGTGGGTGTCCTCACCCGCTCCCCCCGTCCTCTGGTGGACTCTACAGAGTGACTTAGACACGATTAGAGGACAAACTTCCAGCCCATGAAGACGATCACAGACAAGTCAGACAGTCCAGACGAGATGCTCCATACACGTCCCACAGATCCCGGCAACTTACAAAGAATTATGAGACCAGAAAAAGAATAGGGAAAAAAAGCCCTTAATTCTGAAACCAGCCTGTCTGTAATGTATCGTCTTCCTGTGTAGGTTCAGAGCACATTGCTGGCCTTTATACAGAAGGCGCCACAGTCGTAACCGCGGACACCGACACACAGCAGCGACACCAGCCCTCCGACCCGAGGTGAGTGGGCTTCTCCTGAACAGGGTGTTTCTTCCCTTAACGTAGCTCAGTCAGTCAGGAGTCTGCCTGCCAATGCAGGAGACACGGGTTCGATCCCTGCATCAGGAAGATCCCCTTGGAGAAGGAAATGGCAACCCGCTCAAGTATTCTTGCCTGGAGAATCCCATGGACAACGGAGCCTGGCGGCTACAGTCCAAGGGGTCGCACAGAGCCGGACACAACTGATTGACTGATACTTTCCCTCTAGTGTTTGATGTTCTATATAAACTGCCTCCCTGACATAATTTCCCCGAAAAATGAGGTTTCTAGACATCACATCACGAACTGTTGAGAGGTCGCGGGCTGGTCGCGTCACTGGGACAAGCCCCCGTGCAGTTCAGGCTCCATGCCTGTCCACCAACACTGACCAAGCCCCTATCTCGTGACGGTTATGGGAGGAAGACACAGCCCTGCTCAGGGGCTCACAATCCGGGCACCAGAGGGGAGGTGTGGGCAGAAGGCTGGCAGGGAGGCTCACACAAGCCCAGCCCCCTGAGGCCCCAGACACCACCCAGCCCAACTGGGCAGCCGCTCTGGAGGGTCAGGGACTGAAGCCTTGTTCTGGGGAGGGTGCCCGAGCAGCGGAGGGTCTGTCCCGTGTCACGCCGGATGCGGGAGGAATGAACAGGGGAGACGGGCCCCTGCAGGCAGGACGCAGCGGGCATCGAGGACCAGAAGAGACACCGAAAACACCCAGAAACCGTTGTCTGAAGAAGTCGCTGGTTAATTTTAGTAAATTACACATTACTCACACTTCCAAGCTCCTTTTCCCGGTTCCCGGAGCTTGGGCACAGACGTCGTTTTCCTTCCCCCAGTGAATCACCCCCGGGCTCCGCCGCTTCCCGGGAGTCACGTGCTCCCGGACCCAAAACCACACGCTTCCTGCCCACGACTCGCGGCGCCTCCACCCTCCTTAGGGACACATCTGCTCCGCGAGGGGCCCAGAGGCCTCCTGGGTGGTGGGTGCCGGGGACCGCCCGAGAACACAAGGTTCAGGGTCCCGGGTCCACCCCCCAGGGGCCCATCCTCACCCCGGGGAGGGCGCTGCCACAGAGAAGAAGGCAAGGGGCTCGCGAGTAGGAAGGGGACACCATCCTCTGGGACAGAGCATCCGGGCCAGGCTCCCACGAGCTGCCGCTCTGCCCTCCACGTCCCCAGGGGAATGCATACTTGGCCCCAGGCAGTGGGACCGTGCGGGACGCCCTCAGCACGCACCCTCGTGAACGCAGGGCTCCTTGCCCTTTACTAATGGGGCCCAGAGCTGCAGCAAACCCCTGGGAAGGTCTGTCTTCCCATTCTCAGCAGTTAGCTAAACCAACAGGCTCCGAGTTCTTAGGCCAGGGAGGGAAGCAGAATGAAGCAGTTTAGTGCTTTTGAGGAAATGTTCTGGTGCCCTGGGGTCCACAGGCCGTAGCTCCTGGACCCAGGTCAGTGCCCCCGTGTCCCCTACCCCATCCTGGGCTCCCATAATTCAGGAACACCCCTGAGCTGGCGGGGTGGCCATAGGGTGCTGAACACTCCCCTAGCTGGCTGACGTGCTGGGTTTAGGACAGGGACCAGGCCAGCGGCAGGTGCCAGCATCTCAGAGAAGAGGCCCGAGGTGGAGCCAATGAACACTCAGCCTGAGAGGCTGAGAGATGGAGGCAGGGCGGCAACTGGGCGCTCGGCAAGCCCCGGGCAGCCCCCGCCTCACCCCGTCTCCATCCTCAGCTCTGGGAGGCCCCCTGACCCCCAAACCACGAGGCTGGAGGACACAGCGGGGACCTGTGTGTGCACGAGGGTCACAGCACCGGGGGACACGGCAGCCTCCCCAGTGGGACCAGAGGTCGTCACCCTCCACGCCCTGACCGCTCCCTGGAGCTGAGCACAGCGCAGAGTTTTAAACAACCATTCACTAAGTGAACTGTTAAAGGACAGGTATCGTGTGATGTATCACGTGAGGACTGACTGTGAAGAAAGCTGAGCACCGAAGAATTGATGCTTTTGAACTGTGGTGTTGGAGAAGACTCTTGAGAGTCCCTTGGACTGCAGGGAAATCCAACCAGTCCATCCTAAAGGAGATCAGTCCTGGGTGTTCATTGGAAGGACTGATGTTGAAGCTGAAACTCCAATACTTTGGCCACCTGATGTGAACAGCTGACTTGCTGGAAAAGATCCTGATGCTGGGAAAGACTGAAGGCCGGACAAGTGGACGACAGAGGATGAGATGGTTGGATGGCATCACCGACTCAATGGACATGAGTTTGGGTCCGGGAGTTGGCGAAGGACAGGGAGGCTGGCGTGCTGCAGTCCATGGGGTCGCAAAGAGACATGACTGAGCGACTGAACTGAACTGAATCATGTGGGATCCAGTTAACGATCTGTGATGAATCAAAGGGAATTAAGGAAATTTCAGAGGAAATGCCCAGCAGGAAAAGACTTTTCTTCTGAAAAAGCAGAATTTAAGGAGCATTCACACACCAGGCACCAAGAGCTGTGACGCGCTTTCCCCCTTCACCTCCCGCATCCTTAGTTTTCCTCCCTCCGCCCACGTCCTGCTTCAAAACGCCCCCCAGGTCATCCAGACTCAGGTCACCCTCCTGCCTCCTCGTGAGGGGGGCGTGGGGGTGTGACCACGACGTCCTAGTCGGGTGTTGTCACCCCTCAGCACCAGTTTCAGACAGGAAGCAGGGAGGTGTGGGGCGAGACAGCCCGGCAGGGCACAGGGCTCAGAGGAAAGGCGTCAGCACTGCGAGGCTGGGAGGTGAGGCAGAGACGCTGTCCCGGATACTCAACGGTGAGCCGGATGTCACGGGCCAGACACAGCTGAGAAGTAACTGGCGTTCAGAACCCCACTCCCCAGGACAGAGAGGGACCCGGGACCCTGCTGCAGTGCCCAGCCCACCTGGCACTGGCAGGGCACGGGGGAGCCCGCCCACCCCTGCCTTTGACCAAGGGGGAAGACGGTGTCGCCTGTGACACCTGTCACCAGGGACACCCAACGGGGATGCAGGGCCAGGCCGCCGGGCGCCCACATGCTGCAGCCCCGAGAACAGGCCAGCGCTCAGAAACCTGCTTCACTTGGGGAGTCGGGGCTCCCAGACCGCTGAGACCCGCGACTCGGGACCACTCTCCTAACAGCTTGTGCTCAGCCATGTGTCTCTACCCCATGGACTGTGGCCCGCCAGGCTCCTCCGTCCATGGGATTTCCCAGGCAAGCATACCGGAGTGGGTTGCCATTTCCTCTTCCAGGGGGCTTTTCCCAACCCAGGGATCGAACCCGCGTCTCCTGCGATGGCAGGCAGGTTTTTTTTTAACCTCCTGGGAAGCCCTCCTAACAGCTCGACTCAACATAAATAAGGGAACAGTTTTCCTTGACTGGAACAGCCTGTGCATGTTTCCCATCATGAGCTAAGACAAGAGGGAAAAACCAAAGTTTTAGAAAAGAGGTGCACACCGAGAGCCCGACTGCTGAAGCTCCCCGCCCTCCCGCGCCAGGCCTGGCAGTGGGCACTGGCAGCAGGAGGGTGGCCCCGCACGGACACCTGGTGCGCCCGGCCCTGCCTGCGGCCCGACCGCGTCACGTGGGCCCCATGTGTGTGCTCACTCATTTCGAATGAACACAGGCGTTGCTGAGACCAATAAAACACAAATTAACTTAGCATTCCTACTGCTACTAAATGTGTAAGTGATGTTTGTCATTAGGCATTTTCTCAATGAACAACACTTAAAAAAAAGGGATACAAACAACTCTCGTATTCTTGGCGTCGGACAGAGTCCGGGCGCCCAAGGAGGGATGGAGGCGTCTCGTCTCTCCTCCCGCCCGACAGCCGCAGCATCTGCAGGGCCCACGGGGCTCGCCTCTCACAGCGGCAGGGCTACGGACGCGGGGCGGCCGGGCAAGGGACAGAGGCAGGGTGACACAGGGGATCCACCCACGGGGACAGCCCAGAGCGCCTGCTTTTTCTCCCTTTGCTTTTCTGCCGGGCGGGGCCCTTGCTTCTGTGCGCACACGCGAGCGGGGACCACTCTCCAGTCGAGGCGCGCGGGCTTCTCAGCCCAGTGGCGGCTCTTGTTGCAGAGCACAGGCTCTAGGCACTCGGGCTTCAGCAGTTGCTCCGCGGCATGTGCAGTCTCCCGCCGGACCAGGGATCGAACCCGTGTCTCCCCATGCTGGCAGATGGATTCTTAACCACTGGACCACCAGGGAAGTCTGAGGTGGCTCTTAAAATGGACAGTGTCTGCAGCGGCTTTGCTGGGGTCAAGCCAGCAGCTCCCCCACACCCTCAGTCTGACGCTGAGATTCCCCGGGGAAAGCCTTTCTTGGGCTAGAAACGTGGTACCCAGGGCTCAGGCCACAGGACAACGGAAGCCACCTGCCAGCCCAGGACTCAGAGGGGAGACACAACCCTTCCCGACACACGGACCTCTGCACGCTGCCTGCTCAGACGTTCCCACACGTCAGCTGCTACTGCTGCTGCTGCTAAGTTGCTTTAGTCGTGTCAGATCCTGTGCGACCCCATGGACGGCAGCCCACCAGGCTCCCCCGTCCCTGGGATTCTCCAGGCAAGAACACTGGAGTGGGTTGCCATTTCCTTCTCCAACGCATGAAAGTGAAAAGTGAAAGTGAAGTCACTCAGCCGTGTCCGACTCTTAGCCACCCCATGGACTGCAGCCTACCAGGCTCCTCCATCCATGGGATTTTCCAGGCAAGAGTCCTGGAGTGGGGTGCCACTGCCTTCTCCAAGTCAGCACAAGCACCCAAGTCATAAGTGAACCGACCAAAAAGCAAACGTATTCTTAGGAAAAGCCTGCACCAACTGGACTGAATGAGACAGGAACCCGTGAAGCTCCAGGGCAGCGTCTGGCCCAGGGGTCACTGGAGAAGCGATCCCAGGCCCTGCCACCAGGAAGGGGGTGGTCTGAAAACACCTTAATGCCATCTCCACTCCCCTTCTGGGTGGGAGCCGGGCCCCCTCTCTAATTCCGTTCCAACTCTTTGGAAGGCTCACTCTTAGCCTTGACTCCATACTCGGTGACAAGTCGCTGGAAGACACTGCACACTGTTTATGGTGAAAAGCCTGGATGCGTCATCCTGGTCAGAGGAAGAGAGCTTTGTGGTGGGGTGGCTGTGAACAACTGATGGGAGAGGGGTGTGAATCGAAGCGCACCTGCGTGACCCCTTAGGGCGACTTCTCAGACACCCCCAGGGCCGGGGGCTCACTCAGTTCACTCCACGGCTGCAAAGCGCCAATGAAAGGCACCCCATACAATGAATGGAATCTACATTCCAGTATAATTTTGTGATTGACAGTCTGCTCTTTGGAAAAAACCCAAGAAAGTCTATTTCTTCTTCCAGCCACCAGAAAACTGCTTCTGCGTCCACCCTGCCACGCCCAGGATCCTCTTGAGCCAACAAGCATCCCTGCCAACAGTCCTAACCCCGTCAACACCATACCCTCCTGTCGTCATCCACCTCTGTGTGCTCTCCAAATCAGCATCTACATCTAAGTGTGGTACCCAGAACTAGACTCCCCATGGACTGGAGCCCGCCAGGCTCCTCTACCCAGGGGGTTTATCCAGGCAAGAAAACTGGAGTGGGTTGCCATGCCCTCCTCCAGGGGATCCTCCCAACTCAGGGATCAAACCTGGGTCTCCTGCACTGCAGGCGGATTCTTCACTGTCTGAGCCACCAGGGAAGCCCTTCAGCTTTAAGTGTGGTACCTAGAACTAGACAACACTCTGAAGGAAATCGAAAGAACAGGTAACTCCCTTCAATGTGCACAGCATATTTTGAACCAAAAATCAAAAGGAAGTAAGAACCAAGGCCAACAAAACTGAATACTGAAATCAGGATAACTCCAAGACCTGCAGTCAACTGGAACTCCACCTACAACAACAGGACCCAAGATGCAGCGGTTCTCCTCCAGCAGCCTGGTCCCATAGCAGCGTCTAGCCTCCTGAAACCCTTCCGCTCTTTTTCTCTTTCACTCAGCTACACTGTGATGTACTGGCTAAAGACAGAGATTACAAATGAGTTCCTGCATCATGTGTGCACACCTGTCAAGGATGGACCCACATGTTTCCTCCTGTGCTGTCTGGTTTGTGGCAATTCCCTCCCGCCCTTCACAACCCACAAAGCCGTGCTCCTGCCCCTGAATGCAAGCACGTTCCCAGCATCCAGCTCCCATGCTGGCAGTGTGTGTGTTCAGTCGTGTCCAACTCATGTGTGTGTGTGTTCAGTCGTGTCCGACTCGGGTGTGTGTGTTCAGCCATGTCCAACCCTTTGTGACCCCATGGACTGCAGCCCGCCAGGCTCCTCTGTCCACGTGGACTCTCCAGGCAAGAACACTAGAGTGGGTTGCCTCTTTCTCCTCCAGGGGATCTCCTGACCCAGGGACTGGACCCAAGTCTCTTGCATCTCCTGAACTGGCAGGCAGGTTCTTTACCAGCTGAGCCACCGGGGGAGCCCTGATGCTGGCAGTAGGCAGTTCCACACTACCCCGTGGACTTTTTAATTTTACTGCAGTGCAGGTGACTTACGGTGCTGTGTTAGTTTCAGGCACAGCGGTGTGATTCAGCTACATACACTTAGAATCATTCTTTTTTAGATCTTTTCCACAGAGGTTACCACAGAATATTGAGCAGGGTTCCCTGTGCTGTACAGTAGGCCCTTGCTGGGTTCCTGTCTTATTCGGAGCAGTGGGTATGTGTTCATCCCAAGCTCCTGATTCATCCCTGCCCTGCCATGTCTCCCTTTTAAGTAAGCGTACTTTTGTTTCCGATATCCGTAAGTCTGTTTCCGCTTTGTAAATCAGTTCATTTGTATCAATTTTAAGAAAACTAGATTCCACACGTGAGGGGTGCCGTGTTTTTGTCTTTCTGTGACTTCACTTAGTACGATAATCGCTAGGTTCATCCACGTCACTGCTCACGGCATCTTTCTGTTATTTTGTGGCTGAGTAGTATTCCATCGCACACTAGTACCGCACCTCCTGTTCATCTGTCGATGGACACTTGGTTGCTCCCGTATTCTGCTCTTTGTAAACAGTGGTGCACAATGAACTCTGCGCAGCAAAGTTTCGTTTCCAACTCCGGTTTCTTGGGGACTGTGTCCAGCAGCGGTACTTGGGGATGATACGGCAGCTCTCCTTCTGGTTTTGTAACCAGCCTCCACCCTGTTCTCCGAGCGGCTCTACCAACCTGCGTCTCCCCCAGTAGTCTAGGAGGGAGCCCTTTCCTCCACGCTGTCTGCAGGACTTTTTCTTTGGAGATTTTTGATGACGGCCCTTCTGACAGGCGTCAAGGGGGCACCCTGTTGGAGTTCAGATTTGTACTTCTCTGGTCAGTACTGAGAGTGGAGCATCTTTTCGTGTGCTTTTTGGCCGTCTGTGTGTCTTCTTTGGAGAAATGTCTATTCAGATCTGCCCATTTTTAAAAAATTTTTTTTGGGGGGGCAGGAGACATAGAACTACATGAGCTTTTTGTCTTATTTTGGAGCCATGGACTTCTTGATAGTAGAGGATAAGTTCTAATTCAACACATTCATTTAACACTAAACAAAAATTTTAAAGCCAGTTTTTCTTTCAAAACCACCCACCAACCCTGACTAACATCAGAAACTCTGCAAGGAAAAATAAATTACTGATTTAAATTATTATAAAGCTTTACTAAAAATGTTTGAGAATTTAAGTACTGAGTATATAAAGTGATTAAATGTTCATTTAATAAAAGATCCTGAGGCATCTACCAAATATTCTTTAAAACAGTTATTATAATTATCAATTATGGAAATATGATTATTAAAGAGCCTTTGGGATCCTCCATCTGACAGCAGATTATGTAGTGTATAAATTTCAAGCATTTAGTGAATTAATTCTCTCTGAGCAGCCAGCCACATGGTCTTGGCTGAACTCTTATCTTTCTGAAAACCAGAGGAAAAGGATAGCTGAGCTATTTTTTTTCTTTACTTCAATTACAAGATAAGAAGATGATTACAATTTCTTCAAGATTATTTCAAGGATTCCTGGACACTAAGAAAGGCTACTAATCAATGGACAACTGATAGGCAAATTACGAATCACCAATCTCCATTCTCTAAGCAAGTCCCCAAAGGGATTTGCAAAAACCCGATGTGGATGGCTTACTTCACTTCCCAACTTATTAAAATGCATTTCTTGATAAATATTCTCATTTTCAAACTCTTGAATTCAGGACTGACTTTCCCTATAGTGTCTGCTTAGTTTTACTGTAATGTCAGTAGCATCTGGCTATTAAAAATCAAATATTTAATCCCAAACCTGGCACCCGGAAGAGGAAACCAGGAGAACCATGACTGTTCAACCCTGAAAGGGCATCACACCCTTGCTCCAACTCTTGAGTTAATGATCCTAAAAATGTCTTCAGAGAACCCAGGAGGGCCATCACCCAATATCCTGAGTGACACACCCCTTTCCTTTTCACAAGGACCTCCCACATCAAGTGGGAATGGTGACTCCCAATCACCTTTTAAATTAAAAAAAAAAAAAATTAAAAAAAAACAAAACAAAACAAAACCACACCCCCACCCAGGTCCTCACATGAGGACCACCCCCAACCATGAAGCCCCAAACATCCTAGCCTGAGAGTTGACCATCTGTCCTCCGAGTTCTTCACACACTCTTCAACCCAGCTGAGCATGGAATACAAAGGCTGAACACATAATAAATTCATTACTGTTTATTCACTTGAACTGAAGTTAATCATTAGTCTTTGGAAGGTTTTCTTTTAATCTTTTTTTTTTTTTAATTGTGGCAAAATACACATAAGATTCACTATTTTAGTCATTTAAAAATACACAGTTCGGTGGCATTAAATATACATGCACTGGTTTTTTTTTTTGGTACTTCGTCTTAATGGTGGCACTCGGGGTCTGCAATCTTCACTGCAGCACACAGGACTCTCTTAGCTGTGGCATGCAAGCCCTCAGCTGCGGCCTGCGGGATCTACTTCCCTGAGCAGGGATGGAACCCAGAGCCCCTGCGTGGGGAGCATGGGGTCTTAGCCACTGGATCATCAGGGAAGTCCCCACCTGCATTGCTGTGTAACCATCCCCGTCAGCCACATCCAGAAATGTTCCATCTTTCCGAAGTGAAACTCTGTACCTCTTAAATATGAACTCAGTCCTCTCCCCTCAACCACCTGGCAATCACCCTTCTCCTCGCTGCTTCGATGAACATGAGTCCCCACTGAAGAACATCACACACTATCTGTGTTTTGGTGACCGGCACATTTCACTTTGCATAAGGTCTTCAGGGTACATCCATGGGTACAACCCAGCTGCCAGAACTGGGTTCCTTTTTTAAGTACTTTGCCTGGAAAATCCCATGGACAGAGGAGCCTGGTAGGCTGCAGTCCATGGGGTCGCTAAGAGTCGGACACGACTGAGCGACTTCACTTTCACTTTTCACTTTCATGCATTGGAGGAGGAAATGGCAACCCACTCCAGTGTTCTTGCCTGGAGGATTCCAGGGACGGGGGAGCCTGGTGGCTGCCGTCTACGGGGTCGCACAGAGTCGGACACAACTGAAGCGACTCAGCAGCAGCAGTATTCCATTGCACGGACCCACTCATTCCTTGACCGACACTGGGTTGCTCTGGGGACTGTGAACACAGGTGTACAGATGCCTTCACTTCCTTTGGGTCTATACGCACGAGAGGACTTGCTGGATCACATGGTAACTCTGTGTTGAACTCTCGGTCCTTAGACGTTTTGACTAATCATTGCTGGTAGTGTCCCTCACTACGAGACAAAAACGACGGGTTTCCAGAACCACAGGTCTGCCCTACAACAGCAGCACAAACACCTCTGTAAACACAGTCCAAGTGGTCCACAAGACAAACGCTGGGGAATAGTGTAAGCATTTGAAACAGAACTAAATAAACAAAGACCGTCCATCCATCGCCGGCTCACCCGAGCCCACGGCCCCAGGGACACACACACACAGGGACTGCAGTCGGGGTTGAGTGTTTGGAGACTCACAAAATACCCTATTTGTGGTTCTCGTTTTTCACTATGGGCCTTTAAAAATGACTTCAAGTCATCCAAGGATGGCGACTGTTAGTAACAACGATCATTCGTGTAACATTAGTGAACAGCTGACAGATCTGCCTTGATCCACAGCCTCAACCCGCTGCCCTGCAAACGTGATCCCCAAATGACCAGACGGAAACCCAAGCCCGAGGGAACTGCCGGGCTTGCGGACAGGACAGGTGAGATCCCCTGGAGGTGGGCTCCTCATCTCCATGGGAACCTCAGCTTCCTTCCAGGGCCAGGGGGAGGGGGCTGCTCGTGGAGTTAGGTGGTGAGAGCCCCGCGTCCTGAGGCCGCTAGGGGCCTCCTCTCCAGTGGATGCCCGGGCCCTCCATCCACTCGCAGAGGAGGGCCTCCTCTCCCTCCCCGCGGAGGGAAGTGGTCACATAGCTGAGGTCAGAGCCTCCAGACTTCAGTTGTGGCCAAGTGCTTTTATTTGCCTTGTAATTTTCTTTAAGAATACACGCTAAACCGAAAACATAGCCCCCCCTCCTTTTGGAGGCAATCCGAGCGGCCGAACTTGAGTGGGAAGGACAAGCACCCCGTCTTCCGTGGAGCTGCGGGCTGCAGCCGGTCACGTGACAGCCAGCCTGAAACACGAACACGTCAGCCGTCACCTGAAACCTGCCTGCTTCCACCGCAGGAAGGCAGCTCCTGCAACGACTCCCCAAGTGCCTTCACGTGTCGTCGGCGGCAGGGCCACGGCCCCTTTAAGAGCCCCGGCCCCTCGCAGAAGAAACCGGAGGCTGCGGCGGTGGTGGGGATGTGACTCTGGGTGGGGATGTGACTCTGGGACGGGGGCCGCCTGGCAGGCCAGAGGGATGAGCAGGAAGAGGGAGCAGAGACAGGGCCGCCTCGCCCAGCCTCGCTGCCTTCGGAGTTTAAATCAATTACAGCTGAAAATACAGGGTTGCCATCTGGTTTGCAAAAGCAAGGATAAGGGAATAAAATGAAAGGGCTTTTTTGGTACTAACCTCACTTTAATCATTGCCAAAGAGCATGAAGACAGCCCAGCGTCCTCCCACAAGAAAGCCGTGGGCCTCCCAAACTTGGCAGGCGGTCCCGCGCAGGACGGGCTGGGCGGGAGGCCCGTCAGAATAAAAGTCCCCCCGCGGGAGGTGGCGCGCTGTGTGTGTATGGGGGCGGGGGGCCGGCTGAGGGGCCCGGGGCTCCTGGGCACTTTCTGCACGGAGGGTGCCTTCCAGAAGGTGACCTGCATCTTTACTGCCCCGATCTCGAGAAAAGAGCTCAGTCGTCAGGATGACAGCGTGCCATTTCCTCCTCCTTTGTCTCCTCGGTCTTCCAGAACATTGGCCTTTTAAAAACGTCTCTGAAAAGGAGGCTGAATGGAACCCACGAGAGGCTGGGGGGCTCGGGGGGCGGTGCTCAGAGCAGCAGCATGGCCCGCAAGAGCCTCTCTGAGCAGGAAGGTCAGAACGCCCCGTGTTCCCTGCGCTGGGGTCTGTAGGAACAGACTTCCTCCTGCAGAATCTGGTCTGGGGTGGCTGCACAGGACGCACAGGTCTGCAGCGTCCTCACCCACCCCCCGCGTCACGGACCACCCGCCCCCGCTGACATACACACACCCCCCCAGCCTCAGTCCCCTTGCCAGGCCAGGTCAGACCTTCACCCGCCCCCAAACCTGAGTTCTTTCCTCCCCAGGTGAGTTTTACAGACAAAACCAAGGCATGCCTGGGTCCGGCTCACAGAAAGTACAGCCCACGGCGGCACCGTGGTGTTTATGGGAATAAATGCTGATCAGCCCGTTATGGCCTTTTATAAACCGGAGATCACAACAGTAACAGATGATGTGATGATGATGAAGATGGCATTTGTGTTCCGGGGAAAAACACATCTTCGACCCAAAAATGATGCAAAAGCGGTCTTCCAAATCCAGCCCCGACAGAGTCACTGTCTATAGCAACAGTGTCCATAACATTACAGATCTCAGGAGTGTGAACTTTCGAGTAAACGGTACCTCTGTCAAACCACAGGAAACATCTGGTAAAATGGTTAAATAAAAACAGAATTTAAATGTCTGACTTCATAGCGTGCTCATGGTACCAACGACAGACCGTTACAACAAACGCCGAAAGCCTGCTGGCCACTCGCAGTGCTCAACACTCAGTGTCCTGGAGTGGGGGGTGGACAGGCAAACAATCCGGAACCCTGGCCAGGATCCTGTTTTCCCCGAGGGGGTGGGGGTACCACACTGCCACCCCTGAAATGTCCTCAGGCCCAGTGCAGACTCCTCCACACACTCCCACAGCCCCCCAGTGCCACGAGCAAAGCAGGCTCCCAGAAAGTGCTGGGCAAGGAAGCAAGTAAGGAAATGCACCACGCTGCGCGCCTCTTGGTCCCACCAGCAACATGCAGCGAGCACACGCAGTTATCCCCACCAGCAAAACACAGCCCAGATGCATGTTTCCAGGCGCCTGCCGGAGCATTCTGGTCCCTTCTCAAACACTTTAGAAGGCTTTTCCATTAAAAAAAAAAAAAAGATTCAATGACTTGACCACTTCTCAATCTAAAAAAACATCTATTTCAAAAACACAGTAAAGTTGAAAAGCAAATTTAACTTAGGAAAACGGTTATTTTCCCAACTCATTTGATGGAGGGTCCCTAATATGAAGTTGTAACATTGCCAATAGACAGATACACATGCTACTTGAAAAAAAAAGAAGACAGAAATCACAAAAGAAATCCAAATGGCCAATAAAAATATGAAAAGATTAGTCAAGTTTCCTAGTAGCAGAAAGAAAGAAAGAAAAAAGGAAAGTTAGAACAATGATTCATTCTCCCATGAAACCTGGAAAAATTAACAGTTAACGAAAGGTCACCTCTGGGATGCTGTGGGTGATGGACACGTGCAAACAGTTGCCCGTGGGAATGTCAGTCAGCAAACCCAGAAGAGATGAGCTGGCAGGACGCATGGACGCAGAAACGGGTGCCACCCAACCAGAAACCCCACTTCCAGAGGCAAGGGCCATGTGAGACGTGAGCAAGAATGGAAGCCCAAGAAGCCGCGGAAAGATCACGAACAAAGCAACCCTGTAGACAGCCTCAGTGTCTGCATTTGTTAACAAGGGTTTTTTTGGTCACAAGCAACATCAAACAAGGCTTGCTAGCTGAGGCACAGTGGAGAACCTACTGGAAAGATACTCTGCTACGCTTCTTGGAAACGAAACAAGAGGCAAACAACCAGTGCTCGATAAGAGAAAAGGAGGGGGAGCCCTGGGAGCAGGGGCAACCGGAGGAGGAAGGCGCCCGGGTCTGGGCAAGAGGCCCGCCTGGGGACACCCCGCCACCCCCCGCCACCCCACCAGGTGCTCCAAGTTCAGGTGAGAGAACCCACAGTCACCAGCCAGGTCCCACATCCTCGCCCACCTCCATCACAGCAGCACCGCGGACTTGACATCAGGGCTCAGAAACTCGAGAAAGCAGACATCCAATGGGCTTCCCAGGTGGCAGCCGTAGTACAGAACCTGCCTGCTGACACCAGAGGCGTTGCATTGAGATCTAAGATCTTGGGTTCGATCCCTGGGTCGGGAAGATCCCCTGGAGAAGGGAATAGCAACCCACTCTGGTATTCTTGCCTGGAGAATCCCATGGACGGAGGAGCCTGGTGGGCTACAGTCCATGCTGTCGCAGAGTCTGATACGACTGAAGTGACTTAGCAGGAGCACTGTGCTGCTGAAAAGTCAGAGCCCAACCCTTCCCTCCAGCTCCCCTGCTCCCCGAAATGCTATGAGTTCCCACAGTCAATAGCAGTCACCTGAGCTTTGAATGAGTTATTTCTAAGAGACTGAGGTCTCACAGGAAAGTGGGCTATTAAGAGTTCTGCAGGTTTAAGAAGAGAGGACAAGGGCAATGCCCCCCCTCTGCTGTGAACGAGGGAAGGTGCTGGGTTGTTGGGTTTTTTTAATTCCTTTTTTTTTTAAAGTAAAAGTGTTGGAATTGTTGGCTAGAAAAAGAAACGAGCCTTTGGGCAGCAACAGAAGTACAGGAAAAGGTGCTGAGTTTTATCTTGGAGCTCACAGGGACACTTACGTCTGTTTCTTACTGCTCAGCCATGTCCCATTCCTGACAGATCCTGATGCTGGGAAAGACTGAGGGCAGGAGAAGGGGGCAACTGAGGATGCGATGGTTGGATGGCATCACCGACTCTATGGACATGAGTTTGAGCAATCTCCAGGAGTTGGTGATGGACAGGGAGGCCTGGCGTGCTGCAGTCCATGGGGTCGCAAAGAATCAGATGCGACTGAACAACAGTGTCCTGTTCCAATTGCTTCTCCTCCTCCTCCAACTTGACTTCCCTTCCCCATCATTTCTGAACTCACGCTCCCCCCCAACCCGTCCTGTGTAACAGCCACTCACATCCCGAAATGTGGTTCATTTATCACGTAGGATGTCATCGCTCCTAGTGTGGACAGACAGGCTCCCTGCCGTGGGTCCAGCTGGTTCCAAAGGGTGACCTCCGAAGGAGGGACACCCAGGGTCATCCCTGCCCAGGTCCCCGCTTCCCTCACCCCCCAACCACCCACCCTGCAACACAGGGAAAGCTATCCTCGATCAAAGATCACTGGAAGGCACGACAACAAAACCCTATCTAACTGCACCCTGAATTGAAAAGAAAACACCCAGGGAGGCACTGCTGAAGGCAAACACACGTGGGGTGTTAGACGGCATCGCTGTCTGCGGCACACACCAGACAGAAAGCGAACGGGGCCGCAGGGTTCACAACTAGTGAACACACGTGTGTGCTCGGTACTGGTTGTTTTCTGTCTGTGGATCCCAACTCTTCCCGAAGCTGGCGGGAGGGGCGCTGGGAGGACAGCAGGTCACACGACCACCAGATGCGGTGGCGTAGGCGGCCAGGGGCGTGAAGGGGAGCCCAGGAGACGGTGGTGAGTGCCACGCCACACACGCTAAGGCGCCCCGGGCAATGACAGTGCTGTTTTCAAGACGGACGTTTCGAGGCGGGAGGGCCACCCAGGCTGCCCACCGTGGGTCCGGGGAGGTCTCTTCCCACACCGTGTGCAGCTGGCACAAAGGCGGGCGTTTGGGTATCTTCCTAACATAACCGTGGTCAAGGAGACTTGTGCGGACTGACAGTCCAAGGAAGCCATCTAAGGAGAATAATTCTGGGTAAGGGAGTTTAGGACAAATCACCGCAGTCCCTGCAGGTCACCCTGAAGAGCCTGGGTTTTATCTCACTGTCAAAAAGGAGCTAGAGCCACTGCCCACCCATGAACACGGCCACGCCCTCCACAGAGGCGCTCAAGACACATAGGCTGATCACGGAGCCACGTGCCCATCACGCCTTTCACCGACGTCTCTACTGCCAAGGTCGCTCCTGTGTCTCGGAGAAGAGGGAGCCTCCCGTTAGTCGCCTGACATAACCTGCTCTGGGGCTAACACACCCGAAGTTGTTGCTGTTCAGTTGCTCAGTCATGTCTGACTGCGATCCCGTGGACTGTAGCCCACCAGGCTCCTCTGTCCATGGGATTCTCCAGGCAAGTGCTAGAGTGGGTCGCCATTTCCTTCTCTGGGCCATGTTCCCGACCCAGGGATCAAACCTGTGTCTCCAGCACTGGCAGGCGGGTTCTTTATCACTGATCCCAGGGAGCCCAATACCCAAAGTGGTCTCCCACAAATAAACACCACAGTTCTATTGTAAGATAGCTGAAAAACATTTTAGCTTTGAGAACCTTTTAGGTAGATCTGGGAAGACTCCAAAAGGAGTAAACACTTGGGCAGGGGTTTGCTTGCTTTTCTAGTGTGGACAGAACTAACTCTCTCCACTGAGAAGAAGGGTCCAGCCATCCCCCTAACCTGCGAGAGGCCCCCATCTGAACTGGATCTCTCCCTTCCATACACCTCACCCGATGCCCACACTGGGATCCAAGCGAGGTACATAGGCAGAAACAGAAAGAAGAGCAGGGGGGATTCATTCACACAGTAAACTCTGGAGGCTTTTTACTCGCAGTCAACAACTAGGGTAAGAGCATTTGATCCAAAACTTGCATCTCAAGCAGAGGCAGTGATCCAGATTATACGAAGCGTGCATGTGCCCAGATACTAGGGACCTGCACATTTCTGCTTGTGGGGGGCGCAGACTGTGGGGAGACAGCGGGGAGGAGCGGTAAGGAAAGCAGGGGAAGCAGCGGGAGTGGGAGTCTGTCCCAGGGGTGAGGGGGGGTGGGTCTCTGAACTAAACATCAAGGGTTCACAGGAAAAAAACACAGGCACAGGAAGAGGTGCCACTCAGGACTTACCACGTGTTTGAAAGTCATTCTCACCATCCCTTCCAAACGGAAGGATGTCGACAGTGCACTCAGAGTGACACGTTTCTCGTGAACGCTTCCTTACTGCTTGGAAGGCCTGGGGCACCGTGCTGAGTGTGGGTGGGACAGACCTGGTCAGGAGCAGCAAAGCGTTGCTCTGTACACAGAAGCGTCTGCGGCGACGCAGCAGGAACCCCCCATTGCCGAGAGGAGGAGGCAGGAACAGGGACCGAGGACGGGGGTGGGCATGCCTCAGCAGCGGGTCAGAAGCTCCTGGAGGCGGGGGTCTGCTCAGAGTTCCCTGGGGCTGCCTAGGGGCCCTGGCAGAGTTCCGAGCAGAGAGGAAAGCTCCAGAAACCTTCCTTAGCATTTAAGTGCCAAGACCAGTAAAGAGGGCGCTGCCGTGGGAACGGGGGTCTAAGCCACGGCCACAGCCAGGAGCCTCCCAGAGGACACCCAGGGCGACCAGATTTCACCAGGGGCAGCAATGATCACACGTGGGAAAGCAGACGGAAGAGATGGCGGTGACTCCAGGGCAAGTGGAAACACCCCACCATGGAGACAGGGGCAGGCCTGGCTAAGTGCTGGTGGAGACAGGAACCTCTGAGGTCGACGCCAGTGGGGCAGCTCCGCAGGTGGGGGGACCGGGGGGACACACAGTGCCAGGGAGGCACACAGCTCCGTGGGCACGGAGGCTGAGCCCTGGCCGGGCACAAAGGCCTGGGAACCCTCCACCTCCAGTGGGCGTTCACGCCGGGACCTGGCCCATGTGCTCCCTCCAGGGCTTGGTGCAGTAAGCAGGATGGGGCCCGCAACACGCGGTGACGACGAGCCTGTGAGAGCGCCTAGGTGCAGGAGCCAGATTACCAGGAGGGGGGCCTGCGAGGGCAAGAGAGGGGGCGAGGAAGCCGGGCAAGGGGTCCCCCCGGGCCTGGGGTCGTGAGGGCACCAGGGAGGGGCGGATGGGAGTTCCGTGACCGCTGACGCTCGGGATCACAGCCCTGGACTGGGGTGCGGATGCGGAAGGGGAGACGCTCTGTTCCCTGGAAACAGCTCAGAGTGGAGAAGCCAGCGTTGGAAGGCCGGGGAGGGGCACACCGTCAGGGAGAAGAGGCTGGGCTCCCCCATCTCTCCGGCCTCAGGGACTCTCCCTGGAAGACCCAGCATGGAAGCTGGCACCCAGCAACCCCAAATCAAGGGATCGCGTCGTCACCAATCTAAGCCCTATGGCACCTGAGCCTCGCGCGTGTGCACGTTTCTTTGAGACCAGATAAGATGCCCACATGGCCTGGCAAGCATGCTCCCTAGAATATTGCTGACAGGGCTCATGACTAGAGGATCCCACGGCGAGTCACGCTGGGGATTCCCTGTACCCCAGACTCTCAGAGCCAGCCTCACGCGCACCACACGGGCAGACCCCGGAGCCCGGGTCAGGTGCTTCCCAAACTCTGGCTGGGGAACACTCTCCCCATCCTTCGAGCACTGAGGCAAGATGGTCCTCAATGGGCAACGGTGCTCCAAGTCCTGGAGCGGTCCTAAGGATACAACCCCTGAGGGGCGGTCCTGAGGATACAACCCCTGAGGGGCGGTCCTGAGGATACAACCCCTGAGGGGCGGTCCTGAGGAGACAGAAAAGCCCAAACCCTCCCTGGACAGGCTCAACCACAGGGACAGGCTGGGGGAGCAAAGAGGGTGGAGCCGACGACGGGCCCCCTAGTAAGTGCCCCGACCCACTAGGAGCTCCTGGGGTCTTGTCGAGGGAAGGCAGGCGGGAGGCAGAGAAGTCAGAGGAGAGTGCAGGGGAGCAAACTCCACTTCCTGCGGGCCTCCGGTGCGGCCAGGGACACGGGCCCAAAATCTGGATCTGCTGGTTGGCGGGATTCCGACCTACGTCCCTAACCCACCCCTTGACTGCAACACGGAGCTCTTTAATCATACTTTAGAGACAATCTGGGGAGAAATTTCAAGAGAGAGAGAGAGAGAGGAGTGGGAAGACAGACGGGGGTGGAGGCAGAGGCAGACAGCATGTGTGCCTGAACCCAAAGCTTTAGTGAAGACGCTAGGGGACCGCACACTGCCGTTTATGAAACAAAAACTGCCCCACACACAGAACTCAGGGCTCGGACACGCAGGGACGCAGGAGGCGACGGGTTTATAGGTGAGACCCTAGGGGAGAGTCCAGGAAGCACCCCGACTCTCACGCGAGGCCACTTCTGAGCAGTCCTCCTGGTCCTCAGGCTGGAGTGCCAGGCCCTGACCTCATGACAGGCTGGCTCTGCGTCCTCAGAGCAGCAAGGCCGATGGTCCGACCGCGTGGACACAGGGCTGCTGTCGCTGTCCCCAGCTCAGAAGCATCTTCACGCAAACAGCGCCCGGAAAACCCGGAGAGTCAGGGCAGGAGGGGGAACCAAACCCTGTGTGGTTTTGTTTCCTCAACTTCTCAACAAACGCCTCTGACTTAATCCATCCACCAAAAACACTCCCCACCCCCAACTTTAGAGTCGTCTCTAAACAGTGTCTTCACACATGCTAATGAGGCTTCCCCAACAGGCCCCAAAGGCCCTTCAGCACCTCTCTAGGAAACCAGTCCTCCTTTCTCAAGGTCCTCGGCCCAACGTTCACAAGCTCTGTGAAACGGAGGCGCCCAGAGGTCCGCGGAACAGACAAGAAGGGACCCGTGACGAGAGCGCTGGGTTCTGCTGCCCTGGCTGCTGGCACGCTTGGCATTTCTTCACCCTGCGTGTCATCCGGCCAGAAGAAACCCAGGGCAGGGCGGCCGTCGGCCTGCCCAGCTCTCGGCAAAGACTCTTAAAGCAGAAACGCTGCCTGCTGGGAAAAGGCTGATGTCAGCTCTTAAGAGCACGGCTCCCGGCTCGGATAAGGAGGTCTTTGTTTTCGGCTGAACTGTGAAAATGAGAAAATGCCTCCAGCCTGACAAACAAGAAACCCACACAACACAGGTCAGGCCTGTGACCTTTCTTTAAAGGTACCACACTTCATTAGCAAAACACTCGCAGGCAGCACACAGCTGTGCCTTTAAGGGCCTGCAGAGCAGCGGGAAAACCACCTTTGCTTCCACCCCAGGCAGGCAGCAAACCCCACCCCACCCCCAGGGCAGGGCCAAGGCAGCCCCACCAGAAGCACTTCTTAGGCTCCACCTCCCTGAACCAAAGCCTTCATTACAGATCCAGGCTCCCTTCTCCTGTTCCTTTCAAAATGAATACACATACTTGCTAGACACTAAGGAGGATTTCAGAGTTAGTTATTTAGGATAACTGAAACTAAAGGCCATAAAATATCCTCTTAAACCCCAGAACACTTGTGGGAAGACACGCACGCCTGTGTGTTGAAAGCACAGAAGATAGAATCTGGGGGCTAAAACTTCCCAAGTTCAGACGATGCCAAGAAGGATGTGGGAGACAAAGAGAGAATGCACATAGTTTGAGGGATTCTATTTCAAGAATTCTTGATTTATGGAATCTGGAGAGGGGAAAGAAAAAGTGTCTTCACGTATTTAAAGCAGATTATAAAATGCCCTGGCCTGAACGTTTTAGGCTAAGGCTGGAAAGATCCCCTGGAGAAGGGAAAGGCTACCCACTCCAGCATTCTGGCCTGGAGAATTCCATGGACTGGATAGTCCATGGGGTTGCAAAGAATCGGACACGACTGAGCGACTTTCACTTTCTATTGGTCTGATAATATTGGTGATGGCTCAGCAGGTAAGGGCTTCCCTGGTAGAAAGCCCTTATCAGCTGGTAAAGAATCTGCCTGCAACGCAGCAGACCCGGTTCAATCCCTGGGTTGGGAAGATCCCCTGGAGATGGGAAAGGCTGCCCACTCCAGTATTCTGGCCTGGAGAATCCCATGGACTATATAGTCCATGGGGTAGCAAAGAGTCAGACACAACTGAGTGACTTTCACTTTCACTAAGTAAAGAATCTACCTGCAATGCAGAAGACACAGGAGATGTGGGTTTGATCCCTGGCTTGGGAAGATCCCCTGGAGGAGGAAGAGGCAACCCACTCCAGTATTCTTGCCTGGAGAATCCCATGGAGAGAGGAGCCTGGTGGGCTACAGTCCATGGGGTCACAGTCAGACATGACCGAGCAACTGAGCACACAGAGAGACCTTAGACAAGAACACGATTCCAACAGCCCTTTCCTGAGCACGAAGGAAGAAACCCTTCCCGGCTTGCGTGGGGCTCTCACCTGCACAGAGACCCCATTCCATTCAGCGTCTTCAGGGGGAGGGGGAGCAGCAGCACCCCTGAAGGGAAGCCTCGCCATGCAGGGCGGATGGACCCGCCTCACTCTCTCAGTTAACGACAAGCCCTTCCTCACCGAGGCCCCCGCACCCAGCCACTGCTGCCCCGGCGGCCTACTCTCCGCCTGCCATTGCCCGGAATCCTTCTGTTGGGTTGAGAACGCGCGCACAGCACATCATCCCAAACCACAAGGCGTTAAGGTCCTGTATCAGCCAATTCACAGCTGCTGGACACGTGTGCCTTTCAGTATGGCTCTAAGATGGTTCCTAAGAGCGCTGGCTGCAGGAACAGCCAGCCTGGGTTTTGATTCCTGGCTCTGTTACCAACCAGCTAGCTTCGTGACCTCAAGCAAGTTACAACCTCTCAGTTTTACCACCTGCAAAAGAGGGGCAATCACAGGATCTCAGAGCTGAGATGACGCACGGAGTGATCATGCCCACGGAGCACTCAGCACAGTGCTCAGTACACAATCAGGCTTGACAGCCAGTCACGGTCATGACCAAGCCCTAATACAAAGGCTCTCGTGATTCTCTGGATCCTGGGAATCCTGATCTATAACCACTCTCAGGAATGAAAAGTCTGACCCTCTCCAAGGCTTATGTAGACATGGACACAGCACTAACACGCTCTGCCTGTAAATACATATTACTGTTTACATAATAAATACATGTGAGTGCTTACCTTTAAAGCCCTAGTTGCTAGTATGTCAAGGTACAAAAATAGCCCCAAGTTTCCAATTTCCTCTAGGTCTAGTTGGTTTTTTTTTTTTTAATTACACTACAGTTGATTTTGGGTTTCCCTCGTAGCTCAGTTGATAAAGAATTGGCCTGCAATGCAGGAGACCCCAGTTCGATCCCTGGGTCAGGAAGATCCCCTGGAGAAGGAAATGGCAACCCACTCCAGTCTTCTTGCCTGGAGAATCCCATGGCCAGAAGAGCCTGGCGGGCTACAGTCCACGGTGGTCGCACAGTCGGACACAACACACACACACATACTGTTCTCCACAGTGGCCGAAGCAGTCTCCATTCCCTCCGGCTCTAGTTTTAAATTGAAATGAGGAATTGCTTCCTCTACTTTCATGAAGTCTGTGGAATGAACAGTCCCTTGGTAAAGCGTGTCCATACACATCCCCACTGAAGGTACTAAAGAGATACAAGAAATGGAGACTCAAAGGGAGTGTGGTGATGCCGCCAAGGAACACGGAGACACTGGACTAGACGCTCCTGCACACCCGAGGTGCCATCTATACCATCGACCCTACTGCAGGGAAAATGCTCATGTTAGTCAGTAATCAGTGAGGCTTCTTTGTTTTAGCACAGCTGCTATTACATGCCCAGAACTTGATTTCAAAGGGCTTCCTCCAACTTGCTGGTCACTCTGTAGGAATTACTGGTTTTGAGCCTGGTTTTTCCCCCCTTTTTCTGTTCATTCCTATGGGGTCAGGAGGGAAGTGACTAAGGCCAAGGGAGGAAAAAAAAGAGAATAAGCAAGGGAGAAGGAAGAAGAGAGAAGGGAGGAGACCAGCAGCAGAGAACCCTACCCTGGAGAAGCACTCAAGGACACGTGGGATCGGCTCCCTCAGACTCGAGGGAGACCTCGACAGCATGGCCACGGCGGGGAGACAGCCTCGGGGGCCACGGGTCACCCTGGGCAGGAGCTCAGAGTAGCAGCACCGCCAGGGGGGCGGGGGTCCTTTGCGGGGCCCTGCCTCCTTCAGCGTGAACCGTTAACATGGGCTGGGCGGGCGCAGCCCTCACGGCACCAGGCCAGTGACCGAGGCTCTGACCTCAGCGGGCGCTTAGGGCTTTTGCCCCGCTCGGAGGCCAGGGGCAACTACTCAGCACGTGTACATGCCACTGATCACAAAGAGCTCCTCCTCCCACGGGGTATGAGCTCAGGACGCACAGTCTCCGGACAGTGGGTCTCATTTTCAGTTCAACACAGGGATGATTTAGCACCTGTCACACGCCACACACGAGAAGGCTCAAGTGTCACCCTAACGGTGTGATGTCCGTCTTTTAGCGGCATGTCACCCCGTCTCAGGTGAGATGCAGGTGTGACATGATCACGTGATGACTGCTTTCAGTGCTGCGGTTAATCCCAGCTCGATCGCTGTCACTTTGGAAACATTATCCTCTCAATTTCAGCTTCTGACACACACACACATACCCCCCGCCCCCCATCTTAAAGGGACACATTGGCTGTGAGGGTTAAATGAGGTAACACACAAAGCGTCTGGCAGAGGGAGGGTCAGCACAGAGGAAGCACTCAGTACACACATTCCCTTCCTCTCACAGGTGACAGTGAACAGGTCATACATCCATCACTCGCACACACAGGTGGAAACGAGGGAGACGGCACTCTTCAGCACACAGCTCTCACCAGGCTCTACCAGCCAAGCAGCCTACACCAAGTCTCAAAACCAGTATAAATTTAGCACGCATCAACTGTTAAGCCCTCAGGAGTTTTAAACTGTATTACAAATACACAAGATGTCACAAATGGACAACATTATCCACTGCAACAGTATTATTATAAAAAATTAAACATCTGAACAAAGGGGACTGGCTGGACCAACCTTGGCACATGCACGCCATGGAGTACTACGCAGCCATGAACAAGAATGAGGACCTGGCATGAAGAGATGTCCGTGATGTATCACTGAAAATACCTGAGCTCAAGCGAATATATAAAATATGACACTTCGTGTGTAAGAAATAAAGGCACAGAAAATATTCACATACCTGCTTATTTCCACACACACACACGAAGGCTAATCACCTCCAGGGGAGGGCACAAAAGTGGTGAAGGACACAGGGAGGGGGCAGTACTTCTCTAGTACTTTTCAGTACGGTTTTGACTTTTTTTTCTTTCAGTCTTATTGAGATATAACTGACGAGACATCACTGTGAAAGTTCAAGGTATACAGCAGAATGACTCACATATATGCTGATACGATTACACAATCTTGGCTTCTAGAAGCATGCTAATATTTTACATATTCAAAAAGTGAAATCAACAAGGATGGAAAAAATCTCCAATTGAGTGCCAACAAACAAAGAGATTTTAATAAACACAGGACTGAAAGGGGTGGGAAAGTAACTTTTGAAGTTGGTATTAATACTTCAAAGAGGCTACTGTAATTACACCCTCGGCAAGGTCAGTTTAGTCACTCAGTCGTGTCTGACTCTTTGCAACCTCATGGACTGCAGGACACCAGGCTTCCCTGTCCATCATCAACTCCCAGAGCTTGCTCAAACTCATGTTCATCGAGTTGGTGATGCCATCCAGCCATCTCATCCTCTGTCATCCCCTTCTCCTCCTGCCTTCAATCTTTCCCAGCATGGGGGTCTTTTCTAATGAGTCAGTTCTTCACATCGGGTGGCCAAAGTATTGGAGTTTCAGCTTCAGCATCAATCCTTCCAAGGGACTCTTAAGAGTCCTCTCCAACACCACAGTTCAAAAGCATCAATTCTTCAGCACTCAGCTTTCTTTATAGTCCAACTCTCAAATCCATACATGACTACTGGAAAAACCACAGCTTTGACTAAACAGACTTTTGTTGGCAAAGTCATCTCTGCTTTTTAATACACTGTCTAGGTTGGTCATAGCTTTTCTTCCAAGGAGCAAGCATCTTTTAATTTCATGGCTGCAGTCACCATCTGCAGTGATTTTGGAGCCCAAGAAAATAAAGTCTTCCATTGTTTCCCCATCTATTTGCCATCAGTGATGGGACTGGATGCCATGATCGTTTTTTGAACATTGAGTTTTAAGCCAACTTTTTCACTCTCCTCTTTCACTTTCATCAAGAGGCTCTCTTTAGTTCTTCTCTTTCTGCCATAAGGGTGGTGTCATCTGCATATCTGAGGTTACTGGTATTTCTCCCAGCAATCTTGATTCCAGCCCAAGTTTCATCCAGCCCAGCATTTCGCATGATGTACTCTGCATAGAAGTTAAATAAGCAGGGTGACAATACACAGCCTTGACGTACTTCTCTCGCTGTTTGGAACCAGTCTGTTGTTCCATGTCCAGTTCTAATTGTTGCTTCTTGACCTGCATTCAGATTTCTCAGAAGGCAGGTACGGTGGTCTGGTATACCTATCTCTTTCAGAATTTTCCAGTTTTTTGTGATCTACACAGTCAAAGGCTTCGGCATAGTCAGTAAGGCAGAAGTAGATTTTTTTCTGGAACTCTCTTGCTTTGTCAATGATCCAACAGATGTTGACAATTTGATCTCTGTTTCCTCTGCCTTTTCTAAATCCAGCTTGAACATCTGGAAGTTCACAGTTCACATACTGTTGAAGCCTGGCTTGGAGAATTTTGAGCATTACTTTGCTAGCGTGTGAGATGAGTGCAATTGTGCAGTAGTATGAACATTCTTTGGCATTGCCTTTCTTTGGGAGTAGAATGAAAACTGACCTTTTCAGCCCTGTGGCTACTGAGTTTTCCAAATTTGCTGGCATATGGAGTGCAGCACTTTCACAGCATCATTTTTTAGGATTTGAAATAGCTCAACTGGAATTCTGTCACCTCCAGGAGCTCTGTTCATAGTGACGTTTCCTAAGGCCCACTTGAGTTCACATTTCAGGATGTCTGGCTCTAGGTGAGTGATCACACCATCATGGTTATCTGGGTCATGAAGATCTTTTTTGTATAGTTCTTCTATACAAAAAGAGTTCCTCAGCACAGGGTAGGGAAAAAAACCTACAGATCTTAAACTCTTCTTAGCAGGTTTGTTTTTCAGAATGGCAAGGGCGCAGCAATTCTGCCACTCTGACGTGTACCGCAGGACGGAACACTAAAGGAGTCGATGTTGGAATCATGGAGACATGAAGATGGATTGGGAGAGGGGAGGAAGAGCTCTGCGGAGTTGGATTAGAATTGCAGTATTAAAGTGAACCCAGGACTCCCCAGCTCCTTCCACTGAGTTTAGAAACCAAGCTTTCTGTGATGGCAGAAATGTTCTGTGTGTGCGCTGTCTGATGTGGTAGCCAAGAGCCACGTGTGGCTATAGAGCTGGAAATGGGGCTAGTGTGACTGAGGAACTGAGTTTTTAACTTTATTTAAAGTGAAATGTGAACTGTCACAAGCAGCCATTGTCTACTATTAACACACGAAACAACTCACGTCTAGAGGCAGTGACACCACAGTAACACTCAGCACCCAGATCTCGGCTTCTAAAGACCATTCCCCACTGAACGGAATCAGACCCCCCGCTCCGCCCGGCCCCGAGAAATGGCTGATTCAATGGCTGGTGCAGAAAGCTTACAAGATAAGCATGTGGTCTGCCAGAAAGCAACAAAGGGCTTCAAGGAGGGGGAGGGGCTCATCTCAGAAGGACACATGAGGCAGTTGCAGGGGCTCTTATCTGCCAAAATCAGGGAGTTACAACTCACCTAAGAAAAAAGGAGCCCTGGAGTCCATACGAATGACAGACAGGTGACAGGAGAGCTCGTCCACATCAGCTCATGCTTGAAAACCAGGGTCACAGATGAAATGACTTAGGAAATTCGTTCCCGTAAGACGAATCCCACCCTAACCCTTGCCTCATACCTTAATCCTCTTTCTTTCTAAGTGGCAGACAGAGTACTTTCCACTTCCCAAACAAGACATTCATGTTCTTAACGCTTTTCTTAGGCAATAAAAAAAATCAGAACAAACAAACAAACCAAAAATATTCTCAGGGTCACCCTTTCAATAAGCAGTTCAAATGACCTGGAATTCTCAATTTCCAAATTCTGGAGAAATCACTAGGGGAACCTCTGCTCTCTCCCCTTCCTTCCCTAAAGAAAGCAGAAGACAGTCAGTCATACTCTGCATAAGCTTCCTACCCTGCCTCAAGCTCGCTCCAGTGGAAAATAACTCAATATGATGGTTATGTGAAATGCAGCCAAGCATACATCTTTGAGACCCCCCTCTTCTCCGCATGTCTAGAGGAGGAAATGGCAACCCACTCAAGTGTTCTTGCCCAGAAAATCCCATGAACAGAGGAGCCTGGCGGGCTATAGTCCATGGGGTCGCAAAGAATCAGACGCGACTGAGCACCTGTCCTCTTCATAACGAATCTGCAGTTTAGTATAGAAAACGTTCAGGCACCGGAAATAAAAAGGAGCGGGATGCACTGCAGTTTAAATGGCAAACGTTCCACCAAATCAAGCAACGCACTTACTAACCATCCTACCTCACGAAGTCCTAAGAGGAGAAGTATCTTTTAAACCTGCCTCCAAAACTAATCATCCGGCTCTTGGAAAACACTGTGCATGGGAAGCGTCTCACCAAATCAAGCAACGCACTTACTAGCTACCCTACCCCATGGAGCCGTAAGGGAAGTTATCTTTTACACTTGCCTGTAAAACTAGTCATTCGGCTCTTAGAAGACAGGCACAGAAACCTCAGTAATGTTACTGTCATGAGGAGCTACCCCTCGGCGAACAAGTAACGCTGCACGTGTTCCGTCTCTAAGTCCCGGGGGTTGGCCTGGGGGGCGCTGCCTTTTCTGTTCTTCTAAACCTATGGTATGAGGACATCAATTGTGAGTTGCATGTGAACTCTACAACTCTTTGTCTATTACCGGCACTTTACATTTTTACAGTGTCATCACAGAACCGGGGCATCAAGGTCATATTTGCAACCACAAGATCATTTTCTAAATGCTTTGACATTCTAATAACATCAGTAACGATGGAAGCTCTGCTTACCAGCTGCCAGGCGCTGCACCCAGCACTCATCCTGTGCGAACGGAACCTGCTCCCACCGAGAAATAAGCAAGCGGGGATGAATGTGAACCCATAACCCAGTTATGACTTTCAAACATCACATTCGCCATTAACAGTGCTCTGGTTTCCCATCATCACTGATATCTGAGTAATGGACTCTAATAATAAAAGCAATAACTCTCATCAATTGTCTATTGTACTGTGCCCAACTCCGTGCATATTTCCACTCTACTGCTCACAACTGTTCTACACATGAACTGACAGCCACACCACTGTAGAGAAGGGTACCGGGCCCAAATAAATGAAGTGACTGTCCAAAGCCATGCTGGTAAGTAGCAGACCTGGGATTTTAACTAAGGCGTGTTTGATCACAAAACACACTATCTCACAGCCAACTCCCCCTTTTTAAAAAAAAAAAAAAAAAGATCAAATATCTCTTATTTGGGTTTGGGGAAAGAGAGGATTCCTAGTGACAAAAGAATGAACTGCAAACAGTTGAACGCCCAGCATCTAAGTTATGAGCCTCCCTTGTTTGCAAGAGGTCATTGTTGTGCAGAGCCTTACTGCTGGATTCCTGATCGTAGCAAATTCCAGGGCTCCAGACTGCAGGCTCAGCCTCTGACTAACACTACAGTGATTTACCGAGGATAAATACCACTGTCAGGCTGTCTTATGACTGCACACACAATCCAGCGCGCTGGAATGCCGGAGATGCCGAGGGCTGCTGGCGCGCTCGGCGCCCTCGGACCACGCAAGGTCCCCTCCAGACTGAGCTCCACGCTCCTGCCAGCAAACAGCAGCATCGTCGGAAGAACTGGGGAAGCCGAGCATCCTGAATGATCGCTGCGCGCTAACTCACGCGTGTCAAGGGGAAAGGAACAGGGCCATTCACCTCCGCTCTCCGCCGAGACCCCAGACTCTGACCATACCCACCCTCGCGCGACGGCCAGAACAGCCTCCCCGCAGCAGGGGGGTCTCTGAGTCCAGCAAACATACGAAGCAGTATCCACTCCGTCCGCAGGGTGTGCGTGTGAGAAACACAATGGGGGGGGTGGGGTGAGCAAAAATAGGGCACACGGAAGCATGCGGGTTTCCCAGCACAAATGTGGTGATGTCACACAGAGTCCAGCTCTCATCTCAACAAAAGAGGACACTGAAGCAATTCGCGTGCAGCCTGCAGGGCGCGGGCACAGACAGGGGAGCAGCACCCCCCCAAACCAGCCCCAGGACCACCGGCCACCTGTGGACCGCTTCTCGGAGGGCGGGAGCCAGCCTGCTCAGACCCAAACACAAAAACCACCCTCTGCCATGGGAAGGTCTCAGCTGTGTGCCACGAACACGCTGGTGAGCCTGCATGCCTACATCTCAGGCAGCCGCCCATTTCCCAGCCAGGGTCCAGGCGCTGGCCTCTGTGGTCACTGCCCCAGCCCCTAAGGACACTCAGCGGGGACCGGTCCCCCCCAAGAAGCACCTGGCAGGGACCAGGCAAGGGAGGCAAGTCTCCCCGATCACCTCCCAAAGCCACTTGAAGCAAGTTACCACTGGTGGGGAATGCAAGCGAACGGCAGACACGTGAGACGGAGGTCACCTCCCCTAAGTTATTAAAACCGGTTAAATGGCCCCTCCAGGCAGGGAGCAGGGGGGACTAGCAGGCACCTTCTCCCTTCAGAGTCGGCAAAGAGCGGCCGGAGAAGCTCCACACAGGCCCATGTGAGCCGGGCCGGCTGCAGAGAAGGGGGGACTTACAGGTGGGGGGCGAAGATGCGACTCATCTTGGAAGCATGATCACCGTCACAATCCAGGTCGTCGTCGCCGGGGTCCACGCTGAACTTCCTCTTGCTGGGACTGATGGGCGGGGGCCCCGTGCGGTGAGCGGTGAGGGCCGAGGCCACCGGGAGGGTCTGCAGCCGGGGCTCCCCTCGGAGAGCAGCTTCACCTGTGCAGAGACAGAGACGTGTCACCAGTCACCAGGCAGGAGAGATGCGCCCGCCCGTCCCCACGACTCCCGGGGGGAAGTTGCTGGAAACGTGATGGGCCGCCCTGGTGTGCTCAGAACGGGCCCAGGCCCGGGGTGAGCTGCCAAGCATCAGACTTTCTACATAAACATGGTTTCCCAGCACAATCGCTCTCTTCTCCCCCAGCTTTACTGAGATATAATTGACATAAAACGTTGCACAGGTTCACGGTGAACCCCATGTTGATCTGATACACTTACAGACCGCAAAAGCATCACCCCCTCCCAGAGCTAACACCTCCATCATCACATCACATAACCATCCTCTCCCCTTCAGCAACTTTTTAGGGTCTAGTTCAAAATAAAAACTTGCAGTAAAGTAACTAGGGAGTGCTGACCATGAACCATCTCAGGAGTTAACTAAAAACATGAAAGGTTTTTTGACTCGTGGGTATTCAACTGCGTATCTTTAAAATTATGACCTAACCGTAGCGTCATTAAAACACTCACCTCACTTCTCTTGCTTGTTACATTTTTATTATGTTTTTGGCATATTATTTTTTTTTTAAGAATAAGGAAATTTTATGGGCTCACAGTTCGCATATTTGCCCCCAATGTTAAAATAAACAAAAATACACGATTTAATGGGAAATAAACTTTTTCTTAGAGTACACTGAAAACCTGCATGTTACAAACACTATTATTATGATGAGCACTAAGTTTCCGTGTGTAATCTGTCACAAGCTAACGCACGGGTGCGGTTCTCAAAAGATTTCCAAAGCCAGACACTCGCATCAGAGTTCACATTTCGATCTGATTCGGCATCTTGGGTGTTTTTCATTCCTGTTTCAGAAAGGCTTTGAACGAAGAGCTAACTTTGGGCCTCCTTATGAATTAAAATAATCATAACCTTTCATTATAAGAATGGTTATGTACCTTCTAACATTTATAATCAAAGGTAATAGTTACTTTTAAGAGCAAACTTCAAGTTTTCTAAGTCATGGAAGGGGGAGGGGGAGGGTTTACCTAAAATTCTCACAAATAATAACCCCTCTGTTGTGCTTCTGATATTTGGCCTCTCAGGCTGACCATTTCTGTTTCCACTTGGGTCACCGTGCGAGAGTCATATTGGGATAAAGGCCTGTGGAACCTAAGAAAGGCAACCTCTGTTGCCACACTAATGTTCGTGTCATCACAGATGCGTGGACAGTTCTAAAAGCCGCTCGCTCCACACACACGTCAAGCATGATCCCGTTAGGGAAAGGAGTGAGGGGAATTAAGAAAACACAAGACACCTTCTTCGTGTTGACCAGGAAAAATAAAAACTTTGCCAATTTAGTCAGCAGGATATAAACTAGCAAACATACGGTCACCCATAAGCCACCTCCTGCCAGGATTTCTTTTAAGGGTTCTGGTCCCGAAGCAAACTGGAACTTTCCATCTTAAATAAAATACCTAAAAAAAAACAAGCCCTGGGCTGGCTGGTTACCCTCAGAAATTCAGCAGGATTTTGGTTGACCCTCCACTTCCTGTTAAGTCATTTCTGGTCTAAACAAACAGCACTGCTGATATCTGTACCTCAATAAACCAGAAAATACCCTAAGTCGGCCCCTCCTCCACAGAGCATCAGCAGCAAGGCTAACTTCTGGAGGAGCCCCGGTAAGACCCCCAGGAACTCAGCAACTGCAGACAAAGCCTCAGCCACAAGGCCGAGCGCCAGCGCGCTCCGCCCAGTGTTCCTCCACGTCCTGGGCAGGATACGCGGGCTGAGGAGGACTCCGTGTAGACCCCTGGGCTTTGGGAGCCATTTTGTTAAGACGCCAGATGTGTGGCAACAGTAGTTGCCATGGAGAACTACCACCAAAGCAGCAAAGGAAGAGTCGCTCCCAAAAAAAGGAGGAGTCGCTCATCACACAAGCCTTCGCCGTAACGCGAGACGCACAACCCTTGGGGTAAGAATTGCATTCCCGCTGCACTCCCAACTCCCACCCTTGTACAAGTTCTCGGGCTTGTCTGCGTTTAAGTTCATCAAACGGAGGCGCTGGTGTGTGCCTTGGTCCACAGGAATGGGTCTTTTGACAACACTGGAGATGGGGGGACTGGCGGGCAGAGGACCCACAAAGGAAGCACGGGTGGTCCTGCTCCCCGTGGGGATCCTCCAGAGACGATGGGGACGTGCCTGCCGTCAGCACTGGACTCCTCTGAGTGACAGGTGTGACCCACTCAAGGTCACACGTGGATGGGTTAACAGTAGCAAGAGCCATGGCCGCTGCCAATCAGACCAACATTCCCCCACTCTGGGCCTCCATCCACCAGAGGGTGGACCAGCTAACATCTCACATTCCTTCACACCCAATTCTGTGGTCCACAATCCTCTAATCTATTAGGTAACCAACCAGCCAACATTTACTGAGACCTTGTGCTGTGTGCGAAGTCACTTCAGTTGTGTCTGACTCTTTGTGACCCCATGGACTGAAGTCTGCCGGGCTCCTGTGTCCATGGGATTCTCCAGGCAAGAATACTGGAGTGGGTAGGGGGCCGTTTCCTCCTCCAGGGGATTGTCTGGACTCAGGAATCCAACTCCCTCTTCTTACACCTCCTGCACTGGCAGGCAGGTCCTTTACCAATTAGTTGTCAAATACTGAACTAAGACGTCAAAACCCAAAGTATGGACCTCCGATCTTACATGGTTTAAAAAAAAAGTGAAGCTACGGTCAAATACGTTTGGAAACCATGAGATTAAACAATTCTCCCAGGAGTCCCTTCTTGACTTTCTAAAGCACGAGTCAGTCTCTAAGAGGGAGGGAGACACAGCAGTGGTGCCTTCCGTGACCCCACCCCCAGGGCCCCTGCACCTTCTGCAGACTCAGCCTTCCACACGGCCCCACCCTCACCCCAACAGCCAGGGGCTCTCCAGGCACTGACAAAACACAATCCAGGATGCTCCAGCGCACACAATCAACATCTGGTCCCAACTATGCTTCCCAGGTGTGTTCCCAAGCATTCCTCTTTCTAGGCTTTGAAAAATCTCAGCCCTAAAAGTTAACCAGTCACCACACAACACGGAGAACTCACGATCTTTACCCGGGTTCTCCCCCTAATCTTCTGGTATTGAATCCGATACATAAGGCCAACTAAAAATGCCACCTCCTTCAGGCTGCCTTCCTCGATTCCTCGATCTGAAAGTCACCTCTTTTCCTGACACACAGAAATCTATCACTACGGCCCTTCCCACTTGGTTTTGTGCCCCTTGAAGTAAGGGACACTGTATTCATTTCCTATCCTCGGAGCACAGACCACAACGTGTTCCACACAGCAGAGGATCACGATATCCTGACAATGTGTGTATGAGGCCAGGATGGCCAGGTACAGAGTTTGGGGATATGTTAAAGATTAAAAAATAGTAGAATAAGGATTTTTTAAAGGTCAATTTGAGTATATATTTATATGAAGAACTCTTAAAATTCAGTAACAGAAAGATAACCCAAATTAAATACAGGAAAGGATCTGAATAGAACTTTCTCCAAAGAAGGTCTACAAATGACCAGTAAGCAAGCACGAGGAAACATCTTCAACATAACCAGTCGTGCGTGACAGTCGCTCCAGTCGTGTCCGACTCTGGGCGACCCCATGGACAGCAGCCCACCAGGCTCCTCATTCCTTGGGATTCTCCAGGCAAGAATACTGGAGTGGGTTGCCATGCCCTCCTCCAGGGGACCTTCCCAAACCAGGGATCGAACCTGCGTCTCTGAGGTCTGCGTGCATTGGCAGGCGGGTTCTTTACCACTAGCGCCACCTGGAAGTCTAACCAGCCGTCAGGGAAACACAAAACACAACCGCGGTGAGACACCAGCTCACAGCCACCAGGGGGGCTGGGCTAAAAAGACAGAGGACAAGTGCCCACGAGGCTGCGGCCTGCGGACGGCTTAGAACCCTCGCGTCTTCCCGATGTGAATGCGAAATGGTGCAGGTACTGGGAAAAACCACGTGGGGCAGCTCCTCAAACGGTTAACCACAGATCCAGCGACCACCCTCCAAGGTAGAGAGATACGAGAGAAATGAAAACACATAATCACACACAACTCACCCAGGGTCGTTCACAGCAGCTTCACTCTTCACAGCCCCAAGCCCACATACCCAGTGCTGAGCAGATACTGAAAACGTGGTCCATCCACAGGATGGAATGTCGTTATTCAGCTGTGAGAAGGAAGGAAGCGCTGATTCACGCCACAACACGGGAGAATCTAGAGAACAGGACCCCGAGTGAAAGAAGCCAACCTGAAAGGCTGCGTGTCGTCTGGTTCCATTTTGCGGAACGTCCAGAACAGGCAAGTGTGTGCAGACAGAAAGTAGATTCGTTTTAAAATAAATAAAAGACAGTCGACTGGGGGCTGGGAGAAGTCGGGGGTGGGACACGGCTGCTGGGGGGGCAGGGTTTCTCTTGGGAATGATAAGACAATGTTCCTAAAAGTGGTGAAGTCCGCAGAGCCCTGTAAATACACTAAAATCCACCGTCCTGTGTGCTTTAAATGGGCGAATGGTATGATAATGTGAATTATATTCCCCTAAAGCTGTATTTATAAGTAGGTGAAAGAAGATCCCACTGTTACGAGACCTTGTCTCCACAATTCACTGTTAAATAAGAACAAGCATCCATTAATTGTCCCTGAAATAAAAATAAACCTCTTGTTATTATAGCTATCTCTCTACTATGTCACGGTCAGATAACTTTCTAAATATTTATCAAGTGCAAAAAGCAAAAACAAAGCAGAAGAGCCTGAGGTTATGCAGGCACTTGGGTTCATCAGAATCCTATTAAGCTCCAGCTCAGCTTTTAATCAGACCGTGTTTGAGTGTCTATTACATGCCGAAGGCTGTGTGAAGTGCCGTTAGAAAAAACAGATGATGAAATTTTTATACAGACTCTGACCACAAGCAGGGAAGGAAAAGAATACACACCAAAAGGAACTTATCTTGGGGTATAAAAGGCTTTTTTCTTTTGCGCTAATGGGTATGCCAAATCTCACAATGGTTTGGTAATTTGAAAAAGGAGAAATGATCTTTCTTTGTCAAGAACGAACAAGAGAAGGGCATTTGAGCTGTCTGAGGAACCCGGTATTTTAAGTTTCTAAGTTGGCTTAGCTACAACTGTCAATTTAACTTTTTTTTTTTTTTAAGAGGTTACAATTATAACTAAAGGAGCTCAACTCAAACTGTTATCTGGCCTGTTAAATAGAAGATAATTTTATCCAGGTATCTGTTACCGAAGAACAATACCTAATGGGTAAAAAAATTAGTTCTTGTTTCCAGTCATGATAGTGGTTTCAGTAAATGGATCAAAAGTATTCCTTAATTATTTCTCCAAATTTTGAAGATGAGCAAGGATTTTGGCCCAAGATTTCACAAGAGTCAGCATATACTAATTTCAAATTTAAAAAAAAAAGCTTCACAGAGAGAAAGAAAAAAGAAAACCACTTAGCTTTATGATGTGCTATATAATGATTCTGGTGAGATATTAGAAGAAAATCCTGCTTTCCAAGTCAGAATGGGGACGAAGGGAAGAGAGATCAAGGGAGAGAGATGAGCCCCAGGAATCCACAGCTTTGAGTCATGTTCCTGCTATGGCTAAAGGCTTCTAGGACTCCCGACTTCCTACACTATAATAAAACTGACACTTGTCCATCATCAGCTGGCATCTTTTGATAAGAGGACTGTTTCTTTCTTTGGGGGACATGACACAATGGTCCATCTTAGACCAGGCCCAGTACAGAGCCTAGCTGTAGGGCGCTCACAACAGTGGCTGTTTCTTTACCGTTGTGTGCTTAGCTGCTCAGTCGTGTCCGACTCTTTGCGACCCCATAGACTGTAGGCAGCCAGGCTCCTCTGTCCAGGGGATTCTTCAGGCAAGAATACTGGAGTGGGTTGCCATTTCCTCCTCCAGGGGATCTTCCCAACTCAGAGATCAAACCCAGGTCCTCCTGCGTTGGCAGGCGGGCTCTTTACCACTGCACCCTCTGGGAGGCCCCCTGAGCCTCCATTTGTAAGATTCCGTGGTTCCATGAGCTCATCCTGAGGGCCCCCCTTTGGCTCTCATCTCTGCTCCATAACATGTATCTTCCAAAGGGGGTGCATGGAGAAACACTCAACTGTTACAGGGCACAGTGGACACGAGCGGGGAGGAAAAGCTGCAGCTGAGATCCTGACAGTTCACCTCTCAGCTGAAGGGGGTTTAGTTAACCAAGAACCCTTCTCAGGCTCGGTGGTCCAGCCTCATTTCCTTATTTCGGCGCTACAAGAAAGCTGTTGTTAGTCAACGGAGGCCTGGGAGAAAGGCGGTTTGGTCCACAAATCGCAGCCTTGAGTCTGACTCAGACCTTCAGCATGGAGGAGACAACTGGGCTGGTTCAGAGAGGTAAACGGACCCCAGGACAACGCGGGGGCAGGCACCAAAACCGGGTCAGCTCCCCATCACGCCTCCTCCTCACCAGCTCTGTGCCGCACTGATGGCTGTGGCGTAACTCAGGGGAGATTAATCAAACTCATGGCGCTCACTGTGGCTTTGTGGAGACCAGTCAGACAGCGCAAGGCTGAAATGACAGTGTCTGTGTTTAAGGAGTCTCCTATAACTCCTCCCGCTCCAGTATTCCGGCCTGGACAATTCCATGGACAGAGGAGCCTGGCTGGCTACATACAGTCCTTGGGGTGGCAGAGTCAGACATGACTGAGCAACTAACACCTACTGGTAACTTCTGAGGATTTTTCATGAACCGAGAGTTTTCTGCCACAATTTACATCTTGGCTGTGTCCGAGATTTTATGTTCTCCTCTCCTCCTCATCTCTTTTATCGTGTCGGAACCTAAATCAAAGAAGTATAAAAACCGCGGCCCGGTCCCCCAGGCTCGGCAGTGGGCTCCGTCTCCCGTCTGACCACAGCCCACGGCGACCAGCTGACGTCACCCTGCTGGCAAGGGCACCTTATAACACAAGCACGCCCCACATGTCACAACCCATCTCCCACCCCACGGCCCAGCAGGCGGGGCGTCTGCCTTTTCTCTCAAAGAATACTTCTTTGTCTCACGGCCCAGCAGTGGGGGAGGAGACAGCGAAGCTACCCGCTCGCCAACAGTTCAACTTGTGGCTATTCTTGACTGCTCTCTGCAACGGAGGGCTGTTGGGCAACACGATGGAACCCGGGTGAGCCAGCGGAGATAAAAGATGTGACGCAGCGTCTGCCCGCATGCAGTGCAGAGACTGCATGCAACTCTACAACCCAGGGACGGAGCTCGCGCTCCCCACCCCCCCCTCACCGGGGGTGTCCCCCAAAGTGCCTTTCCCACCGTCACTCGAGACGCGTGGCTCTGACCCTGCAGCCCGATCACACGTCTGGAGGCCACAGCTCGGCTAAAGGTCACTTCTGTCCAGTCAGTCAGGACGTGGGCGTGGGCGGAGGTCTCTGCCAGACCCCTGACTGAGCTCGGTTGAGCTCAGTGAGACTGTTGGAGGGGTGGGAACGACTAAGCCCACAACCTTCACGAGTGACTGCTAATAATATAATGAAGGGTAACAATACCATTGTAAAACTTGCAGAGTTGAAACACACACTGTTTTCATTAGAATTCCAAGCACTCCAAATAATCTTGTAGACATGTCTGCAAGATACTTTGTCAGGACCTTCTTGTATCTTAAGGAAATGGCGAACCACTTCGGTACATATCCTATTTTAAAATCATTTAAAAATCTGAGCTTTTATTCTGGGTTCTCCTGACTACAGTCCTGTAAGGGAAGAGAAGAAGGAAGCACAGCTCACATCCTACAGCCAAGGAAATCAATGTTTCAAGAATGGGTGGACATGGACTTCCCTGGCGGCCCAGAGGTTAAGACCCTGCACATCCACTGTAGGAGGCACGGGTTCGATGCAAGGTTGGGGAACTAGGATCCTGCATGCTATGCAGTGCCACACGCCACACAGCGTGGGGACTGGAGCGGGGTGGGCAGAAGAATGGGTAAATAATTCAAGTCACAAAGCAAATTAATAGAAGGGCTGAAAGGAGAAACCGGGCATTTAGATTTCTCAGCTTTCATGATCTTTCTAGCTGTGCAGGATGCTTTACAGGTCAAGGAAAGGAAGTGGGAGGAAGACAACTGAAGGCAGGAAGCAGGAAAGAGAGTGGAAGGGGACGGTGGGCAGGACGGGGGGCCTGATGGCTGAATCGTGCCCCCAAGATTCGTATGTTGCAGTCCTAACACCTCAGTACTCAGAATCTGACTTACATGGAGACGGTAATATGGGAGGGCACCCAGACAACACGACTGATGTCCTTATGAGAGGAGATGAGGACACAGACACACACAGAGGGAAGACCTTATAAATGTGAAGACAGACATCTACAAGCCAAGAGGAGAGGCCTTGCGTGCAACCGACCCTGCCAACACTCGGATCTCAAAGGCCGGCCTCCAAAACTGAGAGAGCAGCTGTCTTCTGTGTGAGCCCCCTGTCTGGGGTACCTGACCCAGGAGCCCCAGCTAACTGAGGTAAGGAGGGCAGGAGGAGAGAAGACAAGGCAGCAGGGAAGGTGTGGGCAGGGCTGAGACCTGGCTCTGATGCAAAGACAGAACAGCTCTGGGACAGAACCGCTTCCACCACTTGGTCTATCCCAACCGACCTCACCTAGTGGGACTGGTCAGGTGAAGCAGTGTAACTCCTCGAGGCCACTTCCAGATTAGAACCTGCCCGAGAGGGGAGGGGACAGGTGGCTGCGCAGAAAGCAAGTGGACTTCCTGGCTTGTGACCAGGAAAAGTGCAGACACAGCCAGAGCTGTGTCTCAGCAAGAATATTTGCAAAGGGGACACCAAGGTTGTCTCTGAAAAGCACAAGTATAGGGGACGGTCCCAGAGATGCGGCCGGGGGTGGGGTGGGGGCTCACTCCGACTGTTGGCGCGCCAGGGCAGACAGTGTAGACAGCTTCCAGTGGTTTCAAACATCTGTCATTCTTCAAAGGCAAGAGGAGAGGGGTAAAAAGAAAATCCCACATAAAGGACAAGAATTCTGTAATTCCCAAATATCCATTCTAAATACACACTCGGATGCTTTAATAAGGTAAAGAGAAATAACAACCTGATATCAAAAAGCACTAACTGGGATTTCCCTGGTGGTACAGTGGATGAGAATCTGCCTGCCAATCCAGGGGACATGGGTTCAACCCCTGGTCCAGGAAGATCCCACGTGCAGCAGGGCAACTGAGCCATGCACCTCAACTACTGAGCCCATGTGTCCCAGAGCCTGTGCTCGGCAACAGGAGAAACCACGAGAAGCACGAGCACCACAGCAGAGTCTCAGCCCACTTGCTGCAACTAGGGAAAGCCCGTGTCCAGCAACAGAGACCACCGCAACAACGCCCACCCCCCAAATAAAAAAGCACTAATTGAAAATAGCGTTAGTCGCTCAGTCACATCCAACTCTTTGTGACCATGGACTGTGGCCCAACAGGCTCCTCTGTCCAAGGAATTCTCCAGGCAAGAATACTGGAGCAGGTAGCCATTCCCTTCTCCAGGAGACCATCCCGACCCAGGATCTCCTGCATTGCACGCATTCTTTTACTGTCTGAGCCACCAGGGAAGCCCTGAAAATATTTTAAAGTAAATTTTTAAAAATTGCTATATTTGCATTCCTATGTTGCTGTTCATTTACCTAGCAGGTTCTACATCACGTAAAATAACTGTGTGGCAACACTGTAAAGCAATTATACTCCAAATCAATCAATCAATCAAAAAAAATTTTAAACTTTATCTCCAGAGACCAATACTCTTCCAAATCAGTTTGCAATCTACTCAATTATAAGAAAACTTGAAGGTTCCTCTCCCACTTAATTTGCATGAGAACTGATGGCCTGTTTTAAAGTAAGTATAAATGGAGTGCAACCTTTCAAAAGGTGTGATCTTGGGACTTCCCCGGTGGTCCAGTGGCTAAGACTCCACGCTCCAAATGAAGGGGGCTGGGGTTCGGTCCCTGGTCGGGGAACTGGATCCCACGTGAGACAATAAGAGTTCACGTGCTGCAACTGAAGGCCCCGCGTGACAGCAAAGATCGAGGCTCCCGCGTGCTGAAGCCAAGGACCTGGTGTGCCCAAAGAAATAAATAAACACTTAAAAAATAAATAAGTAAACAGGTGTGATCTTGGCCAAGTCTCTCCACCTCTCTCGCACCTCTGTCCTCAGCTACCCTGACAGATCATAGTGAGCATCAGTGGAAATTTGCAGGAAGTTTCCACCCCAGAACAGCCACCTGTTCAGTTTCACCCTTTGCTACGACTCCCACAGAGAGGATGAAAGGGGACTTCTCCAGGGTCACTCCCGCTGTTGGCCAGAGGTCAGCAGGTGAGCCGTGTCCAGCCAAGTAAATGGTAGATCAGCGCCCCAGAAAATGGGTCAGGGAGGTGCCCCACCTGACCACCGGGAGGCGGCGGGCCATCTCAGGGCAGCTACCTGACTGCCTGGACTGCCGCCACGTGTGTTAAAAGGACATGAACCCACACAGCAGCCCCAGCCTGCCTCAAGAATCACACGGGAAAGTTGGCACAGCGCCCGGGGGCTCCAGTGCCCCTCCCCCCAGGCACACTCTCCATGCCTTCGCTGGTTCTGGACACCTTGCCCACTCCCGAGAATGCACTCAGAATTCCTCGTGACCAGTGCAGCCACCCCCACTTTCCAAGCCCAACCCCAACGTGGCCTGCCGCCCCAGAAGCATCTCTTGTGAGACAGCCAGGTGGAAGCTCCCAAACTACAGATATTTTGATCAACACCATCGTGTTTGCTATAGTCTCTCGAGAGGCAAAACAGGTACAGTCTCGTTCCCAGAAATAATCCAGACCTGAAGGAAGAAGACGAGGTTCCCAGGAACCAATGCAGAATTCACACGCGGACTGCCGTACGCACTTCTGAAGGCCAGGCTGGGCCCGCCTACCCCAACACGGGATCTCACGCCAGCTCCGAACCCCCGCCACAGCGGAAGCCTGCAAGTTGCCGGGGTGTGGCAGACACCCCAAGTCCAGCATCTCAGACAGCCCTTCTGCCGCCCACACACAGGCGGCAATCCACCCGATTCCTTATCGTTGCTCCACTGGCTGGGTTCAGAAGCCAGAGTGAATTTTCCAAGGATTAAAACAGGACACAAAGTTCAAAGACTCCACAATGCCGAGAATGAGCGCAGCACGGGAACTCAGGCACCCACGTGATCTAAGCGCCCAATCCCCATGAAGACCGGTAAAATAAGCAGTTTAAAGGAAGATCTTTGTCAGCGTTATCACTCAAGGATCCAAGTGCCCAAGGACATAATTCTATTTTCTCCAACTCTTTGTGTCAAAATAATTTTAAAGCTACTGGAAACTTTAATGAAAAGTGAATATCCCATTCCCTTTACCTTGATTCATTTTGTCTGTCTACACATATCCAGCTTTTTTTTTTTTTTACTGTAATTGCTATAATTTGTAAGGTAACTTGCAGACACCATACTGCAAGCACTTCAACTGTCTTCTCAAAGTGAGAAGAGTCTCCCTCATAGACACAGAACCATCATCACACCCAAGAAAGCTAAAGCTGACATAACATCGTTATCTAATATCCAGTCCAGATTCACATTTCCCCAACTGGACTGTCTCAGAAAAGGGGGGGATGAAGTAGACAGAATCTAGGATTCAATCAAGAATCAAGACACTGGGTGACAGCTGCTGAGTCTCTAATTTCCTAGCAACTTTTTCCGTCTTTCTTCCTCTTCTGTGTCAATGATTTCTTTAAATGCATGTGTGAGTGCTCAGTCGTGTCCATCCTTGCGATTCCATGGACTGTCTCCCTCCAGGCTCTCTGTCCATGGGACTTCCCAGGCAACAATACTGAAGCAGGTTGCCATTTCCTCCTCCGGGGGATCCAGACCAATGAGCTGCACTACAGTTTCTGGTGGTCTGATGACTTCTCCGTGATTCAAGGTGAACGTTTTCGGCAGGGAAACGAGAGGAGGTGAGCACAGCATGTGGCCTCACACGGGAGGTACCTGATGCCTCGGTGTCCCACCCCGGGTGACAGTAAGCTCCACCACTTGGTTAGGGGGATGCTCACAGAATTTCTCTATCCTAAAAAAAGTAACCTTTCATAGTCACATGGGCGTGAGCATCCTGTCGAGTTTCCCAGGTGGCTCAGTGGTCAAGAACCTGCCTGCCGATGCAGGAGAATCCCTGCCTTGGGAAGATCCCCTGGAGAAGGAAATGGCAATCCACTCCAGTATTCTTGCCTGGAGAACCCCATGGACAGAGGAGTCTGGCGGGTTACAGTCCACGGGTCACAAAGAGTCGGACACAACTGAAGCACCACAACACACCACACATCCTGTCATTCTCAGTCTCCTTCAGTTCAGTCCAGTCGCTCAGTCGTGTCCGACACTGCGACCCCATGCACTGCAGCACGCCAGGCCTCCCTGTCCATCACCAGCTCCCAGAGTCTACCCAAAGTCATGTCCACTGAGTCAGTGATGTCATCCATCCATCTCATCCTCTATCATCCCCTTTTCCTCCCGCCTTCAATCCTTCCCAGCATTAGGGTCTTTTCCAATGAGTCGGTTCTTTGCATCAGGTGGCCAAAGAATTGGAGTTTCAGCTTCAACATCAGTCCTTCCAATGAACACCCAGGACTGATTTCCTTTAGGATGGACTGGCTGGACCTCCTCGCAGTCCAAGGGACTCTCCAACACAACGTCTCATCCTCTGCTACCCCGTTCTCTTGCCCTCAACCTTTCAAGCATGTCTTTCCAGTGAGTTGGCTCTTCCCATAAGGTGGCCCAAGTATTGGAGCTTCTAATTGCAAAGCGGTTTAGAATCCAGCCCCTCCTAAAGAAGGTATGGGATTGAGAACTGGCAGAAGAAAAGAAGAAACATGGTTCTTTTGAAAGAACTTTTGTGCCTGCTATGTTCGGAGCAAGAACTATGCCCCACTAAGGGAAACACAAAGATGTTTGAGATCCGGTCTTTGCCTCAAGCAACAGCAGTTCTCACAGGAGCGATAAGTCACGGAGACAAATAACAGGTAAGGAAGAAAAGCAGAAGCAAAAGAGATGCTCTTGATACGAATGAAGCGTATGGTATACGAATCGTATCTCAATACAACTGTCACCCCCCAAATTGCTGAGGACCACAGAGGACTTTTGCTACACAGTTTCTGTCAACAATCACCATATTAGGAAGTAAAATGGAACAAGTTTTCAAATAGTAATTTGAAGATAAAAATACACTCATTACAGGTAAAAAAGAAAAACTGAGAAGCTATGGACACTTCACATGAGGAAGACATCAATTCTAGCTCTAATATACTCAGGAGTGGAATTCGAAAAACAGGTAGAATTTCGACACTTGGAAACTATGGAAATGGGCATCCCAGCTGGGGACGCTGTGGGAATAAAGGCAGCAAGCGGGAATTGCATCCTGCGTGTGAGAGGTCCGTCTAAGTAGAAGAAAGGGCTTGTTTCATCTGTTGGTTAAGAGGTAAGACTACGGAGATCAACGGGTCAGATAGGACAGGGCTCTGGGCACGGGCAGAGTTCAGATCTCACGGCAGACAACTTGGGGGGGAGCCACTGGAAGAGGTGACACAGACAAGGGGCGTCTGATGACGCCGCGATGGGCACACCTGAGCCAGGGGACGGGGCAGTCGTGCACACGGGGGTGGAGGGCTCCAACGGTCACACAAGCACAACGGGGAAGAGGAGGCCCGTTCAAGGGACATTTCACGGGAAGAGCAGAGAACTGGACAATGTTTTAACTAGTGCCTTCGCCTGGTCCTTTCAAAACAGGCTGCCCTCATCGTGTTCCTAAATCATTCCCCCAGCACTCATGCTGATCTGGATTTCTTTACATGTTGAGAAACTAAAAGTGAAAAAGCCAGAGAGCTATGCTGTTTTCTGGCTTATGGATACATGAGTGGAAAAAAAAAAAAAGACAGTACAACTCCATATGTTAAGTTCCACAGGTTGGTCTGACAAAGTCTAATTCATCTTCTATATCCACATTTCTGTTATGTCAGTGGGCACTTTTAATACTCCTGTAAGGTGATTTTTAATTGTTGGAGGAAAAAAACCAGTATGCCAAGTTTTCTTGAAATAAAATAATATTGATGTCCATCATTTTAGTGGCAGGGACTATGCTAAGGGAGTCCAATTATCCACGATTAATCAACATTCATTCAGTAGTTATTTGTGGGTATCACCTGATTTATGAAGAACAAACATCAAACACCTCAAATAATGATCCATATTTATAAAAGAAAAATTTGGAACAGGGGTTTAAAACAAACTCATATGAAATGTAAGCTCTATGTTAAAATAAAACAATCTTATTATAACATGCCATCATTCATTAAATTGATGTCAAGCTAATACACAATTATGTTGTTTTTTTCCACAGTACACAGTATATTTTGGAGTCCTTTTACACATAAATTTATTTCAATAATTACAGTTTGCATAAGCTATTACTAAAAGATGTTTGCATGCCCCAACCAAAAACTAAGAGGCCATTGAAACTGAAGTCTGAAAGTGGACTGACCAGCTTGAGACAGCATTAGAACACACTTTGTGGAGATTTACTGGTGAGGCACACAGCTAATTTAATATATAGAGAAGACTACTTAATATCAAAACATATTTCTATTTCATATTAAGAAAAATGTAGCAAAACCAATGTTCTTGCCTGGAGAATCCCAGGGTCGGAGGAGCCTGGTGGGCTGCTGTCTACGGGATCGCACACAGTCAAACATGACTGAAGCGACTTAGCAGCAGCAGCAGCAAAACCAAAGAATATGGGGATCTGTGAGTTGCTTTTTGCAGGGGCTACTGCACATTCGTCCCCTAGATTTTCATATTAACTAGAAACCTTTCAGATTTCCTTGTAAAATCTTATAAGATCCTTATAAAAATTATATCCAACCAAGGAGAACTTCTCGTATCACCAAGTTCCAAGAGACTGTTAGATCATAATCTAAAGAGCCATAAAAGTTAATCTGAGAACAAATATATTCCACAGCATGGAGAATTGACTGTGCTCCCAAAACCTGAAAGGCCCACATGCTGCTGAGTGTGAAAGGGGCAGGGGGCTCCCCTGAATGAGACAGCTTCGAATGTGTGTGTGTGGGGGGGGGGTGTACGGACATTTTCCCTCTGCTTCTCCTTCCCTCTCCACCACCACCTCTCCTTTCAAGTTTACGTCAGTTATCGGGTGAGCGAAGTTTATCAATGAGAGGCCGAGAAGGGCTGACTCCCTCGGGCATGTTTGCTCAAGATATGAAGGTCAAACAACCATGGTGCTCATAAAGGCTGTGGCCTTTTGGGGCGGACCTTCGCTCCTCACCTCCAAGCGACTCATTATGAAGCAAAAAAAAGAAAGAAAATGGTGTGGATCAAAGACCAGGCTGTCATTAAGTAAAAATGAAGGGGGATGAAAGGCCTGCCCTGCACTTCAAAGGGGCAGCTGAGCTCAGGTGCGCAAACAGCGGGCGGCCACAGGCCAGCCGGCCCCAGGGCAGGAGGCGGCCTCCCAAGGGCCAGGTACCTGGGAGCGGGTTATGCAGAGCAGAAATGTGACAAAGGACACAGATTCAAACGTTTTCTTGCTGCAGGGACAGGGGAGGAGGTAACCCCCAGACTACCAGGTGGAGGTGGTGTGCATCAGGTCTGCATGCCCAAAGATGAAAACTGTTCAGTGTAACGAGGTTCAAGGACGGTGGAAGAAGCACGTTGTCTAAAGCCGTTGTACAATTATATTTGAACAGTTCTTCCTTATGCCCTGAGGTGTGTCCTGAAATAAACCTTCGTTCTGAGAGACTTGGCCACAGCACGAAGTCTGGTTTCCCAGGACTTGATGCAGGACCCTCACTGAGCTGAGGCCGAAGGCCACCCACCCTCCCCAGACTTGCTAGAGACCCTTGGGCAGGAGCAGAGAAAAAGTAGGGTGACCCGGTCCATGTCTGAACCCACAACAGTGCCCTCAGCTCACCCCATCAGCTCCCTCTACGACGTCTGGCACCTGGACAGACAGACAGATGCTGCTGTGGACAAGAAAGGAAGGGCTTATACTTTCAGGGGCCCTTAAGTCATTTAGCCTAATCTCCTTCCTCAGACGGACTCCATGGAGTGACTATTAAAAGAGGTGACTGTGAATCACCCCCCAACACATACACTCCCTTTAACACAGGAACGACCTTATCTGTACAGCTGTGACCACATGGCAGACTTTTGGGGGAATTTACTAGTTTCCCCTAGAATGTACTGTTAGTGACCGACACGCATGCGTGCTAATGCCCTGAAAGCAGAGGAGGCAGCCACGCCCTCTGCCTAAGATTAGTAATCAGGAGGATGGGTAACCACTCAGGAGCAAATATTTACTTAGCGGGGCAAGAGGGATTCCAAAAGCTTTATGTATGTGAATTTCATTCCATCTTTCTAATTTCCTACAGAGTAGGTTAATAATCTATTAATCTCATCTTTCAGAAGAGCAAAATGGAAGCAAAAAGTGGCTTGGCAACTTGACCTAGGTCACAGGACTCTGGAGAGGCTTAATGGAGACGAGCGTGCACCATCTGGGTTTTGAAGGATGCGCAGGAGTTTGCCAGTGGGCACAGGCCGCTGGGAAACAGCATGGTGCCACTGAGCCTCTGGAGCACAAGAGACCCAGTGAAAGCGCAGGAGGCGACAAGGCGGAGAAAAGAAAGCCCATGGATGGTGGTGTTGGGGGGCAGCCTCTCCAAAGCCCCCTAAAATCAATCACCATGAGTAAAAAATTTGGGTTGGCTTCGCAGGCAGCTGCCCATCAGGCCGGTGAGCCCTCCCTCTGCCTGCTTCCAAACAGACTGGCCCCACGGGAACAGCCCTGCATGCAGGTCCTGGAGCGGCCTCTTTCACTGGCTATGCTCAAGAATAGAGGGTGGACTTCACCCCACGGGCCGAGAGTGGCCAGGCTTGAGCCGGAAAGCAGCACCTGCACGCGGACACGTGGCCGTGTGCGCACCTGCCCTGGCTGATCTGGAATTCCACCCCCTCCTCAACTTTCCCCCAGGCTGCAAACACCGAACCCCGACATGCACACCATTCATTCACTGTGAGGATCGTCTAACTTGCAGCATGCACGAGGCCAATTTGCTTCTTCTAAGACAGCTAGTAGTGATTTAAGGAAAGCACTGTAGTCGACTGTCAGCTCCGTGAGAAAAGCTGCATGACGCTCAGCACGGAAGGTCCCCGGAGCGCCAGACACCCAGCCAATGGACTACGGGTCCCGGCGAGGCTCAGATTCCAGCTAACCGTACTTTGCACAATGTTTTCATGTGAGCAAATGCCCACCCACAGAACTTTGCTAAAAATCAAATGACTAGAGTAACAGTAACGAACAACGTTCTCCACTCCAAATCTCCAAGTCTTACAAGAGCTTTGTTGAGATATAATTCGTACACCATAAAAGTCATGCCCATTTAACACTGCCCGATTCTAATGCGTTTTAGCGTATTCATAGGGTTGTACAACCATCCCCACAATCTGAGGAGGGAAATAGTTCATCCCCCCACTTCTCCACCAGAAAAATAATAATAAACTTACAGCCCTTAGCAGTCACTCCCCACGCTGTCCCCCACCCTCCACCCTCTGGCAACCATTCACCTCCTTCCTGTCTCCAGAGACTGGCCTATTTGGGACATATTCCTTAGAACTGAAATCACATACGAAGACTTCTTTCCCTTTCACTCAGCATAACGTTTCCCGGGTTCATCCATGCTGTAATATATGCCAATACGTTCGTTTTTACTGCCAAATAATATTTCATCGTATGGGATATGCCACATTCTAGTGACCCATTCATCGGGGGATGGGCACTTGGCCTGAGTCTGCTTTTTGGTTAAGATGACGCAGCTATGGGTGTAAAATCTGCGGACAGATTTTCGTGAGGCCCTGTTTTCAATCCTCTTGGCTGTATACCTCAGAACTGAATTGCTGGGTCAGATGGCAACTCTGTAACATTTGGGGAACTGCCAAACTGTTTTCTAAAGAGTTTGCACCATTTAAAATTCCTACCAGTGACACAGGAGGGTTTCATCTCCCCCAGTTTGATGTTAGTGGGTATGAAGTTGTATCTCACTGTAGTTTTAACTTGCGGTTTTCTAATGACTCATGATGTGGAGCATCTTCTCATGTGTCTATTGGCCATCTGCATATCTCTGGAGAAGTATCTGTTCAAATCCTCTATTCTTTTTTTTTTTTAATACAGCAGATTCCCATTGGCTATCTACTTTACATATGGTAATGTAAGTTTCCATGTTACTGTCTCCATACATCTCACCCTCTCCTCCCCTCTCCCCAAATCCTCTATTCATTTTTTTAACTGGGTTACCAGTCTGTGTATTGTTGAGGTATAAGAGTTTTTTTCTACATTCTACACTCAAGTCCCCTACCAGATATGCGATGTGTAAACGTGTCCTTCGATTCTGTGGATAGATTTATTCAAATCTATTTTTACACTTATCCTTCAGGCACAGGAACAAAAGCCTGACTCTTCCTCTAACCTCTTTCATAAGGTATGCAATTTTTATTACAAACGCTCTCTTAAAAGCCACTATCTTTCCCTCTTGCTTTTTGATAAGCCAGCCTATGTACAATGAGGCCCCAGCCATTGCTAAATACACACCAGAAACACCCGCGTAGCAGACTCCTAAATAATAAATAACAGTGATATTCACCATAGACATTCTGGCATTTCAGAAATTCAAGCCATCTCCCAGAGCCTGATTTTAATGGTTTTACAAAGAAACACAATGTCACACTATTAACAGATTTAAGAACCTACATGTGTTTTGCCAACCTATTTTCTTTAAAACCACGCTGACAACAGTCATTAAGACTGAGCCCATGCTAGTATGCTTCTAAATTGTTTCAGCCTTGACACAAGGTCAATGGGAATTAGACTAATGAAGGAATAAAGCAATACTGAAACATTTTCATTTGGGGTCTACTAGACCATATTAACTTCCAGCAAATTAAATGGATGAGTGGTTTGCAACCACTGACATTTGTATTTCACTGTGAGTTCTCCATGCCTCTTGTTCTCTCTGTGCCATTAACCTTGAGGGTCTAGCTCTTTGTCAATCTCACTTCAACCATGCTTTCCAGGGATTTCGGAATCGGTAATTCCACAGCATACGGTGGCACAGACCCAGTCAAGTCAGAGAGACAGATGTGAGCTCGTGTAATTGAGATGTTCCCATCTGCTGCCTTGAGAGCTGAGGCCTGATGGACATGCCTTTTCTTTCTTGCACTCACTCTGGGATGTGCAGACTTCGATGACTCATTTAACTTAAGCACTTGATATTTCAGCAAATAACTTCAATGGTTGATGCATCAACCTTTCTTGGACATCGACTGGATGGACAGTCACTAAAGATTCTCACATTAAACCTATCCTGACTCCCAAAGGTGCTCAAAATCCAGAAACGATAATCTGAGATGGAGAAAGGGAAGCCACCTCATCCACATCCAAATCCTTGCGTTCACATTCACCCCCATATTATCAGGGTACTTCACTGAGACCATGGATCATTAACTGGGACACTGTCAAGGCACTGGAAGGAGTAAGAGGAAGGGTCTAGGAAGCTGAAGCAGTAAGGGATTTTGTTTTAGTCAAGAGTGAAAAATAGGTTCTGCGTAAAGAGGAATTATAGTCTTTCACAGGGCTTTCTGTCCAAGTTGCTGATCCTGAATATTTACCAGGTGAAACTGATTTCATGTGACAAACGTATTCCTGAAGACCTGGGAGCGAATTAGCTTTTGATTAAGTCTGCTCATGAGCTACCACGCTCCTACGTAAACCAGATGTGCTTCTCAGGGTATTTTCACTGACCCCTGGAAACCGCCCTTATCACCTCCCATCCCGGTGCTCTTACCCTCCACTGTGGTACAAGGTTTTTCTAAGTGTGGTCCTGAATCAGAATCACCTGAAATGCTTATTTAAAACACAACGCCCTAACCCAGTCCAAATGAAAGGGTTGTCCAGGGACCCTAAAAATCTGTCATTTAAGCGCCACTCCCCCCACTCCCTGATGTCTCCAAGCACACTGGCCTGTATCTCCAACTTGTCCTTCTTCCACTTTCAAAACTGATCAATACTACGGTCAACCAGTATTCTGATCAATCAAATGTTTCAACTAATTAAGGGGTATTTGGACAGTGATGTGAATGGTGGAAGAGAAGACCTAAGGACCGAGCATCTCCAGGCTCAAGCATCTGGTGAGGAAATGCCCAGAGAGCAAGACTCAGGCCCATCCTGGTTCCTCCAGCCAATGATCACAGGTCAAACATTTAAAACCATCTTCAGGAGACCCTGTTTTCAAACTGTGATGTACTTCTCTACCAATTCTTTTAACCATTGACCTTTTCAGCAGTCAGAACCTTAGTGAGGGGACATTCACCGGTGCCTCGGTTTTCCCGTAAGGAGCACGGGTACACCATCTGCGGCCTATGTCCCCCGTAATGCGTTTACTGACATCCTTCCAATGGGACGGAGATGCTCCATAAAAGCTCTGCTGATGGGAGTCCGATTCATAAACCTCTCCAAGTTGAGAGAACTGAGAGGGGCAGGGAAGGGAACTAGAGACACTCTGCAGACACCAGTCTCAGCTAGCTGAGTAAGTTCTCCCGGCTGGCTCCCCAGGACGAAATGGAGGCCACAGGGCCTTGGGGATCACCCTCGGGCCAGCTGTGGGTGCAGCTGAGAACAGCCCCGGGGGGAAACCGGTGTCAGAGGAGGGAGGTCAAAAGACCTTTGCCGGGATCCGCCTTTTAAGGCATCTCATTTCAGTCTTGCGATATGCATACATTAACAAATAAAACAGTAAGATAATTTATAAAGAATCAGCTGCTGCCTTCCAAAGGTTTCTCTCTCCAAAAATTCCACAGTTGCCAGAGGCTTCTTCTTTTGCCCCAGACTGCTTTTCAAAGGCCACCTCAGGACAGAGGGGCGGCCCCTGACCTCTGGCAGCGCAGTTCTCTTACCCTGTAATTAGGCCTCCGAGGCAGTCTATCTGATCTGACCCCCGACAAGAAGACCAGAGGACACCGAGCTGCTTATCTATTACGGTTGAGGGTGAAAGACATTTGGTTCTGAAGTCTTTGAAAGTGCCACAGACCTTCCTTCCATCTACCTATCTATATGTAGAAAACTTGATACAGAAATGTTCTAAATGTATATAGATACATCTACCAACAGACATCCATGTAAAATTAGAGATCCAAAATAGAAAATCCAGTTTCACTGCCATACACACACACACACACACACACACACACACACGGATGGTGTACCAATAAAACACCACGGCTGAAGTGCAAATTATTTGATGGCAAGGAATCTACCTCCCTCCTCCAGAACCATTTATGTAACAATGTTGTTTAGTCGCTCAGTCCTAGCTGACTTTTTTGCTACCGCATGGGCTACAGCCCTCCAGGCTCCTCTCTCCATGGAATTCTCCAGGCAAGAATAATGGAGTGGGTTGCTATTTACTTCTCCAGGGGGGTCTTCCAGACCCAGGGGTCAAACCTGCGTCTTCTGTATTGGCAGGTAGTCGTTCTCTACCACTGAGCCACCAGGGAAGCCCTATGCAACATATGAGTGAGCAAAACTGAACAGAACAACGAAGGCAGAGACTGTCGGTCTTCCTGGGAGCAGAAATTATCACTCAGACACTGAAAATAAACCATGCTATTGCTCCAGGGGACTATCCCATAGGACTAGGACCAGGACATTTCACTGGAGTTCGAGTGCAGATGAGCAGACAAAATGGCATGTTTTTCTTCTGCTTTTCAGAGCTGAAGGAGACATCATAGTCCGAGTAACTTCTCAGCCCAACCTTCATCCAGGAGGTATGACCACCTCTTAAAAAACAGTATCTTTTGGTCTATCCATCCAAGGGACTGGTATGCAACCATAAAAAGGAACAAAGTACTGGCCCCTCCTACAACAAGAGTGGGCCTCTCCTTATGCAAAGCGCAAGAGGCCAGTCACAAAAGACAATGTTATAGAATTCCATTTATGTGAAAGTCTGAGTGTTCTAAAAAGCACTCAACTGTGCACTTCAAACGGGGGAAGTTTATGGTATGTAAATTATATCTCAGTAATAAAGCTGTGAAAAAAATACTAGATAAAAAAAAAAACCCTATCATCTTTAAAGAGCTTTAGAAGAAACAGAGCCGACATGGAGGACAGTCAACACGGCGGCTCTCTACCGTTTTAAGGCAACGTCCGGTGAACTCTGGGCCTTGGAAGGGTTAGTCAAGCAACTGTCAGGGCTGCAGTGTAACCAAGGTGAGACGAAGGAAATGCAGAAAGGAAATATTCCACACCCAGAGTAATAAACGGCATGAAACGCACACACACACACAGGCCACAAAATCAAAACATGAGTTCCCCTATGAGATGTGCATCCCAGCGTCACCAGAAGTTTCTCTTATTCTCTTGCTACTTAAAAGATAAGCCCTGGGAAGGGCAGGAACTTGATTTTTCTTTTTTTCTCATGACCATAAGACTGAACACAGCTGTACACCCGTGGCGGATTCATGTTGATGTATGGCAAAACCAATACAATATTGTAAAGTAGCCTCCAATTAAAATAAATAAATTTATTTAAAAAAAAAAAAAGATGCCACAAACACTCCCTGAACTGCGCTCTGTACACCACTGTGGCCCCTAGGAGCTCTGATCGTGCCCCGTCTGTGAGGGAAATGCGGGAGTTGTTCTACAGAAAAATCCCTCCCAGGCAAACTAGGTTAGCATCCAAATCTTCCATCAAGTGAGCTGAAGAGCAGGTTGCTAGAACTTCACCAACATTCAAATGAGTGCACGAAGCTCACCAGAACGCAGATGAAGCCAGAGGCTGTCAGTCTACCCAGCGTTAACAGCCAAGTTATCTCAGCCTCTAAAATAAGGGCTGTGTGATCGCAAGTCACTGCGCTCACCCAGTGCTTGGCACAGTCACAACAAGAGGTGCTACCAGCAGAGATACTCAAATAAAACCGAATTGTAAAAATTTCTGGTAACATGCACATGAGTGTTGTCATTTTCAAAGCAATCATTCTGGAATGACTTTAGCCTACTTATTCCAAAGAAAGTTGTCACTGATTGAAAGATTATTTTCAAACTCCACTTGTGGAACTGGCTTTAGAATGACAAAGGAAAAACCAGCTCGTCATTTTATGGACACACTTACATCGAACTGAGCATGGCAGACAGGAAGAGTCCTCTACGAGCATCTGCTGTGTATATTTAATTACTGGCCACTGTCCAAAGTGTTCCAAAGCTGCCTTCATGGCCTTTGCATCTCAAGACCATGAAGGCAACTTCTAAAACACCAACAGTGTTCTGGGAATGAGATCATCACAGTGTTAAGAGTGGTAATTTTCCAAGGTAACTATCTTGCAGACAAGCTTCAACACCTTATTTAGATGGAAGCTGTAACGTTTGTTTGCTTTCAATGTCACGCTTTATTTACATTAAAGATAACAAAACACAAGGTGATACAACCGCTAAATGAATGTTACAGGCTGTAAACGCCATGGATATTCAAAGGGAAAGAATATCAACTCTGCACGCACTGAAAGAGGGCAAGGCATCTCGCCAAGGATTGCGAATTTAACAGGTTACAGTACAATTTCTGCCTATAAAAAGTTTCAGGTAAAGTTTTTATAAAGGGAGGCTGGAACGTGAACAGAACTCACATTGCTGGGAAGAAGCAGGGAGGACATTCTACATGGGGGGGTGGGGGACGGGGTGGGGGGACAGTGGATTCGAAGAGCGTAAAGGGGATGACAGGCAAATCAGGAGATAAATCAAACTGGAGCTGTGAGAGCTTAAACCCTGAGCTTTCTTTCAACAGGCCAGTGGGTGGATGAACCACTACCCAACACGACCTAAAGCAAACAGCAGCAGACTGGAGCACAGTGTTCCCAAAAGAGAGTCCTCGGTGCCACGCTGCCATTCGCTCCCTTCTCCCAGCTGCCCGCTGGCTTCCACGGCTGTGGATTTACCCACTTGGAAAAATAAGCCCTCCTTTCAACAATACCAGCGTCACTACCTCTGACCTGAAATTAGACAACAAATATACATACACCAGCCTCCGAGACCATCGATGCATCAAACGCAGAGACTGTGTATTACGGCACACCAGCCCAATGAGCAGTGTCACAGCGGATATTCCAGTAACGGATTCTACAGTCAACACTGAGACATGATTGTCCTAGACCCCTGGCAGGGCTAAAATTTAAGACTGGCAACACCACGTTCTGCGGAGGACGCAGAGTTCTGGAGCACTTCTGCACCGCCGGTGCAAGCGTCAGATGGTACAACCACTCCGGAAAACAGTTGGGCAGTTTCTAAAAAAAGTTAAGCTTACCCAATGACCCAACAATTAAACCCAGAAGTATGTACCCAAGAGAAAGGAGCACGTGAGTCCACGAAGAGGCTTGTATCAAAATGTTTGGAGGCTGGGCCACAAAGTGAATATGCTGAAAACCACTGAACTGTAAAATTTTAGGGTAAAAATGGCTAAAATAACAGATTTCATGTTATGTATCTTTTTACCATAGGGAAAAGAAAATGTTTAGAGCATCTTTATTCATAATGTTAAAAACTTTGAAACAAGGCAAATGTCCCCTTCAACCTTGAGAGAGAAGCAAACGTGATATACTCATGTAACAGACTACAGCTGGGCAATCCCAAAGAAGAGACCCCTGACCTGGGCAAGGACGTGGATGAATCTCAGAAATACCATGCTGAGCACAAGAAGCTGGAATCAAATGATTCTATATACATGAAGCCAAAGAGCAGGAAAAACTATCAATAATTTATAACCACCCAGCCAAAACAGTGCTTACCTCCAGCGGGGGCTGGGGGTGGGTACTGCCTGGCAAGGAGGCAAGAAGGGACTTCTTGTGACGATGGAAATATTCTATGTCTTCATCTGGGTGGTAATTACAAAAGGTATAAACACAGGGGAAACATTCATGAAGCCATGCCCTCAATGTTTCACCATAATTAATTATGTCTCAGTGTCAACAAAAGAAAGAAGAAAGGAAACCAAAGAGGTGGGACCCTCCAGTCCATGGCCCATATTAAGTCCAAAACCAGCCTTTTGTCTGCTGCTGCTGCTAAGTCGCTTCAGTCGTGTCCGACTGTGTGCGACCCCAACCAGGCTCCCCGGTCCCTGGAATTCTCCAGGCAATAACAATGGAGTGGGTTGCCATTGCCTTCTCCAATGCATGAAAGTGAAAAGTGAAGTCACTCAGTCGTGTCCGACTCTTCCCAACCCCATGGAGCAGCCCACCAGGCTCCTCCATCCATGGGATTCTCCAGGCAACAGTACTGGAGTGGGGAGCCTTTGTCTAGCCCTCCCCAAATACTATGCTATCACAAAATAAGACCTCACAATAAAAATTCCCCTTGGGTCTTGTAGGACCTATCCCAGACAGGGCAATATCTTTCAAGGTATGATTACAGAGGTTTAAAGAAAAACATACAACTAATCCATTGATTACCTAGGCTCTTTTTTTTTTTTAATTCACTGAATTTTTGTCATTCTAAATATATATTTTATTCCTATTAGGACCGAAATGAACCATCAAACCATTTGGAGTTTAAGTTGATAATGCTACAATAAACATGAGGTCCCAATATAATAGACAGGTACGATAGAGCGAGACACTCTATGACCACAGTTAACAGATCAGGTAGAAGACCTCACACTTCTAGGATCCCAAAGGAAATCATTTTCAAGTTTCCTCAACATACGTTTAAGTCCCTCACGAGACAATGAGGGAAACATCATCTACTCAAAGTCTGAAAATGAAACCAGTCACTTTTTAAGAATGGATAAAACTATCATAAACCGTTAAGTCGGCTAAGAGACATTAACCTGTAACAATCACACTTTTTCATAATCTGTAATTATCTGATTTACATCTTCATTGTTTGCCTCTCACCTCCATGGTTAAGCTCCAAAATCTCAGGTCTCTTGCTGTCTATTTTGCTGACAGCTATGTCCCCAGTACATAAAACAGCGCCTGGCAGGTAACTGGTATTAAATATTTTCCCCAGAAATGAACAGTTCACTTCATAGGCCAAAGTGAAGTACCCAGAAAACGAGATGAGTTGAAGTTGTCATTTCCAAGCAACCAGCCCACTTCAAAATGTTTCTCTAAAGAAACTGAGTCTTAAAGATTTCCCTCAACCAAACCTTCATACCCCTTCTTTCCCCTGGTATCTGTCCTTCCCCTACGAGTAACTTGCTAGGAATTGACAAACTCATTTGTCTTAGCCACTAACTGAGCATCCCAGGGCTAATCACACAACTCCAGTGCTTCTTGATCTTTAATGAATAGACAGTGGATGGAGTCCCTTCTCACCCAAGCAGACACCACAGTGCTCGGTGTTGAGAACAAAGAGATGAAAGACAAAGGCCGGGCGCAGGTGGAATCTCAGCAAGAGGCAGCGGCTCGCTCAAAGGATGGGGTTGCGTGTATCTGGACCACAGGTGCGGCTTGGGGGTTGGCGGAAGACAGGATCCGGGCAATGGATGAGTGGAGGACAAGGCTGGAGGGCAGAGGGAGGGATCGTGGACGCGGGTCCAGCGGGGACACAATTAGAGGCGGCGCTGGTGAGGCCGTTTTCTTAGTGATGAGGCAGTAAACCGTCAGAGATCAGGCTAAGGGGAAGGGTTCCCAGGGCTCCTGCGACTCCTTCCTCTAGTCTTTCTTCCTCAGTGACCGCTCTTACTCTCTATCCCAAGTCTTGGTCTTCAGCAGCAGCCCGCTCCTCTGAGATCTAAACCCATATACTCATTTCAAAGTCCTTCAAACTAAACATACTTGAGACTACACTCGGGAAACTCACAGCCCGGGGTTCCCTCTCTCTGCAAGCGGCGGCACCGTCCCTCCAGCTGGAAATGCCAGAGGCTGGGGTCAGGCTGGGGCAGCCTCCCTGTTCTCCCCGCTCTGCCTGCTCCGCTGCTCCCATCCAGAACCACGTCCCCTCAGGCTTCTCTCCAAATCCAAGATCCACTCCCCGCCGCCCCCTCCTCCATCCCTGCAGTAACTCGGGTTACCACCACCCCTTGCCCTAACCACTGCAGGTTCACGCCCTCTCCTATTTCTGTTTCCTCCCAATTCGTCCACAAGCTACACACAAACCTTTCTCAGCCCGCCTCCTCTCATCCACCCTCCTACCCACGCCCAGGAGCACACAGGCCCTGCTGATGGCTCGCGCAGCACCCCATTCCTGATGGAGTGGGGACGTGGCACATCTTTGAGCCAAGGGATGAAAAACTGTAAAGGTTATAGAAAGAGCCAGCACCATAGACGCAGACTCAAACTAAGGACTAAAAGCTGTTCACAGGATGTGCCACCAGGGCAGCGCTGTGCGCCCATGCCCGGTGGGGCTTCAGCGGAGTGGCAGAAACAGATATCAGATGCCAGCCGGCTGAGCAGCGGATGGACAGAACACCGACCTTCTTCCCCGCCGCGACATGGATGGCAAGGAGAAGGTCTAATAGTGAGGACGAGAACACAAGGTTGAGGGGTGGGTTTGGGCTTCTTGTTTTAAAGTTGGGAGAGACGTGAGTGTGAGCAGATGACAAAGAGGGAGACCCAGAAGAGGAAGGAAGGGGAACCAGGAAAGACACCCATCACTGAGACGTCCCGGAGGCCAGAAGGTGGGGACTTCTGAGCAGGAACAGAGGGCTGGAGTTGGATCCTGAAGAGCCTGCAGGTGGGAAAGCCAAGAAGTCGTGTTGGTCTCTCTGCTTTCTCTTTAAATGGTGTCTAAGGATTCCTCCACCTCTACAGGAAAGCTCTCTCCCACTCTCTGTTAGACACAATATAAAACCACGTACACTATCACACGTGTGTGTGTGTGGATTTTATGTATTTATGTAGTGTTTTACCTAGCCTTCCCTGGTGGCTCAGCGGTAAAGAATCTGCCTGCAATGCGGGAGTCCTGGGTGGGGAAGATCCCCTGGAGTAGAGAATGGCTACCCACTTCAGTATTCTTGCCTGGAGAATCCCACGGACAGAGGAGACTGGTGAGCTACAGTCCATGGGGTCTCAAAAAGAGTTGGACACTACTGAGTGACTTTCACTCATGTTTTATACACACACACACGTATATATAAGTAATGTGTTGTATTTAATATTGGACACCAGGAGTTATACTTGGTGTCTTTTCTGCTCATCCTGGGATTCTATTTCACTCCGCTCCTTTTCCCCTCTTTCTTTCTCCCCCTCTTTATTGATATAAAGCCTCTAACAGAAAAAGGGTTCTACCATCATCTCCAGTACCTGGTTTTAACTGTTCCCAGTTGGGAGTTCTGCAGGGTGGGGCTCGAAAACCTCACATAGGTTTTAGACGGAGAACAACTGCTATTTTCCGTCCCTCTTACCCTCCGCTCAACAGAACGTCAAGCCTGGCACAGCTATTACATATTCCTTTAAGAAGCTGCCCGAGTCACTCTCCTGGGTGATTATAAGCAATGGCAAAGAGGTCAGTGCTTTTCATCAGGGAAATAAAACAAGGGTTCTCTGCGGGGTCAGCCAATCGTTTTTATCAGTGCCTCATCGGAAAAACAACAGCTGAAAAGGACACACGCTGTAAGAAAGGGAGAGGACAGGGGTACAGGAGAAAGCTGCGGACAATGAAATGGAAATTTAGGTTCGTCCCTTGTCACTTTAATCGGGCCGCCACCTAAGGGAAGATGTGCTTGTTTCCAGAGAGGGGAGGAGGCGAACATCCAGAGATGGGCACTCATCAGCTGTTCTCAGGGAAGCGGCGGGCTGGGTCCAGCTGGAGTGGGGGCAGTGTAAACAGCGCTCCAGAGCTTGGCAGCACACATCTGCATCAGGCCATTAAATTCTGGAATTCGCTCTATTAAAATCAAATCATTAGCCAAGAAGAATTAACAGGCAACGATTTTCATGCAAAGCAGACACAAACCAAACACCAAGAGCGATCCATATGGGTGATCCTTCTCCATTCAGCATTTCAGATGGTGCATAAGGCCGACCCATGACCGTTTCAGCCCTTGGTTGCTCGCTGGCAGCCCTGTCTATACAATGTCGAGCATTGTCTGAGCGCTGGAACAATGTAAGCTTTTCGCTGTTTATCTGAAAGTCCCTGGATCACCATCCCAAGAAACCTGGCGCTGTGACAAAGCTGACTTGTGACAAGTCTCAGCCCTTTAAGCAAATTGCTTATTAATTAACGCAGGACCGAAGTTTCTGTTTGGGTCCTAATTAAGCTACGTACCTCCAGAAGTGTCCCTCCCTGCTCTGCACTCTCTGAAACTGAGCAGAATTTTTCTGACACACAGTTTTCCATGACACACGGATGGTGGAGGGTTTTAACAGGTGGTGAAGACTGTGACCAAAATACTGGCTGGAAAAAAAAGATCAGTTCAGGCCAAAGCGTCACCAGGTCTATTAACAGCGGAGAAACAGGGGAGTGAGGAGGGCGGAGGGCACCTCCGTGGATGTTCCAGCCTGAGGTACCCCTTGCCCACCCGGGAGCAGGCTTCATTCACAGAAGAAAACCTCTTAGGACGTGGGCGCTACTTTAGAGGACCTCATACACGAGACACAAGAGAAGAATTACAGGAGAGTACTGAAAAAACAAAAACAGACAAAACTAAGCTAGGCTGTTCGGAATGGTGCAGATAGGTAGTTCAAAGTATTAAAGTAAAGCAAGTTGCGATTGTGATGACCTCTTGGGGTCGGGAGAAACTGTGCCTGGGGGACAGCTTGCAGGGAGCGACTGACTGTTTCTTCACCTGGTGATCATGACAAGGTTGGTTATTTTTTTAATTATAAACTACACACGTGTTTTATCCTCTTTCAGGTGTATATATGTTTCATAATAAAAAGTGTTGAGAGAGAGAAACACAGAGACAGAGAGCAATCCAGAGGGACACAGAGACAGCCAGCCAGACACACACACAGAAAGATCAACCCAGAGACCTAACACATTCCTCAGCAGAGCAGAAACATTCCATACGTGTTTATGAGAATGGATGCTGGGTGACAAAGCACAGCACTGAGTCTTCTCAGCTCACTCACTAAATATACTTGTTTGTTATGTTTACAGACGTCTTTGCAAACAGATGGGGGTGAAATGTTAAGAGTTCGGAAAGATCATATAAATAGCCACAAATTAAAGACAACTTTAAGAAGAGATTTTCTATTTTATTTAGCGTAAACAAACATTCTTTCAACGGGCAGTGATTCACATGGTTAGGATTAAAACATATCCTGTACACAATACCCTGAAACTAAAACAATCTACAGAATTCTAGGAAAGAAAGAAAAAAAAAGAAAAAAAAAAAGGATCAGAAAGCAAACTGACGGAAACAATCCCTTAAAACTTAGGAGAACATGTACCATTTGGGAAGGCAGACAGCCAAACAGAAAATAAAATTTTCAAACTCTGCTTTTAAAATAAAGTGGGTGAAGGTTTTTTTTGGGGGGGGGGGGAGGAGGATGATATATGAGTTTATTGAAAAATAAAAGGGGAGGGGGGACTATTTTGTGAGACAAAAGTGCCCTTGCTGAGCAAGACTGCAGCTCAGCTCCAGTGAGAGCTCAGCATATACATAGAGACCACGCAGTATAAACCGTCACGGAATAAACATTCAGATACGCCGAGATCAAACAGACACGGCCAGAAACAAGCCCTGGTAAGGCTGGTGTTATATCCTGTGTACATGGAGAGGTGCTAAACCTGGATCTGATTTCTTCAGGACACAACCCACTTTTCTACAACACCCTCACAATAAAAAGCTGAACTGAGGAGGAGAGGTTTTGAATCTTTCTTATCTTACAGCACATTTTTTCTTTTTTTAAAAATCTGCCTTCAAGGCTGACTAATCCAAACACCCTGTAGGAACTGAAGGCCTGCAGACAATAGGGAAGGAAGGAGGGAGGAAGGAAGAGAAATCCGCCTTCCAAAACAAAGCTTGTGCTGGTTCCAAGAAACAGCCAAGTACAATAATCCGTCCAGAAGAGGGCAGGGCGAGGGGAGCTGGGAGGAAGAAGGGGTGGTCATCCCCTCCCCTCAAACTGTAACCAGAAGGAGGCCAACTGGCCAGACCCTGGCCAGAGAGCTCCGGGGCTCACCTGGGCTTGTTTCGGGGCTCACCTGAGCTTGTTTCCTTACCCAAGCTCCTCCCAGCCTCTCCAGGCTCTCCCCTCCTCCCCCTCACTTCCCCCCTCACTCCTGACCTTCGCCAACAAATTAAAAGGCATGGTAGAACGAATTTCCACAGCAAAACAGCTGCAGATGTCCCACCTCTGACACACCCCTGGGTGAAGCTGGTCGCTGAAATTCGGGACTGGGGACGAACCCAGCCACCGCACGTCAGCTCTGCCCTGTGCCCCTTCCCACCGGCTGGTACCCCATGCTCCTAAGTTTCCTGATGCCTCTGAGTTCATTAGACAAAGAACAATGGAAGCAGGACTCCATGAAACTGCTGCTGGTTAAGCTGGCAGAAAACAAAACAAATCCGGCGGTCGCCCAGCCCTGGGGCCCTGCTCACACCCCCAACCAGGGTCTCTCACCACTGTGTTTTCCTTTCAATTCTGGAAAATCACCTTAAATGCAGCCTGTGATGAAACCAGGGATAATTATGTTCTGAAACAACGAACAGCTTAAGAAAGTTCAGGAACTTAGACTGAATGCTCTTAAGCTTCCAGAATATCTCAAGATGCAATCTAGTCTTACTTTCTCCCAATATAAATCACACCATTAAATTAAAAAGGGGGGGGGGAGAATTCCTCTACCAAATTACACACTAATGGCTCTTAACCCATAATTAAAGTATCACTAACAGCAGCTTAAAGCCACAGCCAACCATGAGCACATTTATTAGGACCTGAGCTTTCAGCGCCGAGTAATTATGTAAATAGAACCACCAGCCATCTTGAGAAGAGTCCATGGTCAACCAGCTCCCCGTTCCCTTGAGGAAACTTTGGGAACTGGCATCTACACAGGGCCTCCTTTGCATGGCTGGGGAAAAAAAGTCAAGCAAAGCTCCGTGCCAGGGCAGCAAGGAGGGGCCAATGCCAACGGGGCTCCTCGCCTAGAGTCCTGGTTCCCACCTTCCCTGATCATGGCGACGGGTGGAGGGGGGCGCGGAAGCGGTGGGGGGTTGGTGGGCAGGACGGGGACCTAGAGCAGCAACCAGTTTTGGAGCAAGGAAGAATCCAGGTCGGACTCAACCTGTTCATCACGCCCCGTGTGCGGCGGACTGTGACGGAACCCAGGACAGTCCACGCTCCCTCACACCAAGAGGGGTACGAGTAACTAACGAGGACACGCCACAGAACTTTGGAAAGCTGGTACAGAAGAAGAACAGACCAGACAAAACCACTGAGTGGGTCCACTCCTCCATTCAGTTCTGTTACAAACTTGTGGAATAATCTAGGACAGACAACTGACCGCTCAGGACCTCAGCTTCCTTGGCGAAAACAAGGCAAGGAACATCTAAGGCCCTGGGTAGCCCTGGAAATAATTAGATAATTAAAGAAGGAGAGACAGTATACAATTAAGTGCTAAATTATACAGTACCGACCACAATTGCTGATGGGAGAGATTTCGTGGCGTTTTGAGCCCATCGATTCCTGAGGGCCACGGGCCACAGCAGGCGCCGTGCCAGAACTCGGGATTATGACAGCGGTGACCAAGACAAAGCCCCGCCTTCAGGAGGCTTTCAATCTACGAGCGGTGCATTCTCAGGAGTTCAGAGGGGTAAAAAAACGAAGGCTCCTTTTCAGAGATAGAGGCAAAACGGGGATTCAATGGGTACACTTTGAACATACAGTAGGAAGGGCGACAAACGATGAAATGGGTAACTGTTGAAGTAATAAACCAGAGCTTTTTGAAAAGAATTAATACCTAAGCCTAGTGTGCTAACAGGTGGTAAAGAATCCGCCTGCCATGTGGGAGACCTGGGTTCGATCCCTGGACTGGGAAGATCTCCTGGAGAAGGGAAAGGCTACCCACTCCAGTATTCTGGCCTGGAGAATTCCAGGGACTGTATAGTCCACGGGGTCACAAAGAGTCGGACACGACTGAGTGACTTTCACTTTCAGTGTGCCAACTGGCTTATCACCAAGGAAGGTAGTTTCCAGAAGTCAGGCACAAGCAGAGTCTCCCTGCCTGATGACAATCAATGTCTCCTATCCCAACAGGCCCACCCCCCGCCGACTTACTGTTTGTGGTTCATGTTTTTCCCCTTATTCTCTTTGTAATTATGCTTCCAGATTTCTATGGTGCAAGTCAGGTGCCAAGGAGCAGATCCCAAGCAGAAGGTCCTTATCCAAACTATCTGGATTACACCCAGAATGTGGGATTTTAGGAAGACCGTGTACGCTATGATGCAACTGGCTAAAACAGACCTATTTGTCTATAAGTTGCTGGAGGTTGAGGAAAGATGGTGCAGACACACGGCTTATTTTGTGGAGTACAACGCTAAAAAAACTAAAGAAAAGAGTACAACTGACCGAGGCAATAATGAACAATCAACACTTTTTTTTTTTTTTTAACTAAAAATTTTAAAAATTGGATCTGTCCAAGTTTCAAGAGATGTGAAACCTGCCTGGGCTGTAAGTGAAATCAAACACTGCCCACCAACTGTATATTCCATTTTCCGAATAACTTCCCTGGAACACAGATGGGTTTAAAATGAATATTCTCAAAGTGTTGGATTTAGAAGGAAGAATACTATTCCAGCTTTTCTTATTCCAGAAAAAAAAAAAATCTCTTCAAAGATGTATGCCCATCTTCTAAACACCCTTTTGGGTTCAGAGCAGATGTGTGCAGTGTTTACGCTGTGAAAACCACTAGGACATACACAACCCACTATAAACACCACTCAGATTTTGCTGTGCTTTTCTTCATTTCCTGTGTATTTATTTTGGTGTTAAAATAATGTTAACTTTCATAATAAGGAAAACAGCAGCAGATGTTTAAACCAAACAGACTATACAGCACATCATCCCACGTATCTACTCAACTTTCAAAAGGAAAGCTTCTTCCTCCTAATTAAGGAGGGGGCCCAGGAGACCACTCCTGAGTAGGGTGTATCCACTGTACCACAGAGCAACCTGGACCCGCTTTCTGTACACTTTTCCTCACCACCTGCAGATATAAAAAAAATTAATGTGGTATCAATTTCCTAATAATCCCTATCGTCCTCTCCTAGGCTGATTATTATGCTTTGTATTGTTTTGAAAGTATCCTGTTACTCAATGACAAAGACAACCCCACAGAAAGTACCCGTAAAAGTTTTCCATTTCTTGTTCACCAAAAAAAGAAAAAAATTCTTTTACACTGACTGCAATCTGTTACTTTCAGGGGAAACAAGCCCCATCACTTGCTGCTTAGACCACTCTAAACACGTCTGCCTCTTAAATGAGGGACTTTAGAAGCAGGATAATACCTAAAATAGCAGATTCAAAGAACCAATTCACCAAAATTCACTTTCCTTGTACAAGTAGGATTAAAAGAAACCAAAAACCACAAAAAGAGGCAACTTTAAATATGTTTATCCAATAAAGTAAAAACAAAAACACAATGAATTTTTTTTCCTTGAAGGGGAAAGGGTAACTTTTCGAGTGCTTAGACAACAGGCCTAAAGTTTTGTGTTTTTTTTTTTTAACATGGAAAACACAAGTGTATCCGGTAGCCCTCCCAAGTTTCTTCCATGTTTTCTTTTTCCTGAGAAATGCTCAGTTTCACTATAGGGCAAAAACATGGAAACTTCTCCCGCTGCATCAGATTTGCATGTGGTTACCAAAAAAAAAAAAAACAAAACCCAAAAATCCAAACAAACACTTCCCCTGCCCGGCAGAATTCCCCCGGAGTGTCTCCAACTACTCAACACTCAGACCATTACCACGTTTTCAAATCGCACGTAGATAATGTTCCAGGAGATTAAGAAATCGCCTTTTCTCTTCTTACTACTAACAGAGACAGCTTGAAATACTACCCAGCAGTGGGGAAATACCTCACGGTTTAGTAGGAGGTAATAAACAATAAGAATTCAGAGGGTTTCTTTTTTTTTTTTTTTTAATTTAGCTTACTGGTTGGTGGGTTGTGCAATCGCTTGCTTCCACAAGGGAATGGAGTGTGGAGGGAACATCCCTCAATGTCAGAACCCTCCCGGAGCTGTACAGGAAATGGGAATTCAGACAAAGAGCCAGTCTGTGCTCCATGACATGGGTGCCCTTCCGGGCCCCCGAAATGAATAGAAGGAAAAAAAAAAAAAAAACTTCATTGTTTGGGACAATCGCTCCCCAACACAAAAATTCACTGTAACTTTCTGTTCCCCTCTAGCTGCACATCCAAAGCGCTTATTGGCTGTAGGAATACAGCAAGAATACTGTACAATAGACAGTGTATGTTTAAGTATCAGAGCAAAAAAGAGAGAGAGAGAAAGAAAATCCGACATGTTTTAACTTTTTGCTTGGGTCCTAGAAGTTCTTCCTCTAAAGAAAACACCAACAGACTCCAAAAAAAAAAGAAAGAAAGAAATACATCTTTCAAGAGAGTAAAGTGTAAGGAGTCACGAGGAAAAAGCCAAGGTTTTAACAATGTATATATTTCACCGCCTCCCGCCCCTCAGCCCTCTCCGATGTAACCCTGAAGCCTAAGAGACACAAACACCACTCTGTTCGGAGGAAAGCGCCGCTTGCCTTCCAGAGCACCCTGAAAAGTCCCAAGAAATAAGAACAAAACGCACAGAAGGCGATCGGAACCGGGAGAGGAGGAGTGGCCTTGCCCAAAAACCAACAGGGCGGCAGTTCTAGAAGGGACGGTCTCTACCTTCGTAGCACAGAATGCCGATATTGTTGTTCATGTTGTCCAAGTACTGGTAGTTCAACAGGTCCATCTTCATAAATAGCATTGATCGGGCTAGCACAGAAAACCAGCTCTTTGCTTGCGCCCCCCGGGGGGAAAAAAAAAAAAATACAGTTTCCAAAGTCAACTACGGCTGAGGAGCTCCCGGCTCTCCTCTTTAAAAAACTTCACAGAAGACGGAGGCCCGGCCTCGGATCAAAACAAAATCAGTAAAACTCCTTAAAAAAAAAAAGAGAGAGAGACAGGCACACCAAATCGAACTTGCAGAAAGAAAACCCTTCGAGGGCTCGTGTGCAGATGGTATGCGTCCTGGATCGTCAATCCAGCATTTATTTAAAAAAAAATGGAAAAGAAAAATCGTTTTCAAAAGCCTAACGTACGGGGGTGTCTTGCAGCGGAGAACGGGGCGAGGAGGGGCAGCCCGCGGCCCATCTCCCAGGACAAAGCCGCGCTCGCGCCGCTCACAGCCCGCTGCGAGTCCGCCGCGCCGACACGCCGGCTATGCCTGGAATGACTCGAATGCGCACGGCCGGCCTCCTCCCGGCGCGCGGAGCATGCTCACTGGCATCCCCGGGGCGCCGCGAGGGGCAGGATGCTCTCTGCACAGGCTCCGGCTCTAAATGGAGCGAGTGTTTGCAAGGAGAACGAGAGGAGGTGGGGGCCCGGGGCGGGCAGGGGGTAGGGGGGGTCCCCGCACTTGGAGGGGCCCAGGGCCGAACGTCTCTGGACAGGAAGCCGCCCTGCGACTTTGCAACACCAGGGGAGGGAAGAGAAAACCCAGGAAGTCGCCTTTTTTTCCCCCTCCAGGAGCCGGGTTAAAAAAAAAAAAGTCAGAAATCCATCATGGAAGCAAAACTTCCGTGGAATTTAACTCTGCTGCCGCTGCACTTTTGGGTTTCAGGAACCCAAACGGCTTTGCTGTGGTACACAGACCACGCTTTTTTTTTTTTTTAATCTTTTTCTTTTTTCTTTCCTTCTCTTTTAAAAGTTGTTTTACAACTTTGCATTTACACTTTACATATAACTTCTCTCATAACCATCATAACAGCTCACATAAACAGGCCAGGGGTGGTATCACCTTTTTACAGCATCGGAAACTGGGGCTCAGAGGGATTAAATAATGGTCTATGGCTCCCAAAATAGTTGGTAGAACTACTTGTAGAGTGTTTTATTCCCTAATATTATAACCTTCTAAAACACAAGAAGCGGGGGGAGAAAGAGAGAGTTTAAGGAAGTTAAGACTTTAGATACAAAATAGAAAGCCTAAGGGACATAATGGGTAGGAGAGATGAAAATTATTTTTGTTTTGCACATAACAAAGCTGTTCCATCTGTGTATCGGAGGCTAACTGAGTATCATGCTGCCATGTCGTTCTGTCTTGGTAGGACCTGGACCTTAAATGTCACATTCAGACAAGTGATGCCCAAAAGCTGTTTACTGAATCAGTAAATAACTGATGTTCAGACTCTTCAGCACATGAAGATCATGCTAGCAAAATAAAGGGGAAAAAAAGTTTTCTCTCTGGAGATGGCAGCTAGCTTTTGGCACCATGAATAGGCTAGTAAGTCACCATGAGAAGTGTTTCTGTACTAATATTACCATATCTGTTTGGAGATTTAGAAAATACCAAGGGATGTGCTATATTGTAGACCAAGACCTAACACTAATACTCTAAAATAAGAATTGAATAAGTAATTTCAACAGCTTGTGTGTTAAAAGATTAGCAACAGCTGCACTCGGGGTAACAGGCATGTTTAGGACAAGTTATGTTAATTGACTCTTATTTGGAGATAAATAGGACACCCGGTAGATTGGCCATCGCTGTTGCAACAGTGTAACTGGAATAAGGGCAGGTGAAGTAGGCAACAGAGGAATCAACATTTCAGGAGCTTTACTTTCTAAGGCTATTTATCTACACTAGATTATATATGTAGAATCTGAAAAATAGGTCCATCGTCAATTGTAATTAAAATACTTGATGGTACTTCATGGAGAAGGTCAGAAGAAAACTCGTGTGGCCTCTCATATACACATCTGATTTATATTATTGTACTTAGTACCTATAGGTACAGAGTTGGGTTCAACTGACAGTTTTTGTTTGGATTCAACCTTGCAGGTGATTCTGGAAAACAATTATGGTACTACCCTCTTTGACATCAGTTCTCAATCGTGCACCCCACACAAGAGAAAGCTGACGGGCACATGAGAATCAGGGCCCTGATCCTGAGGGTGCAGCCCAAAATAATCTGAGGAGCTGGGGCCCGGCACTGGGGTTGCTTTTAAAGAGTCCCAGGCAGTTCTGTCATGTAGTTGAAAACCAGCGCTTTTTTCTCAGATGGAAAAAAAAAAAAAATCACCTGCTTTCAGATACTTCGATTTAGATACTTCATTTTATATACTTATTTTGAGAAGAAAAGTTTTCATTTTAAACAACGATGATTGGACCAGATTCAAACAATCCAGTGGTAAAGGTATGAGTAAAATATTTAGCAACTTCGCTTTAATGATTCAGCGTCACCGACAATGTGGTCTCAGTCTCCGAGAGGCAGCCACTCATGCGGACACAGGTCCACAAGCGCAGTGTGAGCTGTGTTTGGAAGAATGAGCCATGGGAAAAAAAATATATATATCCCCAGTCCTCATCGTGTCTGTTCCGCTGACCAGTGTGGCCCTGCTCAGAGAAACACAGAAGAGGTGAGGGAACAGGCAGACACTTCTATAGCAATCCGGCAGAGTCACCTCACTTCCTGCAAATCTTCAGACAGTCTGAGAAGCCCCATGCTGGAGGGCGGCGGTCATACCTGCAGGTTCTGCAGGGCAGTCAGTCCCCTGTGCCTGGCCCTCTCCCAGCCCAGCTCCCCGCGTCTTCTGCCTTCTGCTTCAAGCATGGAACTACCCACAGCGACACTCAAAAACCGTGTCATTTCATGTCTCCAGGCACATGCTGCCTTTTTGTGAAAGGCTCTTCCAGCCTGTCTGCCAGCAAACACCTGTTCTTCCCTCCAGACTTAGCACATGCCTCTTCTGTCCTGCAGGACCCCTGTCCTCCAAGTCCTCACTCCCCGCTCTGTGCAATCACTTGCCCACAGACACGCTTCCATCCAAATCAAGCCTAGGCTTTAGAAACCAGGGCCATGCCTTCTGCATCTAAGCACGGCCACTCGTGCAGGAGTCTGGCACATGGCAGCCCTCAATAAATACCACATCTCAAAGGCAGACCCTACTTCCTACTCCTTACTCCCAGCACACACTGGATCATCTAACTCAACAATTCTCAGACTGGAGTCTGTCAGCATCTACTGGGGACCAGTCCTCGGATGTGAGGAACACTCACCTAGATTCTGATCAAGCTTCAGGTTATGGTCAACACATCCGTTAAGAAATCCGAGCACTGGAAAATGTCGATGCTTCTCAGGTTCATTGACTGACTCATACTGTCATAATTAAAGGATCAATGCGCTTTCCAGATGGCTCACTGGTAAAAATTCTGCTGCCCAAGCAGGAGACATGGGTTCGATCCCTGGGTCGGGAAGATCCCCTGGAGAAGGAAATGACAACCCGCTCCAATACTCTTGCCTGGAAAATCCCCTGGACAGAGGAGCCTGGCGGGCTACAGTCCATGGGGTCACAGAGTCGGATGTGACTTGGCAACTACACAACAGCAACAAACAATAGAAGTACCAACAGGACTGTTCTTAAGGAAACTGGAAGGATGGTTCTAAATTTTATCCACAGAAAATCAGGTAGAAGGTTTTTTAAGGATGAAGAAATATGATCAGATGCTTAAAACATAAAGCTATTGTATAGCATAGGAAACTATAATCAGTATTTTGTAATAACTATATGGCAGAGAACCTGAAAAAGAGTATACGTGTGTGTGTATATGTAGGGCTTTCCTGGAGGCTCAGCAGTAAAGAATCCACCTGCGACGCAGGAGACGCAGGTTCAATCCCTGAGTCAGTGGACCACTGTCCGTGGGGTTCTAAATATATATGCATGTGTCTAACTGAATCACTTTGCTGTACGCCTGAAACTCACACAAAACTGTAAATCAACTATACTCCAACAAAAATAAACAAACATAAAGGAAAAAGAACACGTCCAGGGTGGAACTGTACACAGAATAAGAAACACGAAACACACCGTCATAGTGTTTTTACTGTTAAAAAAAACTTTAAAAGCTGTCTGAAACTGCTCAGATGAGATCTAACTTGGAACGGGGAAACATTTTCTATGCCTGAAAAAATTAAATCAAAGAAAGATGTCACAGAGGAAACCGCTGAAGAATTTGAATATGTAAATTTTGTTTTTTTACCTCTGAAAACGCCAAAGCCAAACAGAGAGGCAGAACAGAAAACAGAAAAATACACCTGTAACATATACTATGGTGAATGACGAGACCTATTCTTGATATATAAAGCATGTTTGAAAATAGAAAACCAGAAAAAAATCTAATCTTAAAAATTATTTTTAAACAAGCAAAGAACACGAGAGACAAAGGGCAGTATAGCTTTAAAAAGCCTATTCGATCTCAATAAAATATAGGAAAAAACACCAGTTTTAAACAAGTAAGTGATTTTCCATCTGCCAGATTAAACCAGCAACAAAGACATTTCAATCGTATCTAACGCTGGTGAGGTGAGCTGCCCCCGGAATCTGTGTTGGTGCTAGTGAAAATGTAAGCAGGCAGTACCTTTCTACAGAGCAGTCCACAAGAATTATATAAAGCTGCTTATCATGCTTTCGTTTACAATAGTGAAAGCTTGAAAGCCAGAAGTCCAAAAACCGGGGAATGCATGAAAATTGTATCAATGACAGAAGAGCATGGAACCACTATAATTCCTTCTAAAATACATAATGACAGGAAGATAACAATAGACTCAAAACGTGTGATAACAGAACTACACATATTAACTGAAAACAAGCAAATAAAAACAATATAAAAATAGTAGATACACTAACACCAATGTTGCTTATGTATTCATAAGTATACACATGCATACAGAAAAAAATAATACACACAGATTTAGAAGATTGGGAAGCGCACCAAGACGTTAGCAGTGGCTATCTTGGAGGTGTGGGCATTTGTTAAAGTTTCCTGCATTTCTAAATTACCCACAAAGACTATATTTCTCATATAATCAAAGTGAGGGAGAAGGAAGGTCCTCACTTTTAAAAAAGCAGGCTCATGATGAGAAAATACGCCCTGGTGAAGCAAAAGCAACGGATCAATTATATCTAATTCTTAACACCATGGTATGTCCTTTGGATTTAGATTTAACAACTAATGACTAAAAAATTCCAAACATTTAGAACTTTGCAAGATTTAAAGATGTTTATGATGAGGTATCTGTCCTAAAGAACAGTCTACAAAAGGAACCCGTAAACAAAAAGACAACCCTCAAAATGGGACAAAATATTTGCAAACGAAGCAACTGACAAGGGATTAATTTCCAAAATAAACAGTTTATGCAACTCAATATTAAAAAAAAAAAATCAAAAGAAAAGGGCCGAGGATCTAAATATACATTTCTCCAAAGAAGACATGAGCACACATGTGTGTGTATGGGTGAGTATCTGCACTTTCTCAGTCGTGTCTGACTCTTTACGACCCCATGGACTGTAGCCCACCAGGCTCCTCTGTCCATGGGATTCTCCAGGCAAGACTATTGGAGTGGGGTGCCATTTCCTCCTCCAGGGGAATCTTCCCAATCCAAGATTCGAACCTGGGTCTCCTGCATTGAAGGCAGATTCTTTACCCACAGAGCTACGAGGGAAACCCACAGTACAGTTCAGTCGCTCAGTCGTGTCCGACTCTGCAACCCCATGGGCTGCAGCATGCCAGGCCTCCCTGTCCATCAACAACTCCCGGAGTTTACCCAAACTCATGTCCATTGAGTCAGTGATGCCATCCAACCACCTCAACCTCTGTCGTCCCCTTCTCCTCCTGCCTTCAATTTTTCCCAGCATCAGGGTCTTTTGCAATGAGTCGGTTCTTCCCATCAGGTGGCCAAAGCATTGGAGTTTGTCAATACTCCAACATCAGTCCTTCCAATGGACACTCAGGACTGATCTCCTTCAGGATGGACTGGTTCGATCTCCTTGCAGTCCGAGGGACTCTCAAGAGTCTTCTCCAACACCACAGTTCAAAAGTATCAATTCTTCGGCGCTCAGCCTTCTTCACAGTCCAACTCTCATATCCATACATGACCACTGGAAAAACCATAGCCTTGACTAGACAGACCTTTGTTGGCAAAGTAATGTCTCTGCTTTTTAATATGCTGTCTAGGTTGGTCATAACTTTCCTTCCAAGGAGTAGGCATCTTTTAATTAATTTTATGGCTGCAGTCACCATCTGCAGTGATTTTGGGGCCCTAAAAAATAAAGTCTACCACTGTTTCCCCATCTATTTGCCATGAAGTGATGGGACCAGATGCCATTATCTTAGTTTTCTGAATGTTGAGCTTTAAGCCAACTTTTTCACTCTCCTCTTTCACTTTTATCAAGAGGCTCTTTAGTTCTTCACTTCACAGTACAGTGGTATATGTCAGTTATATCTCAGTAAATCTGGGGGGCTGAGGAAGGCAGCCTACAAGGAGAAACTCCCTGTACTTTAAACTTTCAGGGAACGTGGACCTGTACGCATATGTTTTTGTCTTCTATTATCCACTAATTATTTCATGTATTAGTATTGGGAGAAAAGGAAAACCAACCTCCCCACAGCATAAAATAAGGGCTCCATAAATGTTCATTACGGCAGTGTCTCAGCCTCTTTATGGAATAATGATGGAAAAATGATGACAGAAGGAAGCCCAGGCTAATTACTAGGTTAAGTGGTTCTATTTGCTAGAAACTTGACTACCAGTATAGAATAGCAGCAGCAAAACTGTGAGCTGCCGCATAAAAGCCAAATGATCAAAACCACTCTCCAGACACTTATTAAAAAATAAAATGCTTTCATTAGCACACTTGCTGAGCAGGGAAGATTTCAATGTCAAGTCTGACAATAATTTCTTCAAAGACACCCCAGGAAACGTAAATAACCCGACAGGCTCCTTGGTTCCCGCCCCCACCTCAGTGGATTCCACTCCTCTCCTCTTTCCAGAATTCTAAGCAACATATTTAACTAATGCTTTCATTTTAAAGTTTCTTTTTCTCCTTCCCACACATTTATTTTTTTAATCACTTCAACCCAATAGGTGGATAATAATCAAAAAGACTCTACCAAATGAACAAAGCAAGTTGATCGTAATAACTTGGTCTACAGTATCAGTTAACCAAAAAGTTGGATGTGCAAAACCACCATGTTAACAGCATGTCCGTATCTGTGGATACATTCTTCGGTATAGTAAGAACAGCAACAACATGCTGGTGATGATGATGTTCATGAAACGCTTCACTGGTCAAAGTACTGTCATTTTTTATGTTACTATCAATTCATATGACAAGGTGGTGAGAAGGGAAAGCATAGAAGAGGGCTTAGGTAAAAACAAACAACATTGAGTGGTAAGAAAGGAGAGTTAAGGAACCAGACTTTCTTTTCTTTTAAATACCATTTAGAATACAAAGTTCTGTGGCCCCTCAAAGGCTCAGTTAAAAAAATCCCACCTCCCACAAGAACCCTGGTTAGCTAGGCTTCATCTCTTTATTCCACTGTTTCTTAGGTTTATACTTGCACTTAATTCTAAAATAAAGCAGATGATGAGATGATGTTTGCATCTCTCCTCTACCAGATTATAACGACTGCTTTGCCACTTCAACACTGGCTCTTCAACAGTATAATGTTGAATTAAAACAAAACAAAACACATAGACCAATACGAATATATGTTATTTTCAAACACCTCACACATCAAGGATTTGGACCTGAATCATTACTTTCTGTTAGATTTTCTCTTAAAGAAACAATTCCTAAATGTATCACAAAACATTGCTTATTTCTCTAACTTGGAGTTGCTCACACTGAAATGATGATGGAAAGTTGGCAATGTTTTGTCAAAATTTTTCACAATAGCAAATGCCATTAAACTGTATGTCTTGACCTTTACTGTTTATTTCTAAGCTAAACACTCTCAACTTCTGTTAAGTATAACTAGATAATGTACTGTAATATAATAGGATTTAAACACAAATACATATATTTTTTAAAAAACTTAAAATGGTTCTGTGAAACCAGGATTTAAACTTTCAATACAACAGCACCCTCTAGGGGTGAGTATTAATTAAGTTGCAAAGACAATTTTGGGAGAGCAAACCGCCTGATTTCTGAGTTTAAACACAATCAGCCTCTTAACCTAAAAAGTCACAGTACATATCTTTTAACAAACAGTTCCACTCTCACTAAACTTGGAAAAAATTAAAATAACATACTAACAAAAACCAATTCACTTGATATCAAATGAGTGACTTGGAAATCTGCTTGATGAACATTTTCCCAGGCAGCACTAGTGGTAAAGAACCCGCCTGCCAATGCAGGAGAGATGAGACGTGGGTTCACTTCCCTGCAGGACAGCATGGCAACCCACTCCAGCATCCTTGCCTGGAGAATCCCATGGAAAGAGAAGCCTGGCAGGCTACAGTCCATAGGGTCACAAATAGCTGGACACAACTGAAGTGACATAGTTACAAGATAAAAATAGCATTTAAAAGTGCAGACTGGGACTGATGTTTTAAACAAATCAGACTAAACCAGTACTGAGGAAGAGAATATAATTAATTAGAATTCCCTGTTTGCCCAGTGGTTAGGTCTCTGTGCTCTCAACTGCCAAGGGGCCCAGTTTTGATTCATTCCTGGTCAGAGAACTAAGATTCCACAGGCCGTGTGGCACCGTCAAAGAAAATACATTAAAAAATTTAAAAATTAATTAGCATTCTCAAGAAGGGAGAAATCTCTTGCTAGTTTTAAACTAGTGCTTTATATGCTTGAAACAAATGTTTCCTTATGAGCAAAAATGATTATTTTAGTGGTTTTTCATTATTAAAATTTAGTTCAGTAAATCCCAAAGAACCATCATAAAATATTATTCCGATATTAACATTCTCACAAATTATCCACAGACATATTCTTGCCAGGTTGGGTAGAACTAACTAGTAAAAACAGGAGAAGTCCAATGGAAGAAAAGTCCTAAATATTTAATATCTGAAGGTCAATGTTCGTGATAGCTCCACTTTCTGATTCAGCCTTCACCTAGCAGTTTACTTTGCCTTCACAGTATGTCGTTCACTGAGCACCTTTTTCTACCTCCAGAATTACCTTTTCAACCAGTTAGGTAGGATCCAGTCCACAAGAGACACCATACCTGTTTTGATGGAGAATTTTGGTGCCTGTGCCAGCAACTACCCCACGAGGTAACTTCTATCCTAACATTTAAGGGCATTTGATCAGTTTGACCACTTAATACAAATAGAATCATGTGGTATGTACTTCTGTGTGATTAAATTCTTGCAGTCAATTTTATATTTATGCATGTCATCCTTATTTTTACATGAAGGTGAAGAGCCACCCTTTTCATGGCTATGTAGTATTCCAGTGCCCTAACAGACCACACTTTGTTCTACATTTGAGGAACATTTAGGTCGTTTCTCCACGGAGGATGTTATAAATTGTGCCCCCCTACAAATATTCTAGTCCCCGTGTTTGGTGAGCATTGACTGCACTTCTGTAGCACATGTCTCTGGGAGTAGATCCATTAGGTCTTACAGCAAGCATACGTTCAGTTTAAGTAGATACTGTCAAACAGCTTTCCAAGCATTTGTGCCAATTTAGACGCCTGCTTCCCTGGTGGCTCAGTGGTGAAGAACCCACCTGTCAATGCAGAAATCGCAGGAGACACTGATTCGATCCCGACATCGGGAAGATTCCCCTGGAGTAGGAAAGGGCAACCACTCCGGTATTCTTGCTTGGGAAATCCCATGGATAGAGGCGCCTGGTAGGCTATGGTTAAGAGGCTGCAAAGACTCAGACACAACTGAGTGACCAAGCACAAGCGTGCATTCTGCTGCCAGCAGCGTATGGCATTTCAGGACACTCTGCACCCTTGCCGGCACTTTCCATCTTTTCATTCCCACTACTCGGGTAGGTATGGAGCAGCCTCACTGCAGTTCTACTTCACCCTTCTCTAACCAAGAGCAAAAACTCCTAAATGCTTGTAAGGGACAGAGCGATAGGACCCGTCACACAGAACAGAGGCAGAAGGTCTAGTCCGGCAGCTCTCAAACAGAGCCATGTCGCATCCTCCAGCCCAGGGGAACTCTGGCGATGCCTGGCTGTCACAGCTGGACAGGACTCCCGGCATCTAGTGGACAGAGGCCAGGGATGCTGCCCAACGTGCCACAACGCACGGGACAGCTTCCCAGAGCCGAGAGTCATCTAACCAAAACCGGAGTAATGTCACTGCTGGGAAACCAGGGTCTAGCTCAGCGAACCCTCCCTGGAACCCTTCTCCTTAGTCAGGTGATCAATGGAATCGACGGCTGGTACAGCTCAAGAGATCCCCTGCCTCCTGTCTTCAGGTTCCCCAAGCCAAAGGGACAGAAAGGCACAGGCTCTTACTACGCGCTGGGCGTGGCTCACGGTGGAGGCCCAGGTTCTCATATCTCTTGTTAAAACCTCACAACTATTTAAAGCAATTAAAGAGCCTCTTGATGAAGGTCAAAGAGGAGAGTGAAAAAACTGGCTTAAAACTCAACATTCAAAAAACGAAGATCATGGTGTCTGGTCCTATCACTTCATGGCAAAGAGATGGGGAAACAGTGACAAAGTTCATTTTCTTGGGCTAAAAATCACTGTGGACAGTGACTGCAACCAGGAAATTAAAAGACGCTTGCTCCTGGGAAGAAAAGTGATGACAAGTCTGCTGCTGCTGCTGCTAAGTCTCTTCAGTCGTGTCCAACTCTGTGCGACCCCATAGACGGCACCCTACCAGGCTCCCCCGTCCCTGGGATTCTCCAGGCAAGAACACTGGAGTGGGTTGCCATTTCCTTCTCCAATGCAGGAAAGTGAAAAGTGAAAGTGAAGTCGCTCAGTCGTGTCTGACTCTTAGCGACCCCATGGACTTCAGCCCACAAGGCTCCTCCATCCATGGGATTTTCCAGGCAAGAGTAGATGACAAGCCTAGACAGCACAAAACTCAGAGCCATTACTTTGCCTACACAGGTCTGTCTAGTCAAAGCTAAGGTTTTTCCAGTAGTCATGTACGGATGTGAGAGTTGGACCATAAAGAAGGCTGAGCGCCAAAGATTTGATGCCTTTGCACTGTGGTGCAGGAGAAGACTCTTGAGAGTCCCTTGGACTGCAAGGAGATCAAACCAGTCAATCCTAAAGGAAATCAGTCCTGAATATTCATTAGAAGGACTGATGCTGAAGCTGAAGTTCCAACACTCTGGCCACCTGATGCAAAGAGCCAACTCATTGGAAAAGACCCTGAGGCTGGGAAAGGTTGAAGGCAGGAGAAGAAGGGGACGACAGAGAATGAGATGGTTGGATGGCATCACCAACTCAATGCACATGAGTTTGGCAAACTCATGTGAAGTTTGCTCAAAGTTTGAAATGGTGAAGGACACGGAAGCCTGGCATGCCGCAGTCCATGGGGTCGCAAAGAGTCAGCCAGGACTGAGTGACAGACAACAATAACTATCACCATTTTATAAATGAAGAAACAGATATCAGGCTGAGAAGTTTGTCCAAACTCACACAGAGTGTAGATCTGGGATTGGAAGCATTGGTTTTCCACTCTACCCAGGGTCTGACTTTTAACCAAAAGTAAGAAGAGTTTTTAAAGTCCACAATAACTGTTAATTTGCAAGGGATGAGTTTCATGGTAGATTTGCAAAAAGCAGCTGAATAAAAGGTAGGAAACGAGATCCTTTGCAATGTGGAGTTAACATGCATCTAAAAGAAAACTGTACCCTAACAACCGTAAACAAACTCACCTCTTCACCACACTGTCATCTCTTTAAAGTTAGACCCGTGTCTTATTTTTCTCTGGATATGTCTCAGTGCCTATGGGACGTCCCCAGTGGCTCAGTGGGTAAACAATCTGCCTGTAATACAGGACACACAGGGAACAGGGGTTCAATCCCTGCGTCGGGAAGATCCCTGGAGGAGGAAATGGCACCCCACTCCAGTACTCTTGCCTGAAAAATCCCATGGACAGAGGAGCCTGGTGGGCTACAGTCCATGGGGTCCCAAGGAGTCAGACACGACTGCACAACTAAGCATGCAGTGTCTACAAGAGTATATATTTAAATTTTCCTGGATGAATTACTGACCTAAAAAACACCAAAGAGGGATGAAAAAGTCTTCAAAAAGCAAGCGGATGGTTCAGATTTTTTTTGTCCCCCGACAAAGTCAACTCTATTTTGGAAATATGAAATAAAATGAAATGTTTTGGTTGAAGACATTCTATTAAATCAAGTAAAGGTCAATACCATCAAATTCTCTTCACAACACGAGCAATTCAGTTTTTCCAAGGATGGATTTGCCAGCATGGCCCTGCCATCATCCTGTGGATGTTCCTTACTCATGCTCTGTCTGTGAGGCCATCTCAGTCACAGACTCACCAGAAATCCAGCCACTGGAAGGAAGACAGGGTCTCAGCCCTGGCTGAGCATTAGCGTCACCAGGAAGCCCTGGAAGCTATGGATGCGGGGCCCCAAATCTGGCAGAGGAAATCTGGGGTGGGGCCCAGATAGACATATTTTGAATTGATACCCGGAAAAGAACTACACTCAGTACAGTCTGAAAATAGGTCCACACGTCATCCCGACACAGCTCCAGCCCCTGAGGTCCTGGAGCAATGCCCTAGGGGTTCTGAGCGGAGCTTCACATCCCCTGCCTTCCACACCTCCCAGAGCTCACGGGCACCCCAGTGAGCGACGTGTGGGCGCGACCAGGGGGCAACGTGAGTCAATCAACCCAAGAAACGGCTTAACTCCCTCCCCACGGGGAAGTGATTCCCTCACGCAGATTCAGACAGCTCCAGTCCTGCCTGACACGGAAGGGGCGAATGGACCCCTCACTCTCAGCCTCTCTCCTTAAACTACGGGTGCTCTGTGGTCAGAACAGGACTAAGATTCTGTCCACTAGCAACACTCAGCTACACAAACACCAGACACATGCACACCAGGATTCCTCTTTACCCACACATGGGTAGGGGCGTGCGGTGTGAGGAGTCCTGGGCACGAGACAGAGCAGCCCGTGGAGGAACAGGGCAGGGTCGCCGGTCCCTGCGTCTGGTTCCGGTTGGTGATGGTGGGTTTTCAGGGGCACGAAGCCCCTCCCGCCGGAGGACGCAGAAAGCGTGGGCTCCTCTGACTGACCCCCCGCCCCCAGTTTTCCAAACCACTGCTTCCCCAGCACCTGACACAGTGCCTGGCACTGGTAGGTGAATGATTTGTCGAAAGAACCAACGAGAAGGAAGAACTCTAGAACCTAAGGTGGGCACAGGAAAGCCAGGAGGAGTGGGACACCCCAAATTCTGGGTGCAGTCTAGGGGCGTCTGGGGCAGAGAGCGTGGACAGCTGGGCGGCTCTGCAGAACCAGGCTTCTAAGCAGGGCTAGTGGGATAGGTGACATCCCGGCCTCCTAGGGAAGCGCTCACTGCCAACCACCCCGGGGACAGGAACCCCAGGCCTGGGGAGGGACTCGCACCCTAAGGAAGGTGGGGTGCTGAGACTAACCAAAGCAGGAAAGGGCTGTGGGCAGTTGACCAGGGCCACCTCCAGTCACAGCCGGCAGTGGTTCCCCTCCCCTAAAGGAGGAGACGGAAGGTGGAAGCTGAGGGGGTGGGGAGCCCCAACTTCCTGAGCTCTCGGAACCTCACACTGGTCTCCCAGCACAAGAGAACAGCAAACCCAGAGTCAGAACCACCAGGGTCTTATTCTGCTCGGACCCATCGTCATGAGGTGGTGATCAAGGAAGTCATCTCCCGGCCTTGGTCTCTTCGTCTGCAATAGGGGTATACGGAAGCTCCCCTGCCCAGCACGGGTCCAGCAGTCACCGTGACCCACCACAAGGTGCCCACAAAGCGGGGGTGACGGCCACCACACTTCCTAAGGATGGAGCTTCCTCTGTTCCCACGAGAAGCGGGCCTGTTCAGGCTAGACAACGCCCCACTCAGCCCCAAAGAACCTCAAACAGAAACAACATCCATAAAAAAGAAGGGGGAGCAAAGGTTGCTTTATTGCCTGTTAGCCCATTCCTGCAGCTGGAGGAGGCCGTCCCAGTGGCCTCTATGAAAGGAAAGGCCTGTGGTTCCCCTGGCAGCTCAGTAATTCAAGCCGGACGGGGACCTGGGCACACATCTTTTCTTTAACTTTTCAAAGACGATCATAACGTGCACTCAGTTAAATTTAGCACTTTCAGCCTACAAGCTGTCAAATACCGAAAATCACAGAGACTACTCCTGTGTCCACGCATTACTTAAATGAAACAAAAGCAGGTCCTGCAGCCGGCATTACAAACAGGGTCCAGGACTTACTCTGCATTCGGCAGCAAGATGCGCCACGTCTGCCCACACCCCCAACCCCGGGCCTGGCCTCCCCTCCCCTCTCCCAGCCGCCTGCACCCCACTTCATAAACACACTCTTCTCTCTTCCACCTCTAACAGTATCTGAGTCAGCCCTGAAGTTCTCAAGTTCTAGACAGTTCCTCTCTCCCTCTTCTCCCCTCACCCTTACCCAGCCACTTTCACTTGCAATCTCAAAAAGAGTTGCATATTTTATATACTAAATGATGGTGATGATGATTTAGGGTTGTTTTTGCTGAGCTCATGAGTTTCCTTTGGTTTTTCTTACTGAAGGGATGTGGCGAGTGAATGAGAGCTGCACCTCCAGGGCAACAAAAAAAAAAAAGAAGAGAGAGAGACGGGAGGGGAGCACGCTGGAGACATTTTTCATCACAACAATAGGTATGAAGGCTATCTCGCTTAGCTCATTTTCCTGACGTGTGAATGAACAACAGCAACAACAGTGAGAGGCCCCAAGTGCCCGTTCTACATTTCTCTGGGGAGAACACTGGGACTACCTAGAACAATCTGGCTCTTCCCTCCAAAAAGAATGAAAAAAACTAAAATTCCCAGTTGCATCTAGTTCCAGGGGAGGCTAGTTACCAGAGGGTTAAGCAGCATAACCCCTTTACTGAGAGTTTCAGGTATAATCCTACTACTTCTGAAAGCCTCTCAGCCTTCTGTGACACCCTGGCTACTCAAGGATGGGAGAGGCAGGCACAGTCCTGCACCCTGGGCCGCCAAGGAGAGAAATGCTGTGGCGCTCGTGGCAGCAACGCCGACTTGCGCTGCATCGGTGTAGATGCTACCCCCTGCTCTCTCTTCCCCATCTCCCCAGCAGAACAAGTTTTAAAAAGATAGAGGGAGACACGAGAAAGCACCCCGCGGCACCTGCACAGGTGGTGGCGTCCACTCCACGGCACTGGGAGACCCTGACGCTGGGAGAGACAGGGCGGGAGGAGAAGGGGGCGAGAGAGATGCGATGGCTGGATGGCATCACCGACTCCATGGACAAGAGCTTGAGCAAACTCCGGGAGATGGTGAAGGACGGGGAGGCCTGGCATGCTGCAGTTCATGGGATCGCAAAGAGTCGGACACGACTGAGCGGCTGAACAACAACCCCACAGCAACACCTGAACGCCTTAATTTCTTTGCAGACCCGCTGAAGGAATCCTCAGGGCACAGGCTAAACCACTTTTTGTGTGACCTGCAACCACCAGGAAAGGTAACCCACACGTCTTCCTCTGGAGAGATGACACACACAGCAGGAGCCTTCTTCCTCTTATTGAAGCGAACCTTCCAGTCACCCTCTGCCAGAGCACTGCGGTGCGTTTGCTGTTTTAATGTCATGATTAATGAAAGAATCAGCTGCCAGCTTTAACAGACTGAGGAGGCCACAGGAAAAAGAACACATGAATTCTTTCTGGACCTTTCCTCTTGTTCATCTGGCACGTGACCCACTCTTCTTCATGAAAGAGAGAAATCACACTGTCAACTCTCACTCGTAAATGCTCTGAACGCAAAGAACAGAGAGTCTGAACAAGCTGCCCAACAGGCACTTATAAAAGCTTTAAATGCCTACAGTATACACTTAGTACCTGAATGTAAAAATATTTTGAAGACCCAATAAGTGCTATTTGGCTACTGATAGAAGACACTACACAAAATGTACCACCCAGAATTCTATGATTATTACCTCTAGTAAGTAGACGATGAAAAGAGGGTTGCTGAGCCCCGGAGGCAGAGCTGTCTACCAGCGTTCTCCATATGCACCTGACTCCCACCACGAAGCCTTAGGTACAAATTCACCCTCCCCAGGGTCATGAAAGAAGTGAAAACCTACAAGTGAAACCCAAGCCAGATACAATCTTCATGTCTGCACACACTGTGTGCTTGTCTTCAGAACCCTAGATATACAGATACTCAGGAAGTAAGACACTCAAAAAACAGTATGGACCCAACTTCACATTAACCCAGGCACCACTTCACTGGCCTCGCAGAGGATGGGTCCAAAGATGAAGCCCATATGGTCCCTGTCCTTGAAGAGCTCATTACTAGGGACAGACCACGAGAATTACAGACAAAAAGTAGAAGGCAGAGGAGGGGAAAAACCTATTTTCTGAAGAGACTCATGTGTAAGCTTCATAAAGAAAGTGGCATTTGTCTGGACCCTTAAAAGAACAAAATCCCAAAGCAGGGTTGAGGGACAAGGCTTTCCAAACACAGTACTTCACTGGACACACACAAAATACTTGATATAACTCGTCGATTATTCCAGAGGCTTATGAAGTTAACTTCGACTATTGTGGACAAGGTGACTCAAGTAATAAAAAATACTTCACATGTGCAATCCTGGCAGCCAGGACTTCGTCAGATGCAGGTTCCAATCTTGGTTCTGCTAGGAACTGCCTTTGTGAACTGAGGCATATAACTTAACCCCTCAGGTCTAGTTCTCCGTCTCTGGAAAAGGGGGGTGATGACAGCACCCCCAAAAGGTGGCTCCTCCCTCAGATGCCAGCACTCTTAGCAGGACACTAAACACAGCCTGCTCTGGCCACGCGTGGCTTTACCTCCCCTGCAGACCAAGAGCTTCCTGGGGCCCCCAGCTTAGTCTCGAACACTCGGCACAGTGCTCCTACCAGCAGACATCCCATAAATGCCATATTCTCCTCCCCCTACTGAGTTTCTATCTACTATGAAAGGACGTTCCTTTGTGCTTCAAATTGTGATGGACGCCGCTTTCAAAACGTGAGTTTTATCCGGCTCAGGTGAGCATGTCTCTATCCCATTAGGATTTTTGGTTTGATTAACGTCACAGGTTTAAAATATTTATGTGGTGGTGGTGGTTTACTTGATCGGTCATATCTGTTCCGATACTGAGGGAGAAGGGCTTCCCCGTCAGATCAGTGGTAAAGAATCCGCCTGCCAACACAGGAGGCATGGGTCCCCTCCCTGGGTTTGGAAGATCCCCTGGAGGAAATGCTACCCATTCCAGTATTCTTGCCTGGGAGGTCCCATGGACAGAGGAGCCTGGCGGGCTACAGTCCAGGGGGTCGCAAAGAGTTGGGACACCACTGAGCACGCAAGTGAGAAGGACCTGAGCACACTGACTTCACAGCATCAATTCCTGCCAGACTGGAAGAGAAGGACCCTCTGGATGGAGGCTGGTAACAAAGTGTTCTAAAGCAGCCGCCTTCAGTCTTTCCCGGCATCAGGGTCTTTCCCAGTGAGTCAGTTCTTCACGTCAGGTGGCCAAAGCACTGGAGTTTCAGCGTCAGTCCTTCCAACGAATGTTCAGGACTGATTTCCTTTAGGATTGACTGGTTTGATCTTGCAGTAGAGCTTTGACTATACGACAAAGGTCAGTGTAGTCAAAGCTATAGACTACACAGACCTTGGAAGACAGGAGAGTTGGACACAACTGAGTGACAGACACCTTCACGTTTTTCACTTTCACAGTCACAGCTACGGTTTTTCTAGCAGTCATGTACAGATGTGAGAGCTGATGCTGGGAAAGACTGAGGGCAGGAGCAGAAGAGGGCGACAGGGGATGAGATGCTTCGATGCCATCATCAATTCAGTGGACATGAGTTTGAGCAAACTCCCAGAGTGAAGAACAGGGAAACCTGGCATGTTGCAGTCCATGGGGTCACAAAGAGTTGGACATGACTCTCGACTGAACAACAAAAGAAAACACATCAGAGAAATCACACTACAAAGAATCTGAAATTTATGAACCAACATTTCTCTATGAGACTTAAAAAAAAAAAAAAAAGGTATAACCTCTTCGACCAACAAAGGTCCATCTAGTCAAAGCTATGGTTTTTCCAGTGGTCATGTATGGATGTGAGAGTTGGACTATAAAGAAAGCTGAGCACTGAAGAATTGATGCTTTTGAACTGTGGTGTTGGAGGAGACTCTTGAGAGTCCCTTAGACTGCAAGGAGATCAAACCAGACAATCCTAGAGGCAATCAGTCCTGAATATTCATTGGAAGGACTGATGCTGAAGCTCCAATATTTTGGCCATGATGTGAAGAACTGACTCACTGGAAAAGACCCTGATGCTGGGAAAGACTGAAGGCAGGAGGAGAAGGGGACAACAGAGGATGAGATGGTTGGATGACATTACCGACTCAATGGACATGAGTTTGAGTGAACTCTGGGAGTTGGTAATGGACAGGGAAGCCTGGCGTGCTGCACTCCATGGGGTCACAGAGTCAGACATGACTGAACTGAACCTCTTTGCAATAAGAGCTTAAAGAGGACACAGTAAGACAAGGGGAGGTAATAGAGCCGGACAAAGTTCATGGAAGAAACAGAAAAGAGGAATCAGGTCAAGAAATGGATACCATACTAAAGGGGCTTCCCAGGTGGCGCTAGTGGTGAAGAATCCACCTGCCAATGCAGGAGGCATAAAAGATGTGGGTTTGATTCCTGGGCTGGGAAGATCCCCTGGAGGAGGGCACAGCAACCCACTCCAGTAGTCTTGCCTGGAGAATCCCATGGACAGAGGAGCCTGGCGGGCTACAGTCCATGGGGTAGCAAAGAGTCGGACGTGACTGTAGCGACTTAGCACGCACGCACCATACTAAAAGATAATAAAAGAAACAGAGACATGGATGAAAACTCAATTCGGCCTTTGAAGGACAGGCTTCAGGAAACCATGGGGGTTGGTTCCAGGATGAGCAGTTACCTTGCCCATGTTTCCTGTGGACTTTCTGCAAAGCAGCCGAGGAGAGCTATCAAAAGACACACTCTTCTCTGGTGCACACAGTGTGGCCACCCTGCTACTAGGAAGGCGGCCGGCCGAGGACACAGCCACACACAAGGAGGCCCTCACAGAGATGAACCCAGAACCTGGCAATGCCAGGACCCTTCGACTCAAGCTGCACCCGAACCCCGCCCGACCTTCCCGCTGTCCCCCTGTGTGGCTTAATCAACTCCTTTTGTCTTTAAACTCATTTTAATTGAGTTTTCCATTACCTACATTGAAAGCACCTTCACAGAAGATATTTTAACTACTAAAATAGAAAAAGGAGTAGTTTTCATAATTTTAAAGTAACATATGCCACGAAAACAAAAGAGAAACAGCTGAAAATTATTCAAAACAATAGAAGAATACAGCAAAATGACTTGTTGTAAAGTTAATGTCTCAAAAATCCAACATATAATTACCATTTTATGCATGGTAGACACAATCTGGTGGCTAATTCAAAATACATTCCCAAATCCCTTCTTCCTTATTACCTCCACTGGAAGCACTGAGCATACTAAATACGTACTCTGCATAACAGAGGTTCTTATAGCCAGGAGTAGTCACGTACACAGACAGATCTGGCCAATGAGAGAAACAGAACCTGGGAAAGCTTTTGCTTTATTAAACAAACAACATCAGATATGGTGCAGGACATGATTTGTTTCTCCCTTTCCGGACTTAACTGTCTTAAATGCAAATGTGATGCCTGAAGATAAAGCAGCCATTCTGTGTTCATGAGTGAAAAATATGAGAAGGCTCCAAAAGAAACTTACCAGTGGTTACCTCAGAAAAACTAGGAACTTGAGATTGGAGGGATTTACTACACTGAACTTTTTTTTAACATATTGTACAACAAAAGCTGGTAAATAAAATTGGGTTTGGGCTTTTTTGTTTGTTTGTCTGTTTTAATACAGAAGGAAAGGTTATTTGGGGCCACTGAAAGTATTTAGGAGGTTTTAAAGAGGGGACCAGTGAAGGTTGGGTAAGCAAAAGAGTAGAGCAAAAGATGTTCAGGCAATCAAAATGACATGAGCTATGACTTTACTGAAGCAAAGGGTTCCAGGGAGACGAAAGTAACAGAAAATTTAACTGAAAAGATAAAGTCAGCCAGAGGTTGAGGACCAGGAATAAATCAGACGGAAATTAAGCTTGATTCTGCAGTAATGCACAGTAATGAAGAGTCCCATAAGTTCCTTTTAGGGAAACGGAGGGAATAATACAATAAAAACAATGTTTGAAGGTCAGTCCAGGATATAAAATAAGTTTGGAGAGAAAAAAGCAAAAGAAAAAGTGAAAATCACAACTAATTCATCCAACTCAATTCTCAGGTTTCAAAGTTATATTAGAACTTGAAGCACACGACTAAAAAAAATTCTGGAGAGATCTATTAGTACACATTATTTCTTTACATATTATTTCTGAGACCAGCAAAATGACAGATTTAATTTTTCAATGCTGAACCATAATGTAAGAGAATAAATTTGCTATTTCTTTTTCCATTGCATTTAGGTATAAATTCCATCCAAACAGCTCCAAAAGAATAGTAGTTGGACACAGACCATTCCCTCAAAGGGAGGCAGCCAGAGTCCGATTCACCCCTTGTGCACAGCGAAATAATAAAGTGCATGTGATAAAGATCCTGCAGACTTGGTCTGGCTCCTAGTCTCAAGTCTGGGGTCCTGGGCAGTCACCTCCTCTCTCTGCAGCTCAGCACTCTCATCTACTAAATAAAGGAGTTGGACCCAAAGTGTCCCTATCAAGTTTAAAACTCTGCATCTAGTTTAACCTTGGGGCTGGCAGCAATGGCAGCTAAGAGAATCTGGAACAAGAGCGGGGGGCCTGGCATTGAGTAATTGAGACTGTATGGTAACAGGCTGCCCATGACACCTGAGCACGCGGCAATCTGATCACATTGCGCACAACTTCCTGAAAAGTTCACAAGTCCTACACTTGGGAACTTGTACTCCCCAACTTCATATTTACTTTGAACAAGGGAATAGCAAGAGTAACTATAAAATACATTATATAATATATATATATTCAGTTTGGTGCAAAATGCATTGTGGCTTTGTATTACTGAATTTGCCATTTTATACTGAAAGACATTCTTAAATAAATGTGGTTATTTTATACATAATTTTAATGCACATTACTTGCTGTAATTTTTTTTTTTTTTGCTAATGACTTATTACTTGCAGTTTATTTTATATTTAGACTAGGGAAATGATGTCAGACAAAAAGCAAATTGGAGCGACTTTCTTATGACTTTTTTTCTTATGACTTTCTTATGACTTTTATGGGTCATAAAGCAGCGGAGACAACTCGTATCATCAACAACGCACGGGGCCAGGGAACTGCTAACGAATGTGCAGTGCAGTGGTGTTTCAGGAAGTTCTGCCAAGGAGAGAAGAGCCTTGAAGATGAGGAGCACAGCAGCCGGCCATCAAAAGTTAACCGAGACCAATCGAGACTGGATCAAAGCAGCAGATTCTCTTACAACTACACGAGAGGTTGCTGAAGAACTCAAGGTCGACCATTCTATGGTCATTCGGCATTTGAAGCAACTTGGAAAGGTGAAAAAGCCCAGTAACTGGGTGCCTCATGAACGAAACACAAATCCAAGAACTGTTGCTTTGAAGTGTGTCGTTTTGAAGTCTTATTCTACGCAACAGCGAACCATTTCTCGATCGGACTGTGACATGTGAAGACAAGTGAATTTTATATGACAACCAGTGACAACCAGCTCAGTGGCTGGACCAAGAAGCAGCTCCAAAGCACTTCCCAGAGCCAATGCACCAGTAAAAGGTCATGGTCCCTGTTTGGTGGGCTGCGGCTGGTCTGATCCACTACAGCTTTCTGAATCTCGGCAAAGTCATTACCTCTGAGAAGTGTGCTCAGCAAATCGATGAGATGCACTGAAAACTGCAACACTGACAGCCGGCACTGACCAACAGAAAGGGCCCAGTTCTTCTCCGGGACAACGCCTGACCGTGTGTCGCACAGCCGATGCTTCAAAAGTCAAACGAATTTGGCTGCAAAGCTTTGCCGCGTCCGCCACCTTCACTTGTTGCTGTTGTTCAGCCACCCCATTGTGTCTGACTCTGCGAACCCATGGACTGCGGCACGCCAGGCTTCCTGCCCCTCACCATCTCCCCAAGTTTGCCCAAGTTCACCTGACCTCTCATCAACAAACTGCCACTTCTTTAAGCATCCTGACAACCTTTTGCAGGGAAAACGCTTCCACAACCAGCAGGAGCCAGAAAATGCTTTCCGAGAGTTTGTCAAATCCCGAAGCAGGCGTGTTTATGTTACAGGAATAACAAACTTATTTCTCATTGGCAAAAAAAACGTGTTGATTATAATGATTCTTATTTTTTTTTTAATCTTTTAAAATTTTAATTTTTTTAAATTTTATTTTATTTTTTAACTTTACAATATTGTATTGGTTTTGCCATATATTGAAATGAATCCGCCACAGGTATACATGTGTTCCCCATCCTTAACCCTCCTCCCTCTTCCCTCCCCATTTTGTATTGAGGTATAGCTAATATGGGGATTCCCTGGTAGCTCAGCTGGTAAACAATCCGCCTGCAATGAGGAAGACCTGGATTTGATCCCTTGGTAGGGAAGATCTCCTGGAGGAGGGCATGGCAACCCATTCCAATATTCTTTTTTTTTTTTTTATTTTTAAACTTTACATAATTGTCTTAGTTTTGCCAATAAAGATGTGTATGAGCCTAGTTATAATGATTTAAAATTCACAGTCTGAAACTGTAATTATGTCTGCACCAATCTAATATATATGGCTCTAATATATATATTAGTAGCAGCTTAATATACAAGAGTAAAAATTCACCCAGAATACCACCATCTTAACGTATAAATTGAAGAAAGTAGGGAAAACCACTAGGCCATTCAGGTATGACCTAAATCAAATCCCTTATGATTATACAGTGGAAGTGATAAATAAATTCAAGGGATCATTTTGGATAGACAGAGTACCTGAAGAACTACAGATGGAGGTTCATAACATTGTACAGGAGGTGGTAATCAAGACCATCCCCAAGGAAAAGAAATGCAAAAAGGCAAAATAGCTGTCTGAGGAGGCCTTACAAATAGCTGAGAAGAGAAGAGAAGTGAAAGGCAAAGGAGAAAAGGAAAGATATACCCATCTGAATGCAGAGTTCCAAAGAACAGCAAGGAGAGATAAGAAAGCCTTCCAAAGTGATCAATGCAAAGAAATAGAGGAAAACAATAGAATAAGCAAGACTAGAGATCTCTTCAAGAAAATTAGAGATAGCAAGGGAACATTTCATGCAAAGATAGGCACAATTAAAGAACAGAAACGATATGAACTTAACAGAAGCAGAAGATATTAAGAAGACATGGTAAGAATACACAGAAGAACTGTACAAAAAAGATCTTAGTGACCCAGATAACCAAGATGGTGTGATCACTCACCTAGAGCCAAACATCTTGGAGTGTAAAGTCAAGTGGGGCTTAGGAAGCATTACTTCAAACAAAACTAGGGGCGATGATGGAATTCCAGCTAAGCTATTTCAATTCCTAAAGATGACACTGTGAAAGTGCCGCACGGAATATGCCAGCAATTTGGAAAACTCAGCAGTGGCCACAGGACTGGAAAAGGTCAGTTCTCATTCCAGTTCCAAAGAAATGCAATGCCAAAGAATGTTCAAGCTAGGGCACAATTGCACTCATTTTACATGCTAGCAAAGTAACACTCAAAATTCTCCAACCTAGGCTTCAACAGTACATGAATCAAGAACTTCCAGATGTTCAAGCTGGATTTAGAAAAGGCAGAGAAACCAGAGATAAAATTGCCAACATACACTGGATCATCGAAAAAGCAAGAGAATTCCAGAAAAACATCTACTTCTGCTTTGTTGACTTTGCGAAAGCCTTTGACTGTGTTGACCACAACAAACTGTGGAAAATTCTTCAAGAGATGGGAATACCAGACCACGTTACCTGCCTCCTGAGAAACCTGTACACAAGTCAAGAAGCAACAGTTAGAACTGGACATGGAACAAGTACTGGTTCAAAACTGGGAAAGGAGTACGTCAAGGCTGTATATTGATTGTCACCCTGCTTATTTAACTTATATGCAGAGTATATCATGCAAAATGCTGGGCTGAATAAGGCACAAGCTGGAATCAAGATTGCCAGGAGAAATATCAATAACCTCAGATATGCAGATGACACCACCCTTATGGCACGAAGTGAAAAGGAACTAGAGAGCCTCTTGATGAAGATGAAAGAGAAGAGCAAAAAAGCTGGCTTAAAACTCAACATTCAAAAAACGAAGATCATGGCATTCAGTCCCAACACTTCATAGCAAAGAGATGAGGAAACAATGGAAACAGTGACAGACTATCTTCTTGGGCTCCAAAATCACTGTAAATGGTGACTGCAGCCATGAAATTAAAAGATGCTTGCTCCTTGGAAGAAAAGCTATGACAAACCTAGACAGAACATTAAAAAGCAGAGACATTATTTGCCAACAAAGGTCCGTCTAGTCAAAGTTCTTGTTTTTGCAGTAGTCGTGTACAGATGTGAGAGCTGGACCATAAACAAGGTCCAGCTAAGCACTGAAGAATTGATGCTTTTGAATTGTGGTGTTGGAGAAGACTCTCGAGAGTCCCTTGGACTACGAGGAGTTCAAACCAGTCAACTGGAAAGAAAATCAACCCTGAATATTCATTGGAAGGACTGATGCTGAAGCTCCAATCCTTTGGCCACCTGATGTGAAGAGCCAACTCATTAGAAAAGACCCTGATGCTGGGAAAGATTGAGGGTAGGAGGAGAAGGGGACGACAGAGGAGGAGATGGTTGGATGGCATCACTGACTCAAAGGACACGAGTTTGAGCAAGTTCAGGAGGCTGTAAAGGACAGGGAAGCCTGGCGTGCTGCCAACCATGGGGTCTCAGAGCCAGACACAACTGGGCAACTGAACAACAACAAATCCATAAATGGTTTCTAGTTTTTATCCTCGCCTGTTTCCTTCTGTTCTTTACACAATAAGAAAATGTGGTACCTACATACACATGGAATATAATTCAGACTTTCAAAAGTAGAAAACCCTGTCATTGACAACAATATGGATGAACCTGGAGGACAGTATGTTAGGTGAAGTAAGCCCGTTACAGGACTTAGATGAGAAATCGAAAACAATCAAATTCACAGAAACCAAGAGCAGAACGGTAGTTGCGAGGGGACAAGGGACATGAAGGCTGCGTTACCAAGATGAATAAGTTCTGGAGATCTACCGTACAACACTGTCCCTACAGTAACAATACTCTAGTGGGCACTGAAAAATCTGTTAAGACGGTAGCTTTCATGTTAATTGCTGTTTCCAAAATTTAAAAACACCAATAATAAATATTCAAGAACATTATCCACTATCATATTTTTTTTGTTTCTATACACATTGCTATGATGAATCACTTAATAAATATATCTTTATATCTTTAGGTGAATAAAACATTTGGATAAATCACAGAAATCCACTTCCTTCAACATCATCAACTTCTTAGACATTGAAGTTTTTCATTGTTACTTTAATGTTATGATAGAATTCTCACACTGAGATAGTCTCTTTTGTAAATCTACATCCTTAGGTACATTAATAAAGACATTAAATTTTTGTAAAAATTTTGGGGGGATGGGAGAAGAATGTTCACAGCACTGGGATGCAACCCAGGCTCAAGTGAACTACTGTGTCATTGCAGGAAGGAACTGCAAAAGCCATCAGAGATTTTATTAGAAAATTCTTTAAATTCCTTTTAACTAAATGACAGGAAACAGACTTTTCTGACTAAGCATTTGGTTTGGGAATTTCACTAGCCAATTATAAAATTCTAACATTTCACAAGTGGAAGGGACCTGCGGGCTTTCCAAATCTCACCTCCTCGTCACAGTTCAAGAGATTGTTGTATTAAGACAACAGGCAGGTGTGAATTATTAGGGCTTCATCGTTCTTTTTACATTATTCTGTCTTGTTTTATACTTCCTCTAATTATTAGGGCTTCATCGTTCTTTTTACATTATTCTGTCTTGTTTTATATTTCCTCTTAAGATTTCAAATAAAATATTTTTTATTAAAATATATACATAAAACACTTGGCTAGCCATACGCCTTGCTTTATAGAAAGAGACAGAAGTAGAGGATTTATAGCTAAGCTATCTTGAGGACCCTAGGGGTAAGACAGACTGAAGTGAGGACGTTTTATTGATTTATACTTATCTGATACCTTGTCATCATAAAACAGACTGGCTGACTTCAACAAAGCTTTCTCCTGGGATTCTACTTTAAATAGGATGGTTTACTTATTTGTTTGTCTAGGGAGATCATATTTCTCTTTAAATGTTTAGAATTTGAATTTCCCCATCTACTTGTAACATTTAGTGTCCTATCACTTTTCAGGTTTTACTAAAATCAGCTTGCTTGCATTAAAAAAAAAAAAAAAAAATCACTGCACAGAAGACCAAGTCCCTCTCAGCTCCAGTTCTGGGGGCTCACTCTCTCACCCGGGAGCTTGTCTTTCCATTGCTAGACCATTCTTCATGTTAGACATTTCTTATTTTCAGAGAATTGAAATCAACTCCTACAATTTCTGCCCACAGATCCTAGTGGGGTCTCCTGGAGCAACACAGATAAGCCTAATCCTTCACCTAAAATAAGGAGAACAGTCATTCAGCAGCCAACTCTTCTCTCAACTCTCTGGAGAAGAAAAAGGATTTCACAATCTTCACCACCACCCTCCCACCCCCGTGCCAGCTTTCCATTCACAGTCTCCTTCATGTGAATTTTGATTGTTACTGACATGCTTTTATAAGTAATGAACAACTCAGCACAACATTTCAGGAGAAACCTGGCCAGTACAAGGCGTTCTATGATCTGACACTTCTTTAATAGTGATTCTTCAGTCACTTACTTCTTCCTTCTAAGATTACCTCCCCTTAATTCTCTCCTGTAGATTCCTTTGTTCCTCACTAGCAGGAACAACTGAAATAAACAGAAAAAAACAAACAAACAAAAAAACCCACAGAGCACTGATCCTATTTACTGGGTAAGTTTCAAAGTGTATTTCAGAAAAATTAGAACTGGTAGGACCTGTCTGAACAGAGAACTCATATGCATCACAATCCACAGAGTAAACGACCTGATAACTGCAATCTTGTTGGCGTGTGGGATTCTGCCAAGTAAATCTGCATTGGAATCATGTTTAGAAATAGATTCCTTAAAAACTACTATCAGATCATCAAGATAATGAATACTATTACTACCTTAGCCATGTAGCTGAAAAAAAAATCTGCTTATTAAATACAAGGTCCAGTTTTGGGTTCATTTTGTATTTAGGAAATGAATTTGAAAAATTAAATCTTAATAAATTTTAACTGTAAATATTAAATATTTTATTTTTATATTAAAGTCGACTTTTAAATCACCTAGTCTTGGAGAATTCACAGATGTGCAACATTTTCTAATCTAACCCTAGCGATTCATGGTATTTTAAAGCTAAGTATTTCTGATAAGATAATGAAGTGTCTTAAATACCTTGTTTGAGGGAACACAGAAACCTGTCAGGGCCCACTTTCTGTGACTTGTGCTGGCGACCAAGACTAGAAAGGACATGGAGGCTAGCAAAGGCCAGAGAAGGCCCTGGGCCATTAGTCTACCCTCTGACGGTTGACTCCCCTTTGTAGCCATGGTGGGGAAGGCTTTGGATTGGCACTTACAATCTGAGAAAGTTTTAACCAAGAATCCTAAAGCCCACCAACCCATTCCAGCAAAACAGTATCAGAGTAATGATGGCCAAGGGCTCTCCTGTTGGCTCAGCAGTAAAGAATTCACCTGCCAATGTAGGTGACGCGGGTTCCATCCCTGGGTTGGGAAGATCCCCTGGAGGAGGAGGGTATGACCATCCACTCCAGTATTCTTGCCTGGGAAATCCCATGGACAGAGAAGCCTGGTGGGCTACAATCCATAGGGTCACAAAGGGTCAGGCACAACTTAGCAATATAACAGCATTAAGATAAAGAGTTTAACTTCTTGTCAATTTACATTACCTACACATCTAAACTCAATGATAAAGGCATACACAGGCTTAACTATCTTGGGTAGTTTGAACATAAGAAGCAATTGCAGTAAACTTGCAATTGCAGTGAGGTCCTGTTTATTTGAAGTTTGGGATAAAAAAAAGAGTATTAGGTAAGTCCTCTGGTTAACTGGTAGTAACTAAGTATAAATACTTTTTGATTTCTTGGAAGACAATCACAGAACAAATATTTTAATAAACACTCAGATCAAAGCACATGTAGAACAATAACCATACAGATAACTTGGCCTGCCAAGGAAATGGCAATCCACTCCAGCACTCTTGCCTGGAAAATCCCATGGACGGAGGAGCCTGATAGGCTACAGTCCATGGGGTCGTAAAGAGTCGGACACGACTGAGCGACTTCACTTTCACTAATGTTTAAAGCAAGTCATTTCTGGAAAGATCAGTTACCTTAGCCCAGGGCTGTATATAAAGCAGGTAATAAGCTTAAGCCAATATATACCAATAACTAGTAACCATCTCTCCCAATTTGCTATGACAGTTCCAGCTTCAGGTATTTTCCCCCAATATTTGCAATTCTTTTAAAGTATAGCTAAATAGGACTAGATTTCTCTACCTTAGTCTTAATACTCAGGTAACATCTTCACAAATCAGAGAAAAAAGTATGTGACCACGTCTCAGAATTTTATTGAAGAAAACGATTATGTTCCCGAAAAGCAAGTTTGTGTGCCGGCTGCCCAGTGAGACCAAAATGATACCCAAACTGCTATCTGAGTTTGGAACAGAGACAGGTGTATTGAGGGCCCTGCGGTGAGATGGGTGGCTCTTGCCTTAAGAACCTCAAACTTTCCAAAAGCTTTCACCAAGCCCTTTTCTAGGAAAGGTGGGGGCGGAGCGGCGTGGGTAGCTGTTGCAGACTTCTTGGTGTCAGAGCCTTTGTTCCTGAGGTCGGGTCACGATCAGGTAACAGTGTTCCTATAAATCTTCACCAAACGAACGCAATTCTCTGTCCTGACGAAAGGCCAGGTCCTGAGGCATGATTGTCGCCCTCGATCAGGATTGAGGCTGAAATCCTGGCTGAAGAGGCAGAGTGGAGTTGGCAGCTAACCTGAGGGCTAGGTCCCCCGACCCTGCCCAGCTGTCCTCGGGCCAGGCACCCAACCCAACTGGCCCTCAGGCTCCTCAGGCCACCAATCGGGAAGGGGCAGGGGTCCTGCAGACTGCGCCCTGCCCCAGGCCAACTGCCAATGCTATCAGGTTGCAGAGGCGGGGAGGAGGGAGAGGTTCGCGCTGCCTCAAGGCCTGGGCCTGGGCCTGAGGCCTTGGCGAGGGCCCTGGAGCCCTGCAGGACACAGCCCCCAGCCTGTTCCCTGGGGCCCCCAGCTCACCCGCTGGCCCAAGGCCCGCTGAGCTGGAGGGCCCCAGGGAGAAGGCCAAGCAGGATGCCTCTGACCTCATTCTCCAGCTGAGGACCGCCACGCCACCGACCACTGGCTGAAGGGCTTCACTATCCCTTGCTCACTGACAGCTGGTAGCTTGTGGGTGGGGCCCACTGCCTGGTAACAGGGTCCAGGGGCACTGGGGCACAGCATCTGCCCCTTGCTGAGGGCTGCGCGGGACTGTGCTCTGTTACAATTATACGTACCACACATCTAGCAAGCTGCCATAAAAAACACATACAGGGACTTCCCTGGGGGCTCAGGGGTCAAGAATCTGCCTGCCAATGCAGGAAATGGGAGTTTGATCCCTGGCCCGGGGAGATCCCACAGGCCGTGGAGCAACTAAACCCATGTGCCACAGCTACTGAGCCTGTGCTCAAGAGCCCCAGCACCACAACGAGAGAATAGCCCTGCTCATGGCAGAGATGCTTCCCTGGTGGCTCAGATGGTAAAGCATCTGCCTGCAACGCGAAAGACCTGGGTTCAATCCCTGGGCTGAGAAGATCCCCTGGAGAAGGAAATGGCAACCCACTTCAGTACTCTTGCCTGGAAAATTCCATGGACAGAGGAGCCTTGTGGGCTACAGTCCATGGGGTCGCAAAGAGTCAGACACAACTGAGTGACTTCACTTTGGCAACGAGAGAAAGCCCATGCACAGCAACAAAGACCCAGCACAGCCAAAAATAAGTAAACATTTCAAAAAATAATTTAAAAAACAATAATGTAGGTCTATATTTAGTGACATGGAAAAAAGTGTTCACAATAATTCTAAGTGAAAAAAATCAGGCAATACCTATAACTCGAGTTTTGTTTACGTATCTGTGATTCCATTTTTATTTCATATATATAGTGTATATGACTGTATATCTAGTTAACAATATATAAATAATAGTACCTAGGATTCTATTTTTGTGATATATTATACACTTGTCTGGGAAAATGTTTGAAGCTGGCGCGTCAAAACTAAGCGTGAGTTATTTTGTGAGCAGAAGGTTTTTGTGATTGTTTTTTTAATGTATCTTCTCATTTCTAATGAATGAGCAACAAGCAAATGACAATAACCGTGCATCGTATTTTTAAATCCCTTCTTTTCTGTCATTTGTCTCACCCCAGGAGATACAGAAGTGCACTGTATCACCGTCTCTGAAGACACATATGTACACATACACACACACAGTGTCATCTGTAAAAACTCCTCTAGGGTTTCTGATACGCCCAGAGGCGATACATGCATGCATGCTAATGAGTTGCTTCAGTCGCGTCTGACTCCGTGTAACCCTACGGGCTGTAGCCCGCCAGGCTGCTCTGTGCAGGGGATTCTCCAGGTAGGAGTACTGGAGTGGGTTGCCATCCCCTCCTCCAGGCTTCCCACATAAAAGAGACTCTAGTCTAGACTCAGCACATAGAGACAGGCTTGTCAAGGGTGATTACAGGAAACAATTTCTTCAAAGAGAACATGATTCTTACCAGAAATAAGTAGAAGAGAATAAACATTAATCCCTGAGATTTTTCCAAAGTGTGCTTCTTCTGTGTTCGATCTCTACTGCCCCAGATCCCTGCGATGCATAGAATTCTTGCTCAGAAAACAAAACTGACCCCAAACACAAGGCAGTCACAGCTTCAATTAGCCAAAGTGTGTTCCCACTCCATTTACCCTCAGAGCTCGGCAGCCTCTTCCCACAACCTTCTCAGGGCGCAGGCCCTTTGATGCGACTGTGGGAGGTTTTCTTGAATGCCTCCTGTTACTTTTTTAGAACAGCCGACCAATTCTGAAATGAAGTTCCAGACACTGCTTCCCCAAACGACGGAGATCTGAGAGTGCTCATTTTACCCTAAAATTCCACCGTATTCAAATCCCAGCATGGCTTCGTGTACCTCTCAAGTTTTGCCAAAGCCAATTTCCAGCACACTGCCGGCCCAAGGCCCGGAGGATGAGTAACTTCTGAGCGGGCAGGAAGCTGTGAAGGAGGGAGGAGCTGAGGATGCGGCCCCTGGGAGAGCAGCCCCTTCCTGCCCATGTACATCCTGCCCGTGGGGCTCCCACCCATCCACGTGGGCACCTGGCGATGGCCACCCCCACCCCACCCCAGCACCAGCCTGAAGGAACAAAGAGGCTGCATTCCCGCAGTCAGCACGTGCTGTCACTGACCGCCTGCCAGGGGCCAGGCACTGCACCAGGCCACTAGAGATTCCACACGGAGCCCAGGGCGACGGAAACCCCTGCTCTCTCTATCAGCAACAGCCAGGACAGAGAAGCAACTCAAGGGCCCATCAATCAAAAGATGACTGGCTTAAGAAGATGTTCTAGATACGTACAATGGATTATGACCCAGCCATAAAGAAAACAATGAAATAATGCCATTTGCAGCAATATGGATAGGCCTAGAGAATACCAGGCTTAGTGACGTCAAGTCAGAGAAAGACAAATACTGTGTGGTATCACTTATGTGTGTAATCTAAAACATAACACAAACGAACCTCCACATAAAACAGAAAGAGACCCACAGACATAGAAGACAAACTTACGGTTACCTATAGGGAGGTGGGGAGCGGAGGAGCAAATGGGAGAAAGGGATTAACAGATACAAACAACAGATAAGCGGCGAGTATTTACTGTCCTTCTGTGTATTTCCTGTTCAGCACACGTAATATACCCAATGTCTTGTACTACCTATAATGGAATATAATCGGCAAAGACAAGTCCCTACACTGTACACCTGAAACTAAACACAGCATTGTAAATCAAGTATACTTCAGTGACAACAGTTTAAAAAAATGATAAAGTATGAAAGACATTCCTCAAACCACCACCAGGTTTCATGGATCATACATTCCAGTGTATGTGAGAGACAAACAGGGTAAGGACAGCATGAAGGTGCAGCTGGGTCATGGATTGCAGCCGCAGGGAGGTGGAGAGGCGGGAGACGAGAAAGGCTGTTCTGAGAAGGTGCATCTGAGAGGAGACATGCAGGAAGGTGGGGTGTAGTCCAGGAGGATACCTGAAGGCACATCATTCCATGCTGAGCCACCAGCCTGGGCAAAGCCCTGAGGCAGGAGAGCAGCAAGCTTCCCAGGAACAGAAAGGAGATCAGTTTGCACAGAGACTGCATTAAGAGCATCAGCTCTTATCTCTACATGAGTCAGAAAGACGGTGAATACAGCAGCGAAATGATCAGCTTTACATTTTTAGTCTCAGGCCATACCACTCTGGATGTCCCCACCTTGTCTGATTCACATATTCAAAGGATCACTATTCTGGTTAAGGCTGAAAGGGAACAAGGTTAGAAGCAGTGACAGCAGCTGAGAAGCTTCTGCAATAATCCAGGGGAGAAATGAGTGTTTCTCAAAAAACTAAACACAGAACCATCATATGACCCAGCACTTCTGCTCCTGGGTATATATCCAAAAGAAAGAAAAACACTAATTCAAAAAGATACACGTACCCCAACGTCCATAGCACTATTTACACTTGCCAAGATATGGAAGCAACCTAAGTGTCCATCAGTGAAGGAACGAATAAGGAAGGTGTGAGACACACACACACACACACACACACACACACACACACACACACGGAAGAATACCGCTCAGGCACGCGAAAGAATGAAATGCTGTGGTTTGCAACAACATGATGGACTTGGAGGGTATATTGCTAAGTGAAATAACTGTCAAAGAATGAATCTGCATGATGTCACTGATATGTGAGATCTAAAAAAAGCAACAACAACAAGCTGGTGAATATAACTAAAAAGCAGCAGACTCACAGACATAGAGAAGAAACGAGTGGTTACTGGTGCGGAGAGGGAAAGGGAAGGGGTAACGTGGGGCTAGAGGAGTAAGAGGTACGAACTATTTAGGCATAAAATAAACTACAGACAACACAGGGGATAAAGCCGATACTTTATAAACTACAAACGGATGTCACCTTGAAAAAGTGTCAACCGCTACATTGCATACCTACAACTTATATAATATTGTGTATCAAGTACACTTCAATTTAAAAAAAATATGGGCTTCCCTAGTGGTTCAGTGGTAAAGAATCTACCTGCCACTGCAGGAGACACGGGTTCAATCCCTGGTCCAGGAAGATCCCACGTGCCCAGAAGCAACTAAGCCACAACTCCTGAGCCTGTAGCTGTAGAGCCTGGGAGCTGCAGCTATGAGCCCACACACCACAACTAGCGAAGCCCGTGCTCGGCACCAAAGCCAAGGCCAGCTCCCACTCACGGCAACTAGAGAAAAGCCTGCACAGCCACGACGACCCAGCGCAGCCGAAATCAAAGAAAAACGTGAGTGTCTGCGGGCTAGAGTTGCAATAATGGTAGTGAAATGCGGTCAGATTGGGGATATATTAGAAGGTAGAACTACAGAATTTGCTGGTAGACAGTCTGTGAGAGAAATAGAGTCATACATGACTCTAAGCTTTTTGGCCTCCATGCAAGATTTTCAAAAACACGTATTTGGGTATGACTACTCACACTGAAAACGGGTTTGGAATCCAGAGCCAAAGAGGTTTTGCAAGCCGTTAATATAAAAGGTCATCAACAGAGACCTACAAACCTACAGATTCTAAAGCTCCATGACACCAAACCTACAAAGAAATTCACTGCAATACTAGTCACGGACAAAGTGTTAACGCTGCTATAGCTCTATTTATTCCCACTCTATTCTTTGTAGAGACTCATACACATTTACGGGAAAGTTATTTATTCTCATAAATCACTAATCACATAGTCTTCAGTTCTCACTTTCTCCGTAACCTCTCTGCGGCAAAGACTGCTGACCCCTCTCCATAACAACATTTCTCTCGAAGCCTCTGCAATGCTCTCCTCTGGTTCCCTTGCCCTCCCGAGTGCTTCCCTGGTCCCACTTTCTCACTCGACACCCCCTGAAGCTGATCTTTTCCAAACAGCTATCCTCATCTGTCTTCTGTCTCCACAGTCTTTCACCCAGAGATTGTAATCACTTCAACAACAATCCCTTCAAACTGGACAGCAAACAAATGTACATCTCTAGCTTGACTCTCTGGACCACTGTTTCCTCCTTCACCTGCATGCTTGACACTTCTGTTCAGTACCCTGCAGCTTCTCAAAGTCCTAAACTGAGCACTTCATCTTCACTGTTCTCTTTGGCTAAAGCCAAGGAGTGTGATTTTGAGTGACAACCCTGAATATTCATTGGAAGGACTGATGCTGAAGCTAAACTCCAATACTTTGGCCACCTGATGTGAAGAGTCAACTCGCTGGAAAAGACCCTGATGCTGAGAAAGGTTGAGGGCAAGAGAAGGGGATGACAGAGGATGAGACGGTTGGATAGCATCACCAATTCAATGGACATGAGTTTGCACAAACTCTGGGAGATGGTGAAGGACAGGGAAGCCTGGCATGCTGCAGTCCCTGGGATCACAGAGTCAGACATGACTTAGTGACTGAACAACAACAAAGGCTTTCAGATTCATCAAGTCCTAAACTAAGCATCTCATCTGCACTGTTCCCTTTGGCTAAAGCAAGAAAGTATGATTTTGAATGACAGGAACCACTGGGCTTCATTCAATGACTAACATGGAGCAAAATGAGATCGATGAGTCTCCTGATCATCTTTCCTCTGAATTTACATAACACATTAGCTATCTTCTTTTTTTCATGGTTCATGTTACTTCTGACCTGACATAAAGGTAAGTAGTAACAGATCCTATTTATATATACATAGATCTATAGAACATGTACATACGCACTCACAATTCATCATTCATCTGGTTGCTTACTCTTCCCTGCTATACTATACTACCATTCAGGGCCTACTGATTCACTTTCTGCAAGACTTTGCACTTAGAAGGGCCACAATACATATTTGTGGTATCACGTGGTATCACAAATAAACGCAGAGAAGACAATGGAAAGTGACCAAACATCAAAGCCAGCTCAAAAAAAAATTTTTTTTTTCAAAGTCATTTCCTTTAAAACTCTCTAAATATCACTATCACTTGGCTGCATTTTCTTTACTCTGCAATTAGCAAAGCTTCCTTACCAGTCAGGAATCTATCTGGGGCATATTTCATAAGGGTCTCTAGTTTCCATCCCAAAGCCACAGGAAGCAATCCATTTCTTCGGGATATAAACAGACAAACGAAAAGAAGCAAACAAACCAAGCTGAGGAGAAGTACCTTGAAGGGGAACAGAGGCTTAAACATCAAAACAGCTGCACTCTCATCTTCTAAATGCCAAAGACAGCCCTTTAGAGCAACCACTATTTCTAAAATGCAGCATACCCACTATCGCCCCTGGACGCTTCCTTACGGACACGATCCCATCAGTTCCCCTCTTGCTACTAAAAGCAAGGCTGCGGCAGCCTCAGCACCGCCTGGGGGCTCACCAGCCCCAGCCCCACTGTTTTATCAGACCTGCTCTTTAGGTAAACACAGTGGAGGAAGACCACTCTACCCCTCTGTCCGGCTGGCGGAGTTACAAGATACCCCGAAACCTGTCATCTCTCTCATTAGAAAACCTCCAACAGCCAGAGGATCAAGCCCAAACACCTTAGCAAAAAGTGGAGGGCCTTCATAACTGAATTGCAGCCGTCTTCCTGTTAAATCACTAAACACGTGTGGACCCCCTGCTCTACAGTGGGCGGGCAGCAAGGATGCAGTCAAGGTCCCTGCCCTCAGGTAACTTACCTTCCAGTGGGGGGACCTGCCCTCAGGACTCAACTCCCAACAGGGACCCCATCACCTGCGATCTGGTCACACGACCTTATCCAGCCTTCTCCAAATTCACCCGTGCACTGTACTGACTTGATGCCAGGTTACACCTTCCTTTACCTACAATTTCTTCTGCACCTGTAAAAACTTCCTGCATCTCAAACGTCATTAACAAATGCACTCCCAGCCTCCCCACACCCTGTCCTTGACTCAACACCAACCAGGCTGAAATGATCTCTCCTCTCTCTGGCTCCATTTACCCTCCAGCACAGCTGCATCTCTGAACTGTGATGTCTATTTAAATGTCTCTTTCTCCTTCACCAGGCAGTGTGCACCTCAAAGGCAGGGCCAAACATGATTCATCTTTGTAGCCTTGGCATCTAGCACATGGCTTGGAATAAACAGGCATTTAATTAAATGCTTTCTGAAAAGCAAATCAGAGACAGAATTTTCTTTGTTCAAAATGCATCTCTGGAAAGCTATACATTCTCCTCTAGATTCTCTAACTTTTAATGGCATTCTTTTAAGTGATGGAAAATATCCTTTGAAGGTATAATTAGAATTTTGCTGTTCAGTAGCTCAGTCATGTCCAATTCTTTGCAGCCCCATGGACTGTAACCTACCAGGCTTCTCTTCCCATATAATTTTCCAGGCAAGAATACTGGAGTGGGGTGCCATTTCCTACTCCAGGGGCCTTCCTGACTCATGGATCAAACCCAAGTCTCCTGCATTGGAAGGTGGATTCTTTATCACTAATGCCATCTGGGAAGCCCCAAAATTAGAATTGTAGGAAATACCGAATCATTAAATATTTAAATATAAGTGGTGCAAAAAATTTTTAATTAAAAAAAAAATATATATATATATATATATACGGGCTTCCCAGGTGGCACTAGTGGTAAAGAACCCACCTGCCAGTGCAGGAGACATGAGAGATGAGGGTTCAATCCCCAGGTCAGGAGGATCCCTTGGAGGAGGGCATGGTAACTCACTTCAGTATTCTTGCCTGGAGAATCCCCACGGACAGAGGAATCTGGCAGGCTACAGTCATGGGGCGGCAGAGAGTCAGACATAACTGCAGGGACTTAGCACACACACATATATATAACTGAACACACATATATATATCACACACAACTGAGGGGCCTTAGCACACACACATATGTAAGTGGTGTGAATGAAAGGGGTGGTTAGATGGGCAATACACCTGAGAGGGGCAGAGTACTGTAACTGAGGCAGGAGACCCACCACCACCACCACCTCCCATCCTTAAGGAGATTACTGTCTGGCCTCAAGCACAAATGACGTTTGTATGAAGTAATGAGGCTTTATATGAACATATTAAACTTTTTTAATAAACAAGAAACCCATTGCAATACCATTTTACCATGTCAATTAAGAATATATAACAACAAAAAAAATTTAAGTGCTAACTGAGATAATGGCTGTACTAATTAACGGTGGTCATATTTCACAATGTATGAAGATACCAAACCACCACACTGTATCCTTTCAGTTCAGTCGCTCAGTCGCGTCCAGCTCTTTGCGACCCCATGAACCGCAGCACGCCAGGCCTCCCTGTCCATCACCAACTCCCGGAGTTCACTCAGACTCACGTCCATCGAGTCAGTGATGCCATCCAGCCATCTCATCCTGTTGTCCCCTTCTCCTCCTGCCCCCAATCCCTCCCAGCATCAGAGTCTTTTCCAATGAGTTAACTCTTCGCAAGAGGTAGCCAAAGTACTGGAGTTTCAGCTTTGGCATCATTCCTTCCAAAGAAATCCCAGGGCTGATCTCCTTCAGAATGGACTGGTTCAATCTCCTTGCAGTCCAAGGGACCCTCAAGGGTCTTCTCCAACACCACAGTTCAAAAGCATCAATTCTTTGGTGCTCAGCTTTCTTCACAGTCCAACTCTCACATCCATACACGACTACTGGAAAAACCATAGCCTTGACTAGATGGACCTTTGTTGGCGAAGTAATGTGTCTGCTTTTTAACATGCTATCTAGGTTGGTCATAACTTTTCTTCCAAGGAGTAAGCGTCTTTTAATTTCATGGCTGCAGTCACCATCTGCAGTGATTTTGAAGCCCAAAAAAATAAAGTCTGACACTGTTTCCACTGTTTCCCCATCTATTTCCCATGAAGAGATGGGACCAGATGCCATGATCTTAGTTTTCTGAATGTTGAGCTTTAAGTATATACAAAAATTAGTCGATGATACCTCATCCTGGGAAAAAGAAAACCGTTGAGTTTCCTCTTCTACTCCCCTCTCCCGAAACAAAGAAAATGTGGAAATAAAGAGAACATTTTACCCTGATGTACAGCATGCATGCATGCTTGTTGCCCGTCATCTAACCCCATGGACTGTAGCCCACCAGGCTCCTCTCTCCATGGGATTCTCCAGGCAAGAATACTGGAGTGGATGGTCATACCCTCATCCAGGGGATCTTCCCCACCCAGGGATTGAACCCATGTCTCTTATTTTTCATGCACTGGCAGGCGTGTTCGTTACCATTACCACCACCAGATAAACCCACGTGCGGGGCTGTGCTTCTCAAATTCGAGTGTGCATAGGACTTGCTTGGGAAAGTGCTCACAATGTCGCCTCTCAACCAGCAGCCCCACTGTGCGGACCACGAGCCTGTGTTTCTCACAAGCTCTCAGGCGACCCCGTGGACAGGATGGAGCAGCAGACAGGCAGAGAATGTATTCTACACAGCAACAAGCTGCCAAAAGCGCCACATTCTGAAAATACATAATCTAAAAATTCACTTTTCTTTTCAGCTTCAACTGGGAAAATTCCATGCAGCCAGACCCTGGCTCAGAGCCCAGGAACCCAGCCACACGCCTCTTAAAAATAGGTTCTCAAAATGCTTAGCATTTTTTAAAAAAAGAATAGGATATTTGCCTAAAATTCTAGCAAAGTTCTTGATTCTCACCAATCCGATCTTTTTTTTTTAATTAACTTCTTTCAATTTTCATCTCCTGGTCTAGCATGTCATTACACCGTGTGACATAATTGCTGAGTCCCTGTTCTTGTTTGCCTGGTATATGAAATCTCTTTTGCCATTTGCTTATCTCCTACAAAGCAGAGAAAGATTTCTTTCCTGGCAACTTTTCTAAATTCTTTATTTTCATTTCAACTTTACTGAGGTATAATGGACACACAAAATTGTATGATATTTAAAGTGTCCATCGTAGTAACTTGATATACGTGTATATTGTGAAAGGATCCCACCCAGCTGATTACCTCATCTATCACCTCGCCTCATTTTTTAAATGAGACCATTTAAGGTCTACTCTCTTCACAAATTTCAACTATGCAACCCAGAGTTATCAATTACAGTCACCACACTTCACATTGAGATGTTCAGACCTCATTCATCTTATAGCTGAAAGGTGAAACCCTTTCACCAACCTCTCCTATTGCTCTGAATTCTGTAATATTCCCAGTGGCCCACTGTATCATGTCACAGAATGCTGGTATCAGGAAACTGGCAAGAATTTTTGTGCATTTTCAAGGTTTGTGATGGCTTCAAATCATCATCCCATAGGAAGAGTGAGCAAGGGTTCTCTTTGCTAAGCAAGAAGGCTACTTAACTACAAAACTAGAATTCAGAAGGTCAACTTCAAAGGGATTTAGGATGCAAAGATCTTTCAGGCATCTGAGTAGTAACTTGATTTTCTAAGACTGTCCTCTCGGCATTAAAACAGCTCAAGAGGAAACATGTGCTTCTACTTAGTGCTTTTTTTTCCTTCCTGTTGTAGCTTTTACTGTCCTATTATTTTTAAAAACATCACCATTCTCATTCAATATCCTGGAAAATTCTTAGGATTTACACATGAATTTTCTGCACAGCTGTGGGTCTCCAAGTCAGTCTGTACAGATATCACCTGTCAAAGTTTTGCAATAGAATCACATCTGCATCCTGATCTCTGTCCTCGTCCCCTTGCTGAGGCTCTGCTAAATTTCTTAGCAGAGCAAGACTCTTGCCAACAGCCTTTCTGCAGCCCCTCCCTTTTACAAGTGAGACCACAGAGAACCAAACAGGTTTAAAGATACACTGCTATTGAAACCAAGTCCCCTAGCACATTCATTTGTGCATTTTCTAATTAACCCACAGACCTGCAGAGACAGCCAATTATGAGAAATAAAAGCTCTCTACTGGACCATAAAGAAAGCTGGGCACCAAAGAATTGATGCTTTTGAACTGTGGTGTTGGAGAAGACTCTTGAAAATCCCTTGGACTGCGAGGAGATCAAACCAGTCAATCCTAAAGGAAATCAACCGTGATTATTATTCATTGGAAGGACTGATGCTAAAACTGAAGCTCCAATCCTTTGGCCACCTGATGCAAAGAGTCCACTCATTGGAAAAGACCCTGATGCTGGGAAAGACTGAAGGCAGGAGGAGAAGGGGACGACAGAGGATGAGATGGTTGGATGGCATCACCATCTGGACGGACATGAGTTTGAGCAAGCTCCGCAAGTTTGTGATGGACAGGGAAGCCTGGCGAGCTGCAGTCCACGGGGTCGCGGAGAGTCAGACACGACTGAGCCACTGAACTGACTGCATCTTCCTTGGTGGTCCAGGGGTTAAGAATCTGCCTGCCGATGCAGGTGACACAGGTTTGATCCCTGGTGTCAGAAGTAAGAACCCTATATGCCATGGAGCAACTAACGTCCTGTTCCACGCAACTAGAGAAAGCCCTGGAGCAGCAATGAAGATAAAATAAAATGAAAATGGAGAGATCACAACAGACAACACAGAAATACAAAGGATCATAAGAGACTACTATCAGCAATTATATGCCAATAAAATGGACAATGTGGAAGAAATGGACAAATTCTTAGAAAAGTACAACTTTCCAAAACTGAACCAGGAAGAAATAGAAAATCTTAACAGAACCATCACAAGCACAGAAATTGAAACTGTAATCAGAAATCTTCCAGCAAATAAAAGCCCAGGTCCAGACGACTTCACAGCTGAATTCTACCAAAAATTTAGAGAAGAGGTGACACCTATCCTACTCAAACTCTTCCAGAAAATTGCAGAGGAAGGTAAACTTCCAAACTCATCCTATGAGGCCACCATCACCCTAATACCAAAACCTGACAAAGATGCCACAAAAAAAGAAAACTACAGGCCAATATCACTGATGAACATAGATGCAAAAATCCTTAATAAAATTCTAGCAATCAGAATCCAACAACACATTAAAAAGATCATACACCATGACCAGGTGGGCTTTACCCCAGGGATGCAAGGATTCTTCAATATCCGCAAATCAATCAATGTAATACACCACATTAACAAAATTGAAAAATAAAAGCCATATGATTATCTCAATAGATGCAGAGAAAGCCTTTGATAAAATTCAACATCCATTTATGATTAAAAAAAAAAAAAACTCTCCAGAAAGCAGGAATAGAAGGAACATACCTCAACATAATAGAAGCTATATATGACAAACCCACAGCAAACATTATCCTCAATGGTGAAAAACTGAAAGCATTTCCCCTAAAGTCAGGAACAAGACAAGGGTGCCCACTCTCACCACTACTATTCAACATAGTTTTGGAAGTTTTGGCCATGGCAGTCAGAGCAGAAAATGAAATAAAAGGAATCCAGATTGGAAAAGAAGTAAAACTCTCACTGTTTGCAGATGACATGATCCTCTACATAGTAAACCCTAAAGACTCCACCAGAAAATTACTAGAGCTATACATATTTACTAATATAGTAAAGTTGCAGGATATAAAATCAACACACAGAAATCCCTTGCATTCCTATACACTAATAATGAGAAAATAGAGAAAGAAATTAAGGAAACAATTCCATTCACCATTGCAACGAAAAGAATAAAATACTTAGGAATATATCTACCTAAAGAAACTAAAGACCTATAATATAGAAAACTATAAAACACTGATGAAAGAAATCAAAGAGGACACTTATAGATGGAGAAATACACCATGTTCATGGATCGAAAGAATCAATATAGTGAAAATGAATATACTACCCAAAGCAATCTATAGATTCAATGCAATCCCTATCAAGCTACCAATGGTATTTTTCACAGAGCTAGAAAACATAATTTCACAATTTGTATGGAAATACAAAAAACCTCAAATAGCCAAAGCAATCTTGAGAAAGAAGAATGGAACTGGAGGAATCAACCTGACTGACTTAAGGCTCTACTACAAAGCCACAGTCATCAAGAAGGTACGGTACTGGCACAAAGACAGAAATATAGATCAATGGAACAAAATAGAAAGCCCAGAGATAAACCCACGCACCTATGGACACCTTATCTTTGAAAAATGAGGCAAGAATATACAATGGAGAAAAGACAATCTCCTTAACAAGTGGTGCTGGGAAAACTGGTCAACCACTTGTAAAAGAATGAAACTAGAACACTTTCTAACACCATACACAAAAATAAACTCAAAATGGATTAAAGATCTAAACATAAGACCAGAAACTATAAAAATCTTAGAGGAGAACATAGGCAAAACACTCTCCGACATACATCACAGCAGGTTCCTCTATGACCCACCTCCCAGAATATTGGAAATAAAAGCAAAAATAAACAAATGGGATCTGATTAAAATTAAAAGCTTCTGCACAACAAAAGAAACTATAAGCAAGGTGAAGACAGCCTTCAGAATGGGAGAAAATAATAGCAAATGAAGCAACTGACAACTAATCTAAAAAATATACAAGCAACTCCTGCAGCTCAATTCCAGAAAAATAAATGACCCAGTCAAAAAATGGGCCAAAGAACTAAATAGACATTTCTCTAAAGAAGACACAGATAGCTAACAAACACATGAGAAGACGCTCAACATCACTCATTATCAGAGAAATGCAAATCAAAACCACAATGAGGTACCATTTCACACCAGTCAGAATGGCTGCGATCCAAAAGTCTACAAGCAATAAATGCTAGAGAGGGTGTGGAGAAAAGGGAACCCTCTTACACTGTTGGTGGGAATGCAAACTAGTACAGCCACTATGGAGAACAGTGTGGAGATACCTTAAAAAACTGGAAATAGAACTGCCATACGACCCAGCAATCCCACTGCTGGGCATACACACTGAGGAAACCAGAATTGAAAGAGACACATGTACCCCAATGTTCATCGCAGCACTGTTTATAATAGCCAGGACATGGAAGCAACCTAGATGTCCATCAGCAGGTGAATGGATAAGAAAGCTGTGGTACATATACACAATGGAATATTACTCAGCCATTAAAAAGAATACATTTGAATCAGTTCAAATGAGGTGGATGAAACTGGAGCCTATTATACAGAGTGAAGTAAGCCAGAAAGAAAAACACCAATACAGTATATTAACGCATATATATGGAATTTAGAAAGATGGTAACGACAACCCTGTATGCGAGACAGCAAAAGAGACACAGATGTATAGAACAGTCTTTTGGACTCTGTGGGAGAGGGAGGCGGGGCATGATTTGGGAGAATGGCATTAAAACATGTATAATATCATATAAGAAACAAATCGCCAGTCCAGGTTCGATGCAGGATACAGGAAGCTTGGGGCTGGTGCACTGGGATGACCCAGAGGGATGGTATGGGGAGGGAGGTGGGAGGGGGTTCAGGATGGGGAACATGTGTACACCCGTGGCAGATGTATGCTGATGTATGGCAAAACCAATACAATATTGTAAAATAAAAAAAAATTAATTAATTAAATAAATAAAGTTAGTTTATTAACTTTGGAAATTCATTCCGTATGTTTAGGAACTACAAAGCAAACCAATGTGGTTAAAACACTCTATGCATGTACTTTAAAGTATCTTTTAACAATCGTTATTTCTGATGGAAGAATTTACTTTGTACTTTAATTGCTTTGCAAATATACATAATTCAAAATAAAACATTTTTTTGCTTCAAAAAAGAAAAATTGTAAAAGAAGCTCTCTATTCATAAACATTTACCAAAGAAGTTACCAATAAAAACTTCTATAAGAAAAGAGAGACTGCAGAGCTCTTAATGTAAAAGAGCAAACACCGTAGTGAATTCTCGGGTCACTACTCACAGAACTGAATTTATAGCAGCAAATATGCCCTCATCTATTCTACCAGGTTTCACAGCAAACCTCCATTGTTCAGTAGAGGGAGGAAATTCTTCTTTCTCAAATGCCAATGACCCAAGCAGGACAAAAGAAAATCAGTGGATGATCACTCAGAAATCAAAGAATTAACGCCTACCTTTTCAGAAAAATTTACCACATGAAATTACCTTTTTAAAATATGAACAAGGACCAATAAACTTTTGTCAGGATATACACGGATTGTCTCATTATATACTTTTATTTTATACTGGAGGCAATTACAAGCGGCATACCAGATGGAAGACAGTCCATGTTTCTACACGAGGGACAGGGTTTAGGACTGTTCGCTGCTGTGTCCTGGTACCCAGAAGAGCGCCAACATCAGGACAGGTGCTCAACACACATTTGCGGAAAGACTGACTCAAAAGAGAAAAAGCAAAGAGAGAGAGAAAAACTGCGGCACGCAGACACTTGAACTGAACACGCTAGGACGGCGGCTTACGGGGAACGGATGGGAAACGGGGGTTAAATGTGATCAACAGACTAACCAGGGCTGAGCTTTGTGTGGCTCAGTGACAGATAATAAACCTTGACATGAGGTTCAACCAAGGGAAAGAGAAAAAGCCCTGAGGGAGCCGGAAGAGTTTGGCATGGAGAGGAAGGCTTAGTTTCAAGCATTGGCGACCAAGTCCTCCATCTTCTAGGCCTGAAAAAATCCAAATTGAGGATTCACGATTACTAACCAATATTTATCCGTAAGTGTCACTCAATAGGGAGTTAGTTCAATTCCAAATAATCTGTTTGGAAAGAAGGAATCTCAGAATCCCGTTTACCTACACCCCATTTTTTTTTAAGTGCACATTTTCAAGTTCACGTGAGTTGACCTCAGGTTGAAAACAAAACACGGCAGCCAGCTGTTAACGAGCATTGCAGCACCGTCTCTAGCTGTCACTAAGTTAACTACACAAATAAGGCCACTTAAAAGTTTCTTTTTTAAAAGAAAACACCCAGAAAATAAACATCATGTACTCCACCCTTTCTAATATCGTGTTAATATTATCACAATATCCCCTCCATTGCCTGCCTTGATCCCCAAAGAGACTCTGCTGCTATTCATGAACTCAGCTTGTACACTACTTACTCTAATTGCCTTCAGGATTCTATTGCCATTAACAACGCCAGGGGCTTCCTTGGTGGCTCAGTGGTAAAGAATCCACCCGTCAACAGAGGAGACACGGGCTCCATCCCTGATTCAGGAAGAGTCCACGTGGGGAACTTAAGCCCGTGCACCACAGCTACTGAGCCTGTGCTCAAGACCCTGGAGCCACCCTGGAGCTGGAGACTACTGAAGCCTGCACGCCTGGAGCAAGCGCTCTGCAACAGGAGAAGGCACCGCAATGAGAAGCCCGTGCACTGCAACTCAAGAGTCGCCCCTGCTCACTGCTTTCCTAGAGAAAAGCCCGCAGAGCAACCAAGAGCCAACATAGCCAAAATACATAAATAAACAAAATCATCTTTTAAAAAAACTGCTAACTTTCAGAAGAGCTTGAAAACAAGTCAACGGATTTGTCCCTCAGTTTTAAATGCCCTGAGTTGTAACAGCACTGTATACTTTTTAAAGAATTTCCACAAGATCAATTCATGGGAAGCAGGCAGAGCAGGTATTGGTCCCACTAAGAAAAATGGAATACAAAAAAAAAAAAAAAGGTTAAGTAAAATAACACTATTTACTGCCAGAGCAAGCAGTGAAACAGGTCTCTGAAATATATTTAGTCCAAAACTCCACCAATAGTTCAATGTTCTTCTACTTCAACAAGCAGCCTCCTTATCACTGACCAAAGGTGAGAGGTTTGGAAAGGGGAGGAAGCCCATACGAGCCTTCCAAGTGGGACTCCGCATGGTGACACACTTGGTTAGGAGCCTCCACGGACCAGGTCCTGTTCTAGATGCCGGAGCTCGGCAGTGACCACAGTCCCAGCCATTACTCAGCTGGTGTTCCAGAAACAGACAGAGATAAGCACATAATGTGATATCTGGGAGCAATAAGTGCTGGAAAAAGAAATGCAGGTTTTGCTTACATGTGGAATCGAACAAAGCCAAACATAAAAGGAGAAGTCAAGTCATGGCTACCAGTGGTTGGGGTCGGGGAACAGAGATGGTGTTTAGGGTGCAAATTTGCAAATTGTAGACAGTAAGTCCTAGAAATCAAAGGCAGGGCACAGTGAACAGAGACAACAGTAAGGCATTATAATCACCAAACTTGCTAAGAAGATAGATCTTAATTATTCCCACCACAGAAACAGAAACGATATTTATGTGATGTGACAGAGGTGCTATTAAACCAGTCAATCCTCAAGGAAATCAACCCTGAATACTCATTCAAAGGGCTGATGCTGAAGCTCCAATACTTTGCCCACCTGACGAGAAGAGCCAACTCACTGGAAAAGACCCTGAGGCTGGGAAAGACTGAAGGCAGGAGGAGAAGGGGACGACAGAGGGTGAGATGGCTGGATGGCATCACCGACTCGACGGATGTGAGCAACTCCAGGAGATGGTGAAGGACAGGGAAGCCTGGAGTGCTGGGGCCCCTGGGGTCACCAAGAGTCGGACACGACTGAGCAACTGCACAGCAACAATGATAGAGGTGCTAGCCTTACAACGGCAATGGTGTCACAGCATGTAAATGCGTCAAACGTGCTGTACACTTCACATGTGCACAATGCTATACGTCAAATATACTGATATTTCAGTTTTAAAAAGGCGTGTTCAGAGAAAGCGGCAAATTTCAACTCTGGGAACATACTAACACCACTGCACTGTACACTTTAAACTGGTCAATTGTATGGTATCTCGGCATCTCAATAAGACAGTCCTTACACATGCAGACTAAAGGAATAGTGAACAGCGGGGCTGGGTAGGAAACGTCACGGTTTTCTGCTGCACTATGAGCCCCGAGCCAAGTTCAGCTGGCAGGCCACTTAATGCACCCCCGACTCGGCTCCCAGAAGGCCACCAGCCGGTGGTCTAAACTCTGGGGAGCCCAAGATGAAAAGACCCAGGATCCTGAGATTGGAGGTTCTCCTGACAGACAGGTGGCCTCCAGAGATCCCTCTACGATGGGGCTCAGAGCACACCCCCGGCTTCCCTTGCGTTTTATTTAACCCTGTACTTTCTTCTCTGACCTTAACCATGAGCAGACATGCAGATGTTTTAGAAAAGCCACTAAGGTGGAGGACAGAGGCCAAATCAAACCCCAAAAGCAAATGGAGGATATGAAGACAATGCAGCTTGAAGAAGAACTCTTTGCAACACTCTGTCAGTTACCTCAGAGATACAAAATCCTGAAAGAGGGTGGCATTTTTCAGAAAAGCTCTAGAAACTAAGAACATGAGAGCAGAAGTTTTGAAAAATAATCAAAGAATTGGAAAATAAAGTTGAGAAAAGTCCTCCAGAAAGTAAAATAAACAGTCAAGAAGGAAAAATGGGAGAAGGGAATAGAAAAAAAAATTAAGAGGACCAGTCCAGGAAGCCCAACATCTGAAGAGTAAAACTGTCAGAAGAAGGGGGGAAAAAGCAGCAATAATAAGAATTACCAACGAAACTGTTTAAGAAATTTCTCCAAGAATGAGTTTCCAGCTATAAAGGGGATATAGATCTCCAATATTAAGGCTCAAAAGATAACCACAGCTAAAACTGATGCACGCTTCTACATACCTGAGACATATTTCTGGCAGAATTAGTGTCCTAACATATGTGTAGTTTTATTGTTACATATTTGGTTTCTTTTCAATATCACGTGATACCACCATAAGCATCACGCTGCAAGCCCCAGATTACTGTCTTGGAATCAATTCCTAAACAAAACTACTGATCCCATTAGTGGCTCCGAGTAGGATGAATTAGATTTTTTTTTAAAAAGTAGACTCTTACTTTTTTTTTTTTTTAATGCAATAATGAGCAGAAATATATGTGAGGGAAAGAATACACAAGAAGTCATTGTTTAAAAATTTCACTTAATGTTGAAGCCATATTGCTTACAATTTAAATCGACATTTCTATGGGCTTGCTTCAAGGAAAGCCACTGTTCTCAGATGGTTGTTCTCTAGAGGCTCCTTAAAGATTCACATCAAATAAATGCCTCAGACCCATAGCTAAATCCTTAATATCACGGCATTTTCACTCCAAAGACACACAGTATTAATTCTGATCTAAGCACTAATTATCTTTCCAGAGGAACGCCATTCCCGCTGGCAACACTTCTTTCCTCTTAAAGGGGCTTTTTGTTTAGCTGTGATTCTCAACAGCTCCTCCTAATCCAGTTGAAACACCCATTAAGATGTTCTCCTTACTTGTTATGTAGGAAATTTTTCATGACAAGGAATTTTAAGTACTGACATATTCATTAAAAAAAAATCGACAGCCAAGGGATATTCCTAAGAAATGCCATCTCATTTATAAATGCTCCCTACTATGACAACCATGTGCTATTTTCTACAGCAGTACGATAATCAAATATCCTAAAACACTACCAAATTTATACCTACTAAGAGAAATAACAATACTCAACTTAAAATTTTATTTAAAGTACTACACAAAAATACTCTAGGTGAGCATGGTGCCTGGGGGAGACAGCAGACTGCCGTGGTGACAAACCAGATGCAAGGCAGACTATACCAAAATGTATTAACAGATCCCAGAATATTCTAAGACTAACTCCAGAAGGGCAGCAGGGAGAACAGTGATGACATCTCAGACATAGTGGTCGCCATGGGCAATGTTTTCCCTCATCCGCAGCACTTCTACCAAGCTCATCAACCAATCTGTATAAAACTTGCAGGATGAACTCCAAGTAGCCAATTTAATAACATCCACCTACACTGAAAATGAGAAGAAGCTGGCTTGTTAAATGGGCTTCCCAGGTAATAAAGAACCTGCCCGCCAGTGCAGAAGACATAAGAGACGTAAGTTCGATCCCTGGGTCAGGAAGATCCCCTGGAGGTGGACACGGCAGCCCATTCTCGCATTCTTGCCTGGAGAATCCCATGGACAGAGGAGCCTAGTGATCTAAGAGTCCACAGGATCGCAAAGAGTCAGACACGACTGAAGTGACTTAGCAGACACATGCTGGGAACAGCACAGTGGAGAGGATAGGAGGATATGCATGATGCAATCAGATAAGTCTGATTTCTCACCCCGTCTCTGCCACCAACTTGCTGTGAGACAACGGGGCAAAGTCCTGCTCAGACGGAGATGACGCTCTCCATCTCACTACCTGGCACGACATCAGACGCGGCACAAGCATTCGCTAGAGATGTGCTGGACGGATGGATGGATGGCGGAATCAGACGTGGCAATACGCACACCATTATCACCCTGTTCACCAGAGAGCGGCAGCCTCCTCCTCTCCCCAGGGCAGGTCCCGACCTCGGCCTCGAATGCGGTAGCCTTCCCTTCTTCAGAGATGATCCATTCCCACGAAGTTGATATGCCTAGAACTGACAATCTGAACTGATGGCAATAAAACGGTGTCATCTTTGCCCAGAACTAGATCCCCTTCTAAAATTATCTTTTCTCAACCCATCAGCCAAACTCAATGCCTATTTCTACACTGTGCTAGGCACAACGAAGGGCTTCCCTGGTGGCTCAGTGGTAAGAATCTGCCTACAGCAATGCAGGAGATGCGGGTTCAGTCCATGAGTCAGGAAGATCTCCTGGAGAAGGAAATGGCAATCCATTCCAGTATTCTTGCCTGGAGAATTTCATGGACAGAGAAGCCTGGTGGGCTACAGTCTGTGGGATTGCAAAGAGCCGGACACGACTTAGCAACTGAACAGCAAGGCATGATGAAAAACTGATATATAAAATCTCATTTTCAAAATTATACACCTACTTGAAATAATAAACTAAAACATATGAAACAATAAACTGTAAATAGCAAACTATTAATTCCACCTATTAAAAAGTCATTTAACTGAAAATTCATCTCTATTGTGATAATGCTAGGAACCAGAGAAAAGTTTAAAAAAAGAAAAGAACCCAGGACAGCCAGGGTAACTTATATGCAGAGTACATCACGCAAAATGCTGGGCTGGATGAAGTACAAGCTGGAATCAAGATTGCCGGGAGGAATATCAATAATGACAGGCAGATGACACCACCCTTATGGCAGAAAGCAAAGAGGAACTCAAGAGCCTCTTGATGAAAGTGAAAAAGAAGAGTAAAAAGTTGGCTTAAAACTCAACATTCAAAAAACTAAGATAATGGCATCCGGTCCCATCACTTCATGGCAAACAGATGGGGAAACAATGGAAACAGTGACGGACTTTATTTTCTTGGGCTCCAAAATCACTGCAGATGGTGATTGCAGCCATGAGATTAAAAGATTCTTGCTCCTTGGAAGAAAAACTATGACCAACCTGGACAGCACATTAAAAAGCAGACATTTACTTTGCCAACAAAGGTCTGTCTAGTCAAAGCTATGGTTTTTTCCAATAGTCATGTATGGATGTGAGAATCCATACATAAATCCATAAAGAAAGCTGAGCACAGAAGAACTGATGGTTTTGAACTGTGGTGCTAAAGACTTTGAGAGTCCCTTGGACCACACAGAGCTCAAACCAGCCCATCCTAAAGGAGATCAGTCCTGATACTTTGGCCACCTGATGTGGAAAACTGACTCATTTGAAAAGACTCTGATGCTGGGAAAGATTGAAGGCAGGAGGAAAAGGGGACAGAGGATGAGGTGGTTAGATGGCATCATTAACTTGATGGACATGAGTCTGAGCAAGCTCCAGGAGTTGGTGATGGACAGGGAAGCCTGGCGTGCTGCAGTCCATGGGGGTCACAAAAAGTCGGACATGACTGAGCAACTAAACCGAACTGAACAGCCAGGACAGAAGTAGAGATAACAGCATATATAGATTCTTGGACCTAGTAATTCACGTCAGGGAACTCACCATAAAGAAATAACACTAAAAGGGTGGGAAAAGGATGAAGAAACTGCCTGAATAAATGATATTCACTGCAGTATTAAGTATCAAAGGGAAAAATTAGAAATAATTTTAAGCAACAATATAGGAGCCTCAGTTTTGGCCCATGCGGTGGATGGTAATATTATACAACCATTAAAGTATTTGGACACATTTCCTCACTTTAAAAAATGATAAAGCCTTCAGAAATTTAACCATGGATATAAAAGATCTGTACACTGAAAACTGTAAGACGCTGAAAAAAAAAAGTTGACAAGACAAAGGGAAAAATATTTCATGTTTATGGATTGGAAGAAACTAACATTATTAAAATGTTCACACTATTCAGAGCAATTACTCATAGATTCAAAGCAATCTCTATCAAAATTCCTGAGATTTTTCACAGATAAAATAATCTTATAATTTGTATAGAAGCACAAGAGGCCCTGAAGGGCCAAAACGAGGACAAACAAAGCTGGAGGCTCACACTCCTCATTTCAAACTTTAAACAAAGCTAGAAAAATCAAGACAGTGGAGTACTGGCATGGAAACAAACACAAGGGCCAGTGGAACAGAGTGGAGACCCCAGAAACAAACCCATGTGTATACAGTTCAATTAACCTATTACAGACGTGCCAAGGATACCCAACGGGGAAGGGGTAGTCTCTTCAATAACAATGCTGGGAAAACTGACTCTGCACATTCAAAAGAATGAAACTGGACCCTTATACCTTACACAGAAACTGACTCAGAATGGATTAAAGACTTAAATTCAGACCTGAAACCATAAAATTCCTAGAAGAAAACAGAGAGATAAGCTCCTTGACAGTGGTCCCAGCACTGACTTTTTTCGGATACGACACCAAAAGTACATGCAACAAAAGCAGAAACGACCGAGTCTATTATCAAACTTTTAAAAAAGCCTCTGCAGAAGAAAGGAAACAATCAACAAAACAAAAGGCAACCCATGGAACAGAAAAAAAAATTCAAACCATATATCTGGTAAGGGGTTAATATTATGAGTTAACAATGGTGATTAATATTCTGTAACTCCCTTTATATAGTATAAAGGGTTAACATTTAGTATTATAATTCTCAGCAGCAAAAAACAAACCAAACCAAAACAAACAAACAAAACAAACAAACAAAAAAAAAACACCACCACCACCACCAAAGAAAACAATTTAAAAATGGGCAAAGGACCTGAATAGACATTCTTCCAAAAGATGACATATGAAAGGTCAACAAGCATATGAAAAGGTGTTCAACTACACTTATCATCAGGGAAATGCAAATCAAAACCCAAAGAGATGTCACCTGTTAGGATGTCCATTTTCAAAAAGGTGAGATAACAAGTATTGACAACATTGTCAAGAAAAGGGAACCCAGGTACACTGTTGATAAGAATGTAAATTGGCGCAGCCACCACGGAAAACAGAAGGGAAGTTCCTCAAAAAATCAATAGAACTATCATATGATCCAGCAATCCCACTACTGGGTACATACCCAAAGAAAATGAAATCAGTATCTCAAAGAGATATCTACACTTCCATGTTCAACGCAGCATTACCTCAATAGGCAAGATATGGAAACAACTTCAGTATTGGAAACTAGATGCATGGATAAAGGAAATGTGACATATATATGTATATACACATACACACATAAGCATGTATATATGTATATGATGCTAATGTGAAAAGGTAAGACATATTAATATAACTATGTACTTGTATATATTACTTTGAGACATATATAGTGAGAATATACACAAGTATACACACTAAGGTATATTATAGATATGCGAATATTACTCAGCAATAAGAAAGAAAGAAATCCCGCCATTTGGAACAACACGGATGAATCTGGAGGACATGATGCTAACTGAAATATACCAGACAGGGAAAGACAAATACCATATGATCTTACTTATATGTGAAATCTAAAATACAAAACAAATAAACAAACCTAAGAAAACAGAAAGAGAGTCATAGGCACAGAGAACAAACAGGTGACTGCAGGGGTGGGTGAGAAAAATAGGTCAGAGACTAAGAGTACAAACTACATATAAAATAAATAAGCTTTAAGGCTCCAATGTACAACACGGGGAATAGAGTCAATATTTTATAATAATTATAAATGGAGTATAACCTTGCAAAAGAGTGACTCATTCTCTTGTACACCTGAAACTTACATATTATTATACATCAACTATATTTCTCAAAAAAAAAAAAAGAAACACAAAGTTTCAGTTACAAAATAAATGAGTCATAGGTATGAAACAGTGTGGAGAAAAGAGTCAATAAAAATGTGGTATCTTCGAATGGTGACAGATTGTAACTAGACTTATTGTGGTCATCACTTTGTAAACACACAGAAATATCAAATCGCTATGTTGTGTGCCAGAAACTAACACAGGGTCATAGGTCAATTATACTTCAAAAGCAAACACTCATAGAAAAAGAGGTCAGATTGGTGATTACCAGAGGCAGGGGTGGGAGTTGGGGTAGGAGGAATTAGATGAAGCTGGTCAAAAGGTACAAACTCCTAATTGTAAGATAAATAAGTACTAGGGATATGATGTACAATATGATAAAGTGAACCCTGCTTTATGTTATATGTGTGTGTGTGTATGCACACGTGCTCAGTTGCGTCTGACTCTCTGCAACCTCATGGACTGCAGCCCGCCATGCTCCTCTGTCCATGGGATTTTCCAGGCAAGAATACTGGACTGGGTTGCTGTGCCCTCCTCCAGGGGATCTTCCCCACCCAGGGATCAATCTCTTACAGGATTAGAGTGAAAACCTAAAGGGAATGTGATAACTTTCTTCAAATATCTCAAGGATGGAAACTGGAACAATTTCAAGGGATAAATGTTCTGAGAAGCTGGGAGTAGAAGCTTACTCAAGGAATGAAAGTTACAGCGATACAGATTTCCATTCAACAATAAAGCTGTCTAAACCCCCGTAAGTGTTTAACAACTGACAGTGTAGTGAAGTAATTAACTCTCCCTTACATTCAAGCAGAGGATAAAGAACATCTGGAACATTGTTATGTACATCAATGTACATCAGGAACATTGCTAGGGCACCTCTGCCTTAGAGGGAGAACTGATCAAGAGGATAATCAAAATTCTATCTGTATTAAAAAAAAAAAAAAAAGTCCTGAGGTCCTAAATTAGTGTCTGTTTGCACAGAAGTCCTCAAAAGGAAGCAGGGGTTTAATGCAAGGTGTTGTTGCTCTGTCACTAAGTCGTGTCCAACTCTTGGCGACCCCATGGACTGCAGCATGCCAGGCTTCCCTGTCCTTCAGTATTTCCCTGGGTTTGCTCAAACTCATGTCCACTGAGTCGATGGTGCTATCTAACGTGGTCCACTGTAGAAGGGAAGGCAAATCACTTCAGTATTCTTGCCCCCAGAACTCCATGAACAGTACGAAAGGGCAAAAATGCAAGGTGAGTGCTCCAGAAAGCAGACGACCAGGAGACGGCATGCAGAAGTTTGCTGGGGAGTCTTCAGGATCACCTCTCTGGGGGAAGGGAGGACATGGGAACTGAGGGAGAAACTGGGTTGGGATGCAGCCACAGTGACCTTCCGAGAGAGAGGCCAAGAGGGCTGGCTGGACCGGCACACGCCTTACCCATCAGCCACCGCTGCACCCAGGGAAGGGGCGTGGCTTTGGGAGGGGGCTCCCACTGGCTGAGAGCTGGCGGGGCGGGGGGCCCGACCAGTAGCACAGGGCCTACTACAAAGCACTGATAACATTTTTCTGCATCCGTTACTTCTGTGGAATAACAGGTGTCAAATGCCAAAACAAGACGTTGGCACTTCACAACACCGTGCTGTAAAATCTTTAGTGGCTCACTGGTCTCTCCTGAAGAAAAAAAGAAGTGCCAAGTGTTAGTAGCCACTCAGCGGCTCCTCTGTGACTTCATGGACTGTAACGCGCCAGGCTCCTCTGTCCACCGGATTCTCCAGGCAAGAATACTGGAGTGGGCTGCCATTCTCTTCTCTTATTCAAAAACAGCCATGATTAACCTGTAATATTCAAATTAAGGGTAAAATCAAAAATTTTAAAACCCCTCTCTCTTGTCCAGAAATAAGCCATTCCTTTACTCTTTGACTACCTTCTAACTGATAAGCTTTCACTGTGCTATTCTTTCATCCTGTTAATAGTAGGGCATTAATTTATAAAATTATCCATACCATACATATGTAATTTCCATAACGTGAACCGAAATTCAAGTTCAATACCATGAAAAATAACCAGTTCCAGAGAAGAACACAAAATTTGTCTCATCCTCTAGATACGTTCTATGCATATACTTCAAGGACAATTAATAATTATTTTTTAATTCTGTGCTCTTGAAAAATAGGTGCATAACATCTAGTCTTGCACAATTACAGTGGCTGGGTTTTCAGCAAGTCTCAAGACTACTTTACCCTTGTTAAAATGCTGCTGATGGAGCATATGCTCAGCTATGATGCAAATGTTAACAAGGCTTTCCTTTTGCTCATGAAGCGTATGTTGACACAGAAAGCGTTGTGGACACAGGCAAGCAGGGTCTGCCCTCACACTGAATTATCAGGAAGGACACCTCTTCAGACTGATCCATTTTTAGAGGAAAAAAAGTTCAAAACTTAATACAGAAAGATTTTTTTAAACGATCTTTTCACACGAAGGTAAAGTAGCTTCTTGTGATGTATCTGAAACGCTTCTGAAAGTTCAAAGAAAATAACAAGGAAAAGTGAACCTACAGTACTACAGTCAAACTGCTTAATTCAGGAAGATTTAGAGAAACGAAATTAAGGTCAATCGATAGAATAAAACAGGTGGTTTTCCGAGCAGCTAAGCTTGCACTGACTGCCATAGCAGCAAGTGAAAACACAACTGTTTATTAACATCAATCTTGCTAGCTTTTAAGCAAATACTGTGTCTTGTACATTTCAATGTATTCTATTCAAATCTAGCATACCCTTCTATACAAACCTGGCCCTCGATAATATTTTTTGAAAGAATGAACTCTTGTAAAATCTCCGCACTGCGTTCACTGGAGGAAAAATTATATTAGAACCGTCTAGATCAAATTTATTTACTTGGGCTCTCTATCACAGAGCCCAGGAGCTTACAGACCTTCATAGTTTTTGACTCTTATTGTTCACTGATCTTAGCTTGACGTCTCTAAATGTTTCTCAAATACATAAACCTCAACAAGACTGTTTCTTTTAAAGGATGACTAGTTTTCTAGTAACAAACATGTTCAGTATACAACTGAATCACTTTGCTGTTCCCTTGAAACTGAAACATTGGACAGAAATGACAAGAAGCTAACAGAAGCAGATGAGATTAAGAGGAGGCTGCAAAAATACACAGAAGAACTGTACAAAAAAGGTCTTAATGACCCAGATAACCATGATGGTGTGGTCACTCACCTAGCGCCAGACATCCTGGGGTATAAAGTCAAGTGGGTCTTAGGAAGCATCACTTTGAGCAAAGCTAGTGGAGGTGATGCAGCTGCAGTTGAGCTATTTAAAATCCTAAAAGATGATGCTGTGAAAGTGCTGCACTCAGTATGTCAGCAAATTTGGAAAATTCACAATGGCCACAAGACTGGAAAAGGTCAGTTTTCATTCCAATCCCAAAAAGGGCAATGTCAAGGAATATTCAAACTACCGAACAACTGCATTCATTTCACATGCTAGCAAGCTGATGCCCAAAATCCCTCAAGCTAGTCTTCAACAGTACATGAACCGAGATTTTCTAGATGTTCAAGCTGGATTTAGAAAAGGCAGAGAAACCAGGGATCAAATTGCCAACATCCGTTGGATCATAGAAAAAGCAAGAGAATACCAGAAAAAGATCTACTTCTGCTTTGTTATGCTAAAGCCTTTGACTGTGTGGACCACAACAAATTGTGGGAAATTCTTAAGGAGATGGGAATACCAGACCACCTTATCTGCCTCCTGAAAAACCTATATACAGGTCAAGAAGCAACAGAACTGGACATGGAACACGGACTGGTCCAAAACTGAGAAAGGAGTACGTCAAGGCTGTATATTGTCACCCTGCTTATTTGACTTAAACGCAGAGTACATCATGCAAAATGCCAGGCTGGATGAATCAGAAGCTGGAATCAAGATTGCCGGGATAAATATCAACAACCTCAGATATACAGATGATACCCTAATGGCAGAGTGAAAAAGCTGGCTTAAAACTCAACATTCAAAAAACAATGATCACAGCATCTGGTCCCATCTCTTCATGGCAAAGAGATGGGGAAACAATGGAAACAGTGGCAGATTTTATTTTGGGGGCTCCAAAATCACTGCAGATGGTGACTGCAGCTATAATATTAAAAGACGCTTGCTCCTTGAAAGAAAAGCTATGACAAACCTAGACAGTGTATTAAAAAGCTGAGACATCACTTTGCAAACAAAGGTCCGTCTAGTCAAAGCCGTGGTTTTTCCAGTAGTCATGCACAGATGTGAGCACTGAACCATAAACACGGCTGAGCACAGAAGAACTGATGAACTGTGGTGCTGGAAAAGACTCGAGAGTCCTTGGACTGCAAGGAAATCAAACCAGTCCATCCTAAAGGAAATCAACCCTGAATATTCACTGAAAGGACTGATGCTGAAGCTCCAGTACTTTGGCCTCCTGAGGCAAAGAGCTGACTCACTGGAAAAGATCCCGATTCTGGGAAAGACTAGGGGCAGGAGGAGAACATGGTGACAAAGCATGAGATAGTGAGTTTGAGCGAACTCCAGGAGATACGGAAGGACAGGGAAACCTGGAGTGCTGCAGTCCTTGGGGTTGCAGGGTCAGACATGACTTAGTGACTAAACAACATTAAAAAAAAAAAAAGTTTGGGGTTTTATTGTTTGTTTGCTGGTTCCTTTTTGTTTTTTTTGTTTTGTTTTGTTTTTTTATAAAGAGCAGATATCAGTTTTTCTGCTGTTATTGTTCTGGTTGTCCGTTTGACTCACTTATTTCCTATTTTCCTAATAAATGCATTCTCTTCTCAATATTGCTTTGGCTTCACCCCACCAGAACTTCAATCTGGCACATGTGTAAGATCCTAGTATCTTTACCTAATTGTACAACATTTTGTTGCCAGTCTTCAAGATCCCTAACTTCGTCTTTAATCATATCTATTTGATTACCTAGCTGATCTTTTTAATCTTTCAAATTCAATAATCATAGCTTTACCTTCCATAAACTTTGTTGTTCTAAATCATCTTTTTCCTAGCAGACTACATTTAATGTGTGCATGCATGCTAAGTCGCTTCAGTCGTGTCAGACCCTTTGTGACCCCAGACTGTCGCCCACCAGGCTCCTCTGTGCATGGGATTCTCTAGGCAAGAACACTGGAGTGGGTTGCCCTGCTGTGCTCCATCGGCTCTTCCCAACCCAGAGCGGAGTCTCAGGGATCAAACCTGCATCTCTTCCATCTCCTTGCCATTGGCAGGCAGGTTCTGTACCAATAGTGCCACCTAAGAAGCCCTTATTTGATATATTTACACACCTCCTAAATTCCCGAGTGTGCTGACTCGTGCCTTTTCTTTCATCCTATTTGTTTTACTCAAATGTCCAACGATCCCTTGATATTCATTCATGCTGCTGCTAAGTTGCTTCAGTCGTGTCCGACTCTGTGCGACCCCATAGACGGCAGCCCACTAGGCTCCCTCATCCCTGGGATTCTCCAGGCAAGAACACAGGAGTGGGTTGCCATTTCCTTCTCCAGTGCATGAAAGTGAAAAGTGAAAGGGAAGTCGCTCAGTCGTGTCCGACTCTTCGCAACCCCATGGACTGCAGCCCACCAGGGTCCTCCATCCATGGGATTCTCCAGGCAAGAGTACTGGAGTGGGGTGCCATTGCCTTCTCCGTGATATTCATTCATACTTAAGATAAAAGACTGGGCCGATCCACAAGCGCACGTGAAGCAGGCTTCCTTTCTGGCATGAGGTCGTTCACGGAGAGGCTCAACCTCAGGGCTCTAGGCAAGAGTATAGGACGCATCAAATGATAGGCTTTCCTCCATGGTAGGGGAATGAGGACCAAGCAGCAGGCAGGTGGGGAGACAAAAACAAACCTGCCAAAACCAAGAAGTCTTGCCTCTGGTGTGAAGCATTTTAGCAGACACTGCCTACAGAAGGCTCAGGCTTCCTTCCCCAGCACCCTGTGTGTTGTGGGTGCCCACCGTGATTTTAAGCTCTGCTCCTCGCTCAGGTCCCTAAACCCACTTGGGAAACCCTCGCAAACAGGATGTTGACTTTCTCGAGAGCACAGTCTAAGTTCTTGGCTGGGGTGGAGAGTGGGGAGGGGTGTGGGGGGGTCACTGTTACAAATGGAATACTTTAATTTCCTGAATTTTGCTCCAGGGCTCTTCTCACTGGCAGTTGCTCGTCACTGTTAAGTTCTCCTTTTAATTCACCTTTGCACCTGTGTCTTATGATTTTTTATTTTTGTTTTTGCTTCCTTTTGTCAATCTACTCCCACCTGTTTTCAGTTTTCCAGGAATTCCTTATAACTTTTGGAGTTATGAAGGTTTGTTTTCCAGCTAGTTTTCCAGCAGTGGTAGAGATTTTTCTTAATGTCTATTTTGTCATCATCTTACAGAGTTTTTGGTGAGAGAGGAGCCTGATACATGTGTTCAGGCTACCATTTTACTCCAAAAACCTAGTTGATCCTCCTGAATTCCAAAATGAAACATTCCTATGTAATTTAATTTTATTCAGAGCACCCTAAAGCTAACACTTTGCTGGGAACTGAAAAAAAAAAATCATCGTTCTCAACTCCTACTTATTGGTGGAAGAAGAAAAAAAAAACAGATTTATGCCTTGTCTAGTTCATTAATAAAAACTGATTATAGCCTAGTTAAACAAGTTAAGCTCCATAAAAGAAGGGACATTTAAGCAGTATTTTTCACAGGGGAAAAAAACGAACGTATGTAAAAAATGTGATGAGAAAAGCAGTCCTAGAGAAAGAAATGCTAACTTCCCCAGATTTCAAATGCGAAGATTTACTCATTTCATTTAGAAGGAATCAAGAGCGTGATCCAATAAAAAAGCAGTTACAATAGATCGAAAAGCCACTGAGGAGGTAACAGTTTGATTTTTCAAACTGGATTCGATTTCTCTAAGAGTGTAAATCCCATATGTATTGCTTCTACAAATTATATCCACATAAAATGCCAAGTCAACAAGCATTTTGTAAGTATGCTACATAAATCTTTAAGAAAACAAAAGATGAAGAAAAGATGCAGCCATTTTTCTTTTAAAAATAAAAAGTCTGGAAGGAAAGAAAAATATACAAATATGAAAATTCATTTCCACATCGAGATCATGAAAGATACCAGGAGCTGTTTTAATATTAAATATCTCCCTTTTGAGTTCGTAGAGAATTGCTACAGGAATTCACAACTACAAAGTGGGAGGGAAGAGAAGATGATGCAAGCTGCTTTAAAAAAAAAAAAAAATCTGGTTGTATTAATAGAACTACTGGGACTAGACCAGAAAGCACACACTAGCTTCATACTTACTGGTTCCCTCTTGGCAAGGAAACTCCTGATGGCCTCATACAGAATTTTAAATACCTAGAAATTTCACATAAAAATCCAGGCTTCACTTGTCTACAACAATCAGGGCTCCACATTCACATGTAAAAGTAGTCAACTGGAGCCAGTGATAAGGACTGGCTCTGTAGGGAAAGAAAACAGAAAAGCCATGGTCTGGTGTCAGCACTTCCACCAGGGCTGATTTCAAGCTCCCACTGTGATAGTGAGGACGGGAGGAAGCCCACCAGGCGCATCCCAGGAACCAGCTCTGGCACAGCCGTGGCAGGAACTGGGTGAGGGGCTGCCCGCTGAAAGGGAGGAAGAGCTCTGTTCTCCAGGGGTCCCGTGGCCCTCCCCTCCCACACTTGGCTGCTTCAGGCGTCTGCGCTCTTCTGTCCCTTCACCCCCAGGAGTACTGCACCCAGACCACCACCACCACACACACACACACACACCCCCACCCACCCCTGTTTGGGTCTGTGTGTCCCACCTTACAGGAAGGACACTGATGAATCGGGGTGTGTGGAGAAGACAGCCACTTCACGTGATGGTGTGGAAGACTCCCAACAAAGAAGGGCTGCTAGTGCTGCCGATGTTTGGACAAGATGCTAATTGGGGCAAGGCTTCGCAAGGCACAGGAAGGGGAAGAGAGGATGGCGACGGAGGAACGAGGTAGGTGTCAAATGAAAAAAGGTCAGTGTTGATTTCAGCCAAGGATTTCTGACTCTGATATTTTCAATTTAATTGCAAATGACATTAAAATAGCTCAAAAACGTTTTTATGTGTATTGAGAAAAAGAAAGGATTTCTAAAGGTTGAAAAATATTCATTTAAAGTTAACATAATAAAGTAGTCTCAAGTGTCTTAAGAGCTATTAAGTGGAAGAATCTATTTCCAACAACCATTATGCTAGTTAACAGGCCATTATTTCCACCAGTGAGATCCATTGCTAACATTTCATATGCTAATTTGGTCAGATATAAAACCACAAGAATAGCAGAGACACTTGTAATCTGTTTTTGGAGGGCAGCCCTTCTGATTAAATGCCAGGTGCCCACCCTAGGAAGCACTTTGATGAAAGCTTCTGACGACACGTAGTGCGTGTCTTCAATAAACTCCTAATATATCCTGCCTATTGTTTCATGCAGCTTTTTAAAGTATAATAAAATGGGCTACTGAGGAATGACGTTTTCACTGCCACTATTCATGAAAGGCAAATAACTGAACGCACAAAACATTCGTAACTCCAACCTTCAGTGAAGTTAAGTCAGACAGAGAAAGAGAATTGTCGTATGATATCCCTTATGTAGGGTTTCCCTTGTGGCTCAGATGGTAAAGAACCCGCCTGCAATGCAGGAGACCCAAATTCGATCCTTGGGTCAGAAACATCCCTTGGAGAAAGGAATGGCTACCCAATCCCTTATATGGGGACTCTAAAAAGAAATGATAGATATGAACTTATTTACAAAACAAAACAGACTCACAAACTTAGAGAAGGCGCTTATGGTTACCGGCAGGGGGGGACAGTTAGGGAGTTTAGAATCGACAGGTTCACACTGCTGTGTTTAAACAGATAACCAACAAGGGCCTGCTGTACAGCACAGAGAACGGTGCTCAGTGTTGTGTGGTAGCCCCCGGAAGGGAGGGGAGCTTGGGGGAGAATGGACACAGGCACATGTACGGCCGAGCAGCTCTGCTCTGCACCAGGAAGTATCACAACACTGTTAATCGGCTGTACGCCAATATACAATTGAAAGCTTTCTAACAAACAAAAGGCAGTGAATTCAGTCTCCTTATTTTGAGAATCAAAAGGCATGGGAACATGAACCCAGAAAAGAAGACAGCTCTCCAGGACCAGTGGTTTCATCCCCTGGAGGACTATGCACCACCCAGCAACAGCTGACACCCAGTTATTAAGTGCTGGGGGTCGGGGGCTACAGTCCATGGGGTCGAAAGAGTGGGACACACCTTAGCAATTAAAACAAAACAACAACATTCTGATGATCACAGCAGCATGTGATTGCACATGAAGGTACTGAGGTAGGGGGGAGAAGTACCTCAAGCTTTTTTTTTTTTAATCTTAATTTAGGCATCCAAAGTCCTAAAGCTTCATTTTCCCCTCTGACACCTCCTACTCAGCTTACTGCAAAAGTTTTGCAAAGTCTACAGTATTACCGAGAGGGATTACCGAGGTACTCCGTTGACTCGGTACGTTTTCGGCAGTAATGGTGATAATTAGAGCGAACTCATTTTTGCTGGTGTTCAATAACTTAATTCCTTAGAGATGAGCCTTTACTCCCATGGTTACTTTATTATCTACAGATGTTTATTAGAGGCTGATCAGAAGCACCAAATGGTCCATGCTTGGAATATGAAGCAGAATGGAGAAGAAACTTCGCCTCGAACAAGTCTGGAAACTCACGCAGACCCACAAAACCTTAGGTTCTCAAGTCCAGCCTATTCCCTTACTCAGTGTCTCTGGACAGCGGTCACCTCGTCTCTGCCTGGCACTTCGGCAGTGAGGCATCCTGTTTCTTTGCAAGCAGCCCGTGTCAGCAAGAGCTGAGATTTGCCCCTTAAGCAGACCGAGGTACTCACAGGGAAAGAAAGCGCAGCGTACAGAGAAGTTCTGGGGTCGTCACCCATCCTCCACGCATGGCTGATCACAGCTACTAACACTCGGGAAATGCTGGTTCACTGGCTGGGAAGCCTTTTCCAAATGAAAACCTTCTTGCTGACTTATTGGTGGAGGGAGCATACACAGTTTTATTTTTAATCCACAGCTGTGTCTTCAATGCCTTCCACCTGAGGACACCCGAATAGAGGAACGAGAGGTTAGACTTCAGAGTCAGGCTCCCGAATTCAAACCTCAGCAGCGCCAAGACCAGCTAAGCATCCTTAGGCAAGCTATTTAGGCGCTGTATGGCTCTGTTTCCTTGTCTATAAAATGGGACTGAGCACAGTACCTCCTGAATAGGGCTCTTGTGAGAATGATAATGCAGTGACCCTGAAACTGAGGTCCACGGGCAAATGCTGGGGGGTCCGGGAGGAGTTTTCATTTGCACTGGTATTTCACTGAGAACACTTAAAAAAAAAAAAAAAAATCTGACATAAGCATATCCTGAATGAGACACCCACCGCTTATATAACCATAGTGCTGGCACACGATTTTGGTGACTTTTGTGTTTGCGTTTTTCCCCCTGGGTCTCATAAGAAAAGGACAGAAACAAGCCTAGTATGAAATGGAGGTCTCTGCACTAAAAGCAAACCGGTTTATGCCACCATAACATATGCAGGGAGATACTTTACAAGAGTTTGCAGAGATAAAGTGGCAGGGGAGCTGTGGCAAAGGATACACGGCAGGACGGGCAGGGTGACGTCAGAGGGACCGACCGCGGCTCACCAGTGCCGGGCGCCACACGCTAGCAGAGCTGGATTTATCGTCATCTACTGGATCGTGGCGAACTTTTATGGGCTACATTTAAATTATAGGTTCAAGTTCTGGCTATGAAGTTGTAAAAGAACTATACGCGTAAAGATTTTATGCCCAGTTTTATGCTTATGTATATTTAAGTCACGTTGTAATAAAGATAACCAAACTGTGGTTATGCAAGAGAATGTTCTTGTTCATAGGAAATACATACGTAAGTACTTATGTAAAGGGTAAAGAGGCATGATATCTGCCATTTGCTGTCAAAGTTTCAGTAAAAATAACCCACATATATGTGTGTGTGTACACATATACAAACACTACATACATACATACATACATATAGAGAGACAGAAGGAAATAGGACGAGAACTATAAACAACGGGGGGAGCTTCCCAGGTGGCGCTTCAGGTAAAGAACCCGCCTGCCCATGAAGGAGACGCGCGAGACCCAGGTTCCATCCCAGGGTTGCGAAGGTCCCCTGGAGGAGGAAGTGGCAATCCACGCCAGTATTCTTGCCTGGGAAATCCCAAAGGAGAGGAACCTGGCTGGTTACAGTCCAGGGGGCTGAGAAGAGTCAGACGCAACTGAGTACACATCCATGAACAACCGGAGAACCTGGTTAAAGGATCCTGATAGCCCAAGAATCACTTCATCTCACACCTAGAAGCATCCGGCCCCTCCTGGTTAAAGAGGCAGACCCAGAAGTCCCCGAGGAGTATTACTGGACCAGTGACTCAGTAACTCACACCTGGGGGGAGGGACCCATGCTGGGGAGGCAACTGCAGAATGCTTACCAACACTCCTTCCCTCCGGTCTCTGGAAATCATGGCCACAGGAAGTCCGGTCTTGGATACATGGTGTCTCTACAGGCGCTAGAGCACAAAGGCGCACAGCACACATGCAGTGACCAAGGCCGTCACCTTAGGCTGCAAAGGATCTGATCGGCGGGCTCCCCATCAGGGTCTACTGGGCAGTCTCAGTGGAGTCTGCTTTGGGGAAACAAGAGGGACCTAAACAGGCTTAACCGAAGGGGAGTGACCGCCTTCTTGAGCACTGACTTTAAAAATCAGAAGAGGACAGCCTTAGGCTATGGCAGCACTGCTTCTAAAGGGGCAGTCCTGTTCGCTCTGAGTGGGTGTGCCAAGGCCTCCAGGGCTCTTGACCGAGAACAATGTGATGACGTCACCCCGTCCAGCCGCACAAGGATTCCAGCTCCTCTGCACAGCCTTCATGCCCCAGCGGATAGTCAAAGCTCCCCAGGACAAGAACGGAGGAGCCAGAAGCAAGTTTATCCAAGGAAGGAGATAAAAAACCAAATCATGTTTTTTCACCTACAGGTCCCACCCAGTTCATTTGCAGATCCTCAATCAACATAATGAGTCATGACCCAATTTTTACTCAAAGTAAAATGCAAAGAAATACAGATAACTCAAGCTATAACTGTGCAAGAGTGAAGCTAAGAACTGTTTCATGAAGTTGTTCTATCAGTTATGTCAGTATGAGCCTGAGGGTCACAAGGTGAAAGCTTTTCTTCTTCTGGGCCGTGGCCAAAATGTTGGAAAGCCACGGTGTCAGGTGCAGACAGCAAAGACAAGAAGACGGGAGGAATGGAGAGAGAGAGAGGATGCAGGGCGTCTCTAGCTGCTCTGGGCACAGGAAGGCACCGCCTATGGCACCAGGATCTACACACATGGTGACCTGACCGGCAGGCAGTGCTGGCCACCCGGGAGGACAGAAGTCCATCGGAGAAGACAGAGTGCGAGCGCGACTCCTCTTTACCGTTAAATCGATAGGTTTACGATTTAACCTTTGACTAACCGCTGGGGCATGAAGGGTGTGCAGACGAGTTGGAATCCATGTGCTCACTTTGGTCGTGTCTGACTCTCGCCCTCCAGGCACCTCTGTCCATGGGATTCTCCAGGCAAGAACACTGGAGTGGGTAGCCATTTCCTCCTCCAGGGGATCTTCCCCACCCAGGATCAAACCAGAGTCTCATGTCTCCTGCGTTGCAGGCAGATTCTTTATGGCTGCGTCACCGGGGAAGCCCCAAACAGAACCCTGTTTGTTGTTTAGTCACTCAGTCATGTCTGACTCTTTGTGACCCCATGGATATCACCTGCCAGGCTCCTTGGTCCATGGGATTCCCCGGGCAAGAATACTGGAGTGGGTTGCCATTTCCTCTTCCAAACAGAATCTATACAATGCAAATGTCCACACATCTGGGGCATCAGTCCCCATGATAACAAAAAGCCAGTGCTCCCAGGAATGCTTTCCCTGGAAGGATAGCGGTAATTTATGCTTCATCAATTAGTCAGTGTTCAGTGACCTTCACCACACAAGGAGTCACTGAGTTTCTAGGAGCAGATGCAACAGCAACGCTGTGAAAGCCACCTTTTTTCCCTACCGCTCTCCGTGAGTCACTCATGCTAACCTCATTTGGCTTGTTCAGATCATATAAGTATTCGTTAGATGAAACAAAGGTACTGTCCCCGCCACCAGAATCCTCAAAAAGAAAGCTACACGCTCCTTAAAATTATTCCAGCCTAACTGAGGAAGTCAACAGATAAAAGAACTCATAATCAAGACACATAAAAACAAAATTACCAAAAAGAAAACATTCTGTACACATCATGGTGAAGTGCCCTGTCCCGGTACAGACACACCCAGGTGCTGTTACTAATATAAACATCGGTGCCTATGCGTCCTGTCCTCGAATTCTCTCCTCAAATTTTGACTCCTAAAAAATAGGCTTGGTAAAAGGTTGAGGTCCCAGGTGGTGCTACCGGTAAAGAACCCTCCTGCCAATGCAGGAGACGCAAGAGATGCGAGTTTGATGCCTGCGTCAAGAAGATCCTCTGGAGGAGGAAATGGCAACCCACTCCAGTCTTCTTGCCTGGGAAAACTGCAGTCCATGGAGTCGCAAAGAGTTGGACACGACCGAGCACACACTATTGTGTGTGCTCCCAGCACCAGTATTAATAATCTCTGCAAAGAGAGATTCTTCAAGCACATGGAAAATTGGCCATCGTGTTGCATTTTCATTAAGTACCTTCCAGGATTACTCAGGGTGCTGATTCAATCAATGTCTCATGAGCAGTGGAATAATTATTTTAAGTAAGCGTATTCCTTCTAGGCCATCCAGATAAGTAGCTATTGTGTTTCCACAAAACCACCATTTCACTATTGACTTTATCTCTGCAGTGTACGGTTAAGGTATTTCTTTGATTCTTCACTGGTAGACATAACGAAGCCTTAAGGCTATCAGGTATTAAGTACTCAGCTCCTAACAGATACTGTTCTCCTCCAAATGCTAAAACAATAGCATCTTCAAAAATGCCCAAGTCTCTGGCTCCCCAGCAGCAAAAGGAAAGAGAACCAGAGGTCACCCACATGAGCTGGAAACCTGATCTCTAGTAGTAGAACATTTTTCTGCTTGTAATAAGACACCCACATCAGATTACATACACAAGACTTTTTTTAAAGTTGAGGAGAATGTAAAGTATAAGAGCAACTTACAACAGAAGCTAAAACAGAATTAATCTAGGGCAGAGAGCGCTGAATCAGGCTGAAAAAGCTCAAATGGGTCTGAAGAAATCTACAGAAAGGCTGTGAACTTAATGCTCAGCTCTGTCTATAAACTGCCTGAATTTTCATGTCCTTACACTGCTAGGTAACAAAAAAATACAGTGAATTTCTGGTTCTTGGGCTCTGCTCTCTTGTGGGTGAAGTGCAGAGCACCATAGCAAAACAGTTTCTCAAAAACGCTGCCCATGTTAATAATAACGATTACAGACATCTTTCAACTTTCCCCCCCCCCACTTATCTTTAAATGTCAGAAGTGGTCCAGAGATGCTGAAACCATTACAGAAACCATTACAGAGGGGACCCCAGAACCACGCCAGCCCACTGTTAAACCAACTGGAGCCCAGAACAAAGTCTACCCTGTGATCCTTCTGACCTACACAGGCATCCATCCGTCCTCTTAAAGCACTAATACCGTGTTCATCGCAGGAGGAAGGTAAGAACTCCTCTCTCCCTTGGCAGCGTCCTTTGGTTTCTGTGAAAACAGCTCTCCCACGCTGTAGACACCGCAGACACATGGCGTCCACGTCACAAGCACGCCCAGTCTCCCCTGCTGAACATTTCACAGCCGCCAGAGTCAATGCAGAAATCGGTTCCTAAGCTCCATAAGAAGGGAATGGCTACCCACTCTAGCGTTCTTGCCTGGAGAATCCCACGGACAGACGAGCCTGGTGGGCTACACTCCAGGGGGTCGCAGAGAGTCGGACACGACTAGCGAGTGATGCAAGCTCCACGGAGGCAGGACTGCCCTTGCCCACCCAGAAATGCCCCTTATCTACAAGTACTGCTCACACAACTGTTCGCTATTCAGGCCTCCAGGCTGAGCAGACGGATCCTAAAGCTGGGCTCCGGGAGGGAACCCAAGAACGTAGTAGAGAAGGAGAAGGAACTCACCCTCTCTACACTCAGGACACAAAAGCCACTCCAAGGGCATCACTTATTTTTCATATGCACAAACACGATGGTGTTTTACTGATCCGAACTCAACATCACAAAACAGAGAAACTCAAAACATTGTCTTTTTTTTTTTTTTTAAAGCTTCTAAATTAGCTATAGTAATGTTTAAAGAAATCTGTAACCAGCTCTTCAAGTCAGTAACACTTGCTGCAATCTTAGCAGCATAAAGGGGTTTTTGTTGCTGTTGTTTCGATAAAAAGTCTACAACCTGAGCTGCCAGTGCGAAGCTCAATGTCCTTGGGAATGAGGCTTAACATCCCTGAGCTGCAGTTACTTAGGAAGGGATAGTTACAGGTGTACATTATGTCAGAGGCTGGGGAAAAAAACAAACTTCAACGGCTATTTCATGCAATCACTCATCTAAAGATGGTCGTGCGTGAGTGGCAGCGGAGGGGACGACGCTGCAGACGCTGTAATAACATAAAGGAGTAGATCAGGTCCCACCAGAGGGCCCCACGCAGCGCGCGCAGGACAGGGCAAGGCAGCGGCCCCAGGAGTTGAGGCTACGGCAAGCTCTGCACACACAGTAGCCCAGGTCATCTTCACAAAGACTTCAGAAGCAGCTCTTGCCATTTCCTGTGACTAGCGAGAGAGCTGAGGCTTAGACAAACAAAAGTCCTACCAGCGAGCAAAAAAGCAGATCTCACGTCTCAAGGAACGTGTGCTCCAGCCGCCAAACTTGTCGAGAACTAACCCAGAGAGTTGCTCCTCCTTCCACAACTTACCATGTATGAAAGTTCCACCTCAAAAAAATCTTTTGTTAGTAGCATTTCAGGGCTTAGAAAAAAGAACCCTCGACCTGGCTTCCACAGAAAACGGTCATTTCTGCAAATATCAACAGTGAACAATAGCATTTAAAAACAAAGGTGCCTGAGGAGGAGCAGGAAAATCGCTTTAACACAGTGGCAAGCAACCCTCCAACATCGGTGTTCTCCCCTCTCCCACCGCACCCCCAGTATGTGGGCATTCCCCACCCCAGTATGTGTCCTCTCTCAGCTGTACAGGTGGGATTTGCACGACTATTTCCAATTATACCCACACTTCCAATGACAGATGATTCTGGATGAGTCTTCACATCTCTAGTTCTCTGCTGGTCAATCAGTCTATTGACAAACACCTATTTATCGAAAGTTCTGGAGACACACGGAAGGAGCATCTCTACTCCACATCCCACTTAAGAGAATCTTTCGGAGGAAAGGACTTCCTGAGGTTAACAGCTGAAGCCCTAGAATCCAAAGATATCATTTACAAGACTGACATGTTCTGGCTCTTAAAAACAAAAATAAGGACGCCAAGCTGTTTGTCTCTGAAGAAAACAAGCCAGGCTCACAGCGTGCAGCCCCGAAACCATGTGGAGAAACACCTGATGTTACGACGTTGCAGGAGGCAAGGGGGGAGAGGAGCAAAGCACTTAGAATGGATTCCTGACTTACGTTTTTCGTCATCAGCGTGTACCAGCGATGCGGCCCTTGACAAGACATCCAATGGGGTCTCCATTCCTGGTTGGAGCCTAGAAGGGAAAAGAAGAATTTAAAAGGAATTTGAAAGATTCTTCTAGAATTCTGGCAGTTACCCATGAGATGGTGACTCCTCCATTAAATGCAGATCCCAAGGCTGAAGATGAAACTAATTCTGGCCCGGGATGAAAGCCAACAGACGCGGTTCGGGGACAGACAGAGAAAGGGGTTAAATTCCATTCTGTCCACTGAGCCAAACCGTGCCAATTCCAGGAAGCAGCTCAAGTCAGGACTAAAAGAAGGGAGGTTGTGAATATTCGTGCCCATGTTCTTTGTGCTTATAAATGTTTACATGTACGTATAACAGCAGGCCTGTCCAGACGTACCCAGTAAAATCACTTCTCAGAACAAAAGCTACTCTATGAGCACAGCATGACACCAGCAACAGTTTTGTTGCAGAGGTGGTGGTTGTTGGTTTGTTAGTTTTAGCAAAAATTACAACGACTGAATCGCTCTGTTCTTTTGCCTCCTGAGGTAAGAGACTCTACAAAGCTGTGGAGCTTAAAATATGCAATGGAGTCATGAAAATTGTGTGAATTCCACTGGTGAGTTAAATGGCATTTTAAGTCCAAAAGGGATCTTTATTCTAAAATGTCATTATTTTGTAGCGATCACTGCCACCTATCATGCTTTTTAATAAAACTTGGATTTTTATTTTTAATTCTGTTTTCTTAAATTACAGCACAGCTATAAAAGCAAACACTGAAGAAGAGCTGAAGGTGGTGGAAAACCTAGAAAAATTCCTGTTTGAGATTATTTAAAAATATATGCACACACACGCATGCACTCACAAACAGTTATTAGGAAAATGGATCCTGTCAGTTCAACTGAGAAAAAATACCTGAAGTGCACCCTTTAGATACACTCAGCATTTATTCAGCATTCTTCAGCCTTTACTGAGTACCTACTGTGTATGTGGTCATGTACTGATGTGAGAGTTGAACCATAAAGAAGGCTGAGTGCCAAAGAATTGATGCTTTTGAACTGTGGTGTTGGAGAACACTCTTGAGAGTCCCTCAGACAGCAAGGAGATCCAACCAGTCAATCCTAAAGGAAATCAACCCTGAATATTCATTGAAAGGACTGAAGCTGCAGCTCCAATACTTTGGCCACCTGATGCAAAGAACCAACTCATTTGAAAAGACCCCGATGCTAGGAAAGACTGAAGGCAAAAGAAGCGGGCAGCAGAGGATTAGATGGTTAGATAGCATCAGTGACTCAACGGATATGAATTTGAGCAAACTCTGGGAGATGGCAAAGGACAGGGATGCCTGACGTGCTGCAGTCCATGGGGTCGAAAAGAGCCGGACACGGCTTAAAGACTGAGCAAAACTGTATGGGCTGGTACTAGGCAGAGCAGAGCAGCTTTGTTTCACAGTATTCATACGTCAGGCCTCAAAAAAAACCATACGCTCTTGATCCTGCAATGTGACTTCATTCAATAAACTTTATTGACTACGTACCAAGGCAGGAAAAATAAACAGAGCCCAGCAGTTGGCTTCAAAGAGCTTTCAATTTATACAGTAGACATGCCAACAAGAAAGCTAGTTTAAGGCAGAGTTTTTCCCCCAAGTGTTTCACTGGATGTTCATATTTTGTGAGGAAAATTTTTTTTCTACGATAAATAAGTTTGGGAAACACCAGAATAAACCACATCAAGCGATTTCTTTTCCTTCTTGGGCTTTTGATGGGTTGCTGTGCCTTCTGCACGGGCGGAGGTGGTAGGGAGGGCAGTCCTATATCCTTGAAATCTCTCAAATTTCACTGGCCCTTCTTTCACCCTGAAACACCTCTTAGGGGATACTTAGGGAAGTCAAGGATTAGGAAGAAATGTGCTAAGTGCCAAAACAGTGCTACTGAAAAAAAAAAAAAATCCTGTAGAAATTCCAACAAATTTTGAAAGGCTTTGTGGAGAAAACAGAAGGTGAGGTGAGCCTCTGAAGAATGAACATACAAGTACAGAAGGGAAGGACAGAAGCGGAACGCACTGAAGAACCAGCGGCCAAATCAGCAAGATGAGCGGTGTGGGGCCAGGAAGTGAGCGAGGATGGAGATCTGGACTGACGCCACGTCACTGGGGGACAGAGGTCTTTCACGGGATTTGGGCTGGATTTTGTGTCAATGAACAACCCACTGAAATCTCTGAGCCGAGCAATGAGTTGGCCATCGATGTGCTATTCCAGGAAAGTTATCCTGGTAGCAGCTTACAGACACAATCTGCAGAACAGAAAGCTGAAGGCAGGGGATGATCTGATGTGATGGGCAGAGAGCAATGAATGGGGCTTCCCTGGTGGCTCAGATGGTAAAGACTCTGCCTACGTTTCAGGAGACTCGGATTCAATTCCTGGGTCAGGAAGATCCCCCGGAGGAGAAAATGGCAACCTAATCCAGTCTCAACATGAAAGAGGCGAGTCCAAGAAGGCTCTGAGAGGCAGGGAGGACACGTAAATAGTAAATTTCTTCTTTTTCAGAGACAAGGAGGGAGCAAGTAAACTCAGAGGCACTCGAGAGAAAAATGAATGACACGCACAGTCCTCATGTTTCTTATAGGATAGAAAAGATCACCTCCAGAGTTAAGAATCGGGAACTTGCTCAAAGGTGGAGAAAATGAAAGTCTGGGACACACTGACAGGAAAAGGCTTGCTGAACGCACGAAAACTCAGTTACTCTGTTCACCCAAGCCAGCTCCCTATTCAGGAAAGATGTGAGTTGCAAGTCTTTTATTTTGATTAAGTAAATGCTGATAAGCAGTCTACTCTGTAGGTCGGTATTTAGGCTCACAATTCCTAAATTAATTGCTTCAGTAAGCTGAAGGACAACTCTTTCAAAATTCTAAACACCCAAAGATACATGTTAACATATGCCTCTTACACAAAGTATTTGCCCAGAGGCAAAATATCGAAGCATAGAGATACCAAAGGACACAGAGAAGTAGGTCCAGAATTCAAGCATGCGGAAGAGCAGATATTTAAGCTTATTCTTCCCAAGTGATTTAGGTTCAAAGCAGGTAGATAAGAAATTAGGTGCTTTAAAGGTCCCCTATGAAGCACCTGCCATCTGCTGCAATCTTATTAATGCCACCAACCAACTTTTATTACACAACTATTGAGTTCAGCAGACAGGTCACAGAGGAACAGAAGAGATCACGCCTGCTTTTAAGACGTTACAACCTAGTTCGTGAAGTACATGGAACAGGGTAACAAAAGGCAAAATTTAACAGTAAAATGTGTAGTGTGGGATAAAAGAGAGATCATTGTCAGCTCAAGTGTTTACCCCGTGAACACGTTTGTGTGTGTGTGTGCGCTTTAAAAAGCCACTTCAAAGGTTTCCTTCCCATCCCTCTCCCTTGGGCGGTCTCTCCTCGCAGACCTCTCCCAGCCTCCTGGATCACACGGTCTGAATACTTCCTGAGTGTGAGTACCCTGATCCTTACGTGTACGGTCCTGTTGGACCCACAGCCTGAGGGAAGGCACAGCGGAGGAATGAGAATCAGGGAGGGAGACGAATCAGCCCGGTCAGGACTGGGAGTCTCGTCGGGGAGCAGCAGCAAAGTCTGGGAAGCACGATGTGGGTGGAGGCCCAGGAGGGAGCCCATGGCTGGCTAGACCGGTTTCCACTCACTGGAGCAGGCAACCAGCGGGCAGTGGTGAGCCCCTGAGCGGGCTGGGGGAGTAGGGTCAGGGATGCTACGGTTTAGCAGGTGACGGGAGGATGGTGTGACCGGAAGGGGTGCAGTCAGGAGTCACTGGTGGGCCAGAGGGCAGGCTTCTGTGGGAACCAGGTGTGAGATAAGGATGACAGGGGACACAGCAGGGAGATGAGGACCAAGGACCAGGCATTATGCAGGCACAGAAGACCTCAGCAAGGAAAGGCGGAAGATAACAGTCAAACAAAACAGACATCTGAAATTTACATCTCAGACAACATCCACAGCCCAGGACACCCAGTAAAACGTGTGAGTAACGTGGCGGGGAGACTATGGCTACAGTATTTGAGAGAGGGTCACACCCCACTGGAAATGAGCATGATAGCACCGTAGGGACTGGAGAGCGGACTCTCTGGGGCCAGGGGGTCACTAACCCTGTGAGTTGGCCAGGGCTCAGCCACTTCCTACCTGTGTGACCTGAGAAGTTGCTCTACATCTGTGTCCTCACCTGTAAAACAGGGACGCTGATATTTCCTGCCTCACAGAGTGTTAGGAGAAGTGAAAGGGCTTTTCGTGTATTAAAATAACTATTTGTCAAAACATACGTGAACAGGGGACTTCCTTGATGGTCCAAGGGTTAAGAATCCGCAGCGTGATGCAGGCAACACCGGTTTGATCCCTGGTCGGACCGCTAACCCACGTGCCTTCATTCCTGAACCCAAGTGCCACAACTGGAGAGTCCACGTGCGTCAACGAGAGACCCCTCATGATGCAACTCAGACCCAATGAAGTCAAATTAACAGTTTTTAAAAGACTGCATATGCATTGAAAATATAAATATGAACATAATAAACTGCAAATAATGCTAAATGCACCAGAAAAAGGGCACTGGCCACTACTTGAGACAGAGAAGATTTCTCTGGGATGAGAGACCCACAGGATGAGAGCCGTTAGGCTTGGGACGGGGAGGCAGGGGACAGGCCAAGCTGACCCTGTGGACGCAGGGGGCTGCTGTGATCACGGCAATGCGGGACGTTGGCATGGGCCAGGTCACTCGTCCTCTGCGGGGTGTGACAGAGCTGAGATCTTATTCCTAGGGGAAAGTCCTTGAATGGTCTGAAGTTTTAAACAGTGGAGAGACGAGTCTGGTTTATTTTATATCCTTTATGAACCCATAAATCACCTACGAGCTTTTGCAAAAGATTACGCGGCATCCGGAAAATTAATCTAAGTACCCACCAGTGAAGTGTTCCCATTTCCGTGATGGGTTTTACAGCAAAACGATAACCAAAAACACAATCACTTGAAACGCGGACACCCGGAAGACAGTAATAACCGCATTAAAGGGAGAGGAATGTCCTTCTACATAAAGACATGAAGTCCATCTACAAGGGATCTGCTGCCCTGCAACCCATTTCTGGTCCACTCCATTCACCCTTTTCTGTGTGTGCTTGTTGTCAATTGTGAACATACCTCATCGTGAGGAGAACAAATACTTTGTTCTCCACACCCCCCCCCAAGGAAATGGTATTTTCTCTGCCAGCCCATATTCCTTTTCTGAGACTTCCTTACCCCCAATAATACATTCTTTCAACTTATTGTGAAGAATTAAGAAAAGGTATCAATGAGGGGCTTCCCACATGGCTCAGTGGTAAAGAATTCGCCCGCCAATTCAGGAGATGCAGGTTTGATCCCTGGGTCGGGAAGATCCCCTGGAGGAGCGAACGGCAACCCACTCCAGTATTCCTGCATGGGAAATCCCATGGACAGAGGAGCCTGGGGGGTCCATGCGGTCGTAAGAGTTGGACATGACTTGGCGACTAAACCACCATCACCACGAGTCTCGGCTAAAGGTGGAAACTGGTGAAGGTGGGGAGAGGCTCAGTCAAACCCCCCGATGTTCCTGCCACGCCGTCACTTGGCCAAAACCCCGAAACAGGAAGACATCACTCTCCTGGGACCCTGATGGCACGTCTAGCTCCCAGATGCACACTCTTCAGTATCGCGAATCCCTGCTGGCCTTGTCCCATCCTCACTCCATCAGGACCACTTCCTGAGCTCATTGAGCTCAACCTCAGCTAATAAACACAATGGTAGGCCAAGCCTACAGCATGAAGGATCTCACCACGGCAGCAGGTGTGCGGCCGCTGGGACCCTCCAGAAGTCAGAGGCTTTCACTGGGTGTCTCCTGTCTGCTAAACACTGTAGAGACTACAGAAAAGGCAACATGAAGCCGCTGCTCCAGCAGCAACCTGCACTGAAGGTGGAGCACTCTGCGGTCGATGTGGCTGGCCGTGCAGCTCAGTGAGGCTGACTGAAATGAAATTTCAGACCGAATCGCCACCAGATTCTGGTGACCACACGCAGGCAGAGCTTCAGGCACGTCAAGCAGACGTGAATTCACCTCTTGGCTGTTTCTCCACCACAGTGTGTCCAACTGGGGCCCAGTAACTTCGGGCAACACATGCATTCTTTCTGTTAACATTCAATTCGCAGATCTGTGCCTCTGGTTTTCTTGCTAGAAGCCTCTCTCATTCGTGTAACGCTGTTTCCTTCTTGCGCTTTACCATCTGTTAAATTAGTGGAACAGGGATTTCAGCATCAGGAAACCTAAGTCTGAGCCCTATATTTCAATACATTTACTTACTCAGCCTCGGAGAAGGCAATGGCATCCCACTCCAGTACTCTTGCCTGGAAAATTCATGGACAGAGGAGCCTGGTAGGCTGCAGTCCATGGGGTCGCTAAAAGTCAGACACGACTGAGCGACTTCACTTTCACTTTTCTCTTTCATGCACTGGAGAAGGAAATGGCAACCCACTCCAGTATTCTTGCCTGGAGAATCCCAGGGACTGGGGAGCCTGGTGGGCTGCCGTCTATGGGGTCACACAGAGTCGGACACGACTGAGGTGACTTAGCATAGCACTTACTCAGCCTATGATGTTCCATACTTCAAGTGCCTAGCACCAATTGCGGGGGTCATTTAACCTCTCTATCCACCTTTGCTCACTTAAAACTTAACAAGGCTGCCTACTTCATAAGGTCACAAGCTTGGCATGTGGGTTAAATGATATAAGATAATTGAAAATGCCCACTGAATGGAATTAAATAACAATGTAACTGAAAATGCCCAGTGAATGGAATTAAATGATACAACCTCATAACTGAAAATGCCCAGTAAAGGCAAGTGAGCACTATCTCGGCATTGTCACAGATGACACCTCACAGCTGTGCTTTTCATGACACACTCACACACATTACCTCACTGATTCTCACCGTGAGTTGGCCAAATAGATTATAGCTTTCTACAGATGAAAAACCAAGGTGCTAAGAATGTAAGCTGACTTCCTAAAGAAGCTAACTCTAAAATCCAAGTCTCCTGACTCACCATCCAATGCTTTTGCTACTAATTCTTCAGCTAATTTTCATCAAGACTTTTTGGAGAGAAAGCAGTGTTTTAGCTTAAATTATCTGACAAAACACACAATCAAAACCAAAAATAAAGAATACCTTCTGGCAAGCCTTCTAGCCCTGTGCTCTTTCCCCCATACCTTGAGATGTATACAAGGAACCATCTGATAATTTCTGGAGAAAGCAAAGGAGGCAAGCCCTCCCCTCCTGGGAACACGAAAACCAGGATGTATTTCACTTCCTCTGAATAGAGAGAAGCAGAGTCCCATGAACAGTAACCAAGGCAGGTAAGAAGATTCTCGCACCAAGTCGGCCGGGCAGAGTTGGGCAGATGACCCTGGCAGCAATGCCAAAGGATTCTTGGGACTCCAGCTGCACAGGAATTAACCTAAGCCCTGAGGACTTCAAACTCCAAGAACAGGTTCAGTATCAGGAAGGTCGGTTTCCACTTAGTCATGCTCAACACAACCTGCTATTAAACTACAAGGGATAACTCTGAAGGTTCAGTAAATGATATCTGAAAAATTTCACATTGCTGTTTGTAGTTCTTACAACATTAAATTGTATGCCACACTCCCAAACAGAAAGCCAGTCTTTATTCATAATACTCTCTCAATGGTCATACCTCCAAAGACAGAGTATAAATAGATGGATCCTTTGCTTGTCCAGCTTCTCTTATCAGGACGTGTCCTGGGCCTGAGTTACGGACCTGTCTTCCCGAAATGTATACATATACAATGTGAGAAGGACTTGCCTCACTTCCCCTTGTATCCAACTCCTTACTTCTACACAGAATGTTTTCTGAAAATTCATTTGACGGTTGAATGTCTGAAATATAAACAATACTTCTAGGAGTTCTATGCTTATTTCCAGGGAATTAAAAACATATTTGTTTAAGGCCCCTAGTATGGCTTCTTTTGGGCTTCCCTGGTGGCTCAGAGGGTAAAGCGTCTGCGTGCAATGCAGGGGACGTGGGTTCGATCCCTGGGTCAGGCCGATCCCCTGGAGAAGGAAATGGCAACCCACTCCAGTACTCTTGCCTGGAAAATCCCATGGACAGAGAAGCCTGGTAGACTACAGTCCATGGGATCACAAAGAGTCAGACACGACTGAGCGACTTCACTTCACTTCTGGCTTCTTTCAGGGGATAAGCCCCAGGATGAGAAACAGCTCTGTTGGTGCTGCTCCCCTTGTTCTAGAAAACTAAGTTAGTACAGGTGTGTATACCTCCTATAAGGCTTTAACGTGTCCCCCTCCCTCACCCCGTGAAAGCTCAATAGGGCAGATCCATAGGCTGGGCGGCCTCCAATCTCTTTCTCCCCATGTGGGACATCTCAGGTATCAGGAACCAGGATCAGGTGCCTGCCATCAATTCAGTTCTGTCTCCTGATCATCCGTACCTCCCATCACGTCATCAACACAGTCAGCTGGGCTGAATCACAGGTACCACTCTGGATGGAAATCTTTGCATGAGCACTCAACTCAACCATCTTAGCTTTTCTGATACTAAAGTGGTCCGAGGCTTGAGTCTACGGGCATCCTCAGCAATGCCCCTCCCCCGCCCCGGGGGTGGGTGTGATATTTCGTCACTTTGATGATTCTGGTGACAAACTGCCCAACAATAACTAAAATCCTCAGCTACTATAATACAGTTTGGCATCAGTGTCAGCTGTGCAAACACATGGACAGTATGAAGGCGACCATGCGCCTGTTGAGGGCCACCTATATGACTTACAGCTTCGAAACCAAACGCAGATTATCGTGTATTTCACACCCTTTGGGTGAAGCTGCTCAATGCCAGTGCAAAATTCTTACTGCTGGCGGAAGTTCACCCAGCTCCACAAAATACCCACTGGAAGATGCCTGTATGGGGGGGCCCACACTAACACCACCGTGTCTAAGGAGGGAAAATGAAATTTCAAATCTGGACTTTTTGAGTAAACTACCAATTACCACGATTTTCAACATGGCTGTCAAATAAAACCAGGGATTAGCTTTTCTTTTCTCATATTTAGGCTACTGTGAACCTATTTTCGACACCTCGGCCTTCCACAGCACCTCATAGGCATTTTCAGTTTACTCTGGACATGCTTGTTCTTGTCACTTGTTTGCCTAGGATACTGAGAATCTCCTATTCAGAAGTACTAACAGGTCCTCTTAGGGATCTGTCACCCCCAGGAATGAGTGACGTGACCTACATTACAGCCCAAGTTGGCAAACTTCCCACAATACCCAGGTCGAGCTCCCCACTGCACCAAAATTTCCACTCCCCACCTATCAGCAGCCTAGAAAAGTCTTCTGACCCATAACACGTTGCATCACTAGAAAGGCCTTTCCTTATCTGCATCATTAAATATGGTCAGTTCTCATCATTTGCCATCGACATGTTCTGTAAAGCCTCTGAGAACTCTTAAGTTAGTGAATGCTGAACCCCTGTGCCTAGGATGAAACTGCCTCAAGTACTGATTTGGGGCTGCAAATCAATTTTACTGAGGAGACAAATTCACAAATACAGAAATCCATGAATAATGAGGATCAACTGTATCCAGTTATCAGGCCTCAGACACCTGCAAACACTGATTTTTCTGATTTCAGCACCACCTGCAAACACGCCTTCCTTCCCTACCACGCCAGTTTATATTATTAACATTTGGCAGTTTGATTTCTAAGTTGTTGGGTTTTTATCTGTTTTAATGTGGACAGATCCTAAATGGCTAGAGACTGATCAGTCGTATCCCCTTTTCTCTTAAGCTCACACAGAGAGACTTCAGAGAGGCTCCCTAAAAGAATCACAAACGTGCCTCAGTCAACATACCTGGCAGAAACTTAACCCCCACCCCCCCACCAAAAAAAAAAACACACACACACACACAAAACAAACTCTTTCACCAGGTTCTTATAGCTGCAACAGCTTATCTAACACAATCAAGGAACAGGCAAATTGGTATGTTAACACTGCCACACAGTGTCATGATTTTAGTTACATTAGCATTTTCCCAGTGTATTTGACTTCTACCTCCTAAACTTATGGCAACTCATTTTTAAGTCATACTCAAGTCTGGAAAGCAGCTTTTATTATGAGTATTTTACTTACGATTTAATTAAGGCAAACTGAAAGTAGCACGGCAAAATTACGGAGGAGAGACACTTGGAACAAACACAAAGTACAATCTTCCTTAGGATTTGTTTTGGCAACCACCAGAAGATGATGACAAGGCCGGCTCCCTAAGGAGTGAAAAGGAATTTCCCACTATGGAACTCTTACCAAACAGACCATTAGAAAGAAAAAGGGTTCATTCCAAAGATAGGGTTTTGTAAGAGAGGTTAAAATCTTTACAAGGTAGAGTGGTAGTTCTAAATCAGCAGGGAGAAGTTGCAACAACGGTGTTTATGAAGCTCTTTGAAGTCTTCAAAGACTTTTATAAATAGCATAACACAAAATATTTTTCAAAGCACACTATTCCCTGTAATTCCTGAAACTGATATATCAGAACAGATTTTATCACGCTCTTACAGAGGAAAATGAAGCGCAAACTGTTAACTAGCAGGAAATTTTTCTGGTCACAAAACTGAGTAGGTGACAAGGATAAGACTTGAACTCAAGTCTCCAGAAGTACGCCCGGGGGAGTTGTTTTTACTACAACATTCACAGTTTTGGAATGCAGTTCATGGTTATTTATAGCAGAATTATCTTAATTGTATTGTGTTTTGGTCAACATAAAAATTAGTTTGCATTCTCTTCCAAATGGAAAGCAAAGGCTGGCGGCCCAGAAGTGTGAGAAAACAGTGGCCAGGGAAATCAGCCTGGGATTAAACCACTGCCAAAGTCAAAGAACAAATTGAGGGGGTTACATCATTTCTACTAGGAGGGAGATGACTTTTCAGCCAGATGCAACAGGAAACACAACACACACACACACACAATTGTCCAGAGTACAGACAACAAACTTCTAAGTATTTCCTAACCCATTATTTAAATGAGAGCACTGAGATTGAGAGACAGACGATAGATAACTTGTTCCAAGAACACGCCCCATCCCAGGACAGCCTTGAGACGCTGACCCCTCAGCGCTCTTTAAACGACCCACGCTACTCCCCGCAGGCTCATGCGCAGACTTCATCAGCTCCAAGCAGGAAACAATGAACATTACAAGTCTGTGGACTCTGACGCCAGAGAAAGAGTTAAAGTTTTTGGTATGCTAAAATGGAACGCAAAACTGACCTTCCAATACTAATAGAAGTAACACTTGTTGCCTTTGTCTTTGAATGTTCAGAGGAAACAGATGCGAGCCTTCGTTTTCATCAAAGTAGGCTTGAGTTTGAAAAAAGTCAAACTACAGGAGACAGTACCTTTCGAATACGGGGGCAACCAGCTGCTGGTAGAAACTAGAAGACCCGCCTCCGCCCCCGCCCCCCAGGCTCCTGGTTCTTATTAACCGCAGAGAAGGAAATACAACTAGCAAACCCACAGCACCAATGATCAAAGTGAAACTGATTGGGGGAAAAAAATCACCTGGTTTAAACAAACGAACAGTTGCCGTTAGCGCGCGTAAAGACTAATAGCCCCAGCAAGTACTGTCATCCTTAACCTAAGATATTTAAAGGTCTCCGAGTGATGAATAAAAGGAGACTTTAAGCAAAACAAAAACGAAAAGACCTTTGCTTTGCGGCGAGGCCTGCATTCGCTGCAGCAAGAGTGTGCCGTGTTGTTTTGGGGAGGGGGCAGGAAGTATACAGAGAGGAAGAGCCGGTCCCGGCTGCCCAGCTCTGCGATCCCGCCCCACAACCGTCCTTAGCCGCCGGCCACGACCATGGGGCTGTAGGGCGCTGGCCGCCGCCTCGCCGCCGACTCCCAAAACACCTTCCACTCCAGACGCTAGAGCTCTCCCTCCGGGAGCCTCGAAGTGCCCCGCAAGAACAAGCCGCCTCGTCCTTCCAGGAGGACGCCCCCGTTCCGCTCCGAGTCAGCCCATCCCTGATTTCCCCGCAAGCCAACCCTCACCCGGCCCGGTTCTCCCGCACTCACCGCCGGGCGGCTCCCTGCGCGCCCACCTCGGGCCGGCCGGGCCCCGCTGGGGGCAGAGGCAGGGGCGCGACCGCGGGGCGCACTCCGGGGGTGCGCCCACGCGCAGGCGCCTTCGCGCCCGCGCTCCGCACTGACCCCGGCCGCTCCGCACACCCAAACGCACACGCGGGCGGCGCGCGCCTAGAGCCGGCTCGGCGGCGGACGCGAGCGCGGGAGCGCGAGGAATCCCTGGAATGAGGCGCCGCCCGCCCTCGCCCGGGCTCTGCCGGGCTCCAAGGGGCCCGCCAAGGCCACGCCCCCGGGCCCGCCCCCAGCGCCTGGCAGGTGGGGCGCCGGCCCAGGTGAGCCGTCCGGGAGGCGGGGGCGGGGCCTGGCGCGCCCCGGAGAGGCTCCTCTCCCCCCCGCCCTCCGCCGCGCGCCCAGAGGCAGCTTGCGCCTCCCCGGCGGGTGCCCACGCGCTCGGGCGGCCAACGTCCGCCGGGGGCCGGGGCGGCGCGCGACCCCGGGGAGTGCGTGGAGCCGGCGCGCAGCGCGCGCTGGGTACCAGCCTCTGACACACACCGGACTCCAAAGGCCCAGGGAGCGGGAACGCAGAAAACCCTCCCATGCGCGCCCAGGTGCCCGCCACTGCGGGCCAGCACCCCCACACACACGCACACAGTAAGGTCTCCCACCTGGTGGACACCGCAGTCGTGACCACGACGACCACACTGGAGGCCGACTCCGTACCCGCCGCCCCTTTACTTCCCAGGCGCACGACCGCCATGCAGCCGGCCGAGTGCCCGCGGACTCGAGCAGGACCTGAGGCACCTCCGCCGCCCTCGGCTCCAGACCCGCGCGCGCCCCCGCCTCTCGCACCGACCGGCTCGCCTAGCTGCCCGCGCGCAAGGGAGCCCGGGGGTCGGCGTCCACGCCGGCACAGCTGCCCGAGCGCCGCGCACGCCGGCGCCTCCCGGGCTCCGCGCTCTACCGGCCGCCGACCTGGGGCGCTGCCTCGCCGGCTCGTTACCCGCGCACACACACACACACACACACACACACACACCCAGCCGCTCAGCCCGGACGGGCCGGCCGCCGCGCGTACCTGAAGGGACAGGTCGCCCTTGCTCGGGGAGGCGTGTGCTCAGGTGCTCCGGTGATTAGAACGGCCGCTGCAGTCCAGGGCTCTCAGACGCCGCTCGGCTCCCTCCCATTACAGCATGTTACACCGCACACTCACACACACACACACACACACACCCCGGGCGCACGGCAGCGTCTTTCCTCCCCCTCCCGCGCCCGGAGGAGGAAGTCCTAGAAAATGAAAACAGTGTGGAAGGGAGGGAACCGAGGAGGAAGGCAGAGGGATCCGAGGCCGAGCCCCCTCCGGCCGCTCACGCCCCAGTGTTTGCTGTGTTTGGCAAACTCCCCGGAGTCCTCCACCGGGTCGGCTCCGAAACGTGCCGAGGGAGGGGCGTGGAGGAGGAGGAGGTAAAACGTTTCCAATTGGTGCAGGTTCTGATTACAGCAGCAGCGCAGACATGTGACCGCGAAAAGAAAAGCCCTGTCTTTAATTTTTTCCTGTCATTCTCCGGGGACTTCGGGGTTGGGGGTAGGAGGGGTGGAGGCCTGAGCCTCCCCGGGGTACCTCCCCCAACCCGGGCCGCCCTTGCCCCATTGTTTTCGCGGACTGCCACAATGAAGAAAACATTTGCTTAACGTATCCAGCCGCTAACTTCATAAAATAAATAGTCAGGGACTGGACTTCCTCTGGTTTGCTTTAAATGGCTTCGTGGTGCCCGTGCCTTCTGGCTGTTCTCAAACCTCAGTCATTATGGGGAGCTCCTACTATAGAGCTTGCCCTGGGAAGAGGGCTCCGCTGAGAGGGAATGATAACAAAAACAAATGCCAGCTTACATTAACACTGGAGGGAAATGCTTTGCAGGTTTCAAACTGTTTTTCCATCTCTTACCTCATCCAGTTATATCAGGCCCCAGCCTAATATCTCACTTGATCTTAGCCCCCGTTGGGGAGGCAGGACAGGTATTAATAGTCCCATGTTACAGTGAGATTGCCCCGGTGTTTATGCGCTCAGTCCTGTGGGACTCTTTGCGACCCTTTGGACTGTAGCCCACCCAGCTCCTCTGTCCATGGAATTTTTCAGGCAAGAACACTGGAGTGGGTTGCTATTTCCTTCTCCAGGGGATCTTCCTAACCAAGGGATCGAACCCATGTCTCCTGTGTCTCCTGTATTGCAGGCAGATTCTTAATCCACTGAGCCACCAGGGACCTAAACAGTGTGGAAGCACTGCCTGAACCAGAGTCAGGGTCTTGCATCCACTCTGTGAAATGCATCTCCTCCTGTCCACACAGGGCTAATGGACATAGGATGACCCAGGTGACAGTCTGACCCAAGCATAGCTGTGCCTGTTTTCCTGGTTTCCAGATGTAAATGCACAGATTAAAGCTTGGGAAGGCTCCTGGTCTTCTCGAAGATTCTTTTTTTTTTTTCTTTAAGACTCCATTTTAGTTCACCAGTAGTCTCAGACTAGGAAGACATAAGATCTTGAGAAAGATCATAAAGAGGAGGTTTTCATCCTGTCAGATTAGGAAGGGTGAGGACTGCTGGAGCAGATCTGGGGAAGTGTGACAGTGAAGAAGTCACTCTGGATTTGAAGAGACCTGGATTTGAACCCAAACCCCACCTCTATTAGTTCTAGAACTCTGGGCATGTCGTCAAGCCATTTTCTCATCTGTAAAAGACACAATTCTTAACTTGAAGAGCTGTTGCATGGACTAAAGAGCAGGCAGAAGATTCAATGAACATTCACATCTCTCCCCGGCTCTCTTCCTTAAATCTAGTCTTGCTGGGGTACCGCAGTCGTGGAGGAAGAGGGCAATGATTTGTCCAGATAAGGCACATGAGTCATGACAACAGTCACCATGCAACTGCACATGTGTAAAACAGCTCTGGGGCTTACAAAGTGTCCCCACATATCATTATCTCATTTGGTCTGTATGACAACCCTGCCAGTTGTGTGCTGCTAAATGATTTCTGTTTTGGGTCAGTGTGGAGGTCCTAAAGCTGCCTCTTTAATTTCCATCACTGCTTGGAGGGAGCCTTACTCTGCAGATAAAGCATGGGGACAGAAGGCCTTTTCTCATGGAGGTGACCGGTCTTCGACCTTCCCAAGGATTAATCTCACAGCCTGCCTTACATCAGCGTTCGGGCAACTGCCCTGGCCACGTCTCAGCAGGGCGGTTTCAGTCTGAATGTCTTGGTCATGCCGATGAGCGACACACTCAAGGTGCTGTCAGACAGGGAGAAGGAAGTGCACTGGAGGTGTGAAGTGCCACACGCGGACTATCCACACATGGGAACATAGACGGCAGCCTCGACCGGTGACTTACAGTGGCCTGCAGCGATAGAAACGAATCCTGACAGTAGTCGGTGAAAAAGGCAAGTTCCCAAAGATTACACACTGCATAACATCCTACTTGTAATGTTACACATAGCATGAAGAATAATTACAGCCGTGCCTTCACCTGCAATAAAACTATGTAAGACAGAAGTGAGGGGAGGATGATGAGAAGATTCAGAATGACGGTTACCAGGGGAGGAGCCCTGCGAGGGGTGGATGGTGGGAGGGAACCACGGGTTAGATACAAGTCATTGTCAAAGTCTTAGTTTTTGGTTGGTGAGTTCACGGGTTCACTATTAAAATTAACTACTTAAAAAAAATAACTAAGTGACAGTTGCACAGCAACATAGATGCCACTGCACTTAAAATGGTTAAAATGGCAAATTTATGTCTTGCATATTTTACCACAATAAAAAAATATATATAAGGAGTTAAAAGAGAAAGACTAGGCAAATTTCTTGAAACAAAAACAAAAAACTACTTAAGTAACTAAAAAAAAAAATAAGTTCGGCTGTGCATGGATCTCTGATAAGAATGTGTTTCACAGCAAAGATTTTATAAATGCACCAGAAGTTTATTAAAAGTAAATAATCAAGAAGGTGAGTGAGGAGAGACAGAGAAGAGACAAGATGGGCCCTGAGTCGATGATGGTTGAAGCCGAGCAGTGGGTACGGGGGGCGGGGTAGGAGGGTTGTTATGTTGCTCTCCCTTACATAGATTTGAAATTTTCCAGGTTAACAAATTAAAAGGAAAAGAAAGTGCAGGAGAAGGTTGCTCTAGGAACCACGATTCTGCCTCCTCCAAGGGCCACAGAGTCATTCCCTAGACTCCCTCTCTGTTTCTCTGTGCCTCCTCCCTGTTTGCTTCTTCCTTATCGACCTCCTCATCAAGGAACCTCCTTGTCACGTCGGTTCCCTTATTCCTGTCCCTACTACCCCTTTTGGCTTCTGCCCCCCGGCCCCCGTGACTGGCTTCTTTCATACTTTTATAGGTCAAATTGCTCAAAGAACCTGATTCCTGTCTTCCTACCAATCCACAAAAATGGCCGCAATTGGATCTCCCTTGAAGATGTGTGTCCACGAGGGTTCATGAAGTCATGCCTGGTCCAGTGATGAGAACTGAGAGTGGGAAGAGGCAGAGGTGCAGGGTGGAGCACACAGCCACCCCATCAAGACTGGGATGCTGGCAGCAAGACTGATAGAACTCAAATAACACTGGGAAGGCCCTCAGGAGTTCAGTTAGGTGAGAGTAAGGTCTCTGCCTTGCCATTTTTTCCTTTTGACTTTTTAGGGCTCCCCAGTTAGTACTGTGAGCTTCCCAGGTGGCACTAATGGTATAGAACCCACCTGCTGATGCAGAAGACACAGGAGACACTGGTTTGATCCTTGGGTGGGGAAGATCCCCTGGAGGAGGAAATGGCACCCCACTCCAGGATTCTTGCCTGGAGAATCCCATGGACAGAGGAGCCTAGCAGGCTACAGTCCATGGGGTCGCAAAGATTTGGACACAACTGAGTAACTAAACAGCAACAGTCTGGACTCTGGAGTCTACATGCTTAGCCAGTCACCACAGCAGACTCCCCCTGGGAGGTGACTGGTAACACAGATTCTCAGGCTCACTGAGGCCTGCTGAGTTAAAATCTGCACCAAATGGTTACGGGAAGCACATGCTCTGCTAAACAGGAAGCCTACAGAGCTGCACTTAATCCATGTAAAAATCCTAGAAGGGAAATCCTATAGGATCAATGGGTTGATCAGTGTCGACATCCTGGTTGTGACATTGTGCTGTCTCTTTGCAAAGCGCTTCCACCTGGGGAGAGGAATCCTGGAGTCTCTACATGTTATTTCTTACAACCGTACATGCATCTACAGCAATCTCACAATGTAAAGTATAACTGAAAACCCTATGATCTAGGTTTTATTTTTCCTACCTTTACTGATGAGGAGACAGAAGCCTTAAAGAGGCTAAGTAAGCGGCGCAGGGGTAATTCAACTTAACAGACAAGTACTGAGACCCTCTTGTGTGTGAGGAGGCAGGGCTGGAGGCACTGGGGCCACAGTAGTGAACACACGGCTCTCGTTGCACCATCATTCTGGAGCGGGCAGTCAGAACTCAGACCCAGAGCTGCTTGCCCGGATTTCAGAGCTATGGTCTTAGGATCAGAACACGGGAACTAACAGAGCTATGAATGGTGAAAACAGGTGCACATTTTCTAGGCAGATGCATGTGAAGGTCCCTAACAGTGCCGGCCACAAAATCAGCACTCAGTCCCCTTTCTTCTGTCCCTTCTCAGAGCCCCTCAGAAGTGAGCCTCACCTTCGCCATGACCCAGCAGGGATTTTACCCCCCACGCACCTGGGTGGAGTCCAGTGGCCAGGCCATTGTGAGTGGTAGGAACCTGAGCCCCGAGCCCCATGTGGGATTCGAGAGAGAGTCATGTTCCAGGGTCAGGGGAGGTACCCTGCGAAACCTGTCAAGGAGTCAGTGGTGAGCTTTCTTCTGCGTGTCATTTCTTTTCAGAACATGGATCCCCTTAAGCAAGACCAGCTTTATGGCCAGAACAATTGCTCAGACCTTGATCGCTGAGTGAGGTTTAACACTGATCCAGAGATTGGATTTGTCCTCACATGGCGAATTTTCCTTCCAATACTCTAAGAACAATTCTGCTTGGCAATCAATTCTTGCTGTCTTGCTTCAAGACAGACTTTGGCGGGCTGGGGCCAGAGATAATAAGAGCTATTTTCCATAGAAAAGAATGTTGCAGATGCTGGATTTGAGGCCAGCCAGAGCTTGGCCACAGTTAACTACCTGCCTCTCAGATGGAGAATCATTTGAGTTGAGAAGCTTCACCAAAAAGAAGCCTGGGTTTTTCTTCTGAGGGTGGAATTTACTAGGGTCTTAACATCAGTTTCAACATTGTCAGAGGATAGAGAATCCCTTGGCACTCGAGAATTGCTGAGACTGAGGCATCAGACAGACCAGAGTTCAAACCTTGGTTCTACTGTTTTCTAGCTGCGTGATATTGAACACAAACATGGACCCTGCTCACCCTTTCATTTTCTCACCTATATATCAGGGAGCAGTCCTACTTAGAAGGCTCTTATAAGACGTACACGGACAGACAGATACAAAGACAGATGTGGTATGGAATCCCTTATATGGGGAATCTTCTTTAAAAAGAAAGAAAGAAACCAAGCTCATAAAAAAGAGATCAGATGTGTGGTTAGCAGAGGTGGTGGGGGGAAGGAGATGGGGGGCCTGCATGAAGGTGGTCAAAAGGTACACACTTCCCGTTACGAGACATGTGAGTACTAGCAACACAATGCATGCAGCATGATCAGCATAATTCACACGGTTGTGTGGTATACTTGAGAGTCGTCAAGGGAGTCAATCCCAAGAGTTCTCGTCGTGAGTCAAAAGAAACCCACACTTTTTTCCTTTTTGAAAAATCTATTCGAGATGATGGATGTTAACCCCATTCAGTGTGGTAATCATTTCACAGTATATGTAAATCAAGTCATTCTGCTATACACCTGAGACTTAGTGCCCTATGTCAATTACATCTCAGTAAAAGTAGCAAAAAAGAAAAAGCCCTAACTGAAAAAAAAAAAAAAGTCAGGATTTTGAAAGTTATAAAGTACTTTTAAAAACACTAAATTTCTTTAATGGCTGTATTTTTCTACTTCATCATTCATCTGATCAACCCTTCAAGTTGATTACTTTCTTGTTGTTCTTGTTTAGTTCTGAGTCGCGTCGTACTTTTTGCGACCCCATGGACTGTGGCCGACTGGGCTCCTCTGTCCATGGGATTTCCCAGGCAAGAATACTGGAGTCGGTTGCCATTTTCTTCACCAGCGGATATTCCCAACCCAGGGATGGAACCTGGGTTGGCAGACAAGTTATTTACTGAACTGAGCCACCAGGGAAGCCCCTACAGTTGACTACTTAGGACAGCTTTAGAAATCCGAGTCAGACTTGCTTGGGCTGATGAATTCGTATTGGTTTTTTTGGTTCTTTTTTTTAAGTATCTGTATACATTGGGACAGTCCCATAATCAATAACAGTGGGTCCTGTTTCAAAGCCCAATGTGCCCCCACTGCATGCAGCCCTGGAACGCCCAGGAGGCTGACTGTTTTAGTGTTTAGGGCACTACAACATACAAAACTATTTCTGAAGACTTTGACTCGTAGAAATAACTAGTCATCTTGGACAAAGTGCATCTTCTTTATACTATAGTTACAATTTCATATCCTTCTAAATTATACAGACGAGGAGGCACTATAACCTTCCCAGTACTTATTGGAAGCAGGGGAAATGGGTTTGGGTCCAAAATAAATCAGGTTTATGTGCAGAGAGAAAAAAAAAAGGGCAAGGGTATTTTTTTTTTTCCTTCCAAAGCGGGAGAGAGCATCCCAGGAACAGGAAGGTGATGACCGGGTTGGTAGGCGGTGTCATTTCTGACCCTTTGAGCCTGCTTCAGAAAGGCTGCCAGGCCCGTACCTCCCCAGCCCACCTCCTCGCCAGCAGCTTTGTGTGGATCTGGGGTTGTGCTGTGAGGAGCCTTGATCCGATCAGGGCAAATCTTCCTGTCTCCCCTCCATCTCTTCACCTTCCCTCCTTTCTTCCCTTGCTTCTGTCTAGAGCACCTTCTGTTTGCCATTTACTGTTCGAGATACTGAAGATTCGACTACCAATAACACAGACAAGGTCTGGCTCCCATGGAGCTTATACTCTAATGGGGACGTGCTGCGGGGGGAGGTGGGAGAGGACAGTTAGCCAGGAAACTCGAGCTGAGTCATGTAAGTTAACCCAAAAGAGATCATTTAAAATAGTGATAAGGTCAATCAAGAAAATAAAACAGGGAATGAGATAGAGAATGACCTGCTGTGGCAGCAGAATGGCATCAATCTGATGGTGTGATCAGGGTGGACTTCCCTGAGGAGGTGACATTTGAGTTAAGACCTGAAGAAGCCAGTCATGCCACAATCTGGGTGGAACACTTCCAAGCAGAAGGTATATCAAGTGCAGAGGCTCTGGGGTAGGAGCAAGTGTGCCCTATTTGAATAACTGAGTGAAGGCCTGGCTGGCTGGACCATAATGGGGGAGAAGACAGGTTTGAGATGAAGCTGGGGAAGTGGACAGGTTATGGTAAGGAGTTCATACTGCTAAGCTACTGCTAAGTCACTTCAGTCATGTCCAACTCTGTGCAACCCCACAGACGGCAGCCCACCAGGCTCCCTCGTCCCTGGGATTCTCCAGGCAAGAACACTGGGGTGGGTTGCCATTTCCTTCTCCAATGCATCAAAGTGAAAAGTGAAAGTGAAGTCACTCAGTCGTGTCCGACTCCTAGCGACCCCATGGACTGCAGCCTACCAGGCTCCTCCGTCCATGGGATTTGCCAGGCAAGAGTACTGGAGTGGGGTGCCATTGCCTTCTCCCAAGGAGTTCATACTTTATCTCATATGCAAAGGGAAGCTATTTGACCGGGGTGACATCATTTGGGTTCTTAAAAGGTCTCTCTGATGTCTGTGTGGAGAGTAAACTATAGGGAGGGGAGGTCTTAGTCCTTCCAGGCTAGGTGGTTTAAATGACAAACACTGATATCTCACAGTGCTGGAGGCTGGGAAGTCCACGGTCAAGGCACTGGCATATTTGGTGTCTGCAAAGCCTGGCTTTGCTGACAAAGGTTCGTATAGTCAAAGCTATGGTTTTTCCAGTAGTCATGTATGGATGTGAGAGTTGGACCATAAAGAAGGCTGAAGAATTGGTGCTTTGAATTGTGGTGTTGGAGAAGACTCTTGAGAGTCCCTTGGACAGCAAGGAGATCAAACCAGTCTATCCTCAAGGAAATCAACCCTGAATATTCAATAGAAGGACTGATGCTGAAGCTGAAGCTCCAATCCTTTGGCCACCTGATGTGAAGAACTGACTCTTTGGAAAAGACCGTGATGCTGGGAAAGATTGAGGACAGGAGGAGAAGCAGGTAACAGAGGATGAGATGGTTGGATGGTATCACCGACTCAATGGACATGAGTCTGAGCAAACTCTGGGAGATAGTGAAGCATAGAGAAGCCTGGCATGTTGCAGTGCATGGGTTCACAAAGAGTCAGACATGACTGAGCAACTGAACGACAATGAACAACGTTGACTTCTTATTTCTTAGATGGGCCTCTTTTTGCTGTACCCTTACATGGAAGAAAGGGCAGGGAGCTCCCTAGGGTCTCACATATGAGCACTAACCCTATTAATGAAGGCTCCCTCTCAGGACCTAATCACCTCCAGAAGGCCCCTGCTCTAAATGCCCTCACACTGGGGAGCAGTCTCAACATATGTATCGGGGGAGGGGAGCACAGTCTGTAGCAGGCAGGGACGGAAGCGAGGGGCTAAGTTAGGACAGGTCTGCAATCTTTCTGATGAGAGAGGATGGAGGTTATGAATAAAATAAGAGATTGATGAAGACAGGTGGGCGGATCTGAGATATGGTTTGGAGACAGATGCACTAGGTAAGGTAATGCCAGCTACTAAATCAAACGAGCCCGAAAACTTGGCGGTTTTTCACGTGAGGTCTGAACGGTGAGCGGTTCTAGGAGAGCAAGTGGCTTCTCTTCCAGGTGGTGACTCGGGGACCCAGGATCCTCACCCTGAGACTCTGCCAACCCCTGGGGCCCCAGAATCCTTTCAGGATGCTCCTCCTCCGGCGGACAGATGGAGACAAGAGGCAGAGAGAAGGACTCAGGGGCATGGCTACGGCTTGAATCACTCTGCTTATGTTCCATAGTGAGAGCCACGTGGCCTCACCCGAATGATGGGTGCTAGGAAATGTCCTGGTATGTGCAGCCACTCCCCATCTGGAGAAGGGGACACAGCTTTGTGGCCAACTGGGCATTTCCGTCATGTTCTGGTGGGTTGCGTGTAGGGGCTAGAGGGAAGCCAGGTACCCAAAGTGATGCCTTGGTTTTTGCCCTGAGCAAGCTGAAGGGTGGTCATTAATTGAACTGGGACGTTCTGGAAGGAGCAGATTTATACCAGCAGCAGGAGGAATCAAGAATTCCACTTGGGATGTATATAGTGTGAGCTAAGACATCCAAAAGGGACTGTCGGAAAGGCTGCTGGGTATGTGAGCTGGAACTGCAGAGGAGGAGTCAAAGGTAAAGATTTAAATGCTCTGTTTCCCCTTTACCCAGTGGCTTCTGATCCTGGCGCGGGCCCCTCACTGCACTAACTGCATCAGCATCAATTCACTCCCCTTAGAGATGATGTTTATAATTCTGCTACTTGTGAAATGATAGCTTTTACTATTTCCTGCACCCACTCATCCAACAATTTATTGTGTGTCTACTATGCACTGCCCACTAGCGATTAGCAAGGAAGAAGACGTACTCTCTGCCTCATGAAGACAGATTCTCGTGGAAGATACGTAACAAACAAAGAAGTAAGAGTAGTGTGTCGGGTACACTGGAGAGGAACAGGGCAGGGCAAGAGGAAAATACCAGGGAAGGTGAGGGCTGGACTTACCAGAAGCAGGAAGGCTTCCACAGTAAGAAATACACCATCAGAAACTGGAAGCAAGTCGAGGAGCAAATCCTGTGTCCCTACTGATGCTGAAGCGGCTGAAGCTGAAGCTCCAATCCTTTGGCCACCTGATGCAAAGAGCCGCCTCACTGGCAAAGACCCTGATGCTGGGAAAGATTGAGGACAGGAGGAGAAGGGGTAACAGAGGATGAGATGGTTGGATGGCATCACCGACTCGATGGACGTGAGTTTGAGCAAGCTCTCGGAGTTGGTGATGGACAGGGAGGCCTGGGGTGCTGCAGTCCATGGGGTTGCAGAGAGTCGGATGTGACCGAGGGACTGAACAACAACGAGGGGAGGATGTGCCGAGGAAAGACCAAGAGTACAAAGACCCAGAGGCGGAAGAGTGCCTGGTGCGTTCCAACCCCAGCCAGGAGGCCAGTGTGGCCAGGGTTGTGTAGGATGGGAAGACTACAGGAGACGGGGTCAGAGAGGTGGGGGGGGGGGGGGGCGGGGCAGGTCAAGCAGTAGCCAAAACACAGGTTCCCCACTGCCCGCCCCACAACCCCTTCATGTAACTGGAGAAGGAAGGACAAAAACACTCCTATTTCCGGGAGCAGAAATCTTTGCCAAGAGAGTAACATACAATCAAGGACTTCCTGTGCAGTTCCCCAAATGAAACACCTTCAAAGTGGAGGATTTGCAACCAAAATGAGAAAGGGTCACAGCTTCCTGCTGCGAAACACAGGACCTACAGTTTCTCCTCCTGCAGTAGCTCTGCCGCACAGCTAATTGCAGCCACATGTGAAGCGCTGCGGGGGAGCGTTTGAAGCCAGCACCACCAGGGACCCAGACAAACACTGCCCAGAGCTCCTGCTCCCAGCAAAACCAGTTGTGTGATCAGCCCAGGAGGACTGGAACAGAAAAGTGCTTCCATGATAAAGACGAAGTTTTCTGAATTTCAACTCCAAAATCTGAGCCAGAGACCTTTTATTGGCTTGTTTCTATAAACATCAGAAAAAACTGGTTTAAATGGAAAAAAAAAAATTTTTTTCCCCCAGAAAGACACGGTTTCTCTGTTCAATTACCATGCATGGTTCCCTCCTGATCTGCCCACTGCAGTGAGGCCATGAAACGGAAATAGCCATGGTGGAGGCTGGGTGTTTTATCTCTGCTCTTGATCACAGTGGGACCTCGCCGGACGGACCCTGCTGGCAGTAACTGCAAACATGTGGGCAGGGCTTTCTAGCTGATGCCCCTGAGGTTGTCCTATTTAATGTGGACATCCTAGAACTGGGCCCATGTCCTCTGGTCTGTGGGGAAGTATGTATACTGCACTAGGTTTTGGCTCCCCAGCGTCTAGAGGTGGATCCTATTTGGGGGAGATTCTCCATTGGCATTGAAGAGAATCCACCTGCAATGCAGGAGTCCCCGGTTCAATTCCTGGGTTGGGAAGATCCACTGGAGAAGGGATAGGCTACCCACTACAGAATTCTTGGGCTTCCCTGGTGGCTCAGCTGGTAAAGAGTCCACCTGCAATGCGGGAGACCTGGGTTCGATCCCTGGGTTGGGAAGATCCCCTGGAGAAGGGAAAGGCTACCCACTCCAGTATTCTGGCTTGGAGAATCCTTGGGGTCACAAAGAGTAGGACACGCCTGAGTGACTTTCACTTTTTTCGTTTTTTTTTTTTCTCCATTGGCTGGGTCTACAGAAGCCAAAAGGAGCCATATGACCCCTCCCTGGCAGCCAGGAGGTGGGGGAACGAGCAATGTTCCTGCCTAGGAACTTCACTCTTGGGAAAGTGATGTGAAGGCTGGTGGTGGCAGCTGTGTCAAGAGTCCTGGGATGAGCACCTGTGCTGAAGTGGTGAGTGCAGTGCCAGGACAGCCAGGGTTTCTTCCCCTCCCAAGCTCCTGACCACATTCTGACTCTGAATTTCTAGCCTCCGATCTCTTCTTTGGCCACAAAGATCCACCTGATAAACTCTGTTTCTGCTTATATTAACTAGAGACGTTTCTGTTGACTCTAACCCAGAATCCTGGCCTAGTCTTAAGTCATCTGTGGACCCCCACTGATGAATGAAAATTCCCCTGGACTCTCAGAGTTGACTTACAATGTCTTTGTTCTCCTGTCACTCAAATATGGTGGTGGTGGTGATTTGGGCACTAAGTCATGTCTGACTCTTTTGCGACCCCATAAACTGTAGCCTGCCAGGCTCCTCTGTCCGTGGGGTTTCCCAGGCAAGACTACTGGAGTGGGTTGCCATCTCCTTCTCCAGGGCATCTTCCTGACCCAGGGAGCTGCTGTATCTGAGGGACTGACACCGCAAGAAGTCACTCGGTCCCTGGGTTAGTTCCACTGAAGAGCCTTCTAAAGAAAACTGATCGTACGATTCCCCTGCTTGAAAACTTCTGTCCTATTCCTGACACCTGTGTTTCTCCTTATGGGGTCCCCTCATCAGCAGGAAGAAACTCAAATTCTCAGGCCCCAACCCCGACAGACTCAGTCAGGAAGTCTGATGGTGGGGCCCAGCAGTCCGTGTTTTAACAAGACCCCCAGATGATAACTACTGCTTTAGAGGACCAAGTCCAGACTTCTTAGCGTGACATTCAAGGCTTTTCCTGTTCTGGTCTCAGCCCATTTTTCTAGCCTTTTCTCCCAACCCTCCTAAAACACTCTTATGCTCCAACATCACTAGCTTTTCCTTTCTGTCTTACACACGACAGGTGCTTTTCCCAGGCTTGGTGCCTGCAATGCAGGTCCCTCTACGAGCATGTCTTCAAAAGGTCTCTTTCTGGGACATCCCTAGTGATCCAGTGGCTAAGACTTCTGCTCCCAGTGCAGGGGTCCAGGGTCAATCCCTGGTCAGGGAACTCGATTCCATATGCCACAACTAAGAGTTCATATACCGAAACTAAAAGTCCCTCAAGCCTCAACTAAGGATCCTGATGTTATACTGAAGATTGAAGGTCCCGAAGCTAAAGGTCCTCACACAGCCAAATAAACATATAAATATTTTTGGGGGAAAAAAAAAAAAAAAAGACCTCCTTCTCTGTGCAGTCTTCCCTAATTGCCTCAAGGCTGGATTTGCAGCTCTGCAGGCCATGTGTCATATGTCCGTCACACACATGGGCGGATGACACTAGTTACTTGTCACTAAATACAGTTGTCTGAGTAGGCCTTACAAATAGCTGAGAAAAGAAGAGAAGCAAAAGGCAAAGGAGAAAAGAAAAGATATACCCATCTGAACACAGAGTTCCAGAGAACAGCAAGGAGAGAGAGAAAGACTTCCTGAGGGAACAATGCAAAGAAATAGAGGAAAACAACAGAATGGGAAAGACTAGAGATCTCTTCAAGAAAATTAGAGATATCAAGGGAACATTTCATGTAAAGACAGGCACAATAAAGGACAGAAACAGTATGGGGCTAACAGAAACAGAAGATATTAAGAAGAGGTGGCAAGAACACACAGAAAAACTGTACAAAAAAGATCTTCATGACCCAGATAACCACAATGGTGTGATCACTCACCTAGAGCCAGACATCCTGGAGTCCAAAGTCAAGTGGGCCTTAGGAAGCATCACTACGGACAAAGTTAGCACAGGTGATGGAATTCCAGCTGAGCTATTTCAAATCCTAAAAGATGATGCTGTTAAAGTGCTGCACTCTATATGCCAGCAAATTTGGAAAACTCAGCAGTGGCCACAGGACTGGAAAAGGTCAGTTTTCTTTCTAATCCCAAAGAAGGGCAATGCTAAAGAATATTCAAACTACCACACAATTGTACTCATCTCACATGCTAGCAAAGTAATGTTGAAAATTCTCCAAGTGAGGCTTCAACAGTAAGTGAATCGAGAACTTCAGATGTTCAAGCTGGATTTACAAAAGGCAAAGGAACCAGAGATCAAATTGCCAATGGATCATAGAAAAAGCAAGAGACTTCCAGAAGAACTTCTGCTTCATTGACCACGCTAAAGCCATTGACTGTGTTGATCACAACAAACTGGAAAATTCTGAAAGAGATGGGAATGCCAAATCACCTTATTTGCCTCCTGAGAAACCTGTATGCAGGTCAAGAAGCCACAGTTAGAACCAGACATGGAACAACGGACTGGTTCCAAATTGGGAAAGGAGTACATCAAGGCAATGTACATCAAGTACATTATCACCCTGCTTACTTAACTTTTATGCAGAGTATACCATGAGAAATGCTGGGCTGGATGAATCACAACCTGGAATCTAGATTGCTAGGAGAAATATCAATAACCTCAGATATGCAGATGGCACCATCCTTGTGGTAGAAAGTGAAGAGGAACTAAAGAGCTTCTTGATGAAGGTGAAAGAGGAAAGTGAAAAAACTGGCTCAAAATGCAATGTTCGAAATGCTAAGATCATGGCATCCAGCCCCATAACTTCTTAGCAAATAGTTGGGGAAACAGTGAGACTTTATTTTGGGGGGCTCCAAAATAACTGCAGATGGCGACTGCAGCCATGAAATTAAAAGACACTTGCTGTTTGAAAAAAAAAAAAAAACACACTGTAACAAACATAAGACAGCATATTAAAAAGTAGAGACATTACTTTCCCAACAATGGTCCATATAGTCAAAGCTATGGTTTTTCTAGTAGTCATGTATGGATGTGAGAGTTGGACCATAAAGAAGACTGAGTGCTGAAGTATAGATGCTTTTTGAACTTTGATGTTGGAGAAGACTCTTGAGAGTCCCTTGGACAACAAGAAGATCAAACCAGTCAATCCTAAAGGAAATCAACCCTGAATATTCATTGGAAGGACTGATGCTGAAGCTGAAGCTCCAATAGTTGGGCCACTTAATTCAAAGAGCCAACTCATTAGAAAAGACCCTGATGCTGGGAAAGATTGACGGCAAGAGGAGAAGGGGATGACAGAGGATGAGATGGTTGGATGGCATCACCGACTTGGACATGAGTCTGAGCAAGCTCTGGGAGATGGCGAAAGACAAGGAAGCCTGGTGTGCTGCAGTCCGTGGGGTCACAGAGTCGGACACAACTGAGTGACTGAACAACAATAACAACATCCATTCTCTCGATGTGCCTCATTCCCAGCTCCCTTCGAGATGGGAGGGGTCAGTGAGACGGGAACAGAAGCTTCTGGATGCAGCCCTGGGGTTGAGGGAGCATTCTCGGGGGAACTGAGGCGCTTGCTGATTCAGCTCCTCGTCCTTCCTGGAGGACCTGCCAAGGATGGTGGAGTGGAAAGACAGTAGGAGTTTGGGACGTGATGCTGTGAAGCCACTGCACCCGCTCTGGACCTTTGTCCCCAACTTTCAGGTTACATAATTTTCACATAAGTTCTTATTTGAGCCATTGTTTTTCCCCCCCAGGGTCTAACAGTGCAATCTGAAAAGGCAGGGCTGTCTTACTCATCACAGAATCTGAAGGGCCTGGCTCAGTGCCTGACCCATAGGACGTGCTTAAGAAATGCTTGTGGAAGGAATGAGAGAATTAATTCTTATTTTTTTTTCTGGATGAGGAATCACAGTTCACATATTGAGCCTAAAATTGCCTTCTTGGAGACTCTGGGAAACCATATCAGGTTTTTTTTGTTTTCTTTTTTTTAAAGATCTTTTAAATTTTACTTTAAAGTAAACTGTCAGAGTTGTAACTTAAACCAGGACAACATTATCCTACCATTGGATAGAAAATAGGTTCTAAATGAAGACATGTCACTGCTGCTTAAAATTCCTCAATAGTTCCCCACTGCTCTTAAAATAAACTCCCAAATGCCTAGTGTTTTCTGGCTTCCCATTGCTAATTTTTTTCTTAATGTTTTTATAGTGATAATTGTAAGTTACATGTACCTGTAATAAATGATACACAGAGACCCCATGTACCCTCTGCCCAGTTCCTTCCAATGCCAACACATTTATGAAACGACAGCACAGTAACGGAACAGGATTCCAGCATGGACGCGACACGCCCATCTCCCCAGAGTTCCCAGTTCCCCTCGCACTCATGGGTGTGTGAGTGGGTGAGGGGTGAGTGAGTGAGTGAAGTCACTCAGTTGTGTCCGTGAGTCCATGTATTCACCTCCACAGTCAAGATACAGAACAGCCTATCCATCATTATAACCACCCCCATCTCCCTCCCACTGAGCCTTTTTCACATACCTGACCCCTGGCAATCACCAATCTGCTTTCTAAGATTTTCTCATTCAAAATGTTACATCAGGACATCCCTGGCAGTCTAGTGGCTGAGATGCCACTCTCCCAAAGCAGGGGGCCCAAGATTGAAAATCCTGAGTGCTGCAACTCAGACCTGGTACAGCCAAATAAATACAGATTAAAAAATGTCGTATCAATGGAGTAACCCAGTGTGCAGCCCTTGGGGATTGGCTTCTTTCGGCGTCATTCCCTGGAGAGTCATCCCGGCTGTTGTGTGTATTAATAGCCCGTTCCTCTCACTGCTGAGGAATACTCCATGGACCGGACCGACCAGACTTTGTTTAACCATTAAACACCTGCTGAAGGACATCTGGACTCTCTCCAGTTATTGGTTGTTACTAATAAAGTTGCTCTGAACGTTCTTGTACAAGTTTTTTGTGAACCTGCCCACTGCTTTTTAAACCCTGTCTATGACTGGGGAGTTTCCCCTCCTTTAGAGTCCTGCCTAACGAAGACAGAAGCCAGAAACACTCATTTTCCCAACTTGTATCTGGGGAGCTCAGGTTCTGTCCATCAGACACAGCCACGCAAGATTTCATTCACCAGTGAGCGGTGTGAGGAAGTCGGCACTCCGGGGAATCATGTGAAGACCAGAATGAGAGCAGAGGCGAGTGGCTTGGGGGGGGGGCAGCACTGGTGGGCTCTGGGTGTCTCTACCACCACAGTCAGGGAGCTTCGGTGACTATATTGGCAGGGCAGTGGCAGTGGAATCTTTGCTGAAAGCCCCCTGGAGGTGGTTAGGGCACTGTTTCTAGTTCTGTGGCCTCCAAGCCCCATTCTCTGGTCCTCTTGGGGATGTTCTAACTTTCTTTTACAAATTTATTTTCTGCTTAAACAAGCTTGAGAGGATTCTGTTGTTTACAATTAGGAACTGTGACCAATCTCCGTTTCCAGCCTCATTGCCAGCCATTCCTATGCTTAGTCCTCCAGCTCTGCTAAACTCTTTTCAATTTCCCAAGTGGTCAGAGCAGAATGTTCTTCCCCGGTCATGGTGCTCATCACATTGTACTAACATTGCCTGCTTATTTATCTGTCTCCCTCCAGGAACTTGTAAACCTGTATCCCCAGCCTGTGTCACACTTCTATTGCCCTTAGTATATGTTGAATCAATCTTCAAACGATCGCTCATTTTTATCTTTGATGACATAAGAACAATGCCTGTGACTAGTACCATGGTGGTCACTTTGCCACTCTGAACTAAAGTTTCCCCATCTATAAAATGAAATGACATCACTAAGAGAAGGACAGTTGAAAAATTTGTGGCAACAGCAACAGAAAACTAACATCCCAATGTTAAAAACTGGCCAAGGAATTGAATAGATATTTCTTCAAAGAAGATATAGAAGTGGTCAATAAGCACATGAAAGAAACGCTCAACATTACTAACCATTAAGAAAATGTAAATCAAAATCACGGTGAGCCGTACCTCACAGGTATTAGGATGACTGTTTTTAAAAAAAAAGAAGAAAAAAAAAGGAAAACAGAAAACAACAAGTAGAGAAACGAGAACTCTGCACTGACAGTGGAAACGTACGTGGTGCAGCCTCTATGGGAGATGGCGTGGTGAGTCCGCTGCTGCTGCTGCTGCTAAGTCGCCTCAGTCGTGTCCGACTCTGTGCAACCTCATAGACGGCAGCCCACCAGGCTCCCCCATCCCTGGGATTCTCCAGACAAGAACACTGGAGTGGGTGAATCCACAAAGGTTTCAAATAGAACTACCCTCTGTGTCTGTCTCTCCATTGCTGCCCTGTAAATAAATTCTTCAGTACCATTTTTCTAGATTCCATATATATGCATTAGAATACGATATTTATCTTTCTCTTTCTGACTCACTTTACTCTGTAATATAGGTTCTATGTTCATCCACCTCATTAGAACTGATTCAAATGCATTCCTTTTTATGGCCGAGGAATATTCCATTGTGTATATGTACCACAACTTCTTTATCCATTTATCTGTCCACGGACATCTAGGTTGCTTCCATGTTCTAGCTACTGGGGAGGTGAGGGTGAGATGTATGGGAAGAGTAACATAGAAACTTACATTACCATATGTAAAGTAGATAGCCAACGGGAATTTGCTGTGTGGCTCAGGTAACTCAAACAAGGAGCTCTGTATCAGCCTAGAGGGGTAGGATAGGGAGGGAGATGGGAGGTTCAAAAGGGAGGGGCTATATGTATACCTATGGCTGATCCATATTGAGGTTTGACAGAAAACAACAAGATTCTGTAACGCAATTATCCTTCAATAAAAAAAAAAAAAAGAAAGAAACACAACCCGAACTACCGTAAGATCCTGTAATCCCCCTTCTGGATACTCACCCAAAAGAATCGAAAGGAAGGCAGTTCTGACACATGCTACAACACAGAGAGACCCTGAGGACATTATGCTAAGTGAAACAAGTCAGCCACCAAAGGACTGACACTGTACAGTTCCACTATACGAGGTACTAGAGCGCCAGCCAAGTTCACAAAGACAGGAAGTACACCGCTGGTTGCCCAGGGCTGGGGGAAGGGGGAATGAGGAGATATTAATGAGGAGGATTTAATGAGGGCAGAGTTTCAGTTGCATGAGATGAAAGTTCTAGAGATGGATGGCAGTAAGGGTTACACAAAATGTGACTGTACTTAATGCCACTGAACTCTATACTTAAAATGGTTAAGATGGTAAAAGTTTATGTTGTATGCATTTTCCCACCAACTTTTTTAAAAAGTTAGTAACAAACCACAATGTTACCACTTCATTTCCACTGCTGCTGCTGCTGCTGCTGCTGCTAAGTCACTTCAGTCATGTCCAACTCTGTGCGACCCCAGAGACAGCAGCCCATCAGGCTCCCCCCTTCCCTGGGATTCTCCAGGCAAGAACACTGGAGTGGGGTGCCATTTCCTTCTCCAATGCATGAAAGTGAAAAGTGAAAGTGAAGTCGCTCAGTCGTGTCAGACTCTTAGCGACCCCATGGACTGCAGCCCACCAGGCTCCTCCATCCATGGGATTTTCCAGGCAAGAGTCCTGGAGTGGGGTGCTAGAATGGCTAAAAAGAGTATCAAGTGTCAGCAAAGACTGTGAAGCAACTGGAACTCTCACACACTGTTGCACACTTTTTAGAAACATTTAAAAATTTAAACATATACTTATCACATAACTCTGAAGTTCTACAGCTAGATACAAGCCCAAGAGAAATGAAATGTTACTAAAAGACTTGCACACAAAGAGCAGCTTTATTTACAATAGCAAAAAAGCTGGAAACAAATGTCCCTCAACTACCCACGGATCAAACTCAGGTCTCCTGCATTGCAGGTGGATTCTTTACCAGCTGAGCCACGAGGGAAGCCCAGGAATACTGGAGTGGGTAGCCATCTGATTATCTCTGCTTTTGTTTATTTGAAATTAAGTGCATCATTTTGAGTAAAGTCTTTATTTCGCTTATTTACTTTGATTTTGTGGACTAATCTTTTGCTCTTCTTCTCATGATATTAACTTGGGGGCTTACTCTCTGAGTCTGTGAAGAATTGATACTGATGCTGCCTTTGTGTTTAGGTCTTACTTCTGCCCTCCTGACAGGGACCTCATTTGGACAGACCTATCACATAAGCCTAATATCTACCAATATCCTACACGATGAATACTTAGGCAGTGATGCTTTAGATTTTCACACAAAGGCACACACATATACAACAGCCAAGTTTATAACTGTACAGCATGATCTTTCCAACCCAGGGATCAAACCCAGATCTCCTCCATTGCAGGTGGATTCTTTACCAGCTGAAGCACGAGGGAAGCCCAGAAATACTGGAGTGGGTAGCCTATCCCTTCTCCAGCGGATCTTCCTGACCCAGGAATCGAACCAGGGTCTCCTGCATTGCAGATGGGTTCTTTACCAAGTGAGTTACCAGGGAAGCCAAGTAAATAGGTAAACAAATTGTGACCCAGGGGATTATTTCTTAGCAGTAAAAGGAACAACCTACTAATACATGCAACAACAGGGATGAATCCCAAAAACACGATGGTGAAAAAAAGAAACCAGACACAAAAGACCAGATGTGTGATTTCATCTATAGGACATTCGAGAGAAGACACGTCTGATTTCTGATGGTGGAGATGTGGTCAGTGGTTTCCTGGGTTAGGGCTTAGGAGGGACTGACTGCAAAGAGGCATGAGGAAACTTTCTGGTGCAAATCATGTATGCCTCGACTGGTGGTTACATATGTGCATACTTTTGTCAAAAGTCCTTGAGCCGTGCACCTTAATCAGACCTAACTGATACGTCAGTCAAGTTGAAAGAATGTCAGTGGACACAGATGAGAACGTATATTCAGTATTAACATTTCACACATTAGATCTCAGTCTTCAGCCCCAAAGTAATTAGAATGTCTCATACTGAAGTTATGAATGTTTTGGGTATTCTTATACTGAACAGTAAAATGATAGAGAAAAGGAGCAGAAATTGACATTTTTGAGAGTTTCCTCTTTGTGGGGAGCTACTATAGGGGTCACTTGGATGGTATGGTGGACAGCCTGAGATTCAACCCTGTGGCTGTTATCTGGCATTACAAAAATCTAGATCCCAGAGGGAGCCTGCCGGGCACCTTCAAATGATACTTATAACCATTTGATCCTCAATACCCAAGAAGTAGGTTTGATTATATTCATGTTTGCAATTGTTAAGTAACTTCCTTGTGGTGGAACTGGGGCTTGAACTCAAGTCTGTCTCCAAAGTCCATGCTCTTCAGACCACAAACCTAGAGACTGGAATCCTGTGGTCATGTACTGCGGGTCCCACCACCAAAGCCTGTTTTCTTGGCTTTGCAGTGATGAGGGTCCCCAGGAGAGGCCCTTGAATTCTGTGCAGCTTCAAGCTACACAGGACAGACAGTCCATTGTTACAACAGTTGGTCAGGATCTGCTGGCGGGCTGTCTCTCTTTTTCAGACACTTATTTCTTTTTATTGACAGTGGTGTTCAGTGCAAATCAATTCCATAACATGGGAAGTTGCTGTGAATCAAAGCACAGACACACAACGTGCAATCTGAAACAGATGTACAGCTTTTGGGCAACGAAGCGAGAGCCCATGTCCGTTCAGACCTGCCGTAGCTTGGGCCCTGTTGGCTCTGCTTGTTCCCAGGTTGGTTTCTAACGATGGCAAGACCTGACTTTGGTTGTGAAGATTATGGAGGCCGTCCTGGATCCTGGAACATCTTGACATTGGTGTGTGACCACAGACAAAAGACTTCCCAGAGTGTCTATGTCTAAGTAGGTTTCTTGGCACAGACGGTAAAAGGTAGACTTCCCAGAATCAGGCCCACGTTAGGCTCCAACGCTCTGAGGCCCGGGTTCTAACCCTCCAAGAACACGGACAGGTTGTGATGGTGGCTGAGATGCCCACCCCGCTTCAGTAAAACCTGTTGAAGGGCCTAGATGTCAAACAGAGGCCTGGTTTACTGTCAGCTCGGGGGATGCGCAGGCTAACATCCCGGTTGCCCCAGTCAGGCTCCCTCTCGTGTAATGAGCCAGAGAACTGAAGCTTCGGCGGGGACGGGCTCCACCCGGAGCCTGGTTTCCCCCTCCCCCAGCTCTCCCTCCTGGGGGCCTAATTTGTCTGCTGGTTCCAAGCTCTACCCCTGTGGAAATGAAACGGCTACCACAGGTCTGGGTCACACACTCTCATACCACAACATCCAGAGGAAGAGAAAGAGCCTTTTCCAGGAGTTTCCAGAGGAGACTTGCTTGGGGGAAGAAATCTTGATTGATCTCAGCTGGCCATTAAGACCTCTCCTGGGGACTTGCCTGGTGGCCCAGTGGTTATGAATCTGCCTGGGACATGGGTTCAGTTCCTGGTCTGGGAAGATCACATGCATTGCGGAGCAATTATGCCTGAGTACCACAACGACTGAGGCCGAGAGCCTGAGCCCTGTCCACAAGAGAAGCCACTGCAATGAGACGCCTGTGCACCCCGACTAGAGACCAGCCTCCACACAAGGCAGCTAGAGACAGCCCATGCGCAGCAACCAATAAATAAATACCTTCATTCAAAAAAAAAAAAAGGCTCTCGTGGGTTTCACACTCATGAATCAGATGCAGCTAGACACCCCCCTCTATCCCTGGTGTTCCTCAAACTTGTGCAAAGCCCCTGGGCAGCCTCCCCTTCAATTGGCTCCACCCCCATCTCTCCAGCAGGTAACCAGGCTCCCTGCTCCCCAGACCTGAATGCCTAGAGACCTGAATGTCCTCTCGAGTCCCTCCCCCCATCTCACCTCTCACAGCCAATCAGTGACCGATTTATTCCAACCTTCTAAGGGTGTCTCACATCTCTCTTTTCCTTACTCTCCTACCTCATGACAGCCCACGACCAGAGAACCACAACTCTCCCTGGGCAGCTGCAGTGACCCCTCAGAGTCCCCCTACCCTAGCCCCATTCCCTCAACTCTGCTCTGCACTCTGAACTTGCCCTGGGATGAACCAGGAAAAGTCTGACTTCCTCCCAGTGGGGCTGGTGGGAGCCACTTCTTCTCCCTTCCCCCAGTCCCCAGCCCTGATCTTCTTGACCTTGGCAGATGCCTAAACCAGGAAAACAAAAGGAAGCCTTGGGGTAGAGGGAGAGACTGGAGATATGCAAAGAGAGCAGCTACCTGGGTTGTGAGGAAAGGCATATGAGGTCCCTGAGCGCCCCAGGTGGGAGTCCGGCTTCAACCTGCAGAGGAGGCGCCTTTCTTGAGCTGTGTGACCAGGTGCCCTCACTGGCCAGCCCCGACCCCATGTCCTCCTTTCGCCGCCACGCAGGATCTTCCACAGCCCCTCCTCCATGCCCCTCTCCCACCTCCTCTGTCGCCTCCTGGAGAGGACTGGACCCCCCCAGAGCCTCTGCAGCTCCAGCTTCTCCCTGTGGTTCTCACACCTGCAGTGACTTCCCCTCTGCCCACCTCCTGGCCACGCCCTCTTCACCCTCACAACTGCCGTCCCATGCCCGGGTACTCTGTAAGGTATTCTGTCATATCCATGCCTGGGCACTCTGTAAGGACGAGGAAAGCCGTGTTTCAGGCATCGCACAGTTCTGAGGTAGACCTCCAGTCATGCTGTTCTCTCACTGTGAGACCTGAGCAAACATTCTGTTTGCTTTTTTACCTGGAAACTAGATAATCCCTTCCTTGCGAGTCTTTCTGAGGCTCAAATGGTCTTATTTAAAGTGTCTGGCACACAGTAGGTACTCAATAAATGTTAGCTCTCTTTCTCAATATTGCAGGTGGAGGTGGCTTCCTGGGTGGCTCAGACAGTAAAGAATCTGCCTGCAGTGCAGGAGACCCAGGTTCGATCTCTGGGTCGGGAAGATCCCCTGGAGAAGGAATGGCAACCCACTCCAGTATTCTTGCCTGGAGAATTCCATGGACAAACTACGATGGGCTACGGTCCATGGGGTCACAAAAAGTCAGACACGACTGAGCACCTTTTACTTTTCTTCTCTTTCCCAATAAATGTTATTGGGCTTCTCTGGTGGCTTAGACAGCAAAGCATCTGCCTGCAATGCAGGAGACCTGGGTTCGATCCCTGGGTTCAGAAGATCCCCTGGAGAAGGAAATGGCAACCCTCTCCAGTATTCTTGCCTGAAGAATCCCATGGCCAGAGGAGCCTGGTGGGCTACAGTCCGTGGACACTTCTGAGTGACTACCACACACACACTCTTTCCCAGACACTAACTAACGTCGGTCCTGATGCTAGAGCCACTGAGCAGCTAGCTAGTCCGTGGGCTGCTACCTGCCTGTCCCTCCTCCCTGACTGCCCGCGCCAGGCTACCGTGAGCACGATGCTCATGTATCACGTACTGGAAATGAGCTATCACTTACTGGGTGTCTCCTCTGTGTCTGACCTTCCCCAGGTGCTTTCCAGACAGTCTCTCAGTGAATATTCACGATGACTATTGAGGTCAGTGGTATTCATCTCTATCCTACTCCGATCAAGGGGAGGCTCTAAGTTCAATAACTTCCCTGAAGTCACAGAGCCAGTAAGTGACGGAGTCAAGATAGAAAACCAGCCTTCTGGATTCCAAAGCCCATGTCCTTATACACAGACCACATTTCCTCTCACGAGAGGTACAGTATAAGAATAAGAGTAGGGACTTCCCTGGTGGTAGAGTGGATGAGAATTCGGCTGCCAATGCAGGGGATACAGGTGGTCCAGGAAGATCCCACACGTTGCCAAGCAACTAAGCCTGTACGCCACACTATTGAGCCCCCGTGGTTCAACTACGGGAGTCTGAGCGCCCGAGACCCCGCACTCTGCAACAGGAGAAGCCACTGCAGTAAGAAGCCCATGCCCCGAAAGGAAGAGCAGCCCACTCACCGCAACTAGAGAAAGCCCTCATATAGCAACGAAGACCCAGCACAGCCCAGAATTTTTTTTTTAAGTAATAGAAACAGTTAACACTTAGTGATTAGCTATTTGCTGGGAATAATTATAACTCTGAACATCTATTAGCTTAAAACTTCTGTAAACACCCTATGAGCCATTACTCTCCTGCTTTTTTCAAAGAAGAACTGACGCAAAGGAGGTGAAATGGCCACCTATATCGCAGAGTGCAATCCATCTCTGTAGCGTCTGGAACACTGCACTCTGCAATCTATCTTTTTTCTTCAATAAGCATAAGACCCACCACCAAATGAGAGAGGGATGAAGTGGGGAAGTTTTACACGCTTTGATGTTAGCTGGGATGTTGCTATCCAAGGGATGGGGGGAAATCTGAGTGTGCTCAGTTTGAAAGCCCGTGTGCAGAGACGCTGTTTCCCTGGAGCTCTGTGTGTACAGCGGAGGCCACCACCCAAAGGATGGGCCAGATCATGAGGGTCGTGAGGAGGGTGGAGGAACCAGGAGACTGAAGTTTGTCACCCATCCCTGGAGGCCTTAGAGTCAGAAGCTGTACAAAGATGACGAGCAGCCCAAGACAGCGAGGATAGACTCTTCCAACCAGCAAATGGAACCGACAGCTTGCACGGTCCCTTGGGAGTATGTCACCATGATGTCACCTTGTTTATTCCCCACGCGGGAATCGGGCCCCACTGGCGCTTGATTAACTGCCAGCTGCAGAGAGGGAAATGACAGTGCTCTTAAACTTACTCTTCAGATCGTCCAGAGAACCCCAGCTAAAAGTCACTCAGAAGTAAATCATAGGGCTGTTTAATCTTTGCTCTGAATCTGCGATTTAGAAGCAATTCCGTGTCACTTCCCTTCAATCACTGGGCATGTCACCACTTCAGTGTGGCGTGAGAATCATGCATGCAGCCCAACATGTGTTCACGGGCATCTCTCACATGCCCACTCACTGAGAAGGTGCTCAGGAGAAGCTGGTGAAGGATGGGACAGCCCCTGGGGGCTAGGAAACGAGTCCAGGTGGGGAAAGGGACATTAAAGAAATAGTTAAAGTTGTATTAGGAGTTCTGGAAAGAAGTGAACAGAGAGCCCTGGGCGCCCACAGCATGGGTCTCAGCTCAGTCTTGGGTGGACAGAGGAGGCTGCCTTGCAGAGTCCATGTCCAGCTGAGGTTGGGGGTGCAGCAGAAGTGTGGCAGGTAACCAAAGGAAAGAAGAGCGTGTACCAAGGTAGGAGCCAGCCAGGTCTGAGGAACAGAGACAAATCCAGGTGCCTGAAGGGTAGAGAGCCGCATGGAGGGCACTTCTAGGCAAGGAGGAGGCCCGGTCAAGGCAGATGGTAAGGGACTCCTAAGTCATGTTAAGCTGTGAACAGTTTTACAGCTTTTTGTTTTCAGGGTGATGGATTTTACTGGGGAGGGATGATGGTATCTGCAGTGTGGGGATGGACGGAGGGGAGACGCACTGCGGGGGTGAGGAACCAAGGCATCCCGGGTGGGGAAGGGGGTGGTGGGGGGTGGAGAGGACTCAACGGTGTGAGAGAGATCTAACAGTGAGGATTAGTGGGCTTGGGTGAGATTAAAGAATCTAATGATGGAAAAGCAGCTACTCTTCATCTTTCCCACAGCAGACATTCATCAGGGACCCACCGGCCTGTGTGTGGATTCAGTTGGCTCCTGTCTGTACTGTTTAGTGGAAGGAGGGATCGCCCATAAGGAGCTTGTGGGTTGATCGATGGGGCTTCCCTTCTTTGGGCCAACACTTACTGGGCATCTTTCATGTGCCCTACACTGTGCTAGGTGCCAGGAATACAAACAAAGATGTCACCCAGTCTCTATTTTTAAGTGGAAAGAGCATTAGAACAGCCAGACATGGGTTCAAATTCCCACCTTACCACCTCCTGGGCTCCAGGGGAAATAAATGCAACTGAAGTCTTTTTGGAGCCTCAGCTGGTAGCCCTGGGCTCAGAACACTCGGCTTCCAGAGTTGGAGTGTGGGTTACTGAGAAAGTGTGTGGAAAACAAGAGCAGTGCGTAATTCAGAAAACATTCATCCCCCCCACCTCCACCCCCGCTCCTCCTCTCTCCAGGGTTAAGTATCTAGACTAAAACTGACTTCTATAAATCAGGTTTGAGAAAACATTCCCCAGGAGAAAACCCACATGATGGGCCTAATGATAATATTTCCACAACACACAATGGCAGTCATTCTGGATGGGCAAGTCACTGCCCTCCCAGGAAGCTTTCCGACAGAAGGGCCTGTATTTTGCTTGGCTCTGTCTTAGCGTCGATTTTCCTTATAGACTCTGGGATTCTGGTTTGTGTGCTTAGTTTGAGGCCGCATTTCCCCTCCTGGCCCCCCACCCTCCCCCCACCCCAGTCTCTCTGCTTCACTCCTTCCTTCTTCCCTGTACAGGTTTCTTGTGGCCCCCATCCAGACCCTTGGCTCCTAGTCCAGAATCAAGTATCATGGAGGTGGCTTGGTTCCCCTGGTGGGCTCTCCACCCACCTGGGGGGACGTGCGCATCCAGGCACAAGTCACTGGAAAGGCTGGCCTTGACCTCAGCCCCTCCGCCTCCCAGGGAACACCCCTTCATAAGCCACATGTCCAAAGAGCTGCGGATTTCTCAGCCACCTTTCACAGGTGTGTGTGTGTGTGTATGTGTGTGCACCTGCGTGAACAAAGAGAACACTCTCCCCTCCCCAGGGGCCCTTAGCTGGCCTTTGCCCTTGCCTCTCCTGTCACTGAACAAAAGGCTAGTTCCCGGTCGCCTCTGCCCACTCCTCCACTCAGAGCCCTGCCGGCCATTCATCACTGTGTTCCATTTACGCTCCACAGAGGTATTTATTATGTCTTTTCATGTGGCTATGTTTTTTCTCTTTCTTTTCATACTTCATCTGCCATTTTATATGTTGGGAGCAGGGAAGAGCCTCAGAGCGTGACCTTACGACATCAGCTTGACCAGAAGCTTCCCAGGGCCTCTGCACACACCTCCGTCAGCCCACTCATTACTTGGGATTAAAAGAGTTGAACATGGCTGATTTCACTGCTTGCCTGAAGCCACAGATCAAGTAGCAGAGCCAGCATTTAAACTTCAGTCTGCTGACTCCCTGATAGCTCAGTTGGTAAAGAATCCACCTGCAATGCAGGAGACGCCGGTTCAATTACTGGGTCAGGAAGATCCGCTGGAGAAGGGATAGGCTCCCACTCCATATTCTTGGGCTTCCTTGGTGGCTCAGCTGGTAAAGAATCCACCCACAATGTGGGAGACATGGGTTCAATCCCTGGGTTGGGAAGATCCCCTGGAGAAGGGAAAGGCTCCCCACTCCAGTGTTCTGGCATAGAGAATTCCATGGACTGTATAGTCCATGGGGTCACAGAGTCAGACACGACTGAGTGACTTTCACTACTGACTCCAAGGCCTGTTGTTTAGAACACTGAGAAATAAGCAACTGGCACAAGACGGGCTCACTTAATGTTTGCTGAGTGGCTTACCACTAGCCTCCTATTGCCGTCTTGAAGATTTATCATAATCCACCTTTGTTTTCTCTTCCCTGAGCTAACACGGTATCCCTCTCTTTAGACATGCAAGGCCAGTGAACACCTGAGTCTTGACTGCCCTTTCTCTGCCCAGACCAAACACTACAGTGGGTCAAACTCTCGTGCCGCACGACTCTCCTAACCCAGCACGTCAGACATTCACCGTTAGCCGATGAACATTTGCCCTCCCCGTGGAGATACACATTCTCCTTTTATCACCTGAATGTCCTAAATCTCTGGAAAAACGAAACAGGAAAAGTTTATAAAGTAGGTTCATGCAGTGGTCTCCTTCTGCTGCTAAGTCACTTCAGTCATGTCCGACTCTGTGCGACCCCATAGACGGCAGCCCACCAGGCTCCCCTGTCCCTGGGATTCTCCAGGCAAGAACACTGGAGTGGGTTGCCATCTCCTTCTCCAACGCATGAAAGTGAAAAGTGAAAGTGAAGTCGCTCAGTCGTGTCTGACTCTTAGCGACACCATGGACTGCAGCCAACCAGGCTCCTCTGCCCATGGGATTTTCCAGACAAGAGTACTAGAGTGGGGTGTCATTGCCTTGTCCGAGTTGTCTCCTTCTACTGCTCTGGAATTTTTACTTCACGCTCTAACTTGGGCCTAAAACCTGAAAACCAAATGCATTTTGGAAATGGTACGACTCTGTGGTCCTGGTTATCTGTCAACAGCCTACAACTGAGAACATTCTCTAATTTCCTACAACGTTACTTATATTTGGAAAAAAGATTCCACCTGCCTGACAATGCAGGGGACACGGGGTCGACCCCTGGTCTGGGAAGATCTCACATGCCGGGGAGCAACCAAGCCTGTGTGCCGCAACTACTGAGCCTGTGCTCTAGAGCCTGGGACCCGCAAGTGCCGAGCCTATGAGCCCGCGTGCTGCAAATACCGAGCCCACGTGCCTCAGCTCCTGAAGCTCCAAGCCACAGAGCCCATGCTCCACAAGAAGAGAAGCCACCATCACAGTAAGAAACCCACACACCACAGCAGAGAGTCGCCCCCCACTTGCTGCAACTAGAGAAAAACCAGAAAACAGCAACAAAGATGCGGCACAGCCAAGAATAAACGAATGAATGAATAAGATTCCATTTCTCTGACTTAATTTCACACCAAACCAGTGAGGTGGCTATTATTATTCATTTTTTTTAACCAATAAGGAAACTGAAGTCCACAGAGGTTAAGTAAGGGACTTGGCTAAAGTTGCACAGTAGGTAAGTGGCAGAGCCTGTAACACGACCCTGATCTTTTCATTTCTGATCTCTGTATTGCCTTAGTGTATCAGCGCATTTCTACTGTTCTATTGTTTTTCTAAAACAATACTTTTCAAGAGCTAGAAACATGAATATGACCTGCATGATCATTTTTCTTGCAACATTATCTCTGACTAACCAGATAAAACATTCAGAGAATCACTGATGTTTACTCCTTGAAGATGTCCACTTTTTTCTATTCTGTATTGTTTTCTTTTGCTTTATCACTGTTTGTCTTTTACACGTATATGTCTGGTCCTGTGAGAGTCGGAGCTGCTGTTCTATGTCCTTGGTGCTCAGTGAGGTGTCAGCCCCTGACACACGTTTGCAGAAGTGTCCCAAACAGTGATCCCGGAGGTGACACAACATGAAAGCCCAGCCTTGCTTTAAGGCTATAGCGGGGTCCCACGGCACATAAGCTTACGCCTTTCAATAAAGACGACTGAGTAAATGTATCACCATGTTTGACTTGAGTTGTATGCAAGCCTTTTTACAGGTCAGACACCACAAATCACAGATTTCTAAAAATAGCTTTTAAAGGACAGGTATCCTGTGTTTCAGCAAGGAAAACCACGTCGCTGTCGGATCATGATTTGTATGAAATGCTTTGTGACACAGTCAACCACCAGCTGACCTCAGGATGCAAATCTTAGCTGGCTCCACCCCTCGTGTGGTTTCTCCACACCGTTTTTGTAGTTTTCATAAAACAATGTTAGCTGGAGCCTCCACTGTTACCAGGCCATTGTTTTCTTGCTTCAGGTGTTCCTCCAGCAGGGCCAGCAATAGAAGTGGTCCCTCTGGCTCTGGTTAAGGACAAAGCCATTGTCAAGTGCAAACCAACGACCTACTGGGCTCGAGGCTTTTAGCATCAGCCCCAGTGACCTACAGATATCTGTCAAGGAACAACAGACTGTCGATCAGCATCCCGGGTGTTACCGTAACAACTGCCTTACTATGGGGCACGTGCCCCACTGAGGCTTTCGCATGGACTAGTTATACATGTAATTTTAATCTTCACAACACCGTTGTGAAGCAGATTCTGTAACTTTCTTCTCACAGATAACGAGGTCGAGACTCAAAGAAGTTAAGAAACGTAGCCAAAGCCACAGACCTGCAAGAGGTAAAGACGGGATTCTAAACCAGGTCACCTGTGGGTTTCAAATCCTCATGATCAGATCAGATCAGATCAGTCGCTCAGTTGTGTCCAACTCTTGGCGATCCCATGAATCGAAGCACACCAGGCCTCCCTGTCCCTCACCAAATCCCAGAGTTCACTCAGACTCACGTCCATCGAGTCAGTGATGCCATCCAGCCATCTCATCCTCTGTCGTCCCCTTCTCCTCCTGCCCCCAATCCCTCCCAGCAGCAGAGTCTTTTCCAATAAGTCAACTCTTCGCATGAGGTGGCCAAAGTACTGGAGTTTCAGCTTTAGCATCATTCCTTCCAAAGAAATCCCAGGGCTGATCTCCTTCAGAATGGGCTGGTTGGGTCTCCTTGCAGTCCAAGGGACTCTCAAGAGTCTTCTCCAACACCACAGTTCAAAAGCATCAATTCTTCGGCGCTCAGCCTTCAAAGTCCAACTCACATCCATACATGACCACAGGAAAAACCATAGCCTTGACTAAACGAACCTTTGTTGGCAAAGTAATGTCTCTGCTTTGAATATGCTGTCTAGGTTGGTCCTTCCAAGGAATAAGCGTCTTTTAATTTCATGGCCACAGTCACCATCTGTAGTGATTTTGGAGCCCAGAAAAATAAAGTCTGACACTGTTTCCACTGTTTCCCCATCTATTTCCCATGAAGTGGTGGGACCAGATGCCATGGTCTTCGTTTTCTGAATGTTGAGCTTTAAGCCAACTTTTTCACTCTCCACTTTCATTTTCATCAAGAGGCCCTTTAGTTCCTCTTCACTTTCTGCACAAGGGTGGTGTCATCTGCATATCTGAGGTTATTGATATTTCTCCCGGCAATCTTGATTCCAGCTTGTGTTTCTTCCAGTCCAGCATTTCTCATGATGTACTCTGCATATAAGTTAAATAAACAGGGTGACAATATACAGTCTTGACGTACTCCTTTTCCTATTTGGAACCAGTCTGTTGTTCCATGTCTAGTTCTAACTGTTGCTTCCTGACCTGCATACAAATTTCTCAAGAGGCAGATCAGGTGGTCTGGTATTCCCATCTCCTTCAGAATTTTCCACAGTTTATTGTGATCCACACAGTCAAAGGCTTTGGCATAGTCAATAAAGCAGAAATAGATGTTTTTCTGGAACTCTCTTGCTTTTTCCATGATCCAGCGGATGTTGGCAATTTGATCTCTGGTTCCTCTGTCTTTTCTAAAACCAGCTTGAACATCAGGAAGTTCATGGTTCACATATTGCTGAAGCCTGGCTTGGAGAATTATACCTCACATTAAATATTCAGGATGTATGATACACACACACACACACACACAGAAGGACACAAGCCGAGTTGAGTTACAGCTGATGTTTGATGTAAGATCGTAGTTTGTTAGACATCTAAACATTTTTCAGTGATTTTGTGGTTTTCTTTCCACCTTTTGGAGTCAATAAACATTCTTGGTGCATCCAATACTTTGGTCAGCTCCTAAAAAACTCATACTGTCAGTGAATTAGGCCTGTGGTTTCCAACAAGTGAGAGATGCCATCAAATAGCAACATCATTGAAAGAACAGGGACATGCTGCTCCTGGGACATTCTTATTTTGGGAGGAGAGGAACAGGGAAAAGATCCAGTATGTTTTTAAATTAAACTTTGTAATTTTAGATCACTGTAGGTTCCATGCAGTTGTAATAAATAAAAGAGAGAGATGTCATGTACCTTTTACCCAGTGGTAATACCTTGCAAAACTACAGTTCAAGCTAGACGAAATAATTTTACAATTTGTATGGAGACATAAAAGATCTCTGAATAGCCAAAACAATCTTGAGAAAGAAGTACAGAGCTGGAGGAACCTAGTTCCTTGACCTCAGACTCTACTACAAAGCTACAGTGATCAAAACAGTATGCCACCGGCGCAAAAACAGAGGCATAGGTCAGTGGAACGGGATAGAAATCCCAGAAACAAACCCACAAGCCTAGGGTCAAGGAATCCATGATAAGGGAAGAAATATACAATGGAGAAAAGACAATCTCATCAATAAATGATGTTGGGAAAACTGGACATCTACAAGTAAAAGACTGAAATTAGAATATTCTCTAACCATATGCAAAAATAAACTCAAAATAGATGAAAGACCCAAAAGTAAGGCCAGAGCCATAACATTTCTAGATGAAAACATAGGCAAAACACTCTTTGACATAAATCAAATTTTGACATTGACATAAAGCAATTTTTTTTGATCTGTTTTCTACAGCAAAGGACATAAAAGCAAAAAGAAACAAATGAGACCTAATTAGATTTAAAAGCTTTTGTATAGCAAAGGAAACCATCCACAAAATGAAAAGACACTCTACAGAATGGGAGAACATATTTGCAAATGATACGATGAATAAGGGGTTAATATCCAATATATCCCAGAGAAGGCAATGGAGGCACCCCACTCCAGTACTCTTGCCTGGAAACTCCCATGGATGGAGAAGCCTGGTGGGCTGCAGTCCATGGGGTCACTAAGAGTCAGATAGACTCAGCGACTTCACTTTCACTTTTCACTTTCCTGCATCGGAGAAGGCAATGGCAACCCACTCCAGTGTTCTTGCCTGGAGAATCCCAGGGACGGGGGAGCCTGCTGGGCTGCTGTCTATGGGGTTGCACAGAGTCAGACACAACTGAAGCGACTTAGCAGCAGCAACAGCAGCATCCAATATATCCATATAGCTCATACAACTCAACATCATAAAAATAAATAAATAAACAATCTGAGTAGAAACTGGGCAGAAGACCTAAATAGATGTTTTTCCAAAGAGGATATGCAAGTGGGTAACAGGCAAATGAAAAAGTGCTTAACACCACTAATCATTAGAGAAACTCAAATGAAAGCCACAATGGGAGATTACTGCACACAGTCAAAATAGCCATCACAAAAAAGAATACAAATAACAAATGCTGGCAAGGATGGGGAGAAAAGGGAATCCTCTTGTATACTATTACAGGGACAGCAAATTGGCGCAGTGACTATAGAAACAGTATGAATATCTCTCAGAAAACTAAAAATAGAACTATCATAAGACCCAATAATTCCACTCTTGGGTATTTACCTGAAGGAAACAAAAACACTACATTGAAAAGATATTTGTACCCCAGTGTTCATAGCAGCATTGTTTACAATAGCCAAGCTATGGGAGCAACCTCAGTGTCCATCAATGAACGAATGATTAAAGAAGATGTGATAAACACACATACACATACACACCCCGGAATATTACACAGCCATAAGAAAGAATGAAATCTTGCCATCTACACCAACATGGATGGACTTGGAGGGTATTATGCTAAATGAAATAAGTCAGACAGAGAAAGACAAATACTGAATCTAAAAAATATAACAGACTAGTAAATATAGCAACACAACAGAAAAAGAAACAGACGTACAGATACAGAAAACAAATTAGTGGTTACCAGTGAGGAGAGGGAAGGGAGAAGGGGCAACATGGGGTAGGGGATTCAAAGGTATGGATTATTCTATATGGAATAAGCTACAAGGATATATTGTACAACACCAGGGGGGAAAGCCACTGTTTCATAGCAACTATCAAAGGAGTATAACCTTCAAAATTGTGAATCACTATGTTATACACCCAAAACTTATATAATGTTGTACATCAACTACAGTACAATGAAAAAAATTACAGTACAATTTCCCAACCAGGATAATGAGTTGGTAGAATTCACCAATTTTAGTTCTATTCAACAAGAGTACTTAAAGCACACATACATGCTTACAATCCACTGCCATAAAATAAGCCCATTTGAAGTGTATAGTGCAATTATTTTAGTATATTCACAAAGCAGCACAGCTATCACCACTATCTGAGTCCAGAACGTTTTCATCAACCCCAAAAAGAAACTCCCTGTCCATTAGCAGCTACTTCTTCTTCTCTCAAACTCTCCTCCCAAACTTCTCCCAAACTCTATCCCCACTAAACCTAGGCCAACACTTGGCTACTTTCTGTCTCTATGGATTTACCTATTCTGAATATTTCTCAAGAAGCAGATCAGGTGGTCTGGGATTCCCATCTCTTTCAGAATTTTCCACAGTTTATTGTGATCCACACAGTCAAAGGCTTTGGCATAGTCAATAAAGCAGAAATAGATGTTTTTCTGGAACTCTCTTGCTTTTTCCATGATCCAGCGGATGTTGGCAATTTGATCTCTGCTTCCTCTGCCTTTTCTAAAACCAGCTTGAACATCAGGAAGTTCACGGTTCACATATTGCTGAAGCCTGGCTTGGACAATTTTGAGCATTACTTTACTAGCATGTGAGATGAGGGCAATTGTGCAGTAGTTTGAGCATTCTTTGGCATTGCCTTTCTTTGGGATTGGAATGAAAACTGACCTTTTCCAGTCCTGTGGCCACCGCTGAGTCTTCCAAATTTGCTGGCATATTGAGTGTAGCACTTTCACAGCATCGTCTTTCAGGATTTGGAATAGCTCAACTGGAATTCCATCATCTCAACTAGCTTTGTTCGTAGTGATGCTTTCTAAGGCCCACTTGACTTCACATTCCAGGATGTCTGGCTCTAGGTGAGTGATCACACCATCATGATTATCTGGGTCATGAAGATCTTTTTGTACAGTTCTTCAGTGTATTCTTGCCATCTGTTCTTAATATCTTCTGCTTCTGTTAGGTCCATACCATTTCTGTCCTTTATCGAACCCATCTTTTCATGAAATGTTCCTTTGGTATCTCTGATTTTCTTGAAGAGATCTCTAGTCTTTCCCATTCTGTTGTTTTCCACTGGACATGGAACAACAGACTGGTTCCAAATAGGAAAAGAAGTTCATCAAGGCTGTATATTGTCACCCTGTTTATTTAATTTATATGCAGAGTACATCATGAGAAACGCTGGACTGGAAGAAACACAAGCTGGAATCAAGATTGCCAGGAGAAATATCAATAACCTCAGATATGCAGATGACACCACCCTTATGGCAGAAAGTGAAGAGGAACTCAAAGGCCTCTTGATGAAAGTGAAAGTGGAGAGTGAAAAAGTTGGTTTAAAGCTCAACATTCAGAAAATGAAGATCATGGCATCCAGTCCCATCACTTCATGGGAAATAGATGGGGAAACAGTGGAAACAGTGTCAGACTTTATTTTTCTGGGCTCCAAAATCACTACACATGGTGACTGCAGCCATGAAATTAAAAGACGCTTACTCCTTGGAAGGAAAGTTATGACCAACCTAGATAGCATATTCAAAAGCAGAGACATTACTTTGCCAACAAAGGTTCATCTAGTCAAGGCTATGGTTTTTCCTGTGGTCATGTATGGATGTGAGAGTTGGACTGTGAAGAAGGCTGAGCGCCAAAGAATTGATGCTTTTGAACTGTGGTGTTGGAGAAGACTCTTGAGAGTCCCTTGGACTGCAAGGAGATCCAACCAGTCCATTCTGAAGGAGATCAGCCCTGGGATTTCTTTGGAAGGAATGATGCTAAAGCTGAAACTCCAGTACTTTGGCCACCTCATGCGAAGAGTTGACTTATTGGAAAAGACTCTGATGCTGGGAGGGATTGGGGGCAGGAGGAGAAGGGGATGACAGAGGATGAGATGGCTGGATGGCATCACTGACTCGATGGACGTGAGTCTCAGTGAACTCCGGGAGTTGGTGAGGGACAGGGAGGCCTGGCATGCTGCGATTCATAGGGTCGCAAAGAGTTGGACATGACTGAACAACTGATATGATCTGATCTGATTCTGAATATTTCATATAAATGCAATCTTATACTCTACAGCCTTTTGTGACCGGCTTCTTTCACTTAGTATAATGTTTCAAGGGTCATTCATCTCATAGCACATATTGGAATTTCATTCCTTTTTAAGGCCGTATAATATTTCTTTGTAAGGGAGACACCACACTTATCCATTTTTCAGTCGATGGACATTTATCCATTTTTCAGTCAGTGGACATTTATAGCATTTCTACTTTTTTGCTATCATGAATAATGCTGCTGTGAATATTGCTGTGTGTGTTTTTGTGCAGAGGTGTGTTTTCATCCCTCCTGAGCACATAGTCAGGAATAGGACTAGGTCATTTGGTAACTCGGTGGACTAGCAAACTCTTTTATACAGCATCTGTACCATGGTTCATTCCTACCGGAGTGTACAAGGGTTCCAATTACTCCACATCCCACCAACACTTACTACCTGTCTTTTTGATTATGGCCTTCCTAGTGGGTGTGAAGTGACTTGTAGTTTTGATTTGCCATTTCCTTAATGGTTAATGATACTGAGCATCTTTTCATGTGCTATTGGCCATTTGTATATCTTTGGGTAGAGACAAAGTACTTTTCAAAGTCCTGAAGGTACTTGATGATAAAGGAAATGTAACAATGTGTTTACCGCATTTTGATGTTAGATTAGAAGGAAAAAATATATATATATATATTTACACACTCACTCATTAAGACATTTTCTGGAGCACCTATGATATTCCAGCTACCAAAGATAGGAAAGAACCCTACCATCAACCATGAGAAGCGGCCTGGATAAGATGTTGCAGTCAGGTTCCTGGTGCTTTTATGAAGGTCTGTTTCTGACTTATCATTTGGATGATTCATCTTGATTCCTGGCAGGGGCAGAAAGGCAATGCGACAGGGCCCCTGATCTCTAGCAGCTCACTGTCTTGCGGGGGAGACAAACACATAAAGACATCATTGTCATCCCATATGGTCAGCACAATGGCAGTTGTCTGTCCAAAGAGCACAGAGCAGGGAGCCATTAATTCTGCTGGGCATCCAGGAAGGGCACATAGGGGAGATGACATATGAATTGGGTGTTAAAGGCTGTCTAGAGGCCTGACAGATGGAGAAAGCACAAGCGTGTTGTAGGCTGGGCGAAGGCGTGACATCAGAGCTGATCATGTGCAGAGGCGGAGGGTGCGAATTCGAGACGGGTGGGGGTGAGAGCCTGGCTGTGTGGAGCTGCCGGAGGAAGCCTCTGTCTACACAGTGTAAATTGGGAGACTTTTTTTGTTTAAACAAAAGAATGGTGCAATCGACTCTCAGCTTTAAGAGATCAGCTGCGGTGGCGGGGGTGGGGGCAGCCTGCTAGATGACTTAAGAGGTTGGCGAAATCTCTGCAGGGTCAAATCATAAATATTTTTGGCCTTCCCAAAACATGATCTTCATCCCAGCTTCTCGACGCCACTGCTGTAGCATGAGCAGCCACAGAAAATACTTAAATGTACGAGACTGGCTGTGTCCGAACACAGCTTTATTTACAAGACCAGGAGGAGCCTTTTTGTCTGGAGGGCCGTGGTTTATTGACTGCTAGATCAGACCAGGGGAAGAATGAAAGCAAGTAGACGCCTGAGTATCCAGAAGTTCTCTCATTTGTGGTGAAAATCAAAACCAAACAAGGGGAGTATTATTTGAAGCAGAGGCTACCATCAGGGTTCCAGAAGAGATAGGTCCTCCGCACGGGCTGGGCTAGAGAGCGGAACTCTGCTTCCCACCCCAGTCCAGCCCCAACCAGCAACCAGCACAAGGCAAGGTGGAATCCCAAGACTGCCAAAGCACAGCATTGCTTCAGGCCACTGGAGTTCCCCTCCTGTCCCCTGTGTTAGCCACGTGGGACATATGGACCCTAAACCAGGGACAATCCCGACAAGGGAAGGCGGCGCCTGGATAACACGGTAGGAAGTCCTGGCAAAGCATAACCTGGTCTGGGACAGAAGGGCCTAGTCTGGGTGATTTAGAGAAGCATGTGATACAGGGCACCCCCGGGGACCCAGAGGTGGGACGCCCAGGTGGTCCTGGACCAGAGCTGGGAGCTGCACAGGAGGAAACAGGGCCGCACTCGGTCTCTGCTGCAGGCTTTGCAAACCAGCTTTCCATCTCGGTGTGCGAAGGTGTCAGAAGGCGGGTGGAGATGCGGAGAAGGTTTCTAAGTAACCCTAGAAAAACATGCAGGCTTTCAGAAAGCCATTTAAAAGGCTCAGCCTGCTGACGAAAACTGTCAAGCTTCTTCGGTCTTGGCTGGGATTAAGTCAACCCACGGGGTAGTAACCCGGGAATCGCACACTCAACAGCCTCTGATTGGCTGCTGGTGACATAAGAGAAGTTCAGGGAGGTGATTGGCCGGCCGGCCGGCCGCCGCTGCTGAGCTGTGAACCGAGAAGGGAAACAGAAGTGCGGTGGGAGGGGGAGCACCCACCGACACCTTTTAAAGCTTAGGGCTTGTGTTTTACATAATAAAGATGGTGTTCAAGATAGTGATGTCTTTGTATGGTCCCTAAGGTGCACCTGGGCTCCTCTGTGTTGCTTCTGCCTGCCCTGTGCCAGGTGTCTCTCTCTCTCCCTGGAGACTCGCAGGCAAGTGCCAACAGGTCTCCCTCCACCCCTCATCCCCTGCCCTCTGCCCAGACCTGCTGTCTGCAGCCCCAGGCAAGCAGCCGGCTCCCACCTGCAGCTCGGCCCGATGGCAGTGTCTCGAGCCGTGCCCTGGCGCCAGGGCAGGCAGCCTCCTTGACAAACTCTCCAAACAGAGAGAAGCCGCAGTGGGAGGAATAAACAGAATGAGATGCAGAAACGTGTGGGCACAGCCTGGAGAGGAGTGTTTTCTTTAACAGACACGGTCACCGGGAACTGGGGAGCGGGGATGGGTCGCAGGTCCCCTGGGGAATCACTGCGCAGCCTCTGCCCTTGGCAGGTGGCCAGAGGAGAAGAAATTGCAGGCAACAGCTGGTGGCCTTGAGGTGCAGTAAGGGCTGCTCTCAAAGGCGCTGGGTTTGTAGAAGGGACCCGCGCAGTGTGGTGGGGAAGCAGCTGAGGTCGGGATTCTACACCTGATGAGCTGCGAACTTGCTGTGTGACCGTGGGGCTCCTCTCTGAGTCTCTGTTGCTTCCTTTGGCAGGGGCAGGGTGGGGGGCGGCAGCAGTTGGGGGATACAATTCATTCTCCTCGAGGCCTTTTCCAGCTCAGCCTTTCCCTCCTAATGGAACACTGGTGTTCCAGGAGCTGAACAAAGTGTTCTGGTGCCAAGAGTATTAACAATACCTGGCATTTGTTAAGCCTTATAGTATGGAGCAGGTGCTGTGCTGGGGGCTTTACAAACACTAACGCTAAACTGGAAAATAATCCTGCCAAGAAGGTATTATCTCCATCTCAAAGAAGAGGAAGTGGGTTCCAAGAGATTGACTAACTTGCCCACTGTCCCAATAGCGAATACTCTTGATTTAAACCCAGGTCTTTCTGACTGCAAAGTCCCCCAAATATAATATTTTTTTCTTTCTGATTTGCTAATTAAAAAGCTGCTGCAGCTAAGTCGCTTCACTCGTGTCTGACTCTGTGCGACCCCAGAGACGGAAGCACACCAGGCTAACGACTAGTAATTTAGTCAATTTTAAGTTTTTCTCCCGACATTTTTCTTTGCTGATTACTATCAAATACTAGCAGAGCATCCAAACCTCTTGGCAAATGAATACCGAAAATGAAATGAACGCAGTGGAGACTCTTGGAAGAAGAGTCTGGGGAAACTTGTCTGGAGCCTCAGCAGCTCGTCTCCTCCGTGAGCCAGTCTGCTTGAGGCTGTGGTTTGGTTGTTTCACATAAGTGTGCATGTTCAATCAAGCAGAATGTTTCTGGCCCAACTACATGTGAAGTTCATCGGTGTACTCTGAGTTCAACCATGGTTCTTATGAGACATAGAAATGCAGGTGTTTCATCACCTCCTGCAAAGGAAGCTGACTTCCAGGTGCTCTGTCACTGAAAACAGCTTTGAGCACCCTGGTTCTGACTCCATGAAGGCTCAACTTACAGGCAGGAACACTTTCTGGACGAACAGAGCGCAGGAGAGTTCTCTCAGCACCTTAGAAATCCCAGCCAGGGGAGGTGTCTGTTTCTCTTCCCTGGGAGTCAGAGGATGTTCCTTCCCTTTAAATGTGTACCTGGAAAGTTCTCCATCAAACCAGGCTGATACAGGCCGGCCCTCCACCAACAATGACTGCAGTCATTGAATTCCAGGGTGGTTGTTGACCAGCTGGCCGGGAGGACACAAGACAGACTAGCTGGGCCATGGACAGAGTGGGGCAGGCACCTGCCGTGAAGGGACTACACGCCACTGGCCCAGGGGATGGAGCCTGTGACCTCCTGACTCCCACAGCTGCCCGTGGACCCCACCTCTCTCTTTTTGAGGTTCAGGCCATGAGCCAGAACACTTTTCTTCTTGCTGTCTCTGAACGACCTCCGACATTCAACATCAGGATCACAATTCCTGCCACCATCCTGGCGTTTTCTGCCATCAATGTATACAACTTACTCTTCAATTATGTTTTTCAGGCAGCATTGCCATTTCAGCAAGGTGGCCAGGATCTGGCCTTTCTGTGGTCCCGTCTCCACTCTATAAACTGCTACAGATTTTAAGAGATGTGTGAGCTAAGTCATTTCAGTCATGTCAGACTCTGTGTGACCTCCATGGACTGCAGCCGGTCAGACTCCTCTGTTCATGGGATTCTCCAGGCAAGAATACTGGAGTGGGGTGCCACTTCCTTCTCCAGAGGATCTTCCTGACCGAGGGATCGAACCCATGTCTCATGTCTCCTGCACTGGCAGGCGGGTTCTTTAGATGTTGTGCTGAGACACTTTAAAACAAAGTCAAGCCAGTGTGCTGGTGTAAGTAACTTAATTCATATCCAGATGTCTTTACTCAACTCTTACTGACAGCGAGGTGTTACTATGCACATTATCCCCCTGGATCCCAAAGGTAACCATTTGAACTTTTACTTTTTTATTTTTGGTCTGTCTAGCTCTAAGAAGGCTTTTGTTGTTGCTGTTCCAGCTGCTAAGTCATGTCCAACTCTTTGCTAACTGCAGCATGCCAGGCTTCCCTGTCCCTCACTCTCTCCCAGAGTTTGCTCAAGTTCATGTCCATTGAACTGGTGATACTATCCAACCATCTCATTCTGTCACCCCTTTCCCCCCTGCCCTCAATCTCTCCCAGCATCAAAGTCTTTTCCAATGACTTGGCTCTTCGCATCAGATGGCCAAAGTGTTGGAGCTGCTGGGTTTGGGTGTCTCCAAAACAGCAGCTGAGGTGCTGCTATGTGATGTCAGGATTAATATCACCGCAGTTTCACAGATTAAAAAACAGCAACAACGCTGAGACTTAGAATAAATGTTGGCCCCAGGGCCACATAGCAACTGGCAAAATGGAAACTTGAACTTAAATCTAAGAGGTATAAAGAACAGAGTGCAAAGGGGGAATATTAACACTCACCTGGCAGGATTACTGCAGGGCAAACGATGTAGCTTATGTGACGTGCAGGGGCAGGAGAGCAGCAGGTACTTAAGCAGTGCCGTCTTCCTTCTTCTCCCATCTTCAGATGCTGAGCTCCTTCCATGACACCACCCTGCCTCCTCATCACTGCAGCGCACCAGAGAGATGTTATACATCAGCTTTACGCCACCACAGTCAGGTAATTTGAGCCTCATGATGACCCTTGCAAAGTAGGCATTATCCCTATTTCCTAGAAGAGGAAACCCAACTTTTTAGAGGATAAAGGATCTCCTGGGGCCAGTTAGCTGAAAAGAAGGAGGGGTGGGATTTGAGTCTAGGTTTGATGACCACCCAGAGGTCACGTCTTTCCTGTTAAGCCACACGGTCACTTTCAGTCAATAATTAAGCTTCTGATAGCAATAGGCATAGAAAGTGTAGGTATTTTCTTTAGATGAAAACTAAAAGTGTTAGTCACTCAGTTGTGTTCAACTCTTTGTGACCCCATGGACTGTAGCTCGCCAGGCTCCTCTGTCCACAGGATTTCCCACACAAGAATACTGGAGTGGGTTTCCATTTCCTCCTCCGGGGGATCTTCCCGACCCAGGGATTGAACCTGCGTCTCCTATATGGCAGGCAGATTCTTTACAGTCCAAGTCACTAGGGAAGCTCCTTTCTTTAGATAAGTTAATATTATGTGGAAATATCATTTGGAAACTGAAAAGCAGAAATGCTTTCTCTTCTGTGAGTAAAAAGGAAAGAAACTGAGAAGAGCGGTGGCTACATAATTGTATGTACGTACGTAATTGCAGAAAATAATCCTGTCGCTTAAAGTTCACATGAAAACCTGAGGGAAACATCATAAAAATATTTTTTAAAAAAGCATAAAAATATTCTGATGGAAACATCATAAAATATGCTTACTGCATATTTTAAAAATAAAAGTATTTTACATTTAGAAATGAGTTAAACATTTCAAAAACTCTCATTCTTTCACTGGAAAAAAATCAGCTTTTTTTGGTCTTGAATAAAAATATCTGGAAAACATATGTTTGCTGTTCTAGTTAAATAAAACCACTGACAGCTCTACATTTGTGCTGGCTGTGGCTGTGCTCCTAATAAAAATAGTGAAAATATTACCCCAATCCCCTCTCTCACCTGCTCAATTGGAAAATAGGTCACCTCCCAGGGAATTCAGTTACGTACTTCGATTAGCTTCAGGTTCTGGAAGAGCTCCAAGGTTTGAAAAACAAACGGTTTTCAGCATCTGGTCCTCCCAAATAGGAAACCTTAAAATTATGTTTGAGGTATGAAGGATGCATAAAAAGGTGGTGTCAAACAACTAGAGTGTGGTTACAAAAGAAACTGAAATGGAGTCTCCTGTACTAGGGATCGAATCAAGTCTAAATAAATATTTAGCTCACAATATAAATGCATTTGGTTAAAAATTTCAATCAAGGTTTTTGGGCTAAAACATAGATTGGACCCTACTCATTTGGTTTCCATCAATTTTTCAATATGAAATTATGTAATTAGCCAAGGAACAGGGGAGGATCAAAACCTCAAATCCCACAGGGCTAGGCAGGTGATCTAAACCAGAGAGACTTGGCTGTGAGCAGTCAACCATCAGATGGGAGATGAGAGTTCCCTCATGTGCAAATGAGGATGATATACACCTCACGGCACTGTTATGAGGCTTAAGTTAGACAATGCCCATGAAAAAGCTTTCAGAGATGTGTTTATAGCTGTTAAGCCTCTGCACAAAGACTAGCCATCGTGTTTGGATGATCTTTACCCAATTGCTTTCCTTGAATGACATCACAACGCCCCAGTAAGCTACTCTTTCTTTCACACACTTGATGTACCCACAATCTCTCTTCTTTCCCATCTGTGATGAAGCTCATCAACAAAATGGCACAGCAACATCTGAAAGAGGGAATTAAGGCAAGGAGCGGTGTTCCCGCTTCATCCTTTTGCTCAACAAACTGTTCTGAGGGCTTCCTACGAGCAAGGCATGGGTGACTAGAGGAAATGAGTAGCATTCTTACTGGCCATCCCATGAAGAGAGAACAGCCTTCATCCCAATTCAGAAAAAAACTAGGGTGTGCCAGCCAAGGTGTCCAAAACATTACCATCTCAATATACAATAAATATTAATCAATATGAGACATTCTACATTCTTTTTTTTTTTTTCCACAATAAATCTTTCAAATCTGGCATGAATTCTACACTCACATCACATCTCACTCTGGAGCAGACAAATGTCAAGGGCACTATGCCCCCATGTCTAGTGGACACAAGGCTGAGTTGCACATGCCTGTGAGATCTTTGGAGAAAAGTGCTAAAGAGATGTGTTAAAAGTATAGACAGTGGATATTTGAATGTCTGTCCTGTATTACGGGGGCTCTGAGGTTTTATAGTGGAAATGGAGAAGCCAGCACCATTCAGATCTCTCTTCAGAAACATCCCTCCAGTGGGAATGCAAACTAGTACAGCCACTATGGAGAACAGTGTGGAGATTCCTTAAAAAACTGGAAATAGAACTGCCATATGACCCAGCAATCCCACTGCTGGGCATACACACCGAGGAAACCAGAATTGAAAGAGACATGTGTACCCCAATGTTCATTGCAGCATTGTCTACAATAGCTAGGACATGGAAGCAACCTAGATGTCCATCAGCAGACAAATGGATGAGCAAGCTGTGGCACATATACACAATGGAATATTACTCAGCTATTAAAACCAACACATTTGAATCAGTTCTAATGAGGTGGATGAAACTGAAACCTATTATACTGAATGAAGTAAGTCAGAAAGAAAAACACCAATACAGTATATTAACACATATATATGGAATTTAGAAAGATGGCAATGACGACCCTATATGCGAGACAGCAAAAGAGACACAGATATAAAGAACAGACTTTTGGACTCTGTGGGAGTAGGTGAGGGTGGGATGATTTGAGAGAAGAGCATTGAAACACATATATTACCATATGTGAAATAGATCACCAGTCCAAGTTTGATGCATGAAACAGGGTGTACCGGGTGCACTGGGAAAACGCAGAAGGGTGGGATGGGGAAGGAGGTGGAGGGGGGTTCGGGATGGGGGACACATGTACACCTGTGGCTGATTCCTGTCAATGTATGGCAAAAACCACCACAATACTGTAATTAGCTTCCAAAAAGAAAAAAAAGAAACCTCCCTTCAACTGTCAGAACTGCTGACTGTTCCCGGCTGAGGCTTCCTGTTGGACCTGCCATGGGGGAGCACTCTGCAAGGCCACCCGGTCGCAGAGCACTGCTGGAGGACCAGCTGAGGCCTCTACTGTGGCCGTGTCCCAGCCCGGCTTCTCCCTCTGCCTGCCCCCGCTGCCCCCGCTTCCTTCCAGGGGGTGTCCCTGACAGCAGCCCCACCTCCACCTCCTGCAGGCTGATCCCCTTCTCTGGGTCTGTTCCCCAGGGCACCACCCCCCACCCCCAGGGCTTACATCCCCAGTGTGATGTCCTCCTTCTCCACAGAGGCAGCTGCATCCACAGACCGTCTGTTGTACTGGCCCGAGGACTGGAGGTCTGGGGGCCTCTAGCCGGATGATTATCTGTGGCAAAGGAGGAAAATACATCGTCCCTGCAAATTCTCTCTTAAAAGTCCCTCTAGTCTCAGGAATCATATTGGCTTCTCCAGCTTCTGCAAGAGATTTGAGAAACCGGGCTTTCAGTCTAGGACTGTGGTAAGACCGGATGTCGCTGGATGTCACGACGGGCCATTGTATTAGTCTTGCTTCCTCATGTGGTGAGATGTGTAGGCACTCAACTCAAAGGTCCCAGCAGCCTCTCTGATGACAACACAGGCTCCGGGACAGGCTGAAGAATCCTATCTTCCAGCAGATGGCTGGAAGCGGTATAGTTTGTCATATCCAGGCACTTCTTGTCGTCACACTGGAGGGCAAGCAAATGGAACAGACCCCTTTTGAGTTGTCTCTGTGTCCTAAAATCTGGCTTGCTTGGCTTAGAGGTGAGAGGCATCTCTGGTTTGAGACCCTCAAACAAATCTCTAAATTCTCAGGCGAAAAAAAGAAAGCCAAAGTCCTGTTTTCTGTCAACTCCTTAACTCTTCCGGTCTTTCTGTCCTATCTCCCTTGTTTCTCTTCGTAACCCCCACCATTCCTCTGAGGCTATCTCAAGGGCCTTCTCTTGAGACCCATCTTTCGTTTTTAAAAGCTTTATTGAGATATAATTCACATACCATAGAATTCACTGTTTAATGAACTTAAACCATTAAATTTAAGTATAATTCAATGGTTTTTAGTATATTCAGAGTTGTGCAACCATAACCACCATCAATTTTAGAACATTTTGGGTTTTTTTTAAAGTTTTATTCATTTGGCTGCACTGGGTCTTAGTTGTGGCGCTTGGGATCGCTGATCTTCATTGCGGGATCTTTAGTTGTGGCATGTGGGATCTTAGCTCCCTATCCGAGGGTTGAACCCAGGCCCCTGCATTGAGAGCATGGGGTCTTAGCCACTGGACCACCAGGGAAGTCCCTAGAACATTTTCAATAACTCCAAAACAAACCTCTCACCTCTTAGCTGTCACTGCCAAATCCCCTCCCTCCCCAACAACCCACCTCCAGCCCCAGATAACTCACCCACTTCCATCTCTATACATTTGTTAATCTTCAGTTCAGTTCAGTCTCTCAGTCATGTCCAACTCTGTGCGACCCCATTAATCGCAGCATGCCAGGCCTCCCTGTCCATCACCAACTCCCAGAGTCCACCCAAACCCATGTCCATTGAGTCGGTGATGCCATCCAACCATCTCATCCTCTGTCGTCCTCTTCTCCTTCGGCCTTCAATCTTTTCCAGCATCAGGGTCTTTTCAAATGAGTCAACTCTTCTCATCAGGTGGCCAAAGTATTAGAGTTTCAGCTTCAACATCAGTCCTTCCAATGAACACCCACGACTGATCTCCTTTAGGATGGACTGGTTGGATCTCCTTGCAGTCCAAGGGACTCTCAAGAGTCTTTTTTAACACCACAGCTCAAAAGCATCAATTCTTTGGCACTCAGATTTCTTTTTAGTCCATCTCTCGCATCCATACATGACCGCTGGAAAAACCATAGCCTTGACTAGATGGACCTTTGTTGACAATGTCTCTGCTTTTTAATATGCTGTCTAGGTTGGTCATAGCTTTTCTTCCAAGGAGTAAGCATCTTTTATATATTATATTATATATATAATTATAATATTATATATATCTATATTTATATTTTATATATTTATAAATTATATATATTATAATATATAACATATTATGTTATATATTACATATAATATATAAATTACAATTATAATATATTATATATTATATACATTATACCAGAGAAGGCAATGGCAACCCACTCCAGTACTCTTGCCTGGAAAATCCCATGGATGGAGGGGCCTGGTGGGCTGCAGTCCATGGGGCCACTAGGAGTTGGATACGACTGAGAGACTTCACTTTCACTTTTCACTTTCATGCACTGGAGAAGGAAATGGCAACCCACTCCAGTGTTCTTGCCTGGAGAATCCCAGGGATGGGGGAGCCTGGTGGGCTGCCATCTATGGGGTCACACAGAGTCGGACACGACTGAAGTGACCTAGCAGCAGCAGCAGCATATACATTATATACTATAATATATATTATATAATTATTATATATTAATATATAAATATAAATATATATTAAAATATATTATATATACTATATAATTATATGATATATTATATAGTATATTAATATATTTTATATTTTATATTATATATACATAATACATATATATTTTTATATATTTATACATTATATTTAATATATATTATATATAACATATATATTATATAAATATTTATAAAGAATATATTATAAATATAAAAATCATACATAAATATTATATAATATAAATAATATATAGCTAAATATACTATAAAATATATAAATATATATAATTTTATACAAATATATAAATTTTTATATAATTTTATATAAATATATATTAATATGCTACTGCTAAGTCTGCTGCTAAGTTGCTTCAGTCATGTCCGAATCCGTGCGACCCTATAGACGGAAGCCCACCAGGCTCCCCTGTCCCTGGGATTCTCCAGGCAACAACACTGGAGTGGGTTGCCATTTCCTTCTCCAGTGCATGTAAGTGAAAAGTGAAAGTGAAGTTGCTCAGTCATGTCCAATTCAGCGACCCCATGGACTGCAGCCTACCAGGCTCCTCCATCCATGGGATTTTCCAGGCAAGGATACTGGATGGGTTGCCAGTTTCCTCCACCTTAGAGGGTATAAAATGGTATCTCATTGTGGTTTGATATGCCTTTTCCTGATGACTAATGACGTTGAGCATTTCTTCATGTGCTTGTTGGCTGTTTATCTTCTTTGGAGAAATATGTATTCAGATCCTTTGCCCATTCATTTATTTTAAAATACATTTATTTGGCTGTGTCAGGTCTTATTTGCAGTGTGTGGGATCCTCGTTGAGTCATGTGGGGCTCCGTGCAAGCTTAGCTCTTTTGTGGCATGTGGGATCCCAGTTCCCGGATCAGGGATCAAACCTGTGTCTTCTGCGTTATCAGGTGTATTCTTAACCACTGGACCACCAGCGAAGTCCCTATTTTAAAATATGGTTGTCTTCTCACTATTGATTTAGATACTTCTTTATATATCTTGGATATAAGGGTCTTCTGCAATATATGATTTGCAAATATTTCCTCCCGTTCTGTGGGTTGTCTTTTCAGTTTCCTGATGGTGTCCTTTGAAACACGGAAGTTTTCAATTTTGATGATGTCTAGTAATTTTTTTTCCTTTTCTTGCTTGTGCTTTTGGTGTCAGTCTAAGAAACGATTGATTTAACCCAAGAGTGTAAGGATTTACTCATGTTTTCTTCTAAGAGTTGTATGGTTCTAGCTATTATCTTCAGGCTTCGATTCATCTTAGTTAGGTTTGGTATGATGTGAGGTAAGGATTCAGTTTCTTTAATCTTTGTTGACTCTCCCAGTTGAATGTGGCCTTTCCCCCTTTATCAGTCAGGATAGGCTAGGTTATATTCCAGTAACAAGTGGAATATATTGCAAATTCCCAAGTCTCAGAGGCTACAGCCACCAATGTTTGCTTCTACTCACGCTGAGAGTGCACCGTGTGTCAGCTATGACCCTGCTCTACGACTTCTTCACTCTGAGACCCAGGCTGATGGTGATGCCTCTCCCTGAAACACTGCCAGAGCCGTGGCGGGGGAAGTGAGACAGAAACTCCTTAAGTTTCCATTCAGAAGTCACATGTGTGTCTTCCATTCTCACTTCATTGGCCAAAACAAGTCATAAGACCAAATGTCTACGGGGGCAGACACTGCAAGGAGGAAACACTGATCATTCAGATGAATGGGGATACATTTAACACTTCATCATCCTCTGCATGATTTGCTGCCTTGTTCTCCTGGTTTTCCTCCCAAACACAGCATGCTCAGACCTGAATTTATCACCAGCTTCATGCCACCCCCAAATCTGCCCCTCTTTCTGAACCCCCGACTTGGTAACCAGCACCCCATTCTCCTGGTTGCCCCAGTCAGAACTTTGACACCACCTTCTCCATATTCAACCAACATGTTGTACTGAGTCTACTTCCTAAACATCAGTTGAACTTGTCCCTCTGTGTCCACTCTTGGTGACTGTGCCCCAGACCACCACTGCCTCCCCACTGGATGATCAGAGTCCTGTCCCTTCTAATCCACTCTCCATGTTGATGCCATAATCATTTTCAAAAAATGTAAACCCAGCCTTCTATTCTCCAGCTCAAAATCCCTGCTGGCTCTCCATTGCTCTAGTGTGTATGAGCACATGCTAAGTCGCTTCAGTTGTGTCTGACTCTTTATGACCCTGTAGACTGTAGCCCTCCAGGCTCCTCTGTCCATGGGATTCTCCAGGCAAGAATACTAGATGGATAGCCATGCCCTCCTCCAGGGGATCTTCCCAGTACAGGGATTGAACCTGCATCCATCTCCTGCACTGGCAGGTTCTTTGCTGCTAGCGCCACCGGGGAAGACCTCATTGCTCTGGGGATACTGATTAATACACTAAAAGGCCCGATAAGACCCTTCAATATGTGGCTTCAGTTCTCTCTCCAGTCTTACTTTTGCATGGAATCTGCCTGGCACTTTACTGCTCTTGAGCTAACTTTAGTTCCCCAAAGGCATGGTGGTGACTTCACTCAGGGCTTTTATCCCCATGTGTGGGATACTGTTCCTCCTCTTCTGGTTAACTCATACTTGTTCTTAAAGTAACAGGCTGGATATCACTTGCTCCCTCCTTCAGACGAGGTGATCGCTAAGTGATGGGGAGATGGTTTGGCTAAGAGGTTAACAGGGAGGGTTCTGGAACCTGACAAACCAGTTTTGAACCCTGGCTATGATCTGCAAGCTGTGAAACTGAGTGAGGCATCACTTCCCTGGGCCTCCATGTCCACAGGCATAAAATAGGGGATAATAAGAGTCTCTATTACATAAGGCTGTGGGAAGGATTAAATGAATAAACGCAGAGTGCTGAGGACAGCACCTGACACACTGTGAGCACTCAACAAAAACGTGCCTTTACTTTTATGTATCTTCACAGCAGCCTATAGTGACTCCTATAACTTAGCATTTATCAGACAAATGTAATTCCCAATTTATTGACCTACTTCTCTGCATTGTAAGATCCTAAGAGTTGGAACAATGCCTTATTGTCCTGTCAGTTCAATTCAGTCGCTTACTCTTTGCGACCCCATGGACTGCAGCATTCCAGGCTTCCCCATCTATCACCAACTCCCAGAGCTTGCTCAAACTCATGTCCATTGAATCAGTGATGCCATCCAACCATCTTACCCCCTGTTGTTCCCTCCTCCTCCTGTTTTCAATCTTTCCCAGCATCAGGGTCTGTTCGAATGAGTCAGCTCTTCGCATCAGGTGGCCAAATTATTGGAGCCTCAGCTTCAGCATCAGTTCTTCCGGTTAATATTCAGTGTTGACTTCCTTTAGGATTGACTGGTTTCATCTCCTTGCAGTCCAAGGGACTCTCAAGAGTCTTCTCTAACACCACAGTTCAAAAGCATCAATTCTTCAGCGCTCAGCTTTCTTTATGGTTCAACTCTTACATTCCTACATGACTACTAGAAAAACCATAGCATTGACTAGATGGACCTTTGTCAGCAAAGCAATGTCTCTGCTTTTTAATATGCAGTCTAGGCTGGTCATAGCTTTTCTTCCAAGGAGCAAATCTTTTAATTTCATGGCTGCAGTCACCATCTGCAGTGATTTTGGAGCCCCCCCAAAATAAAATCTGTCACTGTTTCCATTTTTTCCCCATCTATTTGCCATGAAGTGATGCAACCAGATGCCATAATCTTTTTTTGAAAGTTGAGTTTTAAGCCAGCTTTTTCATTCTCCTCTTTCACTTTCATCAAGGGGCTCTTTAGTTGCTCTTCACTTTCTACCATAAGGGTAGTGTCATCTGCATATCTGAGGTTATTGGTATTTCTCCCAGCCAATCTTGATTCCAGCCTGTGCTTCACCCAGCCAGGCATTTCTCATGATGTACTCTGCATACTATTCTTGCCTGGAGAATCCCATGGACAGAGGAACCTGGTAGGCTACAGTCCCTGGGGTCGAAAAGAGTCGGACATGACTGAGTGACTTCACTTTCACTTTCACTCTGCATATAAGTTAAATAAGCAGGGTGACAATATACAGCCTCGACGTACTCCTTTCCCGATTTGGAATCTGTCAGTTGTTCCATGTCTGGTTGTTTCTTGACCTGCATACAGATTTCTCAGGCGACAGATAAGGTGGTCTGGTGTTCCCATATCTTTAAGAATTTTCCACATGTGATCCACACAGTCAAAGGCTTTGGTGTAGTCAATAAAACAGAAGTAGATGGTTTCCTGGAATTCGCTTGCTTTTTCTATGATCCAGCAGAAGTTGGCAATTTAATCTCGGGTTCCTCTGCCTTTTCTAAATCCAGCTTGAACATCTGAAGTTCTCGATTCACATACTATTGAAGCCTCACCTGGAGAATTTTCAACAATACTTTCCTAGAGTGTGAGATAAGCACAATTTTGTGGTAGTTTGAGCATTCTTTGGCATTGCCTTTGGGACTGGAATGAAAACTGACCTTTTCCAGTTCTGTGACCACTGCTGCCATTTTTCCTAATTTGCTGTCATACTGAGTGCAGCACTTTCACAGCATCATCTTTTAGGATGTGAAATAGCTCAACTGGAATTCCATCACCTCCACTAGCTTTGTTTGTAGTGATGCTTCCTAAGACCTACCTGACTTCAGACTCCAGGGTGTCTGGCTCTAGGTGAGTGATCACACCATCGTGGTTATCTGGGTCATGAAGATCTTTTTTATATGGTTCTTCTGTGTATTCTTCCCATCTCTTCTTAATATCTTCTGCTTCTGTTAAGTCCATATCATTTCTGTCCTTTATGAAGCTCATCTTTGCATGAAATGTTCCATTGGTATCTCTCATTTTCTTGAAGAGATCTCTAGTCTTTCCCATCCTATTGTTTTCCTCTATTTCTTTGCATTGATCAAATAGCAATCTCTCCTTGCTATTCTTTGGAACCTTGCATTCAGGTGGGTATATCTTTCCTCTTCTCCTTTGCCTTTCACCTCTCTTCTCAGCTACTTATAAGGCCTCCTCAGACAACCATTTTGCCTTTTTGCATTTCTTTTTCTTGGGGATGGTCTTCATCACTACCTCCTGTACAATGTCATGAACCTCTGACCATACTTCTTCAGGCACTCTATCAAATCTAATTCCTTGAATCTATTTGTCACTTCTACTGTATAATCCAAGGGATTTAATTCAGATCATTCCTGAATGGTCTAGTGGTTTGCTCCACTTTCTTCCATTTAAGTCTGAATTTTGCATTAAGGAGTTTATGATCTGAGCCACAGTCAGCTGTATTATTGTCCTGTAGTAAGCAGAGTCCCTTGGACTGCAAGGAGATCCAACCAGTCCATTCTAAAGCAGATCAGTCCTGGGTGTTCTTTGGAAGGACTGATGCTAAAGCTGAAACTCCAATACTTTGACTACCTCATGCAAAGAGTTGACTCATTGGAAAAGACTCTGATGCTGGGAGGGATTGGGGGCAGGAGAAGGGGATGACAGAGGATGAGATGGCTGGGTGGTATCACCGACTTGATGGACATGAGTTTGAGTAAACTCTGGGAGTTGGTGATGGACAGGGAGGCCTGGCGTGCTGCGATTCATGGGGTCGCAAAAAGTCAAGACACAACTGAGCAACTGAACTGAACTGAAGCATTTATTAAATATTTCAGTACCAAATCCATGGTCCTTCCTCATTTTGTATTATGATATAGGGAAGAACTCTGTCCTTCCTACTTGCTAACCTTACAGAGGGCAGGGTCCTATCTCCCCCACAAAGCCACCTCGCTAAGCAACACTGAATTCATACCAGTTGAGTTTCATTCTCCTGAGAGCCTTTAGCCTTTTCCTGCTTATTCACATACTACAGCCCCGATTCACTTCCACACAACCCATGGGAACCCGGACTTTCAGGGACTTTCTGTTACCATAGTAGGTCAGTCACATAAGAAGGGATTAAGGATGATGAAACTCAAGTTAAGAGTTAGAAGTTTTATTTTGGTGGGGTGTCCTGTAATTTTTGTAAAGAATATGAGCCTAGAGATTTTCTTCATCATGTAAAAGCTACTGAAATCCTAGACACTGTTACAATGAACCTACCTCCTACCTGCTGGATGGGCAGGATAACAGGCTGGAGTATTATTAATAAAAGGAGGATTAAGCAGGATGTAAAAGCTGCAGGCTTTATAAGCTGGGAGACTGGGATTGACATATGCACACTACTATATATAAAAGAGATAGTAAAGACCTACTGTATAGCATAGGAAACTCAAGACTGCAATGGCCTATGTGGGCGAAGAATCGAAAAAAGGAGTAGACATGTGTATATGTACAACTGATTCATTTTGCTGTACACCTGAAACTAACAAAACACTGAAAATTGTGTTTACACCATTATAACTATACTTCAGTAAAAAAAAAAAAAAAAAAGCTGCAGGCTTTAGTCTAGGCTGTCAACAAATACACGTGACCCAGGAAGTCATACCCTGTGATCTCCTCATCCCACCTGGAGAGTGAAGGAGGGTAAATGGTGTCTGGGTTTCCCAGGGAGTCTGACGTTTCCTGAATCATCTCTGCAGAAGGAGCTCATTCTGAGAAGGAATGTTTTTATCATTTCACTTGATGTCACGAGAAACAGAAATGGTGCAGGAGAAACCACACCAGCAGACTTTAGGCCCATGACTAGTCACGGCTGAAAATGACCACAGGAGGGCTCATCTGGGTGAACGTGGAATTATCCACCTCTTAAAGGCAAGGGTCAGAGTAGGGTGTGATACTGGACAGCGGGTGGACTGTTGAGTTGCACAGACCAGAACTGAAACCCCAGTCTTGCTGTGTACCAGTTGTCGGGTGGGGGACCTGCTATGGAGCCTCTTTAATCCTGAGTTTCCTCGGTTATCAAGAAAAAAAAAAAAACAACCCAGGGATCATATTGATGCTGCAGAAGCAGGGTGAGGATTAAAAGGAGTGGTTTATGGATGACCTCTGGCGTTCACAGGCCTTCAGTAAATGCTGGGTCACTTCCCCTGTTCCATTCTATCCTCCACTAGTTAAAGGACCTGCACAGATGCTCGCCAGTGTCTGTGACACTTGACGTGTTTGCTCCTCAGCACAGGTTGGTGGTGGGCATTTCTGTAGGTTAGATGAGCTTGGGGGCTTTCTGATCAGGACCAGACAGAGTGCCTGGGTGGACAAGCATCTTCCCTTAGTCGGGATACAGCATGTCCGATCAAATTCACACTCCTGCTTCTCACTGTTCCCTGGTGGTGGTTGGAGGTTAAGGGGACTGGAGGGCAAGGCTCAGGGCCAGGGGAGACACAGGACCATGCAGACCCCCAAACGAGTAGGAACCCATGATGCAGCTGGAGCCGCAATTCAGGACGGTGGCCATGTAGACATCTTAGAATGACAGGACTACCTCTAACTTCCAGTAAGTTCTGCTCACGTGACAGATTACAAAAGGCCTGTCTCGGGGCCGGGCTCTTCTGACGCTCACCTGGGGATCACGTGGACACCTGCTCCTGGGCGATACACTGCCCTCCAGCACTGCACTGTCTTGTATTTGTTTTCTTGCCATTTTCCTTTGGTCCCATCTCCTGAAGACTGCATCCTGGAGCCACGTAAGGAAACTCAGCCAACGCCTCCCTCAGGCAGGCCCCGCGTCTCCCGGCTGGTCTGGGGCAGAGCTGGCCTGCGATCTGCTCATTGAGTCTTTAGTCACCGACACCAAAGCTTTTTTCCGAGGTCACCCAGCTGATACAGAGAGATGTTATGACTGGAAGCCATGACTCAACCATAGGGAATCAGCCTTTGCCTTAGACAGTTGTGAATTCTCAAACACTGGTCTAAGGAATTCTGGCCAGGAACCAGGGAGATTTCTTTACTGAGGCTTTATTTAGTCACCTGGTCATTTTCACAGGGCAGTGAGTCAAAGTTTCTCCAAGTATCAGTTAAATGGAAGCAACACCAACAATTACAGTTACTGTTGTCTGTGTATGTTCCATGTCCCGAGCTGTGGATGAACAGTGGTTACAGACACTGAGACTTGGTTCAGACCACTCAAACCATGTGGGGGGAGGGGCGCGTCTTGGCTCTACCACTAAACTAGCTGGGTGACTTTGGGCAAGTTACTTAACCTCTCTGAGCCTCAGCTTCCTCATCTGTACGACAGTAATAGTACCTACCTGATATAGCTACTGTGAGGGTAAGATGAGCTAATACGTGACACACTCCTTAGCACAGTAAGCACCATCAGATTCTCACCACTCAACACGTAAAGCCTGGAACAGTATTCACTGCTGCTGCTAAGTCGCTTCAGTCGTGTCCGACTCTGTGCGACCCCATGGACTGCAGCCTACTAGGCTTCTCCGTCCATGGGATTCTCCAGGCAAGAACACTGGAGTGGGTTGCCAGTTCCTTCTCCAATGCATGCAAGTGGAAAGTGAAAGTGAAGTCGCTCAGTCGTGTCTGACTCTTAGCGACCCCATGGACTGCAGCCTACCAGGCTCCTCCATCCATGGGATTTTCCAGGCAACAGTACTGGAGTGGGGTTCAATAGTGAAAGTTAATAACAGACTAGAGCAACCCAGTGAAGACAGGTCGACTAAGGCGGGTCCCGCAGGAATGAAGACCTGGTTCACCCCAGCAGGTAAGGAGCTCTGACCAGCTGAAGCACCGGCTCAGGACAGCAGAAACGCGGAACGAGTGATGGGAGATGCTGGATGTGTCTACCGGTTCAGAAAAATGAGGTGGGTGTCCTTCCTTCCTTGCTTGATAAGGTGTATGTACACACACTCGCAGACACACAGACTCACACACCCACTCACTCAATCACTGACAGGCACGTATGTGTTTTTCACCCCTTTCACTCTCCCCTACCATTTTCTATAAGAAGTGGTAGGAAACTTCACAGATTAGTTTCTAGGTTACATGGTAGTCAGGTGAGACTGTGATTACAAGAGGAATTATCATCACCCGGAGATGGCGTGCTGACAGTCCATGGGGTCAGAGTCGGACACGACTTAGTGAATGAACAACAAAACAAGAGATGGATATAAAGCTCTTTTCTGCCAGAAAGCAAGCACATTTTCTTCTATACCTGCTGCTGCGGGGAGCTAGAGGTGCTGCTGCTGGAAGGTCATATATGGGTTAAAGGGTACACGTGGATGCCCTGTCACCAGAGCGGACCTGGCAGATTTTATCTTGTGGGCTTCAGCCACAAGATGAATGTGGCTTTACACTCCACTCTGGGGTCCCATGCCTGGCTGCGGTCACTCACTCGTCTGGCGGCTGGTGCTATCCACTGGGGCGGCTACACATCCTATCCGTGGGGCGGCCTGGGCTTCCTCACAACCTAGTGGCTGGCCCCTATGAGCCAGTGTCCTGAGAGCTGGGGGACGGTGTGGCACGATTCAGGACCTCATCGTGTAAGGGAGGCTGTCTTGTCTGCTGCACCCTGTTAGAAATGCAGATAGGCCATTGAGGCCGGTCCATATTCACGGAGGGGGAATTAAGAGTCCACCTTGATTGGGAAGATGGCCACAGAATTTGCAAACATATTCTGGAACCACCACAGGCAGCATCTCTGGTCACATGAAACAGGTCAGCTTGGAGAGTCTATTCCAGGGATGTCAGCCACTTCCTGATCCCCGGGAGTCATCCCTTCTACCTTCTTCCTTTTATAACTAATTCCCTTGGTTAAATCCCCTCTATGTGATATACCAAGGACTGTTTTTCTTTCCCTGATGATGCTTTCTGTGGGCGTTTCCCTAGCTATCCAAACTCACCATCTGAACAGCAGAGCGATTTGCAGAGAGCATCAACTACTATCATCTATTGAGAGCCATGCTAGGTGCTGTGCATGCTTCCTCATTAAAATGTCAACTACTATCATCTATTGAGAGCCATGCTAGGTGCTGTGCATGCTTCCTCATTAAAATGTAATGCCAGCCCTGCCAGAGCGGTGCGAGTGAGTGTACCGACCTCACAGCACACAAACTGAAGCTCAGAAAGACTCAAATAACTTGCCCAAAAACATGGCTGGGAGGAAGTCTGACTCTCAAGTACATTTATTTTTTTGGTCTTCTCATGTATGAGAACAGCTGCTGCTGGAGCTGCTGCTGCTGCTTCTGCTGCTAAGTCGCTTCAGTCGTGTCCGACTCTGTGCGACCCCATAGACAGCAGCCCACTAGGCTCCTCTGTCCCTGGGATTCTCCAGGCAAGAACACTGGAGTGGGTTGCCATTTCCTTCTCCATGAGAAGAGCTACTTCCTGCCAAAGAACTCCTTTTTCCTCAGAAGGAGTCTCAAGCTTTCATCCTAAGATACCTGCTTGAGGAATCCGAACTTAGATACTTCCAAATGCATGGAGGAAAAGAAGATAAGAGTATGTCTTGGGGAAGTGGGACACAAAGACTCAAGTACTCATCAATAACAAAAGCTATGGGGTGCGTGGGGAGAGGCAGCAGACCAGTCTGCAGGCCTGGGTTGGTCTCAGTCACCATGCTCCTGTACGTCCTGTCGGCCGCCACTTCTCTCCTGGGGCATCAGGGATGCCCACCGGAAAGTGACTCTGACATTAACTACTGAGTATCTACCGTGAAAGCTAGTTCAGGACATTTTGTTGCTGCTGTTTAGTCACTAAGTCATATCCAACTCTTTTGCGACCCCATGGACAGTGGCCCACCAGGCTCCTCCGTCTATGGGACTTCCCAGGCAAGAATACTGGGCTGGGTAGCCATTTCCTTCTCCAGGGGGCCTCCCCGACCCAGGGGTTGATCCTGTTTCTCTTCATTGGCTGAAGGATTCTTTTAACGCTGAGCCACCAGGGAAGCGCAGTCTAATAAAAAGCTCTATTAGATACAGGGGGCACAAGTTACAGTCAAAATAAAGCAAGCTTACAGGTCCTTAACAGGCTTGTTATGGATGGACTGCTTGTGTCCCCATAACATTCTCTCGGTCGGAGATATGATGTTTCAGAGGTGGGGCCTTTGGGAGGTAATATGATCACAAGGGTGGAGCTCTCACGAATGGGATTAGCATCTTTATAAGAAGCGTTGAGAGCTTTGCTGCCAGCTCCAGCGTGAGAGGAGACCTGGGCAAACAGCCCTCTGTCACCAGGAAGCTCACGCTAGAAACCGCCCATACCAGCACCCTGGTCTCAGACTTCCCGGCTCCAGAACTGTGAACAATCAACTTCTGCTGTTTATGAGTCAACTGTGGTATCTGAGCAAGGCCGATGAGAAATATTTTATCCGATAAACAACGGGAAATTAGCTTTTTGAAGAACCTGACCCAAAGAAACAAAGGTGTGCAGAAGAAAATCGTAACAAAAACAGTAATACAAAGCGATGACAGAGTGATGCTGACTGAATGCTACCAGGCAGTGTGCCAGTACACAGGACAGGCAGCCTGCCGGATCTTCACCTCAGTGACCTTATCCCTTTTTAGACATGGCCAAACTGTTCAGAGACGCTAAATAACTTGCCCAAAGTCACACAGCTATGGCAATGGCATAGCAATTCAAACCCAGCTTGCTCGTATCCCAAGCCTGAGAGCTCTTTGGGATTGGAAGGAGCAGAACCCAAAGGCAAAAAAAAAAAAAAAAAAAAAAGGGCAGAAAGCTATTGTTCCGATTCTCAAAAGAACTTATGTCTCTGCGATAGGGCACTGGATGATCGAAACAGCGTGAGGTGGGGACAGTCTGAGAAGAGAAAGACGAAACCAGAGTCTGGACTGAAGAGATGGTGAGGGGACAGATGAGATGAGGGGACAGACCCTGCCTCCCAGCACCCTCTCCTTTCCCAGCTTCCACCGGGCCGAGTGCTCCTCCCGTGAGCGGGAGGGGAGGTGGACTCTTCAGTGCAGGCCTCTTCAGTGCAGCACGAGCTCAGGCTCCCACTTCAACCTGGCTCCCCCTCGTTACAGGCACAGGGACCGGAAGGTTACCATTAGGGCCCAGGAGCCCAGACAGAGGCTTGCTGGAGTTTCCTGCTTTTGTAAGAGGGCTTCTGAAGGGAACCCCCCACACCATCTCCCCAAACCTGGACGGGGGCACACACAGCCTTTGAGGCTGTTGTCAGTGGTCTGAGTTAAGAGGCTCGGGAGTTGGCCTTCGTGTGATGTCAACACGGCAAAGGGCAGGGAGAGGCCGGAAACTGGTCTGTTAATGTGCTGATTCAAACCGACACTGACACCCACCAGCCTCTGACTTCCCAGTTCTCTGACCTAATGAGTCCTGTGTTGTTTCCTCCTCCCCAAACACTCCCGTTACACGGGGAAAGCTCTGCACAGGTCTGTTGCAGGCTCCTCACTCGAGTCACCTCCACGCACCCTCGTGGAAAATCAGGAGAAATGGAAGACACCCGGATCCAGGAAGATGCTGATGGGGACTCTCACCGGAGAAAACTGAGTGGGCGAGATGGAGCCGAGGCAGACAGAGCCAAACCTCCCGCCCTGACGAGGGGCCACTGGTCCGCAGCACATGCACCACTTCTCAGGCCTCCGAGCCTCACAGACTGCGGCTGAAGCTCTCAGGACAGCAGGGCCCAGAGGCACTGCATGTACAGAGACTCTTCTCATGCTAAGTCCTCAAATGCACTGGGTCCCCCTGGATAAACACGCGGCACATACATTTACAAAATCAAGGAAGTCGCATCCTGCAAACCGAGACATCTTCAAATTCAAGCAACAGGTCAAAGTAACAGACACCGTTCTGTCAAAAAGGACCATTTTATTCAACTAAACATAAAATAGATAAAAGCAAGCCAAAGTCAGGACGTTTTTCTCACCCATCCTTTCCACATTTTATGCAGTTTGAGTGAACTATAAACCACTGATTTCTTCAGACCTAAAAGAGAAAAGAGGAGAGAGTGAGAACACAGAGGCTCACTGAGTGGATGCTCACTGGAGGCGCCACGACGTTGGGACCGGAGGCTTGTCTTTGGAGTGGAGCCCAGCGGCGCTGACTGAGGGGTCTAGGAGACCCCAGGGACTGCCTTGATCGACTGAAGAGAAAAGACTGATTTCGACATCTGCTGAAGCAGAAATGCAGATGCACAGGTGCCTGAGCTCGGGGCTGAGGGAGTCCTTTCAGTGAAGCGCGTGTTGCAGCCTTTGAGTTTAGCATCACGTTCCCATCACCCTCTGCCTGGAGATGCTGGGTCCGCAGGCCCGACTCCCCAGCGATTGAGACGCTGCTCCTCCTGGTCTCACGGCACCTGTGCTGACGCCCAGCGAGGCACTCGTCACACTGTGCGGCGCTCACCTATCCTTCTGCCCAGCCCTGGAGCTCCCGGAGGACAGGGCCCTGTCCTGTTCACCCCCGTGTCCCCATCGCCTAGTGTGGCCCCAGCACAGGGCAGGTGCTCAGCAAACACTTGCCGTGATGGTGCAGATGCACCTCGATCGGCCGTCTGCCCCGAGCTACGGAGTCACAAGTGCCTGAGGAAATGGGAGGAAGGCACTCTGGGGTTTGTGGCAAACCACGCGGGCACTCTTGCCCGTCAGCCTTCATAGGAGCCTATCTGCAGACAGTGAGATCATGCAGTCTGTATTTCAGGGCATGGCTCAGAGATCCCAACGGTCTTTCTCACCCTGAGATCCAGACCGGGGTGTGTGTGGCAGGTGTGACACGCCGCGTGGGCACTGCTGACGAGGTCACAAGACCGGTTTCCCAGACTCCGCGCCCTGGGGTGTGAGCACTCTAGAAAACACCCGGCCATGTTACCTGGAGGCAGTTGAGTGCACTCAGGATCTTTTACAAGGCGACTGCAGGCAGGTAAAAAGGCAGGGTACCAGTAAAATCATTAGCGAACGCTTCTAGAAACCCTGGCCTTGCTTGTGCACTGAACGACAACTGCAGAACACCAGCCTCATCAAGAAACACGCAGCCCCTTTCCCCGCCTCCACCTCTTTCTCCCTGGAGCAAACGCTCTGGTAAACCTCACCCACTAGAGTGCCAGGACAGGAAACACATTGTGTAAGGTGGTTTAGAATTCCAGCCAGAGCAGATCAAGACAGCCCTGCAGCTGCACACAGGCTCAAGGCAGTACCTGAGACACGGCTGGACAAGGAGACGTCGACACGAGGGTCCCAGCTCAGCTTCGCCAGCCTTGCGCGCAGACTCCGGGGAGCCTAACACCTAACTAAGGTGAGCGCACCACTGCTCACGAGCACCACCAGGGAGCCACTGTCTGCTGCCAGTGGAGAGAAGCCACCCTTAATTACAAAGTCTCTCCCTTCGACGGTTCTGCCAGAGATGTTCTCAGGTAATGGCTGGAAAGAGCCCTGCAATGGGAGTGAGGAGAACGGGGTGCTAGTCCCAGCTGGGCACGGCAACTCCCCATCTCTGGGGGTCGACTTCTTGGTCTGCCAAGTGACAGGGCTGGATTACAGGGGGGTTCTCCAGCAAGGCGCCCACAGACAGGCTTCGAGGCCAGTCTGAGAACTCTCTCAAGTCACAGGGAGGTGTCCTGAATGCGCGTCTCTGCAGACATGAGTTTTAGTGTTTTTTAGGCCTGGAGTTTTAGTCAGATTCTCCCAGAGAGCCATATTGTGCAGATGGTTAAGATCCAAGAGATCAGAGTGAGGGATCTTTTTCACCTTAATATTCCAGTTGCAACCAAAGCGAGGGACTAAACTTCATGAACCTGGAAGGGCAACATTTCCTAAAGAAGACACGAAAGGCTGCCAACCTTAAAGGACAAAACCGAAAAACTGGACTGAGTAAGGTTAAGGACTGCTCATCAAAGGACACCAGTGAGACAGTGAGACGACAGGCCCCCGAGTGGGCCAGTTTAGCATTCCACGTGTCCAGGGAAGGACCTGTACCCAGACTATGCAGGGAACTCAGTGCAGAGAAGGAAAGGCAGACAACTCAACAGAAAAATGTGCAAAAGCAGAACAGACACTTCACAGAAGAGGACATCCATGTAAGCGTGTGAGCAAACACCCAGACTTCCTGGTCATCAGGAAAGTATAAGTGAAAACTCCAATACGACCCATCCACTCCCCTCCCAGAGGCCCGAGCATCAACAGGATACACTACCAAGCCTGGTCCCAGGGGCTGTGCAGCAGGACTCTGCGGCCGGGAGGGCCACCGGGACACTGGTCAGCCAGCATCCACCACTGCTGGACAGCTTCACGCTTTATGACCCAGTAATGCCACCTCTGGTGGCTCACATGGTGAAGAATCTGCCTGCAATGCAGGACATCTGGGTTCGATCCCTAGGTCAGGAAGACCCTCTGGAAAAGGAAACAGCAACCCACTCCAGTACTCTTGCCTGGAGAATCCTGTCGACAGAGGAGCCTGGCAGGCTACAGTCCACAGGGCCACCAAGAGTCAGACATGACTGAGCGACTAGCACTTTTCATTTTTTCAATTCCACCCCTAAGAAGAGAGTCAAGTGGGCCTTAGAAAGCATCACTACGAACAAAGCTAGTGGAGGTGATGGAATTCCAGATGAGCTATTCCAAATCCTGAAAGATGATGCTGTGAAAGTGCTGCACTCAATATGCCAGCAAATTTGGAAAACTCAGCAGTGGCCACAGGACTGGAAAAGGTCAGTGTTCATTCCAATCCCAAAGAAACGCTATGCCAAAGAATGCTCAAACTACCGCACAATTGCACTCATCTCACACTCTAGTACAGTAATGCTCAAAAGTCTCCAAGCCAGGCTTCAGCAATATGTGAACCGTGAACTTCCTGATGTTCAAGCTGGTTTTAGAAAAGGCAGAGGAAGCAGAGATCAAATTGCCAACATCCGCTGGATCATGGAAAAAGCAAGAAAGTTCCAGAAAAACATCTATTTCTGCCTTATTGACTATGCCAAAGCCTTTGACTGTGTGGATCACAATAAACTGTGGAAAATTCTGAAAGAGATGGGAATACCAGACCACCTGATCTGCCTCTTGAGAAATCTGTATGCAGGTCAGGAAGCAACAGTTAGAACTAGACATGGAACAACAGACTGGTTCCAAATAGGAAAAGGAGTACGTCAAGGCTGTATATTGTCACCCTGTTTATTTAACTTATATGCAGGGTACATCATGAGAAACGTTGGACTGGAAGAAACACAAGCTGGAATCAAGATTGCTGGGAGAAATATCAATAACCTCAGATATGCAGATGACACCACCCTTATGGCAGAAAGTGAAGAGGAACTCAAAAGCCTCTTGACGAAAGTGAAAGTGGAGAGTGAAAAAGTTGGCTTAAAGCTCAACATTCAGAAAACGAAGATCATGGCATCCGGTCCCATCACTTCATGGGAAATAGATGGGGAAACAGTGGAAACAGTGTCAGACTTTATTTTTCTGGGCTCCAAAATCACTACAGATGGTGACTGCGGCCATGAAATTAAAAGACGCTTACTCCTTGGAAGGAAAGTTATGACCAACCTAGAGAGCATATTCAAAGGCAGGGACATTACTTTGCCAACAAAGGTTCATCTAGTCAAGGCTATGGTTTTTCCTGTGGTCATGTATGGATGTGAGAGTTGGACTGTGAAGAAGGCTGAGTGCCGAAGAATTGATGCTTTTGAACTGTGGTGTTGGAGAAGACTCTTGAGAGTCCCTTGGACTGCAAGGAGATCCAACCAGTCCATTCTGAAGGAGATCAGCCCTGGGATTTCTTTGGAAGGAATGATGCTAAAGCTGAAACTCCAGTACTTTGGCCACCTCATGCGAAGAGTTGACTCATTGGAAAAGACCCTGATGCTGGGAGGGATTGGGGGCAGGAGGAGAAGGGGATGACAGAGGATGAGATGGCTGGATGGTATCACTGACTCAATGGACGTGAGTCTGAGTGAACTCCGGGAGTTGGTGATGGACAGGGAGGCCTGGCGTGCTGCGATTCATGGGGTCGCAAAGAGTCGGACACGACTGAGCGACTGATCTGATCTGAAGAAGAGAGCTAACAGAAAGGCACACCTTTGCTCACCCAAAGACAGGCACCAAGACATGACGAGCAGGACTCCTTGAAACAGCCCCAAACTGGAAGCACCTGGAAGCACCTGGACTCTGCTCCCTCCCCAGGGGACAGAGGTGCAGGTCTCCTCAATCAGCTCCTCTAAATCAGGCAGCTCCTTATTCACCTAAAGCTGGTCATAATAAACTCGGATTAGGATCCGAAGTCAGGATGTAGTTTTGAAAGCCACCGGAAATCTACCCCAACATATGGCTCCTCAGGTTTTCCTTCTGTTGACTTCCAGCCCGTTTCATGTGACCTACAGCAAAATCACTACATGTGTAAGACTATGAATTTCCTACGCGACCTTAAACTGACAAGTTCAGCAACAAACAAACTTCTCCAGGAAACAATGAGAGGCAGAGATGAGACCAGGTTGAGAGGGGTCCACCTTCCTATAATTCTGCATTTCAGATCTACAGGAGAGAAAATCAATAAGCCCTCAACATTCTTGCAATTAATTTCCAAACACAGTCACCTACATCTACAAAAAAAAAAAAAATCTCTTCTGAGGTGCTTTTATTTTTAAAACGTTCAGGTTTAAATGATAAATACATCACCAGAAGAACCTTCATTCTTATTCTTTTTATTGAAATAATAAGTTTGTATTACTGAAATATGGAAGTACCAAAAAACGGGAATAAAATGCCTAGTCATAAGACATGAGAAGGAGAGCAGAGTCAGTGGCCCTTCCATCACATTCAGGAAACGTGAGGACAGATGCGAGGCGTGTGGAGTCTCTTTAGGAACAAGACTGAACCTGTTTTGGTGAAAGCTGAATCTTTTGAAGCTACAGAGGTTAAGTAGGTATTTGACCACCAAATTAGTTCTGATAGACCAGAAAATCAGACGGGGGGAAAAATAAAGCAAGAGATTTCGAAAATTAAACTTGCCATGCTCTCCTGTGTTCCCTCACCTCCAGGAAGGGCATCACCATCTCCCACTTCCTGAGTTATGAGCCTGGGAGCCGGGCCCCTCTCGGCGCCGTCTAAGCCCTGCCTGTTTCTGCCTCTCCCCACAGCCCTGGGTCAAGGCCTGCCTCCTCGCCAGGCTGGCCGTGGTGGGCTGACCGCTTTCCCAAGCAACAGCGGCACATCCCTCCGAGCTGCTCGCCAGTCTCCTGCGGCAGCAGTCTTCCGACGATCCTCCAGGGGCTTCCCTCCGCCCTCACTGAAACTCTGGATTCCCTTTTAGATTTTTAAGGGCTTTCCCCTGTCTGGCTCCTGCTTGCTTCTCAGTCAAATCTACTAACCCCAGACCCATTTCTCTCCAAGCCCCCAACTCCAGCCCAAACAGTTCCACCTCCCTCCACTCAGATTATAAACATGAGCAGCTGCAGCTCTGTTAGCAGGTTGAGTTGCAATACCATCTGTTGCTGCAGTGAAGGGAGGAGCAGGCCAGGAGCGGGGAACTCAACAGTGTCCACTCACCTGAGCTGTTGCCCTGAGACCCTGACGAGAATCGGGCCACTCCACTAACAGCACAGTCTAAGAAGTCGGCGTTACTTCTCCTGTAACCAACTCCCAGGCTAAAGGGAAAGAGAGTGTTTGGTTTTGTAAGGAGTTCTGTGCTCACCCTGGAGCGTGGAGGCATCTGATGGTAGGGGAATCTCAGAGAACGAGTAACACAGAGGGCCAGACCACTCGGGACACGTACCGCGCCACCTGTCACCGCCCCCGGGAAGGGCGCCCTCCCCGCTGCCATGGACACTTGGCTTCCACTTTGTCGAGCAAGAGAGCGATACTCAGATCCAGACTCACTCGAGTCTATACAGCACCACTAGTGTTTTATAAAGGACATACTGGGTGATCCCGGAACACACTGAGAGCTGCGTTATTAGCATCCTCTCCATTTCAAAGAAGAAAGAAAGGCTGGTTACCATCCCAAGGTTACAGAGCAAAGGCATGAACCACAACTTCAAGCCAGTCTTCTGAATGCAACCTTAGCTTAGCTCTCCTTGACCTTAACAGTACCGGAATACAGAAGCTCTTCACGAGCTAGGGAGACCCTGCCTTCTTACTTGCAGAGGGGAGGAGTGGTAATGGCTACAAAGGAGGAAAAGCGCAGCCAAGTACGCTGGGGTCTCCTGGCCCGGCAGGTGACACGTTCGCTGGCTGAAGACTGCACAGAGGCAGGACTCTGGAGCATTCTGGAAGAGGGACCCAGAAAAGCCGGGTGGAATGACAGCCGTGACGATGACAGCAGGAGGACTTCTAAGAGCGGCGCGCAGGGGCTGGGGTCCTGCAGCTTGCTGTGAAGTCAGAGGACAGGGAAAGAGCAAATCAGCCACCCAGGGCCTAAGGCTGCTAGTTTGATCCAGCTGGGGACCTGGGAAGGGGTGAACGCTAGCTGAACGTGACAGTGCGAGGGGGCAGGTTCTAAAGAGAGATCAGGGAGCTTCTTGGTAATGAGACCAAAGCGGAAAGACCAGGAGCCTTGCCAGACACTTTTATATGTCCTAAGGTAGAGTTTTCACAACCCAGTGAGACAAGAATTGTCCCTATGAAATGAAAACTCAGAAAAAGTAGGCAAGTTTCCCAAGTCACAGCAGTTAAGCTGGGATTTGAACCCAAGTCTCTGGGGCTCACAAACCCCTGCCCCTGGCCTGGGCCGCCTCCAGCGCGGCCCTCCACCACCATAAAGCAGAGGAGCAGGGCCCGGGGTGCAAACCTGGAGGGCGTGAAGGAACGCACACCACGTCTCACAGGGCCTGCAACCCAGTGCAGGCTGCAGACATCCTGCCACTCGGCTTCCACAACCCAAGCAGGCGCCTTCAGAGGCAGAGGCAGGCAAGCTGAGACCCGGGGAGTTGTCGGGAAGCAGCTGAGCACTCAGCCAGCGGCAATCTGGGCTCCGGGAGCCGTGAGGGGATACCTACTGCCCTCTGCTGGCGACCAGGAAGAAGAAGCGGAAAGAGGACCCAAGAGTCATTTCAGGCTGAAGGGTCAAGAGATGATGAGGATGGATTTTTAAAAACCTTTTATTCGAGATAAATTCAACACAGCATCATATGCTCACACGTATCTTTACCTAACTTCAACAACGTATCAACTCATGGCCAATCTTGAGTTACCACCCCACCCATATGCACTTCCTTCCAACGTGTCTTCTTTCCTTCTTTCACCTTTTCATTTTATAGTTGAGCACAGCCGATTAACAAGGTTGTGAGAGTTTCAGGTGGACAGCAATGAGACCCAGCCCAAACGTTTTTCTTCTGAAGCAAATCTCAGACATTGTCATTTCATCTGCAAATCTTTTAGTATGTGTTTCTTAAGAAAGATTTATTTATTTGGCTGCACAGGAGTCTTAGTTGTGGCATGCAGAATTTTCAGTTGCAACACATGGGATCTAGTTCCCTAAGACGTGAACCTGGGCCTCTGGCATTGGGAGCACAGAGTCTCAGCCACTGGACCACCAGGGAAGTCCCTTAGTATGCATTCCTAAGAAAAATGATTGTTTAACCCCATAACACCATCATTATCATGACTAAAAAAAGAAAAAAAGAGTAAATCCAGTAGCTCCTTATAGCATAGGAAGCCATAAATAAAGAGCCAAAGCGTCCAGCCTCACCCAAGGAGGACCACAGTGAGGGAGCTGCAATCATGCAAAACACAGAGTGACAGCCTGAGCCACCCACACAAAAGAAAGCACCTCAACTTCAGCCTGGCCAGGATAAATCAGCAAGAAAGCAGATTAAATATTTTAACTGGAAACACAGAGCCATGCACCCCTGCGTGGCAGGAAAGTCTTCAGCCGAATGGATCTGGCACCTGAGAAACTAAACTTCTGCTGATGGGCTGAACCTCCTGAAGGTTCAGGAGGATGAAGCCTGGCTGTGTCCCCAGGCTGCTGGGGTGAGGCGTGAGGAGGCGTGATGGTGCAGTCGCCTGGCAGTCTCCACCCAGGGGTGAGAATCAGGCTGGACGATCACGCCCTTCTGCAGGTTCCCTCTGTGCGTTTATCCCCTGCACTGCGAGCCCCTATGTCTGTGCCTGTCTCCTTTTCTAGAGGGTGAAGCCCCTGAAGGCAGGATGGTGTCGTGTTCACCTTGTAGTATCCTGCGTGGTGAGCACCTGAGGAACCTAGGTGGACGGCTGATAAAGAGAGACTGAGTGAGAAAAGTCTGGCATCTGACAACACAAATGGTAGCAAGGATGGGGAAAGGGAAAAACTCATTTACCACAGGGTCAAGGTTAACTGGTAACCCACTTTGGCAATCTGACAGTATCCAAAGATACGTTCAAATGCTTAAGCCCATAAAGCAAGAACAGGATGTTTCAAATTTCAAAAAAAAGAATATTCTGAGAACAAAAAAAGTAGAGATGCTAGAAATTAAAATAGCAAAAATAAAACAACAATAGAAAAGCTGGAAACTATAGTCAAGAAAGCAAAGCAAAAGAACGAAGAGATAAAAAAAAAAAGAAAAAACCCAAAGGACTCGTCTCAGAGGTCCAATATTTGAGTAAAAGGAGTTCCAGCAAGAGAAGAGAGAAAACAGATGGGAAGAAAGAATACATTTTTCCTATATCCTCATACTCTGAGTTTCCAAACTGGGCAAGGAGTATCCAGTATAACAGATAAAAACAGACTCACATCAAAATACACCACTGAGAAACCTCAGAGCCCTTAAGGAAAAAGACCTAAAAGGCTTCCAGAAAGAGCATACACAAAGGATTAAGAATCAGAATGGCTTTGGACCTCAACAGCAATCAGAGAAGTGAGAAGATAACCGGAGCAATGACACCAGAATTCTAAAGGACAGTTACTTCCAATCACCACCAGGCCTAAGTCTCAGTCAGTCAGCTGGGAGGGTGACTAAAGACAGGCCTGGCCACACACGGCTCCAAATCTGCCTCCCTGGCACCCCTTCCCAGAAAGTGCCTGGACGGTGTGCTTCACCAAAGTGAGGCTGTGCACCACAAGAATCAGACACGTGAGACACAAGGGTCTCTCCCATGAGACAGGTGATGACAACTTCATGGGAAAAGAAAGGTGTGCAGGGAAGGAAAAGTGTATCAGGTGGCTCAGCGATGAATCACAGTAACACAGCCAGACAACGGAAACAAGAAGACTTCGTCAAAGCTATGACACAACCATTGAGCAGAGAGAGAGGGATGGAGGGATGGATGGATGGACGGACGTACTGATGTACGGACGTGTATGTGTGTCTGTGTGTGTGTGTCTCTGTGTGTGTGTATGTGGTGGGGTAGCTGAATTCATAGATGCTGGCTAAAATTAAAAAGGAGAAGCAGCAATACCAGCTTATTATCCAGAGAACCAGCAGTGAAAACATAAATAAACCAGCAAGAGAGTCAGCTGGGGTTGTCTTTGGAGAGGAACAGCAGGGGGGCAGGGCAAGGTACTGCTGTTTTTGCAACAATATCATGAGTAACTTTCAAAGATATAACACCTCCAGGGAAACCCTGCACATACGGAGTACCTGGGCAGCCAAGCCCTCCAGCAGCACCTCAGGCCCCCAGATTACAGCACCGTCTGCCGTTCTGTATGTTACTGCCATGTCCTAGGTTATTACCAGCAAAATCCAGCATCTGACAAGTACTTGAAGGATACAGATAAAGCTTTACATTTTAACCCGGAGCGCTGAGGCTGCTCAATCCAGCAGGTATGTTAAGTTTGGATTTTTAAAAATTCTTACCGGCAGTGAAAATGCCTTTGGTGCTCTGTCTCATACTGGAAGGTCTCACAATTGCTGCGAGCCCTGTGAGAAAAAAACCAGCAATGATGCCAAAAAGGCCAGATGTTAGTCATCTTAACACTTTAAAAACTTGAAACTAAATATTCATTCCAGCTATCCAATAACACCAGCAACTCGATCTCTGTCCTGGTGTCAGAGCGACTAAGGAAAAGGGTTATCAGGACGGACAGCCAGGAGACCTGAGCTGCCAGCTGTGTCACCGACCAGCTGTGTGAAGGCAAGAAAATGAGCGCCCCCTCTGGGTCTGGACCGCCTCATCTTACAACCCGCAGGGAGGAGGGGGTTAGGTGACCCTTGAAGGTCATTTTTTCACTTTAAACCTGCTTAAGCCTGCTGGCTCTCAATTCCAAGATGTGAGAAGACTGGGGGGAAAAAACAAACACCAAACACCACACGTTTCTGCGGAGGCAGCTCATCCTGCAACCACGCAGAGCACTCCTCAGTGAAGATGGTGAGGGGCCCTTCAGGCCCTCAGAAGGGCAGCAGAGCTCACTCCATGGCCAGCACCACGCTAAGAAGAAAACAACTGGAGACGGGCCTCCACGTGTATCTTCAGGAGAGGCGCCCGATGCCCTAAGCACACGCGCTGCTCTGCCCGCTGGGCAGCCTTGCCTCGCAGCACCGCCGTGGTGACCTGCATCCTGCCAGGCCCGGCTGCTCCCTGGGGAAGCTCAGCAGAGAAGGGTGAGCCAATTCATAATGATCTCCTTACTGTCTGAACCTGTAAATACCTGTAACACCTCAAACACCTCAGAAGGCAGCGAACCTCTGAAGCTCAGGCTCAGATTTGGGGTTCACCCTAGGGAGGATTTTGGTACATACTGGGGATAATGTGTGAAACATTTCGGGTGCTGGACCTAGTGCATACACATGAGACACACCGAGGGGGCATGGGCCCAGGAGAGTGGTGTTCTTGATGTTGCAAGAGCATTAAACACATCACCAGTCTCCTCCTTCCTCAGATCACCATGGAGAACAAAGCCACGTCTTTGCAATAACTCCTAAAAGTTATGCTCTTGGACCAAAAGAATCATTGTTTTCCTCTCTAAAGTGATTTAGGACTGAGGGATCTAAAAATAGAAGGAATTTCAGCACCCTACTTCAAATGAATGAGAATTTAGGCTGGGAAAAACCCCAGACTGTCAGCGCTTTCTTCTTCCTAGAGGCAATCTCTCTCCATCTCTAGGCTAGAAAGAAGAAAGAAGCCGTCTCAGCCACGAAGTTTGCCTCCCTCCTCCCGCTACCCCCGGCCAGCACCTCCTCCCTGTCAGATTCATGTACATACCTAGACGCACCACGTCGCCACAGTCGGGGTCATGAGCAACTTGTAATAAAGTCTCTTCCACGTCTCTGTTTTTTCCAGGAGGGTCCATAATATGATTTATTTGCTGCTGTAAGGTTTTGGGCAATGTCATTAGCTGAGTGAATTGTCCTTCTGGGCTTTTATCGATCTAAGGGGGAAAAAAAAATTTGATGCCTATGGAAGTGCTCTGATTGCTATAAATATTCAAAGACACAAGGCTTCTCCTTAAAACCACACAAAGCGAGTATGAACTCACGTTCTAGACTAGGCAGTGTGCTAGGAGACTCTCCTTTCTGAAACTGAATGCCTGAATGTTAAGGAGTCTCAGCTCCTTCAAACAAGCCAATCCTTTTCCTAGAATATTCTGTTTGTACCTAAGAAGAGAAATTTCTTTCAAGAATCAATTTGTGACTCTCAGTTTAAAATTTTTTTTCTATTTGTCCTAAATCCAGTAGTTAAGGAAAGTGAAGATTCAGGTAAAGCTGACACCCCAGCAAATCAAGCACTCATCTTAAACGCAAGGACAAATTAACATGCCAGGATCACACAGCCAGTCAGAGAGCAGGATCTAAACTTGCGTCTCCTGTCTGAACTGTAGGAATAAACTGATGACAGAGACCAACCTTTATTCACCTTTAATCCCCTGGCACATAGTAGGTACTGAAAAAACAGTGGCTGAATAAGTGGATGAATAACTGTACCAATAAATCTTAGTTGTCATTATTTCTTAAACAACAGTAAGTTACACCAATGGTTTTTGATCCTAATGTATTCTAAAATATATCAAGTTTAAAGACAAACACAGAAATAAAACATATGTAAAACTATGCATTAGACTTTACTTGGACACCTTCGGATCAAAATTTAGCCACAGAGCTGGGTCCACACCCAGCTTCCCTAACTCCTAGTCTAATATACTTTACTTCATGGAACTAAATTTTTCCAAAATCGTATAAACACCGACTGCCTGCTAAGGTGAGAAGCAGTGTCAGTGCCCTCAACAGCTCATCACATTATTCTCCCAGTAACAATGTCCTGTGTTATTTTAATAAGTGTTTAGGTTTTAACTTGAAGAGAACAGTAAGAAACAAAATTAGACAAACGAATGTATTCAATTTTAGATTCAGATTTCTCAGATATGACCATCTTTCTTAATAATCAGAATTCACACACTCTACCACTTTTTTCATTAAACAAATATTTATTGAGTACATGCCTAATATCTGAATTTTCGAGTTTTATCTATAAAGTCTTTGCAGAAAAGAATAAAATGCTATTAATTAGAGGCTCCACTAAGGTGAAGGGTTTCTTTAACCTAAATGTTTCATATTAATCATTGAGATTTTCCTAAATTCACAGGATTCAATCTCTACTTATCTTTCACTAGATAAATGACCCAAAAATGTGAATATCCTGTAAAATATGCTAGAAATGACGTTTATAGACTCATATTTTGGGGCCGAGTATTGAGATTAGTCAATAGGATCTTATATTTCTCTAAGTCTTTACCTATGAAACTTCCAGGAATTTTAGAGATGCCAAAATGGCTTGAGTAATATGAGGAATCAGAAAATAGCATTTGCCACTGCTTTCTCTGGAGGAAACAAATGCACTGGAGTTTCTGCTTCAAAGTATGTGTTTAAAAACAAAATAATTAGGTGACATGTTCAAAGAAGTTGCAAAATTCTAATCATCCCTACTCGTTAGTTCTCATTAAAACACGAATGTGAAAGCAGTTAAATTATGAGTCACATTGCATTTGAACAGCAGATATGGAAAAGACCACCTGTTGTACGACTCCATCTACAGAAGTATCTAGAACAAGCAAATCCATGGAGCAGAGAGTAGCTTAGTGGCTGCCTGGGGGAGGGGAAGCTAGAGACTGCTAACGGCAATGGAGTTTCTCTTCGGAGTGATGAAAATATTCTAAAATTAGATAGTGGTGATGGTTGCACACCTCTGTGAAGAGACTAAAAACCACCAAGTTTTATGCCATGTAAATTATATCTCAACAAGGCTGATGTTTTTAAAAAGCAGATACAGTCAAATGACAGCAGCTGCTGTGCTGTACCAATCAGATCCTGCTTCAAGGCCAAGGTACTCATTCCGCTACCTGCTGGGAACGTTGGCTGACTCCTTCTCTCAGAGTCCCTCCTAGAACTGGTTACAGCCAAGGGAGCTGCCTCTTTCCAAAGACTGGAAAATGCAGGGGTTTGAAGGCCTGGCCTCCTTCCTCCAAGTGGGGATAGCTCAGAAGAGCCATCAAGTTCCATGGTGCCAGCACACGATCAATCAGATGATGTCTTCATTTCAAAACTCCCCAAACCTGATCCTACACAACTGGTACCAAGAGTAGTCCTAGAAAGCATACTCTTCAGATGGCGTGTTGGAGCTGTCCCGATGGAGAAGGCCAGGTGGAAGTCTCTGAAGCTGCCATTCTCACCCTCTGGTCAAAAGAGCAATGAAAAAAGAAAACCACACCCCAGGAGAAATGGCAAAGATTGATGTCACACGTAGACCTAAAGGATACAGGGTGCAATGTTTCACTGTATATGTCAACCTGGCTGGGCTACAAGGGCCCAGTTGCTCGGTCAAACTTTAGTCCAGATGTTACTGTAAAGGCATCTTTTTAGATGCAATTCACACCGAAGCCAGCAGACACTGAATAGCAGAAGACCCCCTTTAATGTGGACAGACCTCATCCTGTCAGTTGAAGACCTTGTGAAGAAAGACTAAACTTTGCTGAGGCAGAAGGTCTGCCTCCAGACTGCCCTTGGACTCAAGAGAACAGCAGACTCGTCCCTGGGTCTCCGGCTTGACCTGCAAATTTCAAACTTGCCGACCCTCACAATGCAGCGAGCTAATTATTTTGTGTCATCTCATGTTGGTCCACTACATCAAGGACACGTTGCTGCTGTCACCTGGTGAGTAGTGAGGGGCAAGGACAGTGGCGGCCTTGGTAGCTGTATGCACTCCAAAAGGTAAAAGAGGAACTCCATGAAGTCTGAGGAGCCCAACGCAGCAGGGAAGTCTTCAGGGGTCAAGAGATCTGGAGTATGCTGGGACATCCTCGCCAAAGTAAAAACAACTGAGGAAATCTCTACCTCTCATCACTAAGGAAGAAGTGCGCTGACAGGCCTCTTCAGGTTTCGAGGAAAAATAAGGCAGACATACAACAAGAACAGAATGCGATATATATATATATGAAAAAAGAACATTCAGAGGAAAATAAAAATTCAACAGATCTGCTGGAAGATCAATTCAAAAAATTATTCTGGAAAGCAGAACAAAAAAAAATAAAGAAACAGGAATGAGGGGGAAAAAAACCAGACAAGGAGGTCCAACAACTAATAGGAATTCTAGAAAAAAAAATGAAGACAATGGATATGAAGGAATGGTAGAAGAGAATTTCATTACAGAAATGAAAAAATCATTTCCTAGAATTGAGCATCGTGCATTTCCAGAACAGAGTCACAAAGTGCCAGAATAATATGAAAAAACCATGGGAATTTCCTGAAGGCTCAGTGGTGAGTGCACTTCCACTGCAGGGGGCACAGGTTCCATCCCTGGTCAGGGAACCAAGATCCCGCAAGATGTGTGGTGTGGCCGAGCAAAACACAATGATAGCAACAATGATGAAAAAGCATACACAAGGCAAAGGCAAATCATCATGAAATTTAAGAATACTGGAAAAAAAGGAAAAAACACTAAATAGTATCAGAGAGATAAAAGATCACATCCAAAGGATAGGGAATCTGAATACTGTTGGACCTTTCTTTTTTTTTTTTAATATGTTGGCTGCGCCCCAGAGCATGTGGGACCCTAGTTCCCCAACCAGGGGTCAAATCCATGTAGGTCAAATCTCTGCATTGCAAGGTGGATTTTTAACCAGGGGACCACCAGGGAAGCCCCTGTTGGACTTTTTAGTGCAACAGAAGAAACTAGAAGAAATAAAGCCATGACTTAAAAAACTGCTGAGGGAAAATTACTTCCAGCCTAGAATCTGATGTCTAACCTAAACTCATCCATCAGTTTAAGGGTAGAATTTCCAGATGTATAGGATCTCAAAAAATTTACCTCTTTCACAAGTACACATTTTAGTACTTAAAAGTATAAACTGTGAAAGAGGAAAAGTTCAAGAAAACCAAAAATTAGCAAAAGGAGAGGGGAAAAAATTCTCAGGTGATAATGAAACAAAGCTCCAGAGAAGAGCTGTGCAGCGTGTCTAGAAAGCACCCAGTCATGAAAGGAACGGGGGACTCAGGACTCCAGGAAGAATGTCCCCAGGAAAAGCAAGAAACAGAGAAAACACCTGATGTGTTTGTCTACAATGTAAGATGTTTCATAGATCTGTAGGAGAGTTTGAGGGTGAATTAGTTACAGGTATGTACAAAATACAAGACCTTCTAGAACCAACATCAAAAGAAGATGTCTTTTCCATCATAGGGGACTGGAATCCAAAAGTAGAAAGGCAGGAGATAGCTGGAGTAACAGGCAAGTTTGGCCCTGGAGTACAAAATGAAGCAGGGCAAAGGCTAAAAGAGTTTTGTCAAGAGAACACACTGGTCATGGCAAACATCCTCTTCCAACAAAATAAGACGACGACTCTATACATGGACATCACCAGACCGTCAATACCGAAGTCAGATGGATTATATTCTTTGTAGCCAAAGATGAAGAAGCTCTATACAGTCAGCAAAACCAAGATCTGGAGCTGACTATGGCTCACATCATCAGCTCCTTGTTGCAAAATTCAGACTTAAATTGAAGAAAGTAGGGAAAATCACTAGGCCATTCAGGTATGACCTAAATCATCTTTTATGATTATACAGTAAAAGTAAGAAATAGATTTAAGGGACTAGATCTGATAGACAGAGTGCCTGAAGAACTATGGACAGAGGTCTGTAACACTGTACAGGAGGTGGTGACCAAAACCATCCCCAAGAAAAATAACTGCAACAAAGCAAAATGGTTGTCTGAGGAGGGCTTACAAATAGCTGAGAAAAGAAAAGAAGCGAAAGGCAAAAGATAAAGGGAAAGATATACCCATCTGAATGCATAGTTCCAAAGAATAGCAAGGAGAGGTAAGAAAGCCTTCCTCAGTGATCAATGCAAAGAAATAGAGGAAAACAACAGAAAGGAAAGACTAGATATCTCTTCAAGAAAATTAGAGATACCAAGGGAACATTTCATCCAAAGATGGGCACAATAAAGGACAGAAATGGTAAGGAACTAGAAGCAGAGAGACTAAGAAGAGGTGGCAAGAAAAAAAAAAAGAAGAGGTGGCAAGAACACATGGAAGAACTGTACAAGAAAGGTTTTAATGACCCAGATAACCCAGACCATGGTGTGGTCACTCACCTAGAGCCAGACCTCCTGGATGTGAAGTCAAGTGGGCCTTAGGACGCATTATAACAAACAAAGCTAGTGGAGGTGATAGAATTCCAGCTGAGCTATTTCAAATCCTAAAAGATGATGCTAGTAAAGTGCTGCACTCGATATGCCAGCAAATTTGGAAAACTCAGAAGTGGCCACAGGACTGGAAAAGGTCGGTTTTCATTCCAATCCCAAAGAAAGGCAACACCAAAGAATGCTCAAACTACTGCACAATTGCACTCATTTCACACGCTAGCAAAGTAATGCTCAAAATTCTCCAAGTGAGGCTTCAACAGTACCTGAACCAAGAACTCCCAGGTGTTCAAGGTGCATTTAAAAAAGGCAGAGGAGCCAGATATCAAATTGTCAACATCTGTTGGAGCATAGAAAAAGCAAGAGAATTCCAGAAAAACATCCACTTCTGCTCCATTGACTACACTAAAGCCTTTGACTGTATGGATCACAACAAACTGTAGAAAATTCTTAAACAGATGGAAATACCAGACCACCTTACCTGCCTCCTAAGAAATCTGTATGCAGGTCAAGAAGCAACAGTTAGAACCAGACATGGACCAACGGATTGGTTCAAAATTGGGAAAGGAGTACGTCAAGGCTGTATATTGTCACCCTGCTTATTTAATTTATATGCAGAGTACATCATGAGAAACGCTGGGCTGGATGAAATACAAGCTGGAATCAAGACTTCTGGGAGAAATATCAATAACCTCAGATATGCAGATGACACCACCCTTATGGCAGAAAGTGAAGAGGAACTAAAGAGCCTCTTGATGAAAGTGAAAGAGGAGAGTGAAAAAGCTGGGTTAAAATTCAACATTCAAAACACTAAGATCATGGCATCCCATCCCATCACTTTCTGGTAAATAGGGAAACAATGGAAACAGTGACAGACCTTATTTTCTTGGGCTCCAAAATCACTGTAGATGGTGACTGCAGCCATGAGATTAAAAGATGCTTGCTCCTTGGAAGAAAAGCTATGACAAACCTAGACAGCATATTAAAAAGCAGAGACATTACTTTGCTGACAAAGGTCCGTCTAGTCAAAGCTATGGCTTTTTCAGTAGTCATGTAGAGATGTGAGAGTTTGACCATAAAGAAGGCTGAGCACCGAAGAACTGATGCTTTTAAGCTGTGGTGCTGGCAAAGACTCTTGAGAGTCCCCTGGACTGCAAGGAGATCAAACTAGTCCATCCTAAAGGAAATCAGTCCTGAATATTCATTGGAAGGACTGATGCTGAAGCTAGAGCTTTAATACTTTCATCATGTGATGTGAAGAACCGGCTCATTGGAATAGACTCTGATGCTGGGAAAGACTGAGGGCAGGAGGAGAAGGGGGTTGGCAGAGGATGAGATGGTTGGATGGCATCACTGACTCAAGGCATGTGAGTCTGAGTAAATTCAAGGAAGCTCAAACAGTGAAGGGCAGGGAAGCCTGGAGTGCTGCAGTCCATGGGGTCGCAAAGAGTCAGACATGACTTAGCAAATGAACAACAACAATGAGAAAACCAAGAAAGTCAGAACAAATGGACTGATTAACTCCAAGAAAAACAAAGTTGTACAGGAAACTAAATTTCACAGTAGTATATCCCAGCAATGAAAAAAGCCAGTTGTCCTAATAAAGTAAATATTGACTATTAATTTAAAATTATATAATAATTATTATACATGCATGCTCAGTCACCTCAGTTGTGTCCAACTCTTTTCAATTCCATGGACTATAGCTGTCTAGGCTCCTCTGTCCATGGGATTCTCCAGGGAAGACTACTGGAGTGGGTTGCCATGCCCTCCTCCAGGGGATCTTCCTGATCCAGGGCTCGAACTCAGGTCTACTGCATTGCAGGTGGATGGATTCATTTTCCCAGATGGGCCATCTGGGAAGCCCATGTAATAACTATATATGGAGCATAGGTGAGTGGTGGTGGGGAGAGACAGGGAGAGAAAGAGATAGAGCATGAAAGAGTGTGTGTGTGTGGATGGAGTGCATGAGAGTAAAAAAACCTCACGTTCCATAAAAAGATAACAAAAAAAGTACAAAACTTTTTTAAAAATCAAGAAATAACAGTCAAGTCATTTTACTTGTAAATATGGAAGTAAACACCAGAAGACTCAGTGAAGGAGATGAGACCAGTTGCTCTGGGAAGTAGCACAGACAAGTAGGAAGCTGTGCAGCACGGAACTGCTGTTTTTTGTTCAAAACCTTGGGGTATCACCTGGGTTTTAAAGTGTGCAGGCATCACTTTGAGAAAAGTAAAAATTAAAAACAAAAAACCTCAATCTAAAGCAAACACGGCAAAATCTGTTAAACTGAGTGGTGGGTTTTCTGGGCATTCATGGTGTATTCTCCAATGTTACATTCAAAATAATTCCTAGTTTTTAAAGTTGCCTTTCAGTTCTAGAAATACCATTAATTTGTTATTCAACATGATATTAATTGCTTGTATTAGTTGGAAAAGAAAGAGCATTAAAAAAGTAGAATGGTGTTATCTTAAAGATAAAAAAACCATGAATCTTATAGTTAAAAAAATCTTAAATCAAAGTTACATTTCTCAAAGGAGGGGCTCTTCTTTATTTTCAAAAAATTTAGTATTTTTTTGCCTTGAAAGAAAGTTTTGTCTGCTATGTCAAAAGAAAAGTCCCAAGACACAATACATATAACAAGTGGGGGAAAAACAAGCTTCAGAATAACATATATGAATACATTTATGTAAAATAAAACCAAATGAAAAAGACCAAGCCACTTCCTACATGTCTATACATGGACAAATACACACAGAAGCGCATGCAATGAGATCTGGAAGCAAACACACCAACCTGTGAATAAGACTACCTCTGGGAGGCAGATGGGTTTGGAGGCGAAGAGAAGGTAATTTCAGAGTTTGCTTCTATTTTTTTCTGATTAATAATTAATATATGTAGCAAGAAGTTCAAATGGCAAAAAGGTACACACGGTGAAGACCGCCCCCACCCGGCTCATGTCAGCCCCTGGCCCTTCTCCAGAGGCAGCCTCCTGTCTGTCACTAGTTTCTTATGCGACCTTTTAGCCTTATTTCAAACACACAGAGAACACGTTTACACGCAAAACGCACTTTCTATGAATAGTTACCACACTGGTCATACTGCGCACTCGACTTTTCCCCTTAAACGGGCTCCCGCCTCAGGACGGACCCGTGATGTCCCACCGACCGCTCACCTCCAGGCTGCCCTGCTGGGCCTTATACACCACCTGGGGGCTCTCCTGCAGAATGCTGCCGTACAGCTCCCGGAAGTGGGCCATGTTGGGCTTCACGATATTCAACACTTTTGCCTTATCCTCTCCAACCACCATCCGAAAGTCACCTGGTTAAAATAAGCACAAAACCAGTTTCGCACTGCGACTTCAGAGTCTGCCCTGTGGACTGCAGGCCCCCAAATGACCTGTGAACCAAAGCCCCCCAGCTGACAGTGCACCAGGTCAGCCTGGCAGGATCTCTCACTCGAAACACTGGCTTTTTCACCTTCAAGACGTGAACACAGCAGCCCAGGAATGCAGGCACTTGTTTTGGGGAAAATAGAGCCTCTCAAACAACAAAGCCCTTTAGCCAGTTAAAATATACCGAAGTACAGAAGGAAGTCACCCTGACAGTTAATATGCACTTGTTTTTCCAATGCACAAGCTTCTCTATTTATAAACTTTCATCTTGTTAACAAAACTCTGCCTGTGACCAATCAGAGACGGGGGTTGTGTGTTATCTCATCCTTGGTGCTGCTCACTCAGCTTGGCCCTGCCTACTGCATTTGTATGAGGGCTTTTGAGGTACTCTGTGAATATAAATAACCTTATTATATTTGACAAGGACACAGATTACATGTAAGATGAACTTTAAAGCAGATATAACTTTAAAAAGTTGCAAGTGGTGAACTGCTGATCTAGAGAAGCAAGAGGCAACAAGGCCTCCTCCTGGGGACAGAGGTGCTGATGGCCACCCTCCTGAGGAGCTCATTCCGCCCATGATTATTCCGCTGCTGGTCAGGGCCATCTTGGTGTCCTCCGTCCAGCCCGTCAGCACCAGCCTGCTATCCAGCAGGCCAGAACCACCGCAGGCCCTACAGCCAGTCACCCGTGGACAAGTCCGGACCACCTGCAGGCCAGCAGCCACAGGCAGCTCCTGGGCCAGGGTGCAGCCTCGCCTATGCGCATGCCCAGAAGCCAGCCCTGCCTATGCGCAAGCCCAGAAGCCAGCGCAGCCCCCCAGAAGGGTCCATGCTGCCCATACAGGGGGCTCCCCTGGGACAGGGAGTCCTGGTGAGTGAAGGGGCATGCTGCTGGGCCCATAGGGCAGCTCCGACATCAGGCCATAATTGTTGGAAAAATTATCAGATACCCAACAGTAAGTATGTACCTCAGTGAAGAATAAAATACACTGGATTTTTAAGCTTCAAAGGACCGTGTGGAGACAAGCTTTGGAAAAGATTCATGGACAGCCTCTGGAACCTGACCTCTGTGAGATGAGGTGGGGACTGGTTAGGGCAGTGAGCTCGAGTGAGTCCTGTCCTCTCACTGCCCTAACGAGCCGCTCAAACACAGACGACAGCATTTTCTGTTTGTTTACACAATTACACACGAGGATGACTGCTAGTGAGAGGGTAGAGAAACTGGTTCTCTCACGTAATGCTCTTGACTCGTACACTGCTATAGTCCTTCTGGAAGCTGTGACTGACAAAGCTTCATCTCTGGAGAGCGAGCCCCAAGCCCCAAACCCAAACAGAGGCCAGGAGGTGAAGCTTGCTGAGGATCTGGGTCATCATCCTACCTCGTCTGCGCACACGGCCGTCCCCTCAGGTGGGCACTGCCGCCTCCCCACATGGCAGGAAGGGAACAGGGACACGGGGACGATGGAACCGGTCTGAGGTCTCCCAGGAAGCCAGTGAACACCCTCCACACACACAGCTCTTCACTGAAGCACAATTTCAGTTCAGTTCAGTCACTCAGCCGTGTCCAACTCCTTGCAACCCCACAAATCACAGCATGTCAGGCCTCCCTGTCCATCACCAACTCCCGGAGTTCACTCAAACTCATGTCCTTCGAGTTGGTGATGCCACCCAGCCATCTCATCCTCTGTCGTCCCCTTCTCCTCCTGCCTCCAATCCCTCCCAGCATCAGAGTCTTTTCCAATGAGTCAACTCTTCGCATGAGGTGGCCAAAGTATTGGAGTTTCAGCTTCAGCATCAGTCCTTCCAATGAACACCCAGGACTGATCTCCTTCAGGATGGACTGGTTGGATCTCCTTGCAGTCCAAGGGACTCTCAAGAGTCTTCTCTAACACCACAGTTCAAAAGCATCAATTCTTTGGTGCTCAGCTTTCTTCACAGTCCAACTCTCACATCCATACATGACCACAGGAAAAACCATAGCCTTGACTAGACGGACCTTTGTTGGCAAAGTAATGTCTCTGCTTTTTAATATGCGATTTACAACACTGAAATCCTGGCAGCAACCAAATGTCCCTCAACAGGGGAACAGTGCACCCACACCAAGCACAGACCATGGACTACCCACAATGACCAGGGACCACGGACCACCCACACCGACCACAGATCGGGGTGCACCCACACTGACCACGGATTGGGGCGCACCCACACCAACCGCAAACCACCCACACCGACCACAGACCACCCACACCGACCATGGACCACCCACACCGACCATGGACCAGGCCGCACCCACACCGACCACGAACTGGGGTGCGCCCACACCGACCACAGACCAGGGCGCACCCACACTGACCACGGACCACCCACACTGACCGGGGACTGGGGCGCACCCGCGCCAACCGTAGACCAGGGTGCGCCCACACCAACCGTGGACCAGGGCTCACCCACTAAGAGTTACCGGAACCACACACAGAGATGGAAAATGACCATGGAATAATGTGCAGCTGAGAAGCCAGGACACAAAAGTACCAAAAGGAAACAACTTTGTAAAAAAACAAGACAAAAGACTATTTTTAAATGGTTATGTTTACTCTAATAAGAGACACATTTACTGTGGGCTCCTTAATGGCATGTGCTCCACATCTGCTGTCTCATTTAAGGATGCCAAGTCTGACAAGGAAGGTGCTGATTATCCTCAGTCTCACGGACGAGGACAAGGAGCAACAACAACCTGCCCAAGGCCCGGCCACGTCCCAGGATCAGGGCAGTGACATTTCAGGTGCTAACTTCACTTCACTCTGTAATTCTCCCCTGTAATTTCCCCCCTTTCCCTCACTTCTGTAATGCTGGCTCACTACCTCTAGCGTTCTGAAGTAAGTTCATGGATGCACAGACATGCTGTCCCAGCAAATGTGAATGGAGAGGCAGCTGGGTTGACTTTGAATTGTGTATATACCCTCATGCTTTCATTCAGAGCCTATAAATGTTTTCTTCTTCTCCCTGAAGGGATGAAATGTCATCTAACTCTGAGTTCCACACAGCTGGCTCAGAATTGAAGCATCAGTGCACCACTGTCGAGATCTAAATATTTATGCCACCTCCTTACCTCCTGTACATTTAACAAACAAAAGCTCTTACATTTTAGACAGTAACTTTCTGAGAGAGGGACTATATTTTACCAAAATTTAAAGGCAGACGATCCAAACCCTCCCCAAACAACAACTGCCGGCCACGATGAAAGGAGCTGGGAAACATTAAGGACTTTGTGCAAACAGGGACCAAAGCGTATTCGTCCCTGTGACCCCGGCTCCACGCCCGCTGCCTGGCACATGAAGGCAGATCCATAAATGTCTGCTGAATTGGATTTCTCCCACTGCTGTGCAGCAGAACCAGCTCAGCCATGGGGAACAGCAAGCAAATGGGCTTATCACCCGCTGCTTCAGAACAAAATGAATAAAATTGTGGACACAGCATGAACCAGCATCTGATCCTAAGAATCAATTTTTCTTACCTCCACAGATACGCTCACAACAAAATACAGAGATTGAGGAAAAACTGACTGCTGACTTGTATTTTACGGGAGTTTAACTCTTAACTACCCAAGCCAGAGAACAGCCTGTCTAATGCGATGGCTAGACAAAAGGGTAATCTCTCCTTGACCTGAAGTAAGACAAATTCAGAGGCTTGTAGTCCATTTGGAGCTGGCCTGCTCCATGATTCCAGCACGTCCCCAGCAGTCAGGAACCTTATTAGGAACATAAGGGTGTGAGCGGAAAGGCCCGGCTCTCAGGTCTGGCCATATCCCTGGGAGACTGGGGGTGAGTTACTTAACCTTTCTCAATCAGCTTCCTTCTCTGCAACAGTCACACGAACCTCACAAGACTGCCTTTAGGTTTCAGTGATTAAGGTATCAGAGGATGCTCTGTCCACAGTGAGCAGACAGTACTGCTGTCATGATGTGTATATGGGAGGGGCAGGGCAGAGGGTGCAGGAAGCCCTGGGTTTCTACGACACTGGCAGGCTAACTTTCCCTCTTAGACGAACTGCCACACTCCTGTCATCTCCGTTCAGTAAATATCTGGGTGGCTTCTAAGTGCCGGGAGCTGTGCTGGACTCAGGGCATACAAAGATACAGACTCTGCCTCAAGCAGCAAGTGACATGAAAACAGCATTTCAGAGCAGGTTAGTGCCCAGGACTCCTGATGTGGGAGTGGTCAGGAATAGGAGCTCAAACTGGAAGCTGATATGTGCAACATAATATTCATTTTAAACAGGTTTTTCTTTTTTTTGAGATATAATTCACATACCATATAATTCTTATATAAAGCACATAATTCTATGGTGGGTTTTTTTTTTGTTGTTTTTTTTTTTTACTGTATTTACAGGGTTATGCAACCATCTAACTTTAGACCATTTCAGCCTCCTTAAAAGAAACCCTGTACCACCAGCAGTCACTTTTCTTCCCTGCTTCCACCCTCAGCCCCACACAGACTAATCCACTTTCTCTATATATAGATTTTCCTATTCTGAACACTTTATATGAGTGGAACTGCACAATACACGGTCTCTTGATTAGCATGATGTTTTTAAAGTTCATCATGTTGGAGCACCTATCAGTACTTATTCCTGTTTATGGCTAAATAATATTCCACTGGGTGGATGTACATTTTATATATCCATCTCTCAGTTGATAGGCATTTCGGGCCTTTTTTTTTTTTTATGAATAACCCTGCCCTGAACATTTGCATAAGAGTTTTTGTGTGGATATATATTTTCATTTGTCTTGGGTAGATACCCAGGAGTAGAATCGCTAGGTCACATAGTTGCTTTAATATTTTGAGGAACTGCCGAACTGTTTTTTCCAAAGTGGCTATGTTATTTACATTCCTTCAGCAATGTATGCAGGTCAATTTCTTCACAGCCTCATCAACACCTGTTCTCATTTGTATTTTGATCATAGGCTTTGGGTGTGAACTGGGGTCTAATGCTGCTGAGCACCTTTTCATGTGCTTATCTGCTATTTGTATGTAAAGTGGGCTTCCCTGGTAGCTCAGTTGGTAAAGATTCTGCCTGCAATGCAGGAGACCCTAGTTCAATTCCTGAGTCTGGAAGATCCACTGGAGAAGGGATGGGCTCCCACTCCAGTATTCTTGGGCTTCCCTTGTGGCTCAGCTGGTAAAGAATCCACCTGCAATGCAGGAGACCTGAGTTCATTCGATCCCTGGGTTGGGATGATCCCCTGGAGAAGAGAAAGGCTACCCACTCCAGTATTCTGGCCTGGAGAATTCCATTGATGGAAGAGTCCATAGGGTTGCAAAGAAATGAAGAATGATGCTGAGCACCTTTTCATGTGCTTATTTGCTATTTGTATACTTCCTCTCAAAAAATAGTCTATACAAATCCTTTGCCCATTTCTATATTGGGTTACTTGTCTTTTGTGTTCTAAGAATTCTTTAAATATTCCAGACACAAGTTCCTTATCAGATAAATGATTTGCAAGTATTTCTTTTCATTTCATAGGCTGTCTTTTCACTTTCTTGATGGTTTTGTTTGCAGCATAGAAGTTTTAATTTTTATACAGTCCCATTTATCTACTTCTTCTTTTGTTGCTTTCGGTAGATATTTAAGAAAACACTGTATAATTCAAACTGACTCTTCTAAAAGTCTTATGGTTTTAGCTCTTATGTCCATGATCTGTGTGTGTGTGCTCAGTCACTCAGTTGTGTCTGACTCTTTGTAGCCCCAGAGGCTATAGTCCGTCAGGCTCCTCTGCCCATGAAATCTTCCAGGCACGAGTACTGGAGTGTGGTGCTATCTCCTGCTCCAGGGGGCTTTCCCAACCCAGGATCTAACCTGTGTTTCTTGCATCTCCTGTACTGGCAGGCGGATTCTTTACCACTAGTGACTCCTGTTGCTTCCTGACCTGCATATAGGTTTCTCAAGAGGCAGGTCAGGTGGTCTGGTATTCCCATCTTTTTTAGAATTCTCCACAGTTTATTGTGATCCACACAGTCAAAGGTTTTGGCATAGTCAATAAAGCAGAAATATATGTTTTTCTGGAACTCTCTTGCTTTTTTCATGATCCAGCGGATGTTGGCAATTTGATCTCTGTTTCCTCTGCCTTTTCTAAAACAAGCTTGAATATCTGGAAGTTCACGGTTCACGTACTGCTGAAGCCTGGCTTGGAGAATTTTGAGCATTACTTTACTAGTGTGTGAGATGAGTGCAATTGTGTGGTAGTTTGAGCATTCTTTGGCACTGCCTTTCTTTGGGACTGGAATGAAAACTGACCTTTTCCAGTCCTGTGGCCACTGCTGGGTTTTCCAAATTTGCTGGCATATTGCATGCAGCACTTTCACAGCATCATCTTTCAGGATCTGAAATAGCTCAATTGGAATTCCATCATCTCCACTAGCTTTGTTTGTAGTGATGCTTTCTAAGGCCCATTTGACTTCACACTCTAGGTGAGTGATCACACCATCATGATTATCTTGGTCTTGAAGATCTTTTTTGTACAGTTCTGTATTCCTGCCACCTCTTCTTAATATCTTCTGCTTCTGTTAGGTCCATACCATTTCTGTCCTTTATTGAGCCCATCTTTGCATGAAATGTTCCTTTGGTATCTCTAATTTTATTGAAGAGATCTCTAGTCTTTCCCATTCTGTTGTTTTCCTCTATTTCTTTGCATTGATTGCTGAGGAAGGCTTTCTTATCTCTTCTTGTTATTCTTTGGAACTCTGCATTCAGATGCTTATTCCTTTTCTCCTTTGCTTTACACTTCTCTTCTTTTCAGAGCTATTTGTAAGGCCTCCTCAGACAGACATTTTGCTTTTTTGCATTTCTTTTCCATGGGAATGGTCTTGATCCCTGTCTCCTGTACAATGTCACAAACCTCCGTCCATAGTTCATCAGGCACTCTATCTATCAGATCTAGTCCCTTAAATCTATTTCTCACTTCCACATCATAAGGGATTTGATTTAGGTCATACCTGAATGGTCTAGTGGTTTTCCCTACTTTCTTCAATTTAAGTCTGAATTTGGCAATAAGGAGTTCATGATCTGAGCCACAGTCAGCTCCTGGTCTTGTTTTTGCTGACTGTATAGAGCTTCTCCATCTTTAGCTGCAAAGAATATAATCAATCTGATTTCGGTGTTGACCATCTGGTGATGTCCATGTATAGAGTCTTCTCTTGTGTTGTTGGAAGAGGGTTTTGCTATGACCAGTGCATTTTCTTGGCAAAACTATTAGTCTTTTCCCTGCTTCATTCCATATTCCAAGGCCAAATTTGCCTGTTACTCCAGGTGTTTCTTGACTTCCTACTTTTGCATTCCAGTCCCCTATAATGAAAAGGACATCTTTTTTTTTGGTGTCAGTTCGAAAAGGTCTTGTAGGTCTTCATAGAACTGTTCAACTTCAGCTTCTTCAGCATTACTGGTTGGGGCATAGACTTGGATTACTGTGATATTGAATCGTTTGCCTTGGAAACGAACAGAGATTACTCTGTCATTTTTGAGATTGCATCTAAGTACTGCATTTTGGACTCTTTTGTTGACCATGATGGCTGCTCCATTTCTTCTAAGGGATTCCTGCCCGCAGTGGTAGATATAATGGTCATCTGAGTTAAATTCACCCATTCCAGTCCATTTTAGTTCGCTGATTCCTAGGATGTCGACGTTCACTCTTGCCATCTCCTGTTTGACCACTTCCAATTTGCCTTGATTCATGGACCTGACATTCCAGGTTCCTATGCAATATTGCTCTTTACAGCATCGGACCCTGCTTCTATCACCAGTCACATCCACAACTGGGTATTGTTTTTGCTTTGGCTCCATCCCTTCATTCTTTCTGGAGTTATTTCTCCACTGATTTCCAGTAGCATGTTGGGCACCTACTGACCTGGGGAGTTCCTCTTTCAGTATCCTATCATTCTGCCTTTTCATACTGTTCATGGGGTTCTCAAGGCAAGAATACTGAAGTGGTTTGCCATTCCCTTCTCCAGTGGACCACATTCTGTCAGACCTCTCTACCATGACCCGCCTGTCTTGGGTGGCCCCAAGCAACAGTTAGAACTGGACATGGAACAACAGAGTGGTTCCAAATAGGAAAAGGAGTACGTCAAGGCTGTATATTGTCACCCTGCTTATTTAACTTATATGCAGAGTACATCATGAGAAACACTGGGCTGGAAGAAGCACAAGCTGGAATCCAGATTGCCGGGAGAAATATCAATAACCTCAGATATGCAGATGATACCACCCTTATGGCAGAAAGTGAAGAGGAACTAAAAAGCCTCTGGATGAAAGTGTAGAGTGAAAAAGTTGGCTTACAGCTCAACACTCAGAAAACAAAGATCATGGAACCTGGTCCCATAACTTTATGGGAAATAGATGGGGAAACAGTGTCAGACTTTATTTTTTTGGGCTCCAAAATCACTGCAGATGGTGACTGCAGCCATGAAATTAAAAGATGCTTACTCCTTGGAAGAAAAGTTATGACCAATCTAGATAGCATATTGAAAAGCAGAGACATTACTTTGCCAACAAAGGTCCATCTAGTCAAGGCTATGGTTTTTCCTGTGGTCATGTATGGATGTGAGAGTTGGACTGTGAAGAAAGCTGAGCGCCGAAGAATTGATGCTATTGAACTGTGGTGTTGGAGAAGACTCTTGAGAGTCCCTTGGACTGCAAGGAGATCCAACCAGTCCATTCTGAAGGAGATCAGCCCTGGGATTTCTTTGGAAGGAATGATGCTAAAGCTGAAACTCCAGTACTTTGGCCACCTCATGCGAAGAGTTGACTCATTGGAAAAGATTCTGATGCTGGGAGAGACTGGGAGCAGGAGGAGAAGGGGACAACAGAAGACGAGATGGCTGGATGGCATCACTGACTCGATGGACGTGAGTCTGAGTGAACTTCGCGAGTTGGTGATGGACAAGGAGGCCTGGCATGCTGCGATTCATGGGTCGCAAAGAGTCAGACACAACTGAACGACTAAAGTGAACTGAGTGACTCCTGGGAAGACTCAGCCATGATCTATTTTGAGTTAATTTTGTGTAGGGTGTGTTAGGGGTCCAACTTCATTCTTTTGCATGTGGAAAAAATTATTATTTCAACAAAGGTGACTAAGGCAGCATTTCTAGGAGGTAGCCTAACACACCATTCAAAATACATCCTCAAAAATATCTCCGTGGCTGCAGAAACTATATCATCACTTCACTAACTCACACATGGAGGAGAATGAGGTAAGAATAAATGGTTGATGCGTTGGTGCTATACATTTGAATCATATATAAATTTTTCTCTTGCACACTTTAGAGAACACAAATAGGTGCAGGAAACATCAGGTTTACGATACTGATTCAGGAAGGAACCAGTACCACAGCCATCCATCCACCCACCCGTCCCCTAACTATTTACCGAGCACCTAGTATCTGTCAGGTGCCACTATAATCACTAAAGGAGAGTGAACAACACAAGAACATACGTCTGCCTTCCACATCCTAGAGGTGGAACAAAGACCAGAGACAAGAAACCCAACAAATAAACAGTACCTCAGAAGGTAGAAAGTGCAAAGAAGGAAACACAAGCACAGGAAGATGGCCAGGAACGGGGAGGAGCCCCAAGCGGCCCTACAGTCCCTACCATAGTCTCCGGTGTGAGCCAGGAAGGGCATGTGCCACACAGGCGCTCTGCAGGACAGGGAAGGGGAGGAGCGAGGATCCTGGACCAGAGCGCCTGTGTTCACCCACACACTGGACTAGAAGCTGCAGGGCCCAGCACGAGCTCCCTTCTGCTCTGGCTTCGGGATCTCCAGACACAGTACAATACGGAGCAGCAGTACAGCAGGCTCATGAATTTCCAGGATTAAATGAGTTAGTACATGTAAAGCACTTAGAACACTACCAGACACACAGTAAGTAACCCAGAGACGTTAGACACGGGTGGTGACTGACACCCTTTCAGGAGCGCGGCACGCTCAGGAACCAGCTAGTGACTGAGTAAAGAAGCGTTCCGAGCGAGGCTTCAGCAAGCGCTCAGGCTTGCCAAGCCTGCGGAAATCTGTTTCCAAATGACTGCGAGAGTCACTCCCAACATCCACGTCACCCAGGGACACTGCTGGCGAGGGCAGAGGTGTGACTGTCATGGAAGAAATCGTAGGAGCTCTCGCCCCAGAGGAAAAGTCTAACTGGCTTCCACCAGGATCCAGAAATGGGGATGTTCACTAGCACTGTAGAGGGCTGGCACTCATTCCTAATTTTTTTTCCTCTAAGAACCACTCAGCTGGCACTTCCTCACTGCTTTGTCTTGTTCCTAGAAGTAGCTGAGGCTGCGTTCAGACAGTTTGGCACCGAAAAAGAAACCCATTCTCTCTCTCGCACATGTCAGCGGTTGAAGGGTTTTTCGTTCCTCAAGGACTGTGAAGGGCCAAGTGACTCTACCTGACTTAAGTCCTCTGCTAACTCTGACACGCATCATTTGCCAACATGTACCAGTTTAGTGGTTAGTATATCAGACGACATAATCCCAGTTTGGTGAACGTGTCCAAGGAAGCTAGCGTCCCCCTTTGCTCTCTTCCCTACCAAACAGATTTGGCCGAAGTGAACCATAGTCATGTCATTAGTAAAACAATGGTAGATGAAGGCAGCCTGAGTGTCCACCAGTCACTGAAGCACTGGGCGGATCAGGGTGTCTCAGCCTGAGGAAAGTCTCTGCAGCCAGCGATGATACACAGTAACAGTGATGAATAATGACAGGAGTCATTTTCTGAGCGCCAACCATCAGTGAGCTGTGATGCTGGGGTTGTATACATATTATCTCATGGAAAATCTTCTTATGAAATAGTTATTTCCCCTTTACAAAGGAGAAAACGGGCTCGGAAAGGTTCCAGCACCTCCACGAGGCTGGTGTTCAGGCTCAGGTCTGACTGCAGCCTTGCCTTTCTGTCTACAGCAAGTGGCTGTGTGGTGTGTATGTTAGTTGCTCAGTTGTGTCTGACCCTTTGTGACGCCAAGGACTATAGCCTGACAGCCTCCGCTGTCCATGGAGTTCTCCAGGCAAGAATACTGAAGTAGATTGTCATTTCCTCCTCCAGGGGATCTTCCCAACCCAGGGATGGACTTCGGTCTCCCACACTGCAGGCAGATTCTTTACCGTCTGAGCCACCAGGGAAGCCCTATGTTAATACAAGCAAACATGGATCTAGAATAATGCAGGATAACATTTACTGAGCATTTACGATGTGCCAGGCACAAACAATTTAATTTACATGTATGATTTAGCTTCATCCGTATAAAAAACTCCTTTAGAGAGAAAGAAACTGAGTCACAAGGAGATAAGAAACTTGTCCAAAGACAGAAAGTTAATTAAGGTTAAAGCTAAGAGGTGAACCCAGGTGTCTGACTGCAGAGCCCCAGCTTATAAACTCTGTACTAATGCTGCCTTCCATGAAGTAATATAATGATTAGAAAAAGCAAAGTACTAAACAGAATGGGATTCCTGAGGCTCAGTGGTAAAGAATCCACCTGCCAATGCAGGCGATGTGGGTTCGATCCCTGGGTCGGGAAGATCCCCTGGAGAAGCAAATGGAACCCACTCCAGTATTCTTGCCTGGGAAATCCCATGGACAGAGGAGCCTGGTGGGCTATAGTCCACGGGATCACAGAAGAGCTGGACACGACTTAGTGACTAAACGGAACACCCAGCTGAGCAGCTGTTTCCACGTGAGGCTGTTATGGTCCTGAGGCCCTGCCTGAGCGCTTATCGCCGTCCAGACTGGCTGCGCCCTGTCCATCCACCCACACGCAGAGGGGCCTGCTATGTGCCACGGGGCGGGGGATTTCTGGAGGTGACCCAACACCGGCCGGGTCCCAACCGTCCTCCCTGCAGGCCCCTCGCTGCCTGGTCAGCTCTCCCGTGGCTCTCCTCACGGGTGCTCAGACGCCAGTGCTCAGGTCCCCCTGGGGAGAGGCCGTCTCTGGTTGCACCAAAGTGACGCCTGCCCCCTCCCCTGTTCTGTGCTGCCACGTGTCTGCCGTCGGGCTTTTCAACTGCAGAGAAAGCGCCATGAGGGCCGGGGCCATGCCTGCCTTATCCCCAGAGCTTAGAAGGGCGTCCAGCAGAGGAAACTCTTGTGATTATGTGCTGAGGGAAAAAACGTTCTCATTCTCAGTCTTTCTCCCTCCTGCACACTGCTGGCAAAGTTATCTTTCCACAACCACAAATCCTGGCCCAACTTGCAATGCCAGAAAACTTCTGTGGCTCTTAGTTATCAAATTCCCATCTGCTCACTTTGTCTTCAACACCCTGCCCAACCCGGGTCTAACCTCTTCTCCAAAACACCAGAGAGGCAGTGAATTTCAGTGGTTAAGAATGAAGACTAACGTGGAACTCTATCAGTGTTATGGGACAGCCTGGATGGAGGGGCGTTTGGGGGAGGGTGGATACGTGTCTGTGGTTGAGCTGCTCTGCTGCTCACCCGGAACTACTGCAGCATGTTCATCAGCTATACACCAACACAAAATACAAAGTTACAAAAAGGGTGTGGGCTCAGATTCCAGCGCTACCACCTACTAATCTACCAGACAACTGACCTGAGACAGACCTGGGCCTTGGTTTTCTCATCTGTTAAATGGGGCAATAATATAGCACCCTATCAAAGGGTTGTGTGTGAGGATGAAATGAGTTATTAGATCAAAGTACCGAAAGTCATTCCTGACATATGACAAAGAATGTGCCTTTCTCCGGCCACCAGCCGGATGTGGACCTCTGTCACATCCATCCGCTCCTCCCTCCCTGAATGGGACATGCACTTACACACCCCTGCCTTTTCCACCTGGGCTGTTTTGAAGTCTGCCACTGACTCACTATGACCACATATGTTGACTAATGTGAAGCTCCTTAGAGCAGACATTGCATCCTTAATTCTTTATATAAGGTATGGGACGCTGATTCACTTGATAAATGTTAAACCAGGGATCATTACCTAACACTAGTCAGTAGTTTGCACTTTCACAAGAACGTGAAGGTGGCCCTTTAAAAGTCCATTCGGTTTCCTTTTCTGTTTGCTTAAATGCTGACTTCTAAGAATAACTGAAGGATTAGAGGGCTTTCTGCTCCCCAATTCTGCAGGCTCCCATCTTCCACCCACTCCTTTCTCACCACCATTTATAATGATAATGCCATAAATACTGACCCTGGGGCAGTTAAAGTGATCCTCAAATACTACACAGAATACAGGGATTATTATTATTATTACTGCTAGTAATACTGACAGATCTTGCCTCCACCAACAATTACTGGCAGGAACTTGTCCAATGACACGGAGACAACTGTTTTCTCCATGTCCCCCAGACTCCGCCAGGGAGAAACGGAACTTCGCAGGTTAGGGACAACATATCACCTCTCTCAACTGAAAACAGGTGCAAAATAGATGTCCAAGTTGTAAGTAAAAATGAGGTTGGTGAGTAATTTGAAATCTGGAATATTCTAAGGGCTTGGGAGGTTTGGGTGGTTTCCAGAAGGGATTAGAATCTGATCAATTCAAGGATACTGGGTTCTCAGAAGCCTACAAAAGGCAGGTAAAAAAGCTGGTCTTTCAACACATCACCTGGGGCAAGTCTCACATCTACAGAAGACACCTGCCTGCAGGGTCTAGATCCTTCCCCAACCGCACCATCCCAGTCTAGTTCCATCATATCACAGGCTAGTTAACCATTAATTACACTGTGTCCTGGCGTACCAACAACCATCATATATTATGATGTTTCAATGGGAAAATATATTCCCAATCTAAACAACTGACTTAGAGAACACTTTCTAGAAAAGGTCTTATCCACAAGGTAGAGATCACACAGAGTGGGAATCAGCCCTCTCTGGGGAGAACCTATAAAGCATCATGTCCTATGTGTTGCAGGAAAAAGAAGCCAGCCTTTGTGAAATGAGTGATATGGGCTACTTGGCCAAACTCGAAGACCAAGGCTGATTAAACAGTAACAAATGTAACGGCTAGAAAACAGGACGAGGTGAGATGAGGAATGGGAGCGACCAGAGGCTGTGGGGCTGGGGTCAGACACAGCAGGGTGTGAGACCTGGCTCTGGGGAGCAACGCACTCATCGGTCAGCTCTTCCCCAACAGCCCCGGGCAGGCTCGTAGACACCGTCCCCTGCCTCGGAGGCCCTTCCTGAACCACCCACTGAGAAACAGCCTCACCCTCAACCTGCAGTATTTTCTTCTCCTCACGGCACTCACCGCTGTCTGAAACTGCCTACTGCTTCTTTGCCGTCAGTCTCTCCCTAAAAGAACATGACCTCCACGAGGAGATTCATCGCATCTCGCTTGCGAGCTCGCACCCGGCCTAGCGCAGTGTGTGGCACAGGAGACACAGGACACACACGTCTGCTGAGCGGAGGCGGCACCATGAGGATCCGTGGTGGAGTAAAGGGTAAGTGCTCAGCCGCCTACCTACGCATCCACCCACCTACCCACTTACAGACCCACTGATTATGGAACAGCATCGCTATACAGCAGCTCTTAGTGAATATTCTAGAAGAAGCGGAGCAGAAGATGATTCTGCTACGAATTAGGAAGTGTTTACTAAACAACAGGAGAAACCAGGAGCGTATGACATGGTCCTTTCAGGAGGCGGAACAAAAGTCAGCTCAAGATTGAAAGCAGCTTGAATGCTTACTTAAAGTCTGTAAATAAATGTCTTCAGTCAATGTTTGAAATTTATAGAGAAATCCTAGAGTCATGCAATTAAAAGAGCTTGCTCCTTGGAAGGAAAGCTATGACGAACCTCGACAGCGTATTAAAAAGCAGAGACGTCATTTTGTGAACGAAGGTCTGTATAGTCAAAGCTATGGTTTTTCCAGTAGTTGTGTATGGATGTGAGAGCTGGACCATAAATAAAGCTGAGCACTTAAGAACTGATGCTTTTGAACTGTGGTGTTGGAGAAGACTCTTGAGAGTCCCTTGGACTGCAATGAATCAAACCAGGCAATCCTAAAGGAAATGAGTCCTGAATATTCATTCGAAGGACTGATGCTAAAGCTCAAACTTCAATACTTGGGCCACTTGATGAGAAGAGCCGACTCATTGGAAAAGACCCTGATGCTGGGAAAGATTGAGGGCAGGAGGAGAAGGGGATGACAGAGGATGAGATGGTTGGATGGCATCACCGACTCGATGGACATGAGTTTGAGCAAATTCTGGGAGATGGTAAAGGACAGAGGAGCCTGGCATGCTGCAGTCCATGGGATGACAAAGAGCCGGACACGACTGAGTGACTGAACAACAGCAGCAACCTAGAGTCCACCTAACACTAAGCTGATGCTGACGACGTGATCAGAGCAGAGGACGGCTCTGCATCTTCTCCCACAAAGTCGACCGAAGGTTCAGGTCCACCTTTCCTCGCAGGTGAGCGGGGTCGGGGAGGCACCTAGACAGAGGGCCCCTCCCCACACGTTCCTCCTGGATGCAGCCCCACCATGCTGTCCCCTTGGCCTTTGCTGACAGGCAGCGAGGCTGCCATGAGATGCTGGAAGCAACCGAGACCAAGGTTGTTTTACCTGCCTTCTCACCCGTGCTGCATGACAGCTGTGGTCACAACACACACATTTTGGGAACAAGACTGAAGAGCGAGACCTTTCGCATCTCTGTGAGCACGGCGTCTCCATGAAATCTTATCTCTACAGGGATTCAGAGAACGAGTCAGCTGCCTCTGCAGTATTTGAGCACAGAGTTCTCTGACTCATACTTAAAAGTTGGGAAAGAGGGATATTTAAGATAGTGGTTTTCAAACTATGGTTTAGAAGACAGACTAATTTTCTGAAAATGGAATTATACACAAATTCTTAACACATTAAACAGATCGCTGGGGGCTCCTGGGGCCAAGGCTACAGTGAGGGGCCAGGCTCTGTCCTCTTGGCCTCCCCCTCCCCCTGATAACTTTGAGGAGCACAGCTGGCTTAAGGGGAAAGGAAGTTAATATTCAGATAAATAAATAGATGAATGGAGAACAAGGGAGAAAGGTTTCCTTAATATGAGGAAAGGTGGAGTGGCCAAGTCACCACTTTGCACCCATCATAGTAAAGACTGTTTCCAGCAAGAATCCTAAGTGGAAATTCACCCTTGGAGGGAAAGTTTGGTAAGAAATAGGATACTGGCCTGACCTTCAAATGTCTCCCCAGTTTGCTTAGACAGGAGAAAACACTGCTTATCAGGGCACCAACATCACTGGTCTGCAGACTGCAAATATGTGAGTGTCATATGAGACAAAGAAAGGCTGAGGAAACATTACAAATTAAAAGATAAAAGAGATGGCATCTAAATACATTATGCGATCCCTGACGGGATCATGTACTTGAGGATAAAATATTAGAAAGGACATTATGGGGACAACCGACAACATTAGAAGTGAAACTTATCAGTTTGATAGAAGTGATGCATCGTTGCTATTTGGCGCCTGCACTGTGGTTCTGCGAGAGGATGCCCTGTTCTTAGGAAACACACACTGAAGTAATGGGCCTAAAGGGGATGTGACACGTGTGCCCGACTCCTTAACAGTTCAGAAGAACATGCATCATGCGGCGTATTACGTGCAGAGAGGGAGCAGTGGTTCTCCAAGTCGGGTCCCTGGAGGAGCATCAGCATCACCAGGAACGGGAGAGAAATACAGACTTTGGGGACCCCGCCCCAGACCTCCCAAATCGACTGTCTTGTCTGTTCTGACAGGCCCTCCAGGGGGTTCTGCTGTCAACTTCTGAACATCACTGATACAGAGAGAATGATAAAACAAGTGTGAGTCGTTTCTGGGGAAAGGGCATAGCTTTCTGGATGATTATTGAAACTTACCTGTACTCTGAAAGTGTTTCAAAATAAAAATTAACGATAACAACAACAGAAGGGTTAGCCTATGTAGAGATGTGAAAAGGAAGAGACCTTGGGGGCAAGGAGGCAGATGGCAGGTTCCTGCAGAGACCTTCAGAGAGGTGCTGGGACCAGAACCTCTGTTGCCAGCGAGGGGCAGGGGGGTCGGGCCTGCTCGATCTTCCAACAGCGAATCTCTTTTCGGCAGGAAGTGCAGCACGAAACCTACTAACCTGAGTAGGAGAGCCCGGCGATCTCTGTAAACAGGTCTTCTTCAGAAAAGCTTTCGGGGAGCATGAGGAAAGCCGCGGTCACAGCGCTCTTTAGGTTTTGATCCAGGGCCGAGCGGAGGGCCACATCCTCATTCATCGCCACGATCTTCACCTGGAAAAGCAGGACGTTCAGAAGACTTCCTGAAATGGGGCACTGCCCAACCTGGGTGTTACTACACGCACTGGAGCTGTCCAAAACCCTCAGCCCTGAAGATACTGCAGTGTTAGGCCCGTTGACATGAAATAGTTACTAATCTAATTCTGGAGTCTCCTGTTTTAAGCCCAAATCAGAGAACTCATGACATAGGAAAGAAAACAAAATAAATATTTTTCTAAATGAGGAAACCCCACGAGTTTTGAAAAAGTTAGTACAAAATGGAATAAATGACCTTTGAGAAATTGAGAATTTTATTTTTTAATCTCTTTGTTCTTCATTTAATTTTATGGTAGACAAAGGCATTTTACTTCTTTATTCAGAACTCATCTCTGTTCTTATCTAACCTGAGCAGGCCATGCTCTATTTTGAACTGATCTGAACCTGAGTAAGGAAAAAGGAAAGAAAACCAGCTAGAAGAAACTGCTGTCTGTGCTCCCCTCCCATCGAGATACAAACTGCTCCAGTGTGTCTGACTGGTCGTGAAGACGGCACTGCGGTCACCAGCATGTGCTCACGCCCTGTCTCTCATTGCCTCTGTGACGGGGTTCGTACCTGACAGGCTTACGAGCTTGCGGGGAAGATTCAGTGAGAGCCCGAAGCTGAGCCCGCAGCTGAAGGGAGCTTCCCTGTGTGTCTCCTGGTGCACAGCGCATGCGCTTCTCTGAGCCGGGGCTTCTCACCTTTAGGAGATCAGAGTCTCCTGCAGGGCCTGTTCAAACACCCAGTATTAGGCCCATCCCCAGAGACTCTGACTCGGCAGGCTGGGGTACATTTCTGCCAGGTTCCCAGGTGACGCTGATGCTGCTCCAGGGGCCGAGTGTGAACAGCACTGCTCTACGGCACGAGCTTAGAACCAGAACTGCCACGTTGGTCTCTGTAGCAACTGTGCCAGTGTGCACTCCTGACACGATTGTGGACCATCATGCTGCTTCTGATTGACTTTCTAAGCAAGCAGTGGGTCTAGAAATTCCTCCTGAGGACACTCACGTATTTGAAACGCAGCTGCCGTCTCTGATCCTTTAGTGCTGTAAGCAAACTCTCCTAGTGTTCCAGAAAATAGGGTTTAGACTGCCTTTCATTTATCAAACACAGATCATTTCTGACAAAATTCAGACAACACATAAAAGACACAAACAGTATGACAAACTCCAAATTAAAAGTGTATTAGATAGCAAGGCAATGGCACCCCACTCCAGTACTCTTGCCTGGAGAATCCCATGGATGGAGGAGCCTGGTAGGCTGCAGTCCATGGGGTCGCTAAGAGTTGGACACGACTGAGCGACTTCACTTTCACTTTCCACTTTCATGCATTGGAGAAGGCAACGGCAACCCACTCCAGTGTTCCTGCCTGGAGAATCCCAGGGACGGGGGAGCCTGGTGGGCTGCCGTCTACGGGGTCCCACAGAGTCGGACACGACTGAAGCGACGCAGCAGCAGATAGCAAGGAAAGATGGGAATGATGTACATCCCAAAGTACAGGTTCTTCTGTTTTTTCATTAATTGTGAAAAGCAGTATTAGAAAACAATTATTTTATAAATCAGGCTTAAGAACCTGATTGAAGAAAGATTGAAGGTAGGAGGAGAAAGGGACAACAGAGGATGAGATGGTTGGATGGCATCACCAACTCGATGGACACAAATTTGAGCAAGCTCTGGGAGTCAGTGATGGACAGGGAAGCCTGGTGGGCTGCAGTCCATAGGATGCAGAGTCGGACACGACTGAGCTACTGAACTGAAGAACCTGAATTCTACCGTTTACCTTTTGTCACTTTTTTAAATGGAATATTTACAACATACAAAGCTTCATATGGTATGTAAGCTACTTAATTCCATATTGCCTCCTCCTTCCTCATAATTACAAGGACTTAATGGCCCTGAATTAAGCCTTGGAGCACTTCAGTGAGTTTGGAATTACCACAAACATCTGCAGAAAGTCAAAGCAAGGAGCAGTCCAAGAGCATGGCCTGCCCAGGGTTGCATAATGAGCTGATGGCAAAGACCAGGGTAACACCCTTGTACTTGGCAAAGCCAGCTCTGAATATTCAGACATTTTATTCACGCATTCTGTCCTGCTTAACTTTTAATCCTGGAAGATGATTAAGACAAAATTGAAAGTCCTACAATAACTCCTCTGCCTAGTCCTAGAATAACCTTCCCAAGCCTTACACTCCGTATGGAATTGGGGATCTAGGAGGGCAGCCTCCTCATCTCACTAATGGGGAAACGGAGACCCAGAGGGTTAAAAGAGCTCCCCTTGAGGAACAGGCGGCACCCCAGACCAGGACCTGTCCAGAGAGCCTGTGAAGCCTCTTTATCATTTCCTATTCTTCATCCTCATTCACCAGGTCCTGCTCAATAATTCTTCACCCTCTTTTTTTTTTTTTTGCAGGGGGGTGGGGAGGTGAACTTTCACAGAAACTCAATGAAAATAGAAGCTATTTTGAGATACTAACAAATCAAAGTTGCAAAGGAAAGAGTAAGTTTGGGAAAATTTTTCCTATTTGATGAAAAATACTCCTGTTCTCTAAGAAAGCTTCTACTTAGGTGTTTCTTTTTTAAAAGGCAGTCTGTTTGCTACTTAAGGTTAAGAGAATGAAGATAAAAGCATCCTAACTCAAAGGAAAAACGTGAGTTCAGGAGACTCTGCTCCTCTGGTTCTCCAGAGGAAGGCGAACCAGGAACTTGTCTTGGCAACACTGTTCCTTGCCGTCTAGAGTGAGAAGCCAGTGAGCTCTTGGGACACTGCCAGGGCGGCCCCGGAAGAAAAGGGAGGCCCTCAGATCTGTGAATAGCTGTCTGTATCTTACTGGGAAAGCCCCGACCTGAACCACAGATCGAGCATCAGCTCTACTGCCAAGGGGAATATCCTCACTGGAGAGAGAGGAGGCCTAACACTCGAAGGGACTTTCAAAAGCCCAACTGGAGAGATTTGTGAGTACCTTTCAAGACAGAAAAAAGGACAAAGTCACACATGGTCTCCTCTATAATAGTCACATGGAGATGAGCTTGAATTGCAAAGAGTGAAGTTATAGTCACAAAGAACACAGCCCTCACCGCCCCCCATTCAAACACTCGACCATTAATCCAATGACACGTCCCATAGCAGTTTTCCGTTCCAAATGAACAGAAAGGCCGATTTTTCTAAATGGACTTGCTTAAGGACCAAAAAGAAACAGTAGACATTTGAGCTGGATTAAAAAAAAAAAACCTTATTATCTACCTACTGGACTGTAGGCGCTTGAAACTGGAAATGTGGTTGTCTTTTTTTTTTTATTCTTCTGGCATACACAGAGAAAAAACTTAGTCGTCTTTTGAATAAGTAAATGAATGGCTCAATCTTTCCTTTCAAAGGCTAGAGGCTCAAAGATTTGCTCTCAGCCAGGCAGAGCCAAGACTAGTGAGCCAGGCCTTCCAAATCTCATTCAGGGACCCTTTCTACCACTGGGGGAGGTTTTCTACTACAAAGAAGTAAGTCAATGAAGTTACAATATGGTGACGCTTGCAAACTGTGAATATACTAAAAAAACCACTGAGTCATACACTTTTTTAAAGGGTTGAAGTATGTGTGATTATATCTCAATAAAGCTATTATTAAAAAAAAGCTATATGACTAGCAAATAAAAGAAAAAAATATATTGAAATGAATACATTAAAATAAATTAAAATTCCCTTAACAAGGTGGCAAAATACCATTGTTCGTAAATGTGACTGCTTTAAATATTTACGCCAAATTATCCACACACTAAAAAAAAAACATGAAATACAAAAATTCAACTTACATTAAATAAACTAGAGGAATAAATACTAATATAACTTGAGACTTCTTTGGCCTAAAGACTGGCTACAACGAGATTCTATTAAATACTTTACGTGTTTCTCGACTTGGAAAATGGCTTGGTCGATAATGCAAACTTGCAGTTGCACCAGAAGTAAGACCGGGCCGTCTCCTCAATGATGCGGGAAGGTAACCGTAAAGCATAATAGAAATGCAACTTGTACTCAATTTTTTCCAGAAATGTCCATCTTTTTAAGCAAAGTACTCCTCTATATTCTTTCCTATTTTCTTAATAATAAACTTTATCTTTTAAAGTAGGTTTAGGTTCACAGCAAAGCCATATGAGAAGCACAGACGAGTTCCCCTATGCCCTTTGCATATTCCTTTTAAAGACTTAAACTGCTAGTGATTGACAAATCCTATTCCATTTGTAACATGGAAGATAATTTTAGAGCTTCAGACAACATAATTTAATGTAATTCCTTTTAAGACACATGAAAACAAAAAATCTACACTCATTCTCACAATTCTTTCTTAAGATATTCATTCACCCATTATTTTCATCCAAAGGCTTTCAACTCTTTCTTTGTATCAGATTTGTTCCTTTGGTTAATATTTGCTGCCACCTAGAGGTAAAAAAAAAAAAAAAAATCTGTCTTTGGCTCAGACAGTAAAGAAGCTGCCTGCAAGAGTCCCAGATTCAATCCCTGGGCTGGGAAGATCTCCTGGAGAAGGAAATGACTATCCGCTACAGTATTCTTGCATGGAGAATTCCATGAACAGAGGAGCCTGGCAGGCTACTGACCATAGGGTTGCAAAGAGTTGGACATGACTGAGCGACTAACACTTTTCAGGGGTAAAAATAGTTTAAAGATAGTTATCCTAAGAATTCTCCATTTAACAGTGATTTACTTCTGCAGAAAAGAGAAACTGGAGGCAGGTGTAGGTGGAAGAGTTGATTTATCCATTTATGATTTTTAATCTTTAATTTCATATGTTATGTTCAAAACCTCAATTGGTTCTTAAGATAGCTTAATTTTCTTGTGCTAGAAGCTTCTTTCCTGATGCTAGGAAAGATTGAAGGCAGGAGGAGAAGGGGACGACAGAGGATGATGGTTGGATGGTATCACTGACTCAATGGACATGAGTTTGAGCAAACTCCAGGAGTTGGTAATGGACAGGGAAGGCTGGCGTGCTGCAGTCCATGGGGTTGCAAAGAATCGGACACGACTGAGCAACTGAACTTAACTGAGAAGCTTCTTAATAAGCCTGTGCACATGTGCTAAGTCACTTCAGTCGCATCCAACTCTTTGCAACCCCATGGACTGTAGCCTGCCAGGCTCCTCTGCCCATGGTATTCTCCAGGCAAGAATACTGGAGTGAGTCGCCATGCCCTCCTCCGGGGGATGTTCCCAACCCAGGGTTCAAATCCGCGTCTCTTATGTCTCCTGCTTTGGGAGGCGGGTTCTTTACAATCCCATGGACGGAGAAGCCTGGTAGGCTGCAGTCCTTGGAGTCGCAAAGAGTCAGACACGACTGAGCGACTTCACTTTCACTTTTCACTTTCATGCATTGGAGAAGGAAATGGCAACCCACTCCAGTGTTCTTGCCTGGAGAATCCCAGGGACGGCAGAGCCTTGTGGGCTGCCATCTATGAGGTCGCACAGAGTCGGACATGACTGAAGTGACTTAGCAGCAGCAGCCACCTGGAAAGCCCAAGAAGCCTGAGGGACTATCACTGTTATCAAGAACACTGTCTTCTCCAAGTAAGCTGAGAAATGCAGTTTTAAATGACCTGAGTGTATCTGAGTGTTGCTTTGAACTGATGTTTTTATTTTATCAGAATACGTGATATTTAGATGAAATCTGAGGTCATTTCCAGTGCTTACATTCTGAGATTTCATGGCACATCTGTTTTCTGCAGTCTATTTGTACAAGCTGGGTTTAGAAAAGGCTGAGGAACCAGAGATCAAGTTGCCAACATCTGTTGGATCATAGAAAAAGCAAGGGAATTCAAAAAAATATCCACTTCTGCTTCATTGACTACACTAAAGCCTTAGACTGTGTGGATCACGACAAACTGTGGGAAATTCTTAAAGAGATGGGAATACCAGACCACCTTACCGTCTCCTGAGAAACCTCTATGCAGGACAATAAGCAACAGTTAGAACCAGACATGGAACAACGGACTGGTTCCAAATAGGGAAAGAAGTACTTCAAGGCTGTATATTATCACCCTGCTTATTTAACTTATATGCAGAGTACATCATGTGAAATGCTGGGCTGGATGAATCATAGCTGGAATCAAGATTTCAGGAAGAAATATCACAAACCTCAGATATGCAGAAGATACCACTTTACTGGCAGAAAGTGAAGAGTAACTAAAGAGTCTCTTGATCGGGGTGAAAGAGGAGAGTGATAAAAACTGGCTTAAAACTCAACACTCAAAAAACTAAGATCAGAGCATCCAGTCCCATCACTTCATAGCAAATAGATGGGGAAAAAGTAGAAACAGTAACAGACTTTATTTTCTTGGGCTCCAAAATCACTGCAGATGGTGACTGCAGCCATGAAATTAAGATGCTTGCTCCTTGGAAGAAAAGCTGTGACAAACCTAGACAGCATATTAAAAAGCAGAGATGTTACTTTGCTGACAAAGGTCCGTCTAGTCAAAGCTATGGTTTTTTTCAGTAGTCGTGTATGGATGTGAGAGTTGGATCATCAAGTAGGCTGAGCACTGAAGAATTGATGCTTTTGAACTGTGGTGTTGGAGAAGACTCTTGAGAGACACTTGAGCTGCAAGGAGATCAAACCAGTCACTCCTAAAGGAAATCAACCCTGAATATTCACTGTAAGGACTGAGGCTGAAGCTGCAGCTCCAATATTTTGGCCACCTGATGTGAAGAGCCAACTCACTGGAAAAGACCCTGATGATAGGAAAGATGGAGGGCAAGAAGAGAAGGGGACAACAGAGGACAAGATGGTCACATGACATCACCGACTCAACAGACAGGAGTTTGAGCAAACTCTGAGAGAGAGTGAAGGACAGGGAAGCCTGGCATGCCGCAGTTCATGGGGTTGCGAAGAGTTGGATGTGATTTAGTGACTGAACAATAACAACAATGCCAAGCTGTGCTGGATAGATTGTTTTAAAAAAAAAAAAAAAAACTTGAAATATTACAAGAACAAAACATAGTACAGAGAATACATTTTCATATTCAACACCTCATTTTATCTCAAAATAACTGAGACAGGTGAAGACACAAAGAAGGGAGAGATGGTTTCCTCAATGTCTGCTAGGTGCCAGGCATCTTAGATCCAGGCATTTCTCAAATGCCTTTTGAGGTCAGTGTCATCACTCTCAGCCACAGGTGAGGGAGGCCCAAGGCCCAGGCAGATTAAGTCCCTGGTGCCAGTTTACACGGCTAGGGGGTGTCAGAGCTGGAACTGTCTGACTTCAAAACACCTGTGTTCTTTCCAGTATTGGCATCCTGCTCCCACTTTTCACCACCTTTGTGAAGAAGCCAGGGCAAGGACTGCTATTCCATTCTGCATGGCACTAGCGGTCATCAGCCTGCCAACGCAGGAGACGCAAGAGATGCAGAGAGCTCAGTCTCTGGGTCGGGAAGATACCCTGGAGAAGGAAATGGCGACCCACTTCTGTATTCTGGCCTGGGAAAATCCATGGACAGAGGAGCCTGGTAGGGTACGGTCCTGGGGGTTGGACACAACTGAGCACAGAGAAGTATAAAACAAGCTGCCTAACGTCACATAAACAGTGAATAAGCAGCAGGAATGAGTAAGACCCAAGGATTCTAATTCCACATTCATTCATCTTCCTATCAAGCTACATATTTTGTGTATTTAAAAAGAAACTTGGAAAGAAAAGGAATATTTACAAATATCCAATTACATTTATTTCCTCAATTATGAGGAGGGCATGATAACCCACTCCAGTATTCCTGCCTGGAGATTCCCATGGACAGAGGAGCCTGGCAGGGTATAGTACATGGGGTCACACAGAGCTAGACACGACTGAAGTGACTAACCACGAACCCATACATTGTTTCTGGATGTAAAACAAGCTTTTACTTAAGTAAAACTATATACAGTAAAGCAAAGTAATCTACCCAGCACAGCTTGGCAGATTTTTACGTATAGATGTACCCACACTTTTTGGCTAAGATCAAGTGTAGTATGGGGGCTTCCCAGATGGCACAGTGGTAAAGAACCCACCTGCTGATGGACACAGGTTCGATCCCTGGCCTGGGAAGATCCCTACGAGCAGGAAATGGCAACCCACTCCAGTATTCTTGCCTGAAAAACTCCACGGACAGGGGAGCCTGGTGGGCTATAGTCTGTGGGGTCACACAGAGCTGGACGTGACTGAGCAACTGAGTGTGGCACACTGTATCCATGTAACTATCGCCCTAATCAAATGAGCTACACTGTTAAATTTTCAGCCTAAATTCAAGGAAAGAGAATCTGGTCCTCCCACACATATCAGTAGAGATTTTATCACACAACCAAGTGAGCTAAGATTATATAAAACTCTCTAATCTCTTGCCATAGCTGACAAAGAAGGAGCAGCAAAGTCACCTCTGAGAGGTGTCTGAGAACGCTGTGAACCCTCTTTGGGGCTGAAGACCCTTTGACAGTTCAATAAAAATTAATCCTTGTTGGGAGATCAGCAATTGTGACAATTTCGTCTAGATCTTAAACTATGAAGATATCCTTCTCAGATACAGACTATACGTCTGCAAAAAAGCAGCAGCCTGGTATTTGTGAATGCGTGTGGGAAGTCTAGGTCCTCCGCACTGCTGTTGGCTTTCACTTCTAGTGAAGCCCGGGGGAAAACCTTCCCGTTGTAGCCTCCTCCAACAACCTCCCAAACAAGGAGGCCGCGGAGACGGGATCCCAGGCACTGACGGGACAAACTGGTGGACAAGCAGTGCCCTGTGGCACTGGCATTCTAGAAGAAACGGTGATCTGGGGGTGGGAGGTGGGGGGGTGGTCTGCTGATAGAGGCTCTACTGCGGCCTGGGCGCCTCCCCTGTCATCCTCCAGACTCAAACGGACTGACTCTGAGTCTCGTCCATTCAAACACCTGGAGAATCTTGAGAGAGAGGGAAGCAACAGTGTAATACCTGGATACTGTTTGGCAACAAATTCTGTACGCAGGAAAAGGAGTCTGAAGCTCATTTCTATGCCAATGCAATCACAAAGGTCAAAGTAAGGTCAGGTTTGGAGAGGAGAGACAGTCCTAACAGAACACTCACTCACCGGTTTTTGGAGTCGACCAGCAATATATAAGTTATTCCAGTTGAGGAGATCTTCGATCAAAACACTGGTGCTAATAACTCCGTATTTGATAAGCTGGAAAAGAAAAGAGTCATGCATGAGAAAGAGCAAAATGCCATATGGACCCTTGTGCAAGTGCAAAATATAAAGAACTAAATTTCTGACCAGGGCAGAAGCTTGATTTCCAAAGCCACTCAAAAAACCACCTACCTTGTAAAAACACATCTCCACGAAATCTTTTGCAATTAGTTTCCAAGACTGTCTGTTGCCTGAGGTATTCATGGTGCGATGACCACGGTTTTAACTCTGGCACTTGTGATGTCAGAGGCAGAATGGCTCTCTAGGCTGTCTAATCTTGGTCCTCAATGGACTGGAAATATCAATAAAAACACTGGTCCTGAGAGACACGCGGCAGTTCACGCTCCTCATGTGAGAAATAAGAAACCTGACGCTCAGAGACAATAAACGATGTGCCTGAGGTGGCACCTGGCGGAGCAGAGCCAAACCAGGTCCCTGAATTTCAGTCTGGGTCCAGTGTTGTTTCATCGCAGAGAATGAGAAATTTTCCTCAAAGTTTTTACTGACATCCTTCACATGGTGAATTTCTCTTTCACGGTTGACTACTTTAAACACCTCTGTAATTACAATGCAACATGCAAACATAAAACCTCTTTATCAGCCCTAAACACATGGAACTACAGTCAAGCTCATTTCAGTAATAACTTATACAAAACTCTGAATGCAGTTGTTCCCGGTTACAAAATCCCATTTGCTCCAACAGTTATCTTCTCAGACTCACTTCACTGAACTTCAGTATGCAAGCAGCCTTCGCAGGCTACAAATATCTAAAAAGTAGCTAAAGAATTTCCATTAAAAAGTACAGTCCCTTTGGCACACAATTATGCCCAAACATTTTGTTACTGGAGCTTTAATACTGTTTGAAACTACTAATTAGAGGTCGGCTCAGGATAACATTAATACTGGAGAAAGCATAGAGCTCCGAGCTCCATGACTAGCGTGGATGTGCGGGGCTGGGCTGAGTGACCGCATTCCCTCCACTCCGGCCACTGCACCGTAGAGCCCTTCTTGCCCCAGGCGCCTAACAGCTGGGAGGCAGGACCTGACGGCAACCAGAAAAGTAAACGCCCGGCCCAAAGGCGATGCAGACATCACCAACCACAGCGCTCATCCCTGCCTCACTCAGAGAGGCCTGCAAAATCCTTCTCAAGTCGGTACTCCAGCCTCCTGCCTTTCAAAGTGTGGTCCACCACCCAGGAGCATCAGCGTCACAGATCCCCAGGTGACTCGTCTGCCCTGAGCCATCAGGAGCCTGGCGCAGCGCTGGCGTGGCAGTCACCCTTCACCTAGCTGACTCTAGGAGGCCCCTGACTCAGCTCCCACTGGTCCTCTCACACTGAGGTCATGCTAAGTTCCCGGCTGTCCTCTTAGAGCCTGGACTCCTCATCGGAATGACTACTGGGCAGGGTCCCCGCAGTCAGACAACCCTCCGCCAGGATCCGGGGTGCTCATCTGCCCTCCAACACCCATCATCAAATTCAGCTCCACCGATGGCACCGAGGGGTTCCTCCCACTGGGCACCACAGTCTTCCAACTACCTATGATCCCCTCTTCACTTCCAACTTCTCCCTGGGAGTGTGTGCCTCTCTGTACAGATAAGATTAATTTCCACCCTGATCCATAATGGGTCTGCCCATCCCTCCCACTGACCAAACCAGTGGTTCTCAAGGTGTGTTCTAGACGGGCAGCATCAGCATCATTTGAAAGCCTGTTAGAAATGCAAATCCAGGGGGCAGGAGAAGGTGGGAAAAACTGAGAGAGAAGCACTGAAATATACACCACCATGTGTCCAAGAGATAGCTAGTGGGGAGTTGCTATACAACACAGAGAGCTCACCTGACGCTCGGCAGTAGCTCAGAGGGGTGGGATGGGGTGGCGGTATGTTCAAGATGGAGGGGACATATGTAATACCCACGGCTAATTCATGCTGATGTATGGCAAAAACCAACACAGTAGTGCAAAGCAATTATCCTCCAATTAAAAATAAATAAAATTTTAAAAAAGAAATGCAAACCCTTGCCGCTGAGAGAGTAAACCTTAAAAGTTCTCATCACCAGAAAAAGAAAACCGACTATGTATGGTGATGGGTGTTAACTAGACTTTACGTGGTCATCAACCCGCAGTAAGATCAGTCATTACGCCACACACCTACAACCAGCACAGCGTTACAGGACAATTACCTCTCAGTGAGGGAGAACTGCAAATCCTCAAACCCTATCCCAGACCTTCTGAGTCAGGAACTCTGGGGGTGGGCCCACCACCTGTTCCCCCGACAGGCACTCGGGTGCTGCTGAGGCACTAAAACTTGACACCAAGAAACAGCTGCTGTTGTTCAGTCTCTGTGTCCGATTCTTTGTGACCCCATGCACATCAGGCTTCCCTGTCCTTCACCACCTTGTGGAGTCAAAACTCATCTCCCAGAGTCAAACTCATGTCTGTCAAATCAATGATGCTATCTAACCATCTCATCCTCTGCCGCCCACCTCTCCTCCTGCCCTCAATCTTTCCCAGCCAAAAAACATTCGGCCAAAGGCAAAAAAAAAAAAAAAAAGTGACATCCACCACCTTCATCCAGCAAAAGCGTGAACATTTCCTGACTGTAAGAACACACATATTTAGCTGGGATTCTAAGAACAAAGGTTAATATCCACCCAAGTTAAGACAGAGGCCCGAAGTCACTCACCCTCCCATCACATGTGATCAAAGTGTTGTAGTAAACGCCGGCGCCGTAGTTATTCTGGACAGCAGTGATAATCCTGGGCCCCAGCACTTTTAGGAAAGAGTAGTGGTTCCAGTTTCTCTTCAGGTTCTTTGAATGCCACGCAACGGGGTCATCGACTGTGAACACGAAGTCCAGCATTGCGTTCTGGGAGGTGAAGAAAAGAGACGGATTTTAGTTTTAACTCCTAGAAAGACACCGAGACAGAGCGGACAGCTCTAACTCAATGTAGCTTTGATTAACAGCAGACCCAGGGTCAGAAACTTAAGCAAACCTGTGGAACCGAGCTGAGCTTTGCTTTTTGCCAACTCACGTTAAGAACAGTAATGGTTAATGAAGTAATGTTTCAGCCTTCTTTTAAACACTTTCTGTATTATACATACAGTAACTCTTTTTATCCTCAAAACAATCCTACAAGGTAGATACCATTATTATCCCATTTCTACAGGAAAGGAAACCATGGCACAGAGTAAGCTCCCTGCCCAAGGACACACGGTTAATGAATGACAGACACAGTCTGGTTCCAAATTCTGGGCTAGACCACTTTGCTACACTGTCTTCCACCTAAATAGTTAAATGTGCTCCACTTTTCTTTCAGATCAGATAACACCATGTGGACAAGCTCTATAAAGCATTATGCAAAGGGAAATAAGTTATCTTAACTTCACCCATTAGCCAACCTCTCCCTGATCATCTATGATGAGCTCTGATGGGTCCTGAGATAGAGGTAAAGAGCTCAAAGTCAACTGGGGAGAAAAGACAGATTATTAGCGAAAGGACTTCCTAGGGGAATTTCACTCAGAATGGGGTCACAGAGGAAGGAGGAATTTTCCTATGAGACGACACTCTTCAAGACTCTGGTAAGTCTGAGTCTTCAAGAATGCACAAGTTAAGCAGATTTGGTGAAGTGTTAGGCAAGGCCTGAGGAATGGGGTCAGGGGAGTCCTGTTGGATGAAAATGCTCTTGTGGAGGAGACGAGAGCTGGGCATGTTCTGGGAGCTGTGTCTAGGTCGGTAGGGCTGGATGGGATGCAGGTATAGAGTGGTGGCAGATGGTCCAAAGAGGGAGACTGGCTGCCGTGGTAAGAAATGCTCCTGCAGCAGAAAGGGAGGTCAGACAAAGGATGCACCACCACACACGAGGCTGCCTGCCAGTAACCAGGGCACCGAGGCAGGGACTCAGCTGGGACAGACTCAGGTGCTGGAATCTACTTGTGAACTTGCAGGCAACGAGGGTGAGGGAAAAGGAAAGACCTTTTCTTAGAGAGAATTTCAGGTCTGCTCAAAGGAAAATCTTCACAGGAAAATGAAGAGATGACTATAGAATCAGGATACTCTGAGTTTCCTAAAAACTAGTGGTGATAGTTAAGATTTTGAGTGGACACGTTTTTAACAATTTTATGTTAACATATGTTAGGGAAAAAATAGCCTAATCTATAATTTCCTATATGCCCCAAATTTATCATTTCTCATATGCTGCCAAATTAAAGTACTACTTAAATTAGGGGGCTTTGCAGGTGGCTCAGTGGTAAAGAATCCACCTGCCAAGGCAGGAGACGCAGGAACAAGGGTTCAATCCCTAGGTCAGAAGATCCCCTGGAGGAAGAAATGGCAACCCACTCTAGGATTCTTGCCTGGAGAATCCAATGGACAGAGGAGCCTGATGGGCTACAGTCCATGGAGTTGCAGAGTTGGAAAAGACTGAGGGACCGAGCACAATAAAATACAAAATAAACACATTACTTAAGTACTAGTATAGGTGGGAACCAGGAAATTCAAGCCACGGTATAGATGGCCTCAGCAGGAAGTGAATAGGCAAAGATTAACTGAAAGATTACAGCCAGGAAATCTAGTGAGGCCCTAGTGCAGACTGCACCATACCATTTCCTTCCTTTATTAAAGAAACCCAGTCCAGAACACAAGCTGCACGTACAGAAAACATCTCTATCTCGACTCCTGCTCCTCCAACCTTAATTCAGCAAGGGCTCAAAAGCCTCTGTCAAAGCCAATTAAAAGCCTCACTAAATAGACAATAACTGCCGGCCACTCTTGGATGTCTTGAATCTTGTCTCCACCTTGAAGCAAACTTTTCCCCCCATATATTTAACAGAAGAGGAAAAAAAAAATCTACAATCATAAGGAAACCTCTACCCTCACCGCTCTGGTGCTCCGCCAACTTTAAAGAATAACAATGCTTTGCCCTAAACAGACACTTGGGAAATGGCCTGGTCGGAGCAAATACACTGCTCACCCGCTAACTCCCTTCCTGCAAATGCCCGAACCCTACCTACCATCTGTCCGTCAGCTTCCCAAAGTCAGGAGAATCACTTTGTATTTTCTCCTACAGCCGGAGACGTAATTCTCAAGCTTGGCTGCGTAGTAGAATCACCTGGGAAGTTTTTTAAATTCCCAAAGCCTAGACCAAATAAACCTGAAATCTCCGCAACGGGAACCCAGATTATCAGTATTTTTTTAAGCTTTCTAGAAAACTCCAATGTTCAGCCAAGGCTGAGAACGCTGAACGAGAACCTGGCAAGTGTATGTATGTGTGTGTATATATATATATATATATATTTTTTTTTTTTTTCCCGTCTTGTCCCGGCACCAGCTCTTCCCTGCACATAACTGCATCTCCCGCTCTTAGACCCAAGCGGACTCCTACGTGTCTTTGGAAGCGCAGCTCAGGCTGCCGCTCCGCTAAGAGCCCTTTCGTAGGGTTTGTGTCAGGACTTCGCGAGTTGATACGGGGATGCGCAGAGCGGCCCGGCAGCTCCAGGGCTCGGGAGGGACCGAAGGCAAAGGACCTCCCGGGCTCACCTTCTGGTCTGAGCTGGGCCCCGCCTGGCGGTACACCCCCGAGCCGTAGGCGAAAGCCAGCCTCAGCTCCTCGGGGAAGTGAGACAGGATCTTGCGGAAGGCCACCCCCGAGCTCTGCAGCGCCTGCAGCGCCATGGGGCCGGGGTCACCGAGGGCCCCCGGAGGACAGCAGGCGGGACCGGGAACTCGCTCGGGGTGGGAGATGGAAGCTGGGGACCCGCCCGGACGGAAGAAGGCTGGGGCCGGGGGGGAGGAGATGGGGGCGGCAGTTCAGTCAGACACGAAGTCTGTCAGACATGAAGTCACTCAGTCAGGCGGGAGGGACCCGGGACACAACCGAGTGGGCGACGTCCGGCCCCTCAGGCGGCCACGCGGGCCACGCCCCCCGCGCGCACACGTGCTCCGAAGGCGCAAGAGCAAGAGCAGGCGCCCTCCCGCGAGTGGGGACGCCAGGCTTCCGCAGAGCCCCCTGGTGGTCGGAGGAGCGCGCTGCAGGCTGGACGCCTGGAATTAAGATTGGACATGGGAGCGGGAGAGTGACTGCTGATTGAAGTGCCTTTGAGCCTTGAAGTCCTAAACCTCATTTTCGTAAATGACTATGAAATCACGTGTGTAGTATTGCAGGAGATCTTTCGGATGAGGTGAAATTCACATAATGTAAAATTGTACACTTTACAATTTAGTGCATTTATTGCATTCACAATGTTATGCAACCATTGTTTCTACTCAGCTCCAAAACTATGCAAGATTTTGAAGGTTTAGGAAAACACAAGTAAGGTTAAAATCACCCCAAATCCCACCATCCAGAGACTATCACTGTTAAGATGTGGCTGTGCTTTCTTCTCATAAAATCCTCTCCAAATTCTATGATGGGCAGGAAAGAGCTTCATAAATGGTGGGAAAAAAGAAGAAGAATGCACCAAGGTTCTCTGATATTTGTATTTAATTTTAAGGGTGGGAAAGAGTCTTTTCCCCTTTGCCTTACGGATTCGGCTCACCAAGGGGCACATGAAATGCAGTCTCTGATGGCAATGGTATCCTAAGTAAGAGCTCACCTTTTCGTAAATAAAGAAACTTGTGTGGCTTCCCTGGTGGCTCAGTGGTTAAAGAATCTGCCTGCCAACGCAAGAGACGCAGATGTGGGTTTGAACCCTGGGTCAGGAAGATCCCCTGGAGGAGGAAATGGCAACCCACTCCAGCATTCTTGCCGAGAAAATTCCATGGACAGAGAAGCCTGGCGGGCTACAGTCCATGGGGTCTCAAAGAGTTGAACACGACAGAGTAACAGAATAACACACACACACACACACACACACACACACACACAGAAACTTGCTCCGGGACACGGGGCCCTTCAGGATGTAGTCTGAATTCCTGGACAGGGACTTTTCAGACATGCTTCCCTTCTCCCCTGATGAGCCCGGCCTCTTAAGGATAACAGAAGTAGTAATAGCTAAATTTGGGTTTGGCTAAACGCCCTCGATGCATTTCACATTTATTTTTCATTGCGTTCCTTCTACAGCCTTGTGGGAGGAGGTGATGCCTTCATTTCGCAGATGAAGCAGCCAAGCGTTCCAGAAAGCAATGTGCTGGGCATCACGTCAGCCTTAGCAAACTGGAATGAAAATCCGACTCCGTGTCCTCCAGTCCTGCTCTGCCCTTGAAGGGCTTTGGGCAGGGACCCGTCAGAATTACCAGAGGTCCAATGTGCATTAAGAGGCCTGGCCTGGGGTGACAGAGGCAAGAACAGGGTGAATTCAATTAGGAAAAAGGTGACTGGGATTCAAACACGGCCTCACGCCCTGAGGTGAGTGCTGAGGCTGTGAGGTGACTGAACAGGGCTGCTGCCTTGCAGGGACTCCGGGGATGGAGGAGAGGGAGGAGCAAACCCGGACCAAACCGTGCAGGGGCGAGGCTGGGTGCCCAGGGCCCCGCAGGACCGAAGGAGGAGCCCCCGTCAGTTCCGCCTGCGCAGCAGAGGCAGCGGAGACCGTCAGCGATGGCCCGTGAGCCGGGTGCAGCAGGATGGGCAGGAGTTCATCCGAAGACGACGGGAGGGAGACTCTACCAAGGAAGGACCCACAGGAGGATGCTAATCGGTGACGCTCCTTTCTGTTCTGTTCTCAAGCTCTCTCTATGCTTTTCTCTTCGTTCCAAAGACCCCTGGGACAGGTTCCCTTAGACCAGCCTTGTTCACAAAAGGAGACAGGCCACCTGAGAGGAGAAGCAAATCTCCCCAAGCCCCGCAGTGAGGCGAGCCGCCACGTCAGGATTTGAACCCAGGGCTCCCCGATGCCAAAGGCTGAACTCTTTACCACCTTGAGTCAGTGGCTTCTGGAGTGGGCAGCTTGGGAGGCAATGGAAACGGGAAGCCAGCTGGTTTTACTCTGTCAACCAAGGTTGAGGCGCAGTGGCCGTGGCCACCCTGAGGCCAGAAAGAGGGCACAGGAGGAAGACCCAGCACGGCTCAGGCTCCCTGTGGGCACACGGGCACTGTGGTCCATTCTGACCAACACTGCCCTTGCCTGGACGGCCAGGCTCTGGGATGTACTCACCACGGAATCACACCGGAAGGCAAAGTGTCAGTCGCTCAGTCGTGTCTGACTCTTTGCGACCCCATGGACTGTAGCCTGCCAGGCTCCTCTGTCCATGGGATTCTCCAGGCAAGGATGCTGGAGTGGGTTGCCATTCCCTTCTCCAGGGCATCTTCCCAACCCAGGGATGGAACCTGCATTGGCGTTGGCAGGTGGATTCTTTACCATCTGAGCTACCTTTAACCAAAACACAGTGAATAAATCTCTGCCAGCAAATTTCCTTTTTTCCCCTTTCTTCCCTTGATGCAATAATTCAGCTTTGTTTTTTTCCCCTCTCTTTGCCAAAGCAATCTATACTCTATAATAATATATAATCTATACATAAAATGTAAACATTACAAAAATATGTATACCAACCCCCAGGGATCGCCACTGGCAATCTTTACTACATACTCCTCCACAGATTTTTCTATGAATATATTAACATTAAAAGGTGGCACAGCAGTAAAGAATCTACCTGCCAGTGCAGAAGACAAGGAGATGGGGGTTCAATCCCAGGGTCAGGAAGATCCCCGGAGTAAGAAATGGCAACCCACTCCAGTGTTCTTGCCTGGAGAATCCCATAAACAGAGGAGCCTGGGTGGCTACAGTCCATGGGGTGGCAAAGAGTCAGACTCGACTGAGCACACACACATTCCATTATTAACATTAAAAATATTTTAAAATGAAAGCATACAATAGATACTCTTTTGCAATTTGCTTTTTTCTCAATGAAAACGTCAGGGACGACTTCCCATGTCGGAATGATCTAGATCCCTCTCATTCCATTTATTAGCAAAATTTTATAAACGATGGTTATGCCATCATTTGTTTAAACATTTTCATTTGATGGCAATAGATTATTTCTATTCCTTTGTACATGCAAACTACAGTACAGTGAATATCCTTGTACACAGACCTGAGAAGGGAACTTGCCGGGTCAAAGTGTCAGGACATTAACAAGTCCCCCCCCAAAATTGGACCAATTCACACTCCCACCAACGGGCTTCAGCTCTGGATATAAATAAAGATTCTGCAGTGTTGCTGCATTTTTCTCCCTTGCGGGCTTTCACACATAATTATCAGTAATTTTCATTTTCATAAACACTTTCCTTCCCAATAATGCAAAATCACCAGCTGGAAAGTTCCATCACGTTCCTGTGTGCATGTCGCCTCTCTCCAGAAAGAGGCAGAAGCAATGGAGCCAGAACACCTTCATTTTCTTCAGCAGAAATCTCCCTCCTCCTAGCAGCTCATCCACTTCTCTTTAAATGACCGTGGCTTGCTAAGGTAGAAGCTGTTAAAAAGCCCCAGTGTTCTATACAATCGCCTTAGGGTTCTATTGGAACTCTTATACCAAGGAAATAAAAGCGTTAGAGAGCCATTTAAAAATACAGATAAATGCCACTTGATTTGACTGAATGTTGGGCCTCTTTTTCTGATTCATTCGGCTGTTGGCTTTGGACTCCTTAACAATGACCTTGTCAGGCTAGGTTTCACCAGGAGGATGTTCGCCTATTTCATTTTCTAAAAAGCCCTGTGAAATCTCTATAACTTTTATGCCTTGGTTTTTCTTATAATCAGTGTTTAAGTCAAGGACATAAAATGTTTGGGAAAAGAAAATCCAAGTTCTGTGATCCTTATAATTCATCCTATTTTCAGCTGATCTACTGATGGAACTGGAGGAGAGGGGTCTTGATGACTGTGTCCTAAGAGGTGGTCACCCTGCCACATCCATCCTTTCTCAGCTGACTGACGTGTCCTGAGCGGGCCTGACTGACAGCATCTGTAGTGCATCTTTAGCCTCTGATCAGAGGTGCTGAGGTACCATCTGGGCCCCAGTAGTTCAGAGCTGTGTGACCTTGAGCCAGGCAGCTGAGCTCTCTGTACCTTCGTTTCCTCATCTGTAGAATGGGCATATGGATACGGCCCACCTTATAGGATTGTTGGGACGGCCAACGAAACAGTATCCTGGAAGTACGAGAATGGTGTCTGCCGCTGAACAAGCACTCAGTGATGTTCTGCATTGTACTGAATTCTTAAGAGACGAAGTACAAGAGGAATTAAGAAGCATAATTATACCTAATATCTTTATGGCACTTAGCATTTCAAGCAAAGAACTTTTCCAGACATAGCTTTATTTAAGTCTTAAAACAAATCCCGGGAAATGAGTGGTTACTAGTCCAATTTTACAGATGGATAAACTGCTGTGCAGAAAAATGATTTGCTTGAAGTTGCAGGACTAATGCCAGTCCCTGTGAACACAGTGCCAAGTCTAATTCTTTTCATTCTGTACCATAAAAAGAACACAAACTATTTATTTTCCTAAGAAATTCACTCATTCATTCTCCTATTGAAATCTTCATTTACCCTCAGCTCAAGTATCACCCCCTTTTGATCAGAAGTAATTGTTCTGTCCTCTGTACTCACACATAACCCTCTGCTCTTAGAGCTTTAAGCTTGTAGATCTCCAGCCCGGGTATTAAATTGCAAATGTGTCTATCAAGAGCAGTTACAAAAGCCGTGGGGACTCTCCGAGCGCTGGGGCCATATCTCATTCACATGCCTGTCATTTAGTGTCAAGCACAGTGCCTGAAACAGTTTCTGCACTTGAGAATGGCACAGACGCGTAGGCAAAGCGATTACAGTAAAACACGGAGATGGGCTGGACCACACCTGTGTGAAGACAGCTCTTCAGCATTTCTGGGAAAGCTTCTTGGCCCTGAGTTTTCCAATGAAGTTCTGGAAGAGCACAGACTCCTATAACACTGAAGAAATGAATAAATAATAGTAGAATTTTAGGGAACCAAAGCAACTGTCTCATCTGAGAGGGAGTATAATATAGTGGTCAAGAGTCTGGACTCTGGATCCAGAAAGCCTGGTTTGAATCCTAGCTCAGCCACTATCTGTGTGACCTCAGGCAAGTAGCTCTGTGCCTCAGTTTCCATGTGTATAAAATGGGCATAAAAGCAGTGCTTACCTCACAGGGTAGTCATGATGACTAAACTGGTTAACATGCATAAACTTCTTAGAAAAATACTTGACATGTAGTATATGCATTTGTCGATATCATCATCATCTACTGTTCCTGAATTTCAAGCAAATCAGCAACTGTCTACTTTACCTCTTTGTAAAACTGGCCCTGAATTTTGGGAGACATTAAATGGGCAACTGAGATCACATCTGGTCCCATCACTTCATGGCAAATAAATGGGGAAACAGTGGAAACAGTGTCAGACTTTATTTTGGGGAGCTCCAAAATCACTGCAGATGGTGACTGCAGCCATGAGATTAAGACGCTTATTCCTTTGAAGAAAAGCTATGACCAACCTAGATAGCATATTCAAAAGCAGAGACATTAATTACTTTGCCAACAAAAGTCCGTCTAATCAAAGCTATGGTTTTTCCAGTAGTCATGTATGGATATGAGAGTTGGACTATAAAGAAAGTTGAGTGCCAAAGAACTGATGCTTTTGAACTGTGGTGTTGGAGAAGACTCTTGAGAGTCCCTTGGACTGCAAGGAGATCAAACCAGTCAATCCTAAAGGAAATCAACTCTGAATATTCATTGGAAGGACTGATGCTAAAACTGAGGCCCCAATCCTTTGGCCACCTGATGCGAAGGGTTGACTCATTGGAAAAGACCCTGATGCTGGGCAAGATTGAGGGCAGGAGAAGGAGAAGACAGAGGATGAGATGGCTGGATGGCATCACTGACTCAATGGACATGAGTTTGAGTAAGCTCTGGGAGTTGGTGATGGACAGTGAACCCTGGTGTGCTGCAGTCCATGAGGTCACAAAGAGTCGGACCCGACTGAGTGACTGAACTGAACTGAATTGAAATGGGCAAAGAACTCAATAGAAGTGAAGTGAAGACGCTCAGTCGTGTCCGACTCTTTGCGATCCCGTGGACTGTAGCCTACCAGGCTTCTCAGTCCATGGGATCTTCCAGGCAAGAGTACTAGAATGGGTTGCCATTTTCTTCTCCAGGAGATCGTCCCAACCCAGGGATTGAACCCGGATCTCCCACATTGTAGGCAGACGCTTTACCATCTGAGCCACCCAGGAAGTCGCAACGCATTCATGAGAGCATTCCTAGACTATTTGCAGGCACCAGAGTCTGCAGTCTAGACTTGGTGTAGAGCAGAATGTCTCAAAGTGGGTTTCATTGAATTATTATTTGGAGTGATATGAAAAAAAATTCCATGGGCACCCGAGTTTGGGAAATCAGATTAAGCAGGTGCAAACAGATTGCTTTGCTGTGGGATTTCTCAGAGCGTTAGTATATTAATCTGCATTGTGCAGCCAAGACAGGGAAGCAGCCTAAACGGCCATCGACAGATGAATGGATAAAGGTGTGCTACAGGTATACAATGGAATATTACTCAGCCGTAAAAGGATGAAATAACACCATGACCTAGAGATGATTATACCAAGTGTAGTCAGTCAGAGACGGACAGACAGCCTGTGATACCGCTTATGGGTGGAATCAAAGCATCAATACACAGGCACCCATTTATAAAACAGAAACAGACTACAGACTTGGAAAACAAACTCCTGGTTCCCAAGGGGAAAGGCGGGGGTGGGGGCAGGAATAAACTAGGAGGTTGGGATTAATGTAAACAGAAATATGCATGAAATCGATAATCAACAAGGACCTACTGCATAGCACGGGGAACTCTACTCGACACTCTGTTATAACTTATAGGGCAGAAGAATCTAAAAAGATAGCTATGTGTTTATGTATAAGTCAATCAGGCTGTTGTTCACTCAAATGAAACACAGCACGATCAAGTACTATATTTCAACTTAAAAATAAAAATTAAATCTAAAAAGAAAAGAAATGAAAATATATTACAAGGGCTCCTCAGTGACCAGGCTTCTGTGACGTTCCTGGGGGCCCAGAAGCTGGACTATGGGCCAGCTGAGACACCTGGGGAGGATGGGTCAGTAAATGAGCCCCCCGGAGTCCTGGAGTGCCTGGTCCCCTGCAGCCGTGACCAAGATCTCCCGATCCAGGCGCACCCCACTGAAGGCTCCATGAAACCTCCTGCATCCAAGGATCGGTGCACGGTCTGGGCTGGAAGAGCTTGCAAAAGTCATCTGGTGCGCAACTCTCTCACCGGTGGGATTCCCCGCTGCAGCCTCCTCGCACGGAGCCGTCCCCCAACCTAGGAACCACAGCGACCTCAGCGCAGCGGTCTGCCGGGGTTTGGCATCCGTCGGGGGTGGGAAACGTCCCGGGAAACAGCAAGGAGCACAAGCCCTCGGCTGTTTCTTCTCCCCCTGTCCACCCTCCTCTCCCACCCAGGAAAGCCACTTTCTTCTCTTTAAGGCTCTGCTTGCAGCCCACCCAGACCCGGAAATGGAAACGTGCTGCCGCCTTGTGGACACGTCCTGTAACAACACCTTGAAAAGCCCGGCTTCTGGTAACTGGATACTCACAAGGGCTCCTCAGTTCAGTTCAGTTTAGTTCAGTCGCTCAGTCGTGTCTGACTCTTTGCGACCCCATGGACTGCAGCACGCCAGGCTCCCCTGTCCATTACAAACTCCCGGACCTTGCTCAAACTCATGTCCATCGAGTCGGTGATGCCATCCAACCATCTCATCCTCTGTCATCCCCTTCTCCTCCCGCTTTCAACCTTTACCCAGCATCAGGGTCTTTTCCAATGAGTCAGTTCTTCGCATCAGGTGGCCAAAGGATTGGAGTTTCAGCTTCAGCATCAGTCCTTCCAGTGAATAGTCAGGACTGATTTCCTTTGGGATTAACTGGTTTGATCTCCTTGCGGTCCAAGGGACTCTCACAAGTCTTCTCCAACACCACAGTTCAAAAGCATCAATTCTTCAGTGCTCAGCTTTCTTTATGGTCCAACTCTCACATCTATACATGACCACTGGAAAAACCAGAGCTTTGACTAGACGAACTTTTCTTGGCAAAGTAATATCTCTGCTTTTTAATATGCTGTCTAGTTTGGTCATAGCTTCTCTTCCAAGGAGCCAACGTCTTTTAATTTCATGGTTGCGGTCACCATCTGCAGTGATTTTGGAGGCACTGGGCCCCAGCTCACAAGGGCTTGGGCACTGGAAAAACACCCCACCTCCAGAAATGTCCTAGGGTTGGTCATCAGAAACAATTCAAAAAAGAAGTCCCATTCACGAAGCACATTTCAAGTGGTGAACGGTCGGCGGAACTGTTGCTGAGCTGATGATTTTGCTGAAGCACAAGAAAAGCGATCATTAGGGAGAGGCGGATTGAAATCTCAAGCAGATACTACTTCACAGCCATCAGACAGGAGATCAGGAAAAACAGGGACAGAGAATCAAAGCGGGATAGGGGCCCAGGGGAAGGGAACCATCCGACGGTCGTTTGGGGGAGGTAAAGTGCAGGAGCCACAATGGAGAAAAGTTTGAAGGTCGCTTCTGAGAGAAAATAAAATACAAATACAAATCGATGTCTACCAATGGGCCCGCAATGACACTCCTGAAACTATATGCAAAGAAAAACTCTGATTCCCAAATGACGGGCGCAACCAACAGTCACTACAGAAAAACTTGCAATCACCAAGACTGGCAAGCAACAAAAAGGTCCATTCCAAGGACAGAGGGATGCTTCAGCAGGATGTAACACAGAAATGCAATGATCTCTCACTCAGCCATCAAGGGAAAGGAAATGCTGCCTTTGGCAACAACACGGATGAACCTGGCGTCGATCATACGTAGTGAAGGACTTCTTCAGGGCTTCCCTGAGAGCTCAGTTGGTAAAGAATCCACCTGCACTGCAGGACACCCTGGTTTGATTCCTCAGTTGGGAAGATCCTCTGGAGAAGGGATAGGCTACTCACTCCAGTATTCTTGGGCTTCCCTTGTGGCTCAGTTGCTAAACAATCTGCCTGTAATGAGGGAGATCTGTGTTCAATCCCTGGGTTGGAAAGATCTCCTGGAGAAGGGAAAGGTTACCCACTCTAGTATTCTGGCCTGGAGAATTCAGTGGAGTGTATGCTCCATGGGGTCGCAAAGAGCTGGACACAACTGAGCAACTTTACTTTCACTATTTCCAGTGAAGGACCTCAGTCACAGAAAGACAAATAACCTGTGATGTCACTTAGACAGACAGTGGAAAATGAACAGAAATGGACCCATTGACCAAGGAGAAATCGATGCCCGGACCCAGAGAAAAAAAAAACAAAACCTAATGGTTACCAACGGGAATAGGCGGGGGGAGGGATGAATTCGGAGTCTGGGATGGACAAATCCCCACTAGCACACAGAAAGTCGTCACGAGGACCAACTGTCCAGCGTCAGGGACTCTGCTCAGCCCTCTCTAGCAACCTGCACGGGAAAAGAAGCCTGAACTGAAACACGTCTGTGTAGAGGCATAACAGGTTAGGGTGCCTGATGCCAAAAAGAAGCACAACATCAGAAGTGAACTCTATTCCCATGGGGAAAATGTAAACTTCAAAAGAAGAGGGGGAAACAAAGAAAAGAGATGCCACGGCTCTTCCCTGAGCCCTCGGTGACCTGGGCTTGTGTCATAGCCCTGGAGCCTGACCAGCCTTGAGAACCGAGGCCTGGGTGACGGTACAAGCCCCCGGAGGCCCAGAAAAGGCCTGGGATTCAAAACACAAAACAATTCAAAATTCAGAACAATTCAACATACAACGGCTCTGCAGAAAGCAAAGGCGAAGAGGAGATAGGACGCCCACTGTGTGTTTTCAAGTTTTATAGGAAAACCACCGGCTGGCCCTTCTCAATTATTATGAGAGGGAAATCAAATCACCACCAGGTATCACCTCACACCACTCAGAAAACAAATCAACCAGGGTCGACAAAGAATACCTTCTGGGGAGGGCACGGAGGAGAGGGAACGTTCCTTCGCCATTTTCGCCAAGGTCGATCGCTAAGAGCCACGGTGGAGAGCGGGAGGAGGTTCCCTTTAAAAATAAAAGTACACCTACCAATAAAGCCGCAATCACACTCTTGGGCCTCTACGTGAAAAAATAACAATTAAAAAGAAAACTTTCATTAGAAAAGCCACACTCCCCCAACCTGCATGCAGAACCATTTACAAGAAGAGACCTGGAAGCAACCAAAAAAATGTCCATTTCATGCATATTCTGCAGTATGACTCTGCCAGACAAAGGAAAGAAACACTGCCTTCTGCAGAAAACACAGACAAATGCACGGACCTGGAGGGGATCACACAAGGTGAAGGGCCACCGGCAGAGAATCACAAACACCTTCTGATGTCACTCAGAGGCAGAATCCAAAGACTGATACAAATGAACTCATTTAGGAAAGAAAAACCGATTGCTGGGCCCAGAACCAGGCGGATGGATATCGAAGCAAAAGGGCGGGGAGAAGCACACAGGAGGTGTCTGAGGGTAAGAGGTGTGCACTGAGGCCTCTAGACGATCAGAAAGGACCCCCTCCACTGCACTGGCTGCTCTAGTCCACACACTCCAGGAACTCGAAGGGAGAAAGAAATCAACACGCAATACATCGATGTTTAGGTGTAACGGAACCAGGTGGCTGGAAACCCCAAAGAAACGCATCATCGTAAATGAACTCCATTCCAATCTAACAGAAACCCTTCAGACTGGAAAGAAGGGGGTGGGGGAAAAATCCCAAAACAAAACCAAGAGAAATGTCAACACTATCTCCCTGAAGGCCCTTTGAGCAGGCTTGTGTCACCTCTCTGGGGCCTGAGCAGCCTGGGGCCCCCCAGCCTGGACTCTTGGCCAGCTGAGAGAGCTGGGGAGGATGCGTCAGCAGAAGAGCCCCGCCAAGTCCTACTTCAGGTCCCCTGTGGTCAGGACCAGGAGCTCCCGATCCAGGAGCACCCTCCTGAAGCCTCCATAAATCCTCCTGCATCCAAGGATCGGGGCACCCTCTGAGCTGAAAGAGCTTGCTAAAGTCACCTGGTGTGCAACTCTCACGCTGGTGGAATTCCCCGCTGCAGCCTCCTTGCACAGAACCTAGGAACCACAGCGTCCTCAGCGCAGCAGTCTGTCAGGGCTTGGCATCCGTCGGGGGTGGGAAACGTCCCGGGAAACAGTAAGGAGCACAAGCCCTCGGCTGTTTCTTCCCCTGTCCACCCTCCTCTCCCACCCAGGAAAGCCACTTTCTTCTCTTAAGGCTCTGCTTGCCGCCCACCCAGACCTGGAAACGGGAACGTGCTGCCGCCTTGTGGACACGTCCTGTAACAACACTTTGAAAACCACCGCTTCTGGGGCACTGGATACTCTACTCACAAGGGCTGGGGCCCTGGAAATGACACCCCACCTCCAGAAACGTTCTAGAGTTGGTCACCAGAAACAGTTCAAAAAAGCACCCCCATTCACGAAGCAAATTTCAAGAGATGGATGGTCGAAAGAAGTGTTGCTGAGCTGGTGTTTTTGCTTAAGTACAAGAAAAGCAATCAGTAGGGAGAGGCACATCAAAATCTCAACCAGATATCACTTCACAGCTGTCAGAGAGGAGATCAGAAAAAACGGGGACAGAGAATCAAAGTGGGATAGGGCCCGGGGGAAAGGGACCCATCCGATGGTCATCTGCAGAAGGTAAAGTGCAGGAGCCACGATGGAGAAGGGCCTGAAGAAAGGTCGCTTCTGCAAGAGAAAGTAAATAGAAATACAAATCGATCTCTACCAATAGATCTGGAAATGACACTCCTGAAACTATACGCAAAGATAAATCAGGATTGCCAAATCGCGGGTGCAACTGATAGTTACTGCAGAATAGTGAGCAATCTCCAAGACCGGCAAGCAACAAAAATGCCCATGGAAAGACGCATGCAGCAGAAAGATGTGGCACCTGGATGTGATGGACTCTCACTCAGCCAAAGAGAGAAATGAAACTCTGCCTTCTGCAACAACACGGATGAACCTGATTTTGATCATACTTAGTGAAGGACCTCAGTCCCAGAGTGATAAAATAACCTGTGATGTCACTTAGACACGCCATGGAAAATGGTAACAAATGAATCCGTTGACCAGAGAAACCAAAGTCCAGACCCAGGGAAAAAAACCCACCACCACCACCAACAACAACAAAAACTAACGGTTTCTGAAGGAAAAAGCTGGCGGGAGGGATGAATGAGGAGTTTGGGACGGACAAATCCCCACTAGCTCATATAAAGTAGTCACAAGGACCAACTGTCCAGCATCAGAGACTCTGATCAACCTTCTCTAACGACCTATATGGAAAAAGAAACCAGAAATGCGATACATCTAGGTACATGGGTAACAGAATTAGGGTGCCTGGAGCCCGAAAGAAGCACAATATTGGAAATGAACTCTATTCCAACCGGAAAACATGTGAACTTCAAATGAAGAACGGAAAAACAAAGAGAGATGCCGCAGCTCTTCCCCTGAGTTCTGTCACAGCCCTGGAGCCTGACCACCCTTGAGAACCGAGGCCAGGGGGACAGAAAAAGTCCCCGGAGCCCCAGAAAAGGCCTGGGATGCACAACACAAAACAATTCAAAATTCAGAACAATTCAAAACTCAACCACTCTGCAGAAAGCAAAGGCAAAGAGGAGATAGGACGCCCACTGTGTGTTTTCAAGTTTTACAGGAAAACCACCGGCTGGCCCTTCTCAATTATTATGAGAGGGAAGTCAAATCACCACCAGGTATCACCTCACACCACTCAGAAAACAAATCAACCAGGGTCGACAAAGAATACCTTCTGGGGAGGGCACGGAGGAGAGGGAACGTTCCTTCGCCATTTTCGCCAAGGTCGATCGCTAAGAGCCACGGTGGAGAGCGGGAGGAGGTTCCCTTTAAAAATAAAAGTACACCTACCAATAAAGCCGCAATCACACTCTTGGGCCTCTACGTGAAAAAATAACAATTAAAAAGAAAACTTTCATTAGAAAAGCCACACTCCCCCAACCTGCATGCAGAACCATTTACAAGAAGAGACCTGGAAGCAACCAAAAAAATGTCCATTTCATGCATATTCTGCAGTATGACTCTGCCAGACAAAGGAAAGAAACACTGCCTTCTGCAGAAAACACAGACAAATGCACGGACCTGGAGCGGATCACACAAGGTGAAGGGCCACCGACAGAGAACCACAAACACCTTCTGATGTCACTCAGGGGCAGAATTCAAAGACTGATACAAATGAACTCATTTAGGAAAGAAAAACCGATTGCTGGGCCCAGAACCAGGCGGATGGATATCGAAGCAAAAGGGCGGGGAGAAGCACACAGGAGGTGTCTGAGGGTAAGAGGTGTGCACTGAGGCCTCTAGACGATCAGAAAGGACCCCCTCCACTGCACTGGCTGCTCTAGTCCACACATCCAGTAACCCGAAGGGAGAAAGAAATCAACATGGAATACATCGATGTTTAGGTGTAACGGAACCAGGTGGCTGGAAACCCCAAAGAAACGCATCATCGTAAATAAACTCCATTCCAACCTAACAGAAACCCTCCAGACTGGAAAGAAGCGGGTGGGGGAAAAAATCCCAAAACAAAACCAAGAGAAATGTCAACACTATCTCCCTGAAGGCCCTTTGACCAGGCTTGTGTCACCTCTCTGGGGCCTGAGCAGCCTGGGGTCCCCGAGGCTGGACTCTGGCCAGCTGAGAGAGCTGGGGAGGACATGTCTCTCCCCTGAGACCTGGAGTGTCTGGTTCCATCATCTCCCGACCCAGGCGCACCCCCGTGAAGCCTCCATAAAACCTCCTGCATCCAAAGACCGGTGCGTGCTCTGGACTGGAAGAGCTTGCAAAAGTCACCTGGTGCGCAACTCTCAGGCCAGTGGGATTCCCCGCTGCAGCCTCCTTGCAAGGAGCCGTCCCCCGACCTAGGAACCACAGCGTCCTCAGCGCAGCAGTCTGTCAGGGCTTGGCATCCGTCGGGGGTGGGAAACGTCCCGGGAAACAGTAAGGAGCACAAGCCCTCGGCTGTTTCTTCCCCTGTCCACCCTCCTCTCCCACCCAGGAAAGCCACTTTCTTCTCTTAAGGCTCTGCTTGCCGCCCACCCAGACCTGGAAACGGGAACGTGCTGCCGCCTTGTGGACACGTCCTGTAACAACACCTTGAAAACCACCGCTTCTGGGCACTGGGTACTCACAAGTGCTGGGGCCCTGGAAATGACACCCCACCTCCAGAAACGTCCTAAGGTTGGTCATCAGAAACAGTTCAAAAAAGAACACCCATTCACGAAGCCAATTTCAAGAGGTGAACGGTAGGCAGAATGTGCTGCTTCGTTGATGATTTTGCTGAAACACAAGAAAAGCAATCATTCAGTTCAGTTCAGTTCAGTCGCTCAGTCGTTAGTGAGAGGTAATTCAAAATAATTTGCGATAGGGGAATGAGAAATGGGAAGATATACCCATCTGAACGCAGAGTTCCAAGGAATAACAAGGAGAAATAACAATGCCTTCTTAAATAAACAATCCCTAGAAATAGAGGAAAACAAAGTTGTGGAAAAACTAGAGTTCTCTTTAAGAAAATTAGATACCATGGGCACATTTCATGCAAAGAGAGGCACAGTACAGGGCAGCAGTAGTATGGACCTAGCAAAGTAGAAGGTGAAGGGAATACGCTATGCACAGGCCTGTACTATAATTAACGGGGCTTCTTTGAAAAATAAGAATGACTTTCTCATCACCCCCAAGGGCTGGGAGCAGTAAGAAGTACATCATGGGAAGACATCTTGAGAACAAGATGTTGAAGTACTGATGTGAAAACCACTATGACTGTTTGTAACCAGAGCCTTGAGGCGGTTACTGAGAAAGGGCGTTGCTAGCCAAAAGGCTAAACAAAGTCATGAAAGGCCTGAAGGTTTGACACTGAGGACTACGCACTGTATATCTTTATCCCCAATCTGAGATTGTAAAGAACAGTTATCTCTCGGGCACGAATAAGGAAGTGGAAGTTAACAATAAAAGGCATGCGGGGATTAGGATCTGGGTTTTTGCCTGCAAATGGCATCGGCCCCCTGACCCCACTTTATTTCTGAGTCTTGTTTTCCTTATTCTTCTGTGGCACGACTCCCTCGGGTTGGGTCGTTGTTGGGCTGGTCCCGACAGAAGAGATTAAGAAGAGGTGCCAGGAATACGCAGAAGAACTGTACAAAAAAGGTCCGTATAAGCTGGATAACCACAGTGGTGTGATCACTCACCTAGAGCCAGTCATCCTGGACTGTGAAGTCCAGGGGGCCATAGGAAGCATTACTAGGAGCAAAGGAAGGGAGGTGATGGAATTTCTGCTGAGCTATTTCTAAATCCTAAAAGATGATGCTGTTTAAGTGCTGCACTAAATATCCCAGCACATGTTGAAAATTCAACAGTGGCCACAGGACTGAAAAAGTTGTTTTCGTTCCCATCTCAAAGAAGGGCATTCCCAAAGAAAGTTCAAACTACCTCACAATCTCACATGGTAGCAAAGTCATGCTCAAAATCCTTCAAGCCAGGCTTTAACAGTACGTAAACCAAGAACTTCCAGATGTAGAAGCTGGATTTAGCAAAGGCAGAGGAACCAGAGATCAAATTGGCAACATCTGTTCGATCATAGAAAAAGGAAGGGAATTCCAATAAGACATCTACTTCTGCTTCATTGACTACACTAATGCCATTGACTGTGTGGATCACACAACAAACTCTGGAAATTTCTTAAACAAATGGGAATACCAGACCTCCTGACCTGCCTCCTGAGAAACCCGTATGCAGGCAAAGAGGCAACGGTTAGAACTGGAGATGGAACGACAGACTGGTTCAAAATCGGGAAAGGAGTACGTCAAGGCTGTATATTCTCACTCTGTTTGTTTAACTTATATGCAGAGTGAAATGCCAGGCTGGATGAATCACCAGCTAGAAACAAGATGGCCAGGAGAAATATCAGCAGCCTCAGATATGCAGATGATACTACTCTAACGGCAGAAAACAAAGAGGAACTAAAGAGTCTCTTAATGAAGGTGAAAGAGGAAAGTGTAAAAGCTGGCTTAAAACTTAGCATTCAAAAAAATAATATCATGGCATCTGGTCCCATCACTTCATGGCAAATAGAAGGTGAAACAATGGAAACAGTCACGCTTTCTTTTCTTGGGCTCCAAAATCACTGCAGGTGGTGACTGCAGCCATGAAATTAAGACACTTGCTCCTTGGAAGAAAAGCTGTGACCAACATAGACAGCATATTCAAAAGCAGAGATATCACTTTACTGACAAAAGTCCATCTAGTCAAACTTATGGTTTTTCCAGTGGTCATGTATGGATGTGAGAGTTGGACCATAAAGAAAGCTGCTGTGCTTAGTCGCTCCGTCTTGTCCAACTCTTTGCGACCCCGTGGACCTTAGCCCGCCAGGCTCCTCTGCCATGGGGATTCTCCAGGCAAGAATACTATGGGTTGGCATTCCCTCCTCCAGGGCATCTTCCCAACTCAGGGTTCAAACCCAGGTCTCAGACATGGCAGGCAGATTCTTTACCATCTGAGCCACCAGGGAAGGCTGAGCGAAGAAGAACCGATGTTTTCAAACTGTGGTGCTAGAGAAGACTCTTGAGAGTCTGTTGAAGAGCAAGGAGATCAAACCAGTCAATCCTAAGTGAATTCAACCCTGAAGATTCATTGGAAGGACTGATGCTGAAGCTGCAATACTTTGGCCACCTGATGCGAAGAGCCGACTCATTGGAAAAGACCCTGATGCTGGGAAAGATTGAGGGCAGGAGGAGAAGGGGGTGATAGAGGAAGAGATGGTTGGATGGCATCACCGACTCAAAAGATATGAGTCTGAACAAACTCAGGGAGATAGTGAAGGACAGAGGAAGCCTGGCGTGCGGCAATCCATGGGGTCGCAAAGTGTCGACACGACTTAGCCACTGAATACCAGCACCACCAGTGGAAGCGCGTAAGCTAGGCATCTAGAGCCCTGGGGACTAGCCCTGACTGCATCCTACTTTGTGACTTGGAGCGAGTTCCATCCCCTTTCTTGGTCTCGGTTTCCCATCCGTACAGATAAAAAGGGTTCCAAACCTCTTTTATGTTTTCAACCTGAAGTCCACTTTTTTTTTTTTTCACGAGGCATGGACAGGGACTCCCCTTCCTGTACCCACACGGATCTGGAAGAGACTTGCCAGGGGGTCAGAAGCAGAGCAACAGACCCAGATCTCCCCGTGTCACTGGCCTCTCTCTTAGATCCTGACAGCCAGCACTGGGGAAGGAAAACAGCTCATTTCACGTCCAGCAGTCACAGGAGTCCCAGCACAAGCCATGTCCCCAGGCAGGATTGTGTCTGGGGTCAGGCGATGAACCTGTTTTTCAACCATCATGATTTCTGCCGGCCATTCTATCAGTTAGACGAGGCGGCGTGACGCTCACAGGAGCGGCGGGTCCCTACTGTTGAGGCGCCTCCCTGGGAGCACAGGCTGACTTGGCACCACAGTGAAGCCGCTGAGCGGGGGACGGAGCTCACCAGGCGGGGACCAGACGTCAGGGGCGGGTGTGGGCACGTCACGCAGCTCCCCACAGGCCTGGCTTCCCTCCAGGCTGGCCCCGGCCCCGGTTCCCAGGCCTCTGCCACCTGCCGCTGTGAGGCAAAGCGGGCAGGAGGTGGGGTGGAGGCTGGCACTCCCTGTCCGCTGGCACCAGGAAGCGGCCACAATGACGGAGGAACTGGCAGGACCCCGTCTGGGGAACCGGCAGAGACTGTGCCAGGCTGGGTGACGTCCAGGGGAGGTGGCAGCTGCTCGGGGTCAGGAAGGAAGGAAACAGAGGCAAGGAAGGGGCAGAAAGGGAGGGAAGCAAGTAGGGGAAGAGGAAGAAAAGAAAGACAGGAAAAAACTGGCACTTCCAGGGTGGCCTGTGGCTAAGACTCTGCACTCCCAATGCAGGGGGCCCGGGTTCACTTCCTAGTCAGGGAACTAGACCCCACGTGCCGCCACTGAGATCGGTGCAGCCAAATAAATAAATTAAATTAAATTTTAAAAAAGACACTTTGTTTTTAAAGTGAAGGCGTAGTGAAGCATCGTGGTTACCCACTGCCAGAGCCAGGGTACCCAGGTTTGAATCCCAGTCAAGGAGCTGTTTGATTCCAGGTGGGTCACGTAGATTCTCTGGACTTTTAAGTTTTTCTAATCATTAAAATGGGACCAGATCCTATCTCCCTCCTAGGTTGGAGAATTAAAGAGGTCAGCATTTGGAAAGTGCTGGAAGAGTGCCCAGCACTCAGGAAGGACTTTGTAAATGTTTGTTCAATAAAGCGTCAGCCTGAGTCAGATCCTGCCACGGGCGGTGTGAGAGTCCAATCTGGTTCAGGGAAATATTGTTGGGTGTCATGGCCCTGCCAGACGGAAGCTCAGAACTGAATCACATAGTAACCATATTTCTTTGAATGTGATAGGGGCGTGAGGGTGGGGGATGGGGGGTGGGGAGCCTGAAAAGTAGAAAATATGGAATTGACCTGAGGGCTTGTGAGCTGCAAGGCCGCCTGATTTGCAGGTCATGGACTGGCATCGCCTTTGACCAGGCAAGGCTACCACTCACCCAGTGGCCAAAGGGACCTTCAGTGAACGAGAAAGAACCCCCAACCCCCGCGCACCCAGCAGATGGAAGCCTGTGCCAGCACTCAAGCCCTGGATTTGGCCAAAGGGGCTGGCCGCCCACCCAACCCCTATTCCCACTCAGCCCCTCGACTGTGATATTCACAACCTGAGCTGTGTTCCCAGGGACAGAGGAGAGAATCAAAGTCAACACGCTGCTCAGGAGAAAAATTCACGTCGGTCGACTGCAGCTTCAGAGCTCATTCCTCTGACCTGCATCTCAGGAGATCTGTGTGCTCAGCCAGTTGAGAAGTTAATCCTAATTTTACCCCTGAATTGAAGCAATCCATATAATATGTGGTATTTGAAGTATTTGAGGCATTTAAGAGAGTTTGGAGCACACAGCATCTAACAAGACTTGTGCCTCCAATTTAAAATGTGTAACTCAGAATTGACTTAGGCTTGCAATTTTAAGTTCATTCAATAAACTGTGTATGCATGTATTGCCCAAGATACACCAAACTGACCCTGATTCTTGCCCTCCTGGAGCTGGAGAGACACAGACTCTAGACAACGCGTATACTAAGTAAGTACATGATGTGGTGTATTGGAAAGTGGTGAGTGCTATGGGAAAAAGATAAAGGAGATGGGGAGGGCCCGGTCATGGGATTTAGTAGGGGGCTGGGAGGCAGTGAGGAATGAGCTATGTGGATCCCCTGGGGAAAAGCAGTCTAGGCAGAGGGAACAGGCCGTGCGAAGTCCCCAAGGCAGAGTGTGCCTGGAGGGTGGGAAAAAGAGTGATGAGGCCGACACCTGTGTTCACAGCAGGATTGTGCCCAGAAACCAGAAAGTGGGAACCACTCAAGTGGCCATCAGTGGGTGACTGAACAAACAGAGTGTGTTCTGAGCATGCGGTGGAATATTATTCGGTCGTGAAAAGGAACAGAATTTGACATATGCTGTAACATGGATGGATCACGTTCATCATGCTGAGTGAAGTAAGCCAGACGCAGAAGGACAAATACTCTGTGACTGCACTTGCAAACAAGTTCACGGAGACAGAGAGTTGAATAGCGGCTACCAGAGAAGGAGGGGCAGTTTCACGAGGGCAGGTTTGTGGAGGGATGACGAAAACTTTAGGTGTACGTAGTGGTGCTACTTACCCTAAATTGTGACGGTGTTTAATGCCACTAAAGTGTGCACTTAAAAAGGGTTAAAATAATAAATATAATGTATATGTTTACCATAGTTTAAAAAGTCCAAAGAGGCCAGTCCCTGGAGAAGGAAATGGTAACCCACTCCAGTATTCTTGCCTGGGAAATCCCATGGACAGAGGAGCCTGGAGGGCTGCAGTCTATGGGGTCACAAAGAGTCAGACACAACTTAGCAACTAAACAACGCCACACAACAAACAGGCCAGTGTGGCTGAAACAGGGAGCGAGGCAGTTACAGGAATTAGATCCTCGGGCCCAGGGCGGGAGGGCACATCATGGCTGTCGTGGCGACGTCTGCCTTTCCTCTGAGTGAGGTGGGGGAAAGGGGCAAGACTTGCAGGAGGAGAGGGACAGGATTTGACTCTCGGCTTCTGTGTTGGGAAGGGAGGCAGAGGACAGACACCACGCGTGCCTGGCACAGAGTAAAGGAGGTGCTGAGTCTCTGGAGGGAAACAAATTCCAGCTGTAGTTGCCTCTGGGGAGGGGGAGCTGGGTTGAAGGGAGGCCTTTTCACATTGTATGCCCTTCTTGATGCGACAACTGGACCATAAGGAAGGCTGAGCACCAAAGAATGGATGTCTTTGAACTATGGTGTTGGAGAAGACTCTTGAGAGTCCCTTGGACTGCAAGAAAATCCAACCAGTCCATCCTAAAGGAAATCAGTCCTGGGTGTTCATTGGAAGGACTGATGCTGAAGCAGAAGCTCCAATACTTTGGCCACCTGATGCGAAGAGCCAACTCGTTGGAAATGACCCTGATGCTGGGCAAGATCGAGGATAGGAGAAGGGAATGACAGAGGATGAGATGGTTGGATAGCATCACCGACTAGATGGACATGAGTCTGAGAAAATTCTGGGAGAGAGTGAAGAACAGGGAGCCTGGTGTGCTGCAGTCTATGGGGTCCCAAAGAGTAGGACACGACTTAGTGACTAAACAATCTTTTTGTGGGCTGTGCACGCAGGGTGAGCAGAGGGCTGCGAGGAGTCTATCCAGCCACCAGGAGGCGCCATAGGACCATATAAGAGCCATGCAGCCCTCCTGGGTTGCCAGCCTGGCTCAGCTGGGCCCTACGCTTTGCTTTCCAAGGCCGCCCCTTGCTGTCCATCAGAGGCGGGTGAGCACCCCAGCGACCTGGGGCGGGAGAGTCAGCCACCTTCGCGCTCCCCCGACCAAGCCCCTGCACCGCTGAACGTGAGCCCCCTTTCTCGCGGGGGCTCAGCTGAGCAGCTGATGAGCTCGGACTGCAGGACACACAGCGCCTTCTGGACCAGCCCTGTGCCTTCAGCAGAGCTCACGGGGGTTCTGTTCTCCCAGAGACCCCACCCCCAAACCGGCTCTGACTGCAGCCTGTCCGTGGGGGTCCATGGCACCTCCATTCAGCCAGCTGTTCCAGCCCAAAGCCTTGAGGTCATCTCTGACCCCTCTCTCTGAAACGTCACTCCCAACCCATCCGTAAGTCCGGCTGGCTTTTGCTCCCCAGTGTATCTAGAATATGCCTGCTTCTCCCCTCCGCCCGGGGTTGGGGGGCGAGTAGGGGGACACCCACCCTGTGCAGAGTTGAAGGGGGTGCTCACCCCCAGACCGGGCCCCGCTGGCCTCCTCTCTGGACTCAGGGAGCCTTGTCCACTTCCCCTGTTCCTGGCTGTTCCCCCGCGCCCTGACCCCTTGACCTCTATGCCCGTGCCCGGCGTTCGCGTCCTTCATCTCTTCTGAATGTGCCTGTGTTTACTGCCTGCCTGCCTCCCTCTCGCATCCCAGCCACACGTGGCAGCAACTCAGCCTTGTTTGCTGCCGCATCCCAGCCCCCAACCGTGCTGGCACAAAGTAGGCCCCCGGTGAGTGTTGCAGGGCTCAGCGAGTGAATGTGTGGCCTGCAGTGCCCTTCCCTTTTCTCCCTCCCGCTGTCAACCTAGCTGACCCCCACTCAGACCTCCCAGGTGGCTCAGTGGTAAAGAATCCGCCTGCCGATGCAGGAGACGCAAGAGACGCAGGTTCCATCCCTGGGTGGGGAAGATCCCCTGGAGTAGGAAAAGGCAACCCACTCCAGGATTCTTGCCGGGAAGATTCCATGGACAGAGGAGCCTGGTCTGTAGTCCATGCGGTGACAAAGAGTCGGACACAACTGAGCGTGCACGGCACTCCTACCCAACCTTTAGAACCCATTTCAAGGGCCTGCCCTCCACAAACCCTCCCAGACAGGGGGTGCAATTCATCTCTTGTGAGTCCCAGGTCTGGCACCCACCCGACAGTGACCTTCCCGAGGAAGGAGCCCTGTCCTGGTCATATGCCCCAGGACGTTCCAGCTGTGAGAACTGGAGCGAGTTATTAACCCTCTCTGTGTATCAGTTCCCTCACCTGTAAAATAGGGATAATGACCCTCTTCATAGGATTGTGGGGCTTCTCTGGTGGCTCAGATGGTAAAGAATCTGCCTGCAATGCAGGAGACCCAAGGTTCAGTCCCTCGTAGGGAAGATCTCCTGGAGTAGGAAATGGCAGCTCACTCCAGTACCCTTGCCTGGAGAATCCCATGGACAGGGCAGCCTGGCGGGCTACAGTCCAGGGGGTCACAGAGAGTCAGAGACAACCGAGCGACTAGCACTTTCATGCAGGATTGATTATACGAGGATCAAATGAGTTAATACGTGCAAAACACGTAGAACAGCTCCTGACACAAAGCAAGTGCGCAATACGTGTGAGCTATTATTATATTTGCAAAGGGCCTGGCCCAGGAGACATTTGTAGAATGGATGACTCGCTGAATTGTGCGTGACCTTCAACTTCATGAGCAGAAATGCCAGAGCACAGGAACGGGTAAGCTTTTAGCTGGGAGAAAAATACACTATCATCAAGTGTATTAAGCATTTTAATTAGCGCCTCCTCCACGCCCCCATGCTGTCTGGCCTCTGCCTTCCGCCCCTATTTTTGTTCGGCCTTGGTGTCACTTTGAGGATCAGAATTTGGGACATGCCTTTTGCCTGCGTCCTGAGCCCATGCACCAGACCTAGTGGCCTCCTACGTGCCTTCCAGCCTCCTGGTTTAAATAGCATCCTCTAGCTAACTGTGAAAAGGCAGCCTGGAGCACAGCTTACATAAACGGGACCAACCTCTCCCCCATGTAGCTGAGACCCCGAGTCTCCCAGCAAATCCTACCAGCTGGGAGAATGCGGCTCCTCCCGCCAGCAGGGGGCGCCCAACACCTCTTCTCCTGAGAGGCTCAGGGAAGCTCTAGGAACGGCACACCTGTCCCTGCTGCTGCTGCTAAGTCGCCTCAGTCGTGTCCGACTCTGTGCGACCCCACAGACGGCAGCCCACCAGGCTCCTCCGTCCCTGGTGGGGCTTAAAGAATTCTAACGCTGGGTCCGCACCCTCAAGTTGATCTGGAACGCAGCCTGGACACTGGGGTTTTTAACACTTCCCATGCGATTCCGATGTTCAACCAAGATTGAGACTCGCAGCTCAGGAACCCAGCCTTCCTCTCCCAACCGCTGCGGTGGGCTCATTCTAGGCGCGAAGCACGGATCTCACTTTCTTGACCCGCCTGTTATAATCGGTTCAGTTCAGTTTAGTCGCTCAGTCGTGTCCCACTCTTTGCGACCCCATGGGCTGCAGCACGCCAGGCCTCCCTGTCCATCACCAATGCCCGGAGCTTGCTTAAACTCATGTCCATTGAGTCGATGATGCCATCCAACTATGTCATCCCCTTCTCCTCCTGCCTTCAATCCTTCCCAGCATCAGGGGCTTTTCAAATGAGTCATTTCTTCCCATCAGGTGGCCAAAGTATTGGAGTTTCAGCTTCAGCATCAGTCCTTCCAATGAACACTCAGGACTGATCTCCTTTAGGATGGACTGGTTGGATCTCCTTGCAGTCCAAGGGGCTCTCAAGAGTTCTCCAACACCACAGTTCAAAAGCATCAATTCTTTGGTACTCAGCTTTCTTTATGGTCCAACTCTCACATCCATACGTGACTACTGAAAAAAACCATACCTTTGACTAGGTGGACCTTTGTTGGCAAAGTAATGCCTCTGCCTTTTAATATGCTGTCTAGGTTGGTCATGTTAATAGCCACACGCCAAGTTCCAAACTGTCCCTCTGCCTCCTGTACAGTTTCACCCTTTTTACAGATTGCCCATTATTTACCTTGAACATAGCGCACTTTTAAATTTTAACCCCATTTTAGGCAGATGGAAAATTCTGTGTGGGACATACTGGTCTGTTTTCTTTAGAACACATTTAAATAGAAGTCGAACTATTAAAACTTCAGGTCATGCTCCACTCCAAATCGTTTTGTGCAGACCCAGGGGCACACTCACCACAGCTGGAAGGGCACGTGGGATCTGGGATTAGAGGCTGCCTTTCAGGGTTGCAGAGAATAGGAATGGAGGGGGTTAATTCTAAGTCACGGACAGCATATGGATGCTGAAAATGCTTAAAATATCTCTCGAGGGACTCACAAGAACCTAGTAAAAGTAGCTACCTCTAGGTCTTCTGGGCTTTTTTTTTTTTTCTCTTTCACTTTTAAAAATAAATCTCCTTTTTTTTGTCTTTTTTTCTTTTTTGGCTGCACTGCTGGGCAGTCAGGATCTTAGTTCCCCAACCAGGGATCGAACTCGTGCCCCTTGCATTGGCAGCCTGGAGTCTTAACCCCTGGACCAGACAGGGAAGGCCCCCAAATAAATCAATTTTAAAAAGAGATAGAATAGGTTAACAGAAGGAAGTGTCCAAGATGGAGGCGCCAGTGCCAGAGCCCCAACTGTGGTTGAGGATGCCCAGCCTGGTCCAGGCAGCAGAGGCACAGGATCAGGGTGGGGGCTCCTGGTGTCCTGGTCCCCAGACACCCTCTGCCCTCTGTGTGGGCAGTTAGCCTTCCTCACACCTCAGCCAGGGCACAGCTGTACCCACGCAGGGACCTGGGGACAATACTAAAGTCACCAGACTGAAGAAACAAAAAGTCCAGGTCACTGAGTTGAATTTGAACGTCAGAATGTCGGATGAACAATGAATCGTTTTATAGGATAAGTTCTATGCACTGTGTCCCATGCATTTGTCTATTTAAGCATCGTTCAGTGACTCGACATTTAACTGAGCACACTCTACTTCACCTGGAGGCACCTGGGAGAGGCATCCAACCACCGGCCTGGCTCCCATGGGCAGGAGAGGGAAAGAGGGAAGGTGGACAGTGCGGCAGGCTGATAATGGCCCCCCAGATGCAGAGAAACTGTGACTGCTACCCTGCCTGTCAGAAGGACTTTGCTGATGGGATTGAGTTAAGGATTTCAAGAAGGGGAGATGATGCTGCATTATCCAGATGGGCCCTAAGTGTAATCAAAAGTGTCCTTACAAAAGGGAGGCAAGAGAGTCAAAGAAGGAAGTCAAAGGTGTGACTTCCAAGCCCGAGGGGTGTCCTGTCCCTGGGGAAGGGCCTGCTGCTCTCGGTCACTGTCTGGGAGCAGCCCACAGGAGCCTGGTCTCCGAGGGAATGTTGTGTCTCCTTCCATACAGGCTGCTGAGGCGGTCGGTGACACGCCCCATCCTTGGAGACCTCAGAGGGGCATCTTTATGGCTACTGTGTTCCACAGCCTTCTTTGTCTCATCCTATCGCAAAGAAACCAATGCACAGAGAAGGTAAGAAACTTGCCAAGGTCACACAGCCTTGGAATTTGAACCAAAGTGGTCTGACTCTGGAGTCTATACCACTTAGGTACGATTCTAGAATGCTTCCTTCACATATCTTTGAGTAAAAGCTATCTCGAACCACATTGGGGATCAAGTAGAATATATATTAGAAATATTAATAGATTAATTTCAGGACTCCCCTGGCAGTCCAGTGGTTAAGACTCTGAGCTTCCACTGCAGGGGGGTGTGAGTTCGATTCCTGGTCGGGGAAACTAAGACTCTGCATGCTGCAAAGTGTGCCCTCCCCCCCCAAAAAATAGAAATGGGTTAATTTCAAAAATATTACAAGCTGATAATATCCAGTGTTGGGAGTGGCATGGGGAAATGAGAACGCACCAATCTCATTCACTCTGGTGGGAGTATGAATTGCGTACAGACTGTTGTAGAGCAATTGGCAGGATTTACAAAAATTATGTCTGTCCATTTTTTGTCCTAGCAATTTCACTTCCGAGGCTTCCCTCGTGGCTCAGCTGGTAAAAGAATCCGCCTGCAATGCAGGAGACCTGGGAAGATCCCCTGGAGAAGGGAAAGGCTACCCACTCCAGTAATCTGGCCTGGAGAATTCCATGGACTGTATAGTCCATGGGGTCGCAAAGAGTCGGACACGACTGAGCGACTTTCGCTTTCACTTCACTTTCAATATCACTTCTGGGGCTTTCCTTGTAGCTCAGTCGATAAAGAATCTGCCTGCAATGCAGGAGATTTGGGTTCAATTCCTGGGTCAGGAAGATCCCCTGGAGAAGGAAATGGTAACCCTCTCCAGTATTCTTGCCTGGAGAATCCCCATGGACAGAGGAGCCTGGCAGGCTACAGTCCATGGAGTCGCAAGAGTTGGACACAACTTAGCGACTAAACCACCACCACTAATTTCACTTCCAGGTGTTCTATCCCACAGAATCCCTCACGTCTGCACAAGGCTGCTCATCGCAGCACGGTTTGTAATGGAGAACCACTGAAAATAACCTAGATATCCAGCACCAGGGGAGTGTGAAAGTGAATGATGGCACTCTATCGGCACAGTCTTGTGATGCTAAAGTGGCCTAGGACAATAACGTTTATGTCAAATAATAGGAGACAAGGCGTGAGAGTGTGTGTGTGTGCGTCCTGGTAACGCATGAAAATATGCAAAAGCAGAGACCACCCTTGCTAGTATTTATGCTTCCTTCTGGAGACTCAGCCTTCATCCTTTCAGCTAACACTGAGGCTTCACCATGTGCCCAGCACATCTGGCATCAACACACAGCCAGAGGTCAGGTCCTGTCCCTCCTACCCCTCTCACGAGACCACAGACAGCAGATCCTGGTATGTGACCCTCCCCCTTGGCCTGCCAGCCTCAGACCCAGAGTTCCTGGCTCCTCCTTGTATTACCTGAATCTTTTACCTCTTTTTTTTTTTTTTAACCACGCCAGGTGGCACGTGGGAATCTTAGTTCCCCAACCAGTGATCAAACCCACGCCCCCTGCATTGGAAGCACAGATTCCTAACCACTGGACTGCCAGGAAAGTCCCCTACCTTCCCTTATTTCTGATGCCACCAACTGTGGGGGCTTTCAGACTCAGGAGAGGCTGTCCTTCCAGGGTAGGCAGTTCCTAGGGCTCAGAAAGGGTTACCTGGGAGAGTGCCTTTTAGATGCAAACTAAACCATCCAGAGGAGCTCCTACACCCTGGACCATGCCCACCCCAGGGCCAGGCCCCAGCCAGCTAGGACAGCCCCTGCTCCCCAGAGCCCACTGGAATTATTCAGCTCCGCTTACCTTCTTCGTTCGCCCATTCCTTCCTACAGACACCACAGTAAAGGCTCCTGCCCACATATTCCCTCTCACTGCCTTCCATCAACCCTGGTGCTTCCCCCCTTCCATGCCCGCCCGCTCTCCTCCGGAGTGTGGGACCCTCTCCTCACAGAAACTGAGAGGCAAAGTGTCTTTTCTTTCTTTCTTTCTCTCTCTCTCTGTATCTCCATATCTCTCTCTTTCTCGGAACCTTAGTTTAGTTGAACTCACGCCCTCGGCAGTGAAAAGTGCAGAGTCCTAACCACTGGACCGCCCAGGAATTCCTAAGCTGCCTTTTCCAGGTCCGTGGGCCTCATCACACTGGGCAGAATAACAAAATCTACATCAAAAGTGTAGAATACTGGAGTGGGTTGCCATTTCCTTCTCCAGGAGATCTTCCAGATCCAGGATCTAACTCAGGTCTCCCTGATTGCAAGCAGTCTCTTTACCGTCTGAGCCACCAGAGAACCCACATTGAAAAGCCCTCCCGCATCTCCCTATCTGAACGACCACCCCTCAGTGGCGTGTGCGCTGTGCTGACCCCCAGACTCCTCCTGACCCTTCCGGCTCCTAGTCTGTCTGGAGATGTTCCGCATGAAATGGACACATCTGTGAGCCGTGTGCAAGGATTATCATGACGCCACACAGTAACACACCCTCCTCCTTATTCCCCTGGGCCCCGCCGCTTCCTGGGAGCAAGGCCCCCAGGTCCAGCTACCTTCAAACCCTGGGGTAGCAGGAGGTGGCGAGTTCCAAAAGGAGACTCTGATGTTTGCTCTGCAGATCCGTGTGTACACACAGTTTTGAACAATAATGTATTACTTTATGCCCGCTGAAGAATGGTGCTTGCCCTCCGGGTCTGCAAGGGCTAGGTCACAAGGCACTCCAGTTCCTGACCTTCAGGACAGCCTGCCAGGGGCTCAGGGTGGAGATCAGGAATTGAGGCACTCTGTGCTCCGGGAGAGGAGAAGGCGGTGGCACCCCACTCCAGTACTCTTGCCTGGAAAATCCCATGGACGGAGGAGCCTGGTGTGCTGCAGTCCATGGGGTCGCAAAGAGTCAGACAGGACTGAGCGACTTCACTTTTCACTTTCATGCATTGGAGAAGGAAATGGCAACCCACTCCAGTGTTCTTGCCTGGAGAATCCCAGGGACGGGGAGCCTGATGGGCTGCCATCTATGGTGTCGCAAAGAGTCAGACAGGACTGAGCGACTTCACTTTTCACTTTCATGCATTGGAGAAGGAAATGGCAACCCACTCCAGTGTTCTTGCCTGGAGAATCCCAGGGATGGGGGAGCCTGGTGGGCTGCCGGCTATGGGGTCGCACAGAGTCGGACACGACTGAAGCGACTGAGCAGCAGCAGCAGTGCTCCGGGAGAGCTGGCAGAACAGGACTTCAGACAGTTAGATATTTGCAGAAGAGAATTTTATGAAGCCAAACTCTTGCATCTTCCCATATTCTGAAAAAGCATGGGGACTTTCCTTGATGGTCCAGTGGCTAAGACTCTGATCTCTCAATGCAGGGGGCCCTGGGTTGGATCCCTGGTCAGGGATCTAGATCCCACATGCCACAACTAAGATCTTGTGCGGTGAAATAAATAAGTATTTTATTTTTTAAAAAAAGAAATAAAGAAAGCACTAAAACCATTTACTAAGCTGCCTGTTCCTCGTACCAAGGTGTGTGATTGGTAGCCAGTACCCACTTCCCCAAAATCACATACACACTAACCTCCCCCCTTACCTCTCTGGAACAGTTCCTCAGCCTGAGAGACTGCCCCCTGGGCTGTGGTCCTCTGTGAGATTCTGAATAAACTCAACAGCTTTCGCATTGCACGGTTTTTCTTTACAACGACATCTGTTACTTGAGTGAATGAGGGTGGGTTTGGGGGAAAGAAAGGAGGAGGCGCTTTACATCAACAGCTGTGTGCTTTGGCAGGGTGTGCGGGGGAGTGTTAGGGAGGCTTGCTCGGTCTTCGCTGCTTGTCACTGGTCTTGAAGCTTTGCTCTAAAAGAAGCCCCAGCCGGGTGTGAGGAAAGGGGTTTCTTACTCAGACCTGTTGGCACTTGCTGTCTCGGTGGCAGCCTCTCCTCCACCGCACCTGGCTCCTGACAGCATCTTCCACCGCCTCCTCCTGCCAGCTTCAGAAGCCCTTCATCGGAGGACATGAATGGGCCTCATTTGTCTCTGCCTCGGGTCTTGCTCCCACGCGTCGGAAATCTCCAGGGGCTGGGTTCTTCTCCAGACAGCTGCCCACCACACCCCAGCAACACTCACTGGACCATCAGGAAGTGAGCCCCCAATGTTCTCCTGGGTTCACATACCAGATCAGTCACAAAATTGCCGTGTGACCTCACACACATTGCTTCATCTCTCCGAGCCTCAGTTTCCTCACAAGTCAAATAGGAATAAGATACCATCTACCTCGTAAAGTTGTTGGCTCTTTGACTAGATCTGAGACACTTAACGTAATGCTCAGAGTAAATGTTCACTTTCAATTGTCAAAGTTTATTCTTAACCCACCCATTTCCTCCCCCCACCCCCCACTATTTCTAAGTGAATAAACCATTTACTGAGTGCCTGCTGTGTCCCTGGCCCTTGGCTAGTTTCCAGAGAAAAAGTGGAAGTGGTGATGGATTTTGTTTTCTTGGGCTCTAAAATCACTGCGGACAGTGATGGCAACCGTCACTGAAATCAAAAGGTGCTTGCTCCTTGGAAGGAAAGCTGTGACAAACCTAGGCAGCATATTAAAAAACACCGACATCACTTTGCCGACAAAGGTCTGTATAGTCAAAGCTATGGTTTTTCCACTAGTCATGTGAGAGTTGGACCGTAAAGAAGGCTGAGGACTGAAGAATTGATGCCTTAGAGCTGTGTTGCTGGAGAAGACTCTTGAAAGTCCTTTGGACGGCAAGGAGATCAAACCAGTCAATCCTAAAGGAAATCAGACCTGAATATTCTTTGGAAGGACGGATGCTGAAGCTCCAATACTTTGACCACCTGATGTGAAGCACCAACTCATTGGAAAAGACTCTGATGCTAGGAAAGATGGAAGGCAAAAGGAGAAGGGGACGACAGAGGATGAGATGGTTGGATGGCATCACTGACTCAATGGACATGAGTTTGAGCAAACTCTGGGAAATATCGAGGAACAGAGAGGTCTAGCATGTTGTAGTCCATGGAGTTGCAGAGTCAGACATGACTTAGCTACTGAACAACGACAAAAAACAGAGATAAAACCACTTGTTTCTTATAAATCACAGACTGGTTTGGAGCCAGTGACAGCAAGAAAGAGTGAGGTTAGACACCAAGAAGAACTTCCTAGTACAAGAGGTTAGCAGATTCCAGGAGTGCAGGGAGGGGATTAGACTGAGGGAAGTGACTCTTCTGAAAATGTTTGACACCTTCCCAGCTTTCTGAGCCACAGTGGTGAGTTGCTGGCAAGAGAAGAGGGGAAAAGAAGTATTTTTCCAGACAACATTTGGTGTGTCTGAGGGGAGCCATGCGAAATTGACAACGTTTTCCTGAAGAAGCAGCTGACTGGCGTTTTGATTCTCAAACTCAGCAGGTCCCAGCGTGGCAGGATTGGGATGGAAGAAAGACTGATGAGAAATAAATGAGACCGGTGCTGAAATTTCTTCTTTGCCAATAAAAGAAAGTTACAATTCAAAATTGGTTGAGTGTCTCCATGAAGTGCGAGAAGAGGATGGGTCAAAGACAGTTCTAATCTGTAACAACTCTGTTATCGGGCGGCACCCAGGGGAGGCACGGACCCCTCCCTCTTGCAGCAGCTGCTGGAGTGGGACCAGGTCGTAAGGCACTTCAGATGCAGAAAATGCAGCTGCTTAGACCAGTGATTCTCAGACTTGAGCTTCAGAATCCCATGAGGGGCTTTTTACAACACAGATTGCTGGGCCGTGCTCCCAGTTTTGATTCGGAAGGTCCAGGGTGGAGACTGAGAAGCCATGTTTCTCACAAGTTTCTAGATGAGGCTGGACCATGCTTTGAGATGGGTGGTTCTAGATGGATCCCCAGGATCCTGGGCCCAGGTCTGTCCAGCTCTGGCAGGTGGGATCCCCGAGGAGTTGCCTGATGCAATGCTGGGAGGAGGTCACGGAAGGCTTCCTGGAGGAGGAGGTGCCCGAGTTGAGCCTGAAGTCGGGATTTTCCAACTTCAAAAAGAGAGGCTGGAAGAATGGTAGTATTGCGTGGGTGAAGGAGAGAAATCGTTTCGTCCACACAGAGTGATTGGGTAAGGTGGGTGATTGGGTGGTTGCTGACACAGAAGCAGTGGGCAGGATCTGGCTCACGAAGGACCTTGAACGATGGGCCTTGACCCCCGCCTGTGTCTGAGAGCTGGGGTTAGTGCGGCTCGGGGACGTCAGCAGGACAGAAAGGCGAGCAGAGCTGACTTATGAAATGAGTTCTCTGCAGGGTCGCGGTTCAGGTACGATTCTTGATCCCCTCCTTACAGTTGAGGACACTGGGTGCAGACAGCAGAAATGACTTGCCTAACACCAAGGCCGGAGAGTGGCAGAGCAGAGGACCCACCTGTCTGCCGGACATCAAGTCTGCCCCCCATCTGTTCCCCCCCGACCCCCCAACTTTCCCTGCAAGGGTTTGGAGCAGGGACAAGACATCTGAATCTGATTGTCTCCCCCCCTGAGGCCTCGTGTTCTGATTCAGCTTCTCTTGGCCAAACCAGGAGGACCAACGAGTAAATACCTAGTTTATCACCTCAGTAAATGCCAGCTGCAGTGCTGGGCCCTGGGGCTGGAGAATCATGGGAGTGGGAGTGGGGCACGGTGCCACGGCTCTGTGCTGGCGTTCCCTGAGTCATCGGGCCCAGACACAAAGGGACCGCCGGCCCTGGCCGCCCCGCTGTCAGATGAGACGCTTCCTTCTGCTCTAATGAGGGGTGTGCTCCGCGGAGGCCAGAGGCAGCCCCACTTGCTGGCTCTGCTCTCACTAGGCACTAATGAGGCATTTCGGAGCTTTGAGGCCACAGGGACCCAGGGCCAGGGGGAGGGACGATAAGCTGGTAGGGGGGCTCATCCTGGCTAGGGCGAGCATCCTGACCCCCACAGAGGCAATCACAGGGCACCATCCTGGCAGACTTTGCAAAGGCAAGACGTGATCATTTATCGTAATATCCGACCCACGCTCCTCAGATTCCCAAACCAATGGTTGTTGACCTTCCGGGATTGTAGACCCCTTTGAGAATTGTATGACAGCTCAAAACTCTTCCCCCAACAAAAATTAAATGCAAACTAATAAAGTGATCATCCCAAGAGCTGGGGTTTTTGGATAATTTACTATGAGTCAGTTCTCAAATTACATGATTCACATGCCGCATCTCATTCAATCTTCATGACACCAAAGACCCAGTTCGATCCCTGGTCAGGGAACTAGATCCCATGTACCGCAACTAAGTTCACATGCTGCAACTAAGACCTGGCAAGCTAAAGAAATAAAGAAAAGGGTGACATGTACGGATGATGTTAAACTTGTCATATTTAAAGGAACACACATGAGAGAAAACGGAATTCATTGGCTCATGTTACTGGAAAGGCCAAGGGTATAAGGCAGTGCTGGGTTGGGTCTCAGTCTCTCCATCGCTTGTCTGACTTCTGATCAGTGAGGATTCTCAGCCAGGTTCTTGCTCTGCACTGGCCAGGAGCTCCAGGGTAACCTCCTACCAGTTCAGCAACCTGTGAGGGGAAAAAGAGCCTCCAGACAAATGTCCCCACCGAAGCTCCGAAGCCGGCTCTCATCAGCTGGGCATGGCCCATCCCTGAGTCGATCGGACACTGTTGAGGGCGGTGAGAAGGTGGTCCTCGGGGTCTGGCTCAGAACTGAGGAGTAAGGAGCCCTCTCCTGGCTGTGTGATCCAGCAAAAGCGCTGTGTCTCTCTGTGCAGAAATGTACTTATCATGGGAAACTTACACTGATGCCATCAAACCCAACCCCACCTCCCCCCGCTCCTCCCCGCCCCAGGGGGCATGCTGCTTGGAAGCAGAGTGCAGAGGCCTGGCCAGGAGCTCAGATCTGGAGCCTGGAGGCCTGGGCTGGCAATTGGACTCCGCCCTGTTCTGAATATGTGGCCTCGGGTAAGAGACTGAACCACTCTGTGCCTCAGTTTCCCCATGTGGATAATTGTAATAGTTACCTCCTGGCTATGAAGACTAAATAGTTCAAAATACATAAAGCCCTTACAAGAATATGTAGCACACAGGACTGCTAAGTCCAGCTCTTCTTAGGATAGTGTGTGTGTGTGTGTATTTGTTTCAATCAAGTTTCTCTCAGCACCCCTTTAGGTACTTAAAAGTTATTGAGACCCCCCTCAAAGAACTTTGGATTGTATCTATTGATGCTTCCTGTATGAGAAATCCAAGTGAGAATATTTTAAAACAACTAATACATAGTGTGTTAACTAAAATATTTTTAAGGAAATAATAGAGTTTCCAAAACAAAACAAAAAATTTCATGAGAGAAGTGGCATTGGTGTACAATTTTACAAATTTTTTCATTGTCCGACTTAATGGAAGGCAACTAGATTCTCTTATCTGCTTTTGTGTTTACTCACCAGATTAAATTTTGACGGAAACACATGAAGACAACCTGGCCTCACACAGATGCACAGCTAGGAAAGTGGAAACTTTGTGGATCCCCTTAAAGGGTTTTAGGACCTGAGGGGTCGTCCGAGCCCCATCACCTAAGAGCCAGCACTCCATCCATAGCTGTTCAACCGGGAAACAGACTGGCTGGAAAAAGATGTGAGGCAAATCGCTTGACCTCTCTGAGCCTCAGTTTTCTCCTTAAGAAAGCTGAATGTCCTGCTTCCTGTGAGGTGCTTAGAGCAGTTCCAGGCACACAGTTCAGCTTAGTTCAGTCGCTCAGTTCTGTCTGACTCTTTGTGACCCCATGGACTTCAGCACACCAGGCTTCCCTGTCCATCACCAACTCCCGGAGCCTACTCAAACTCACGTCCGTTGCGTCAGTGATGCCACCCAACCATCTCATCCTCTGTCGTTCCCTTCTCCTCCTGCCTTCAATCTTTCCCAGCATCAGGGTCTTTTTCAGTGAGTAGGTTCTTTGCATCAGATGGCCAAAGTATTGAAGTTTCAGCTTCAGTATCAGTCTTTCCGATGAATATTCAGGACTGATTTCCTTGAGGATTGACTGGTTGGATCTCCTTGCAGTCCAAGGGACTCTCAAGAGTGTTCTTCAACACCACAGTTCGAAAGCACCAATTCTTCGGCGCTCAATTAAAGAGTTCAATTAACACTGACTATTATGATTATTAAACTGTGGTGTTGGAGAAGACTCTTGAGAGTCCCTTGGACTGCAAGCAGATCCAACCAGTTAATCCTCAAGGAAATCAATGCTGAATATTCATCGGAAGGACTGATGCTGAAGCTGAAGCTCCAGTACTTTGGCCACCTGATGCAAAGAGCCGACTCATAGGAAAAGACCCTGATGCTGGGAAAGATTTAGAGCAGGAGAAGAGGGCGATAGACAAAGAGCTGGTTGGATGGCATCACGGACTCAATGGACTTGAGTTTGAGCAAACTCAGAGAGATGGTGAAGGACAGGGAAGCCTGGCATGCTGCAGTCCGTGGGGTCGCAAAGAGTCGGACATGATTTAGCGACTGAACAACAATAACAGTTGTGATTATTAGAGCCTGGCACTAGCAGGGGGTCCCTTTTTTCTTTAGGTTGGGCGTCTCCTTGGAGACAATGTTTATCCTCCCAAGGATGGCCTGGGCCTCCGTGTTCTCCAGGGTCACCCCGAGACCCCACACTCCTCCTAGGGGAGACTGGGTTGAGCCTGGCATGTGTCCTGTGCCGTCTCTGGCTACCGGCCTAATGCGGCCACCCCCCGACGTGTGCCTGCCTGCCTCTGTCTGGCACCTTGGACGGGGTGTACCTGCGTCTGTGCCGGGAAGCTCGCCTCCTCAGCAGCTGGCAATTAGGAATTCACTCTCCTCCATGGACAGGGTCTAATCAGCCTGCCGATAATCAACAGCCCCAGAACATGGCTGCAATTCAGGAAAGATGATCCCCGAAGACTAGAGCCACTTAAATCCTGGCATTGACCACAGGTCCCCTTGGTAACCTGTAACTCTCAGCGCAGTTTAGCCACTGAGCTAATTGATGTTCTCCAAGGCAGTCAGCTCAAACCCGGGTGATCGAAATGGGCTCTAATTGCCAACATCCTTCAGGTTAGAAGCCCCACGTGTTCCCCCACCCCACCCCACTCCCCAAGAGGCCCGAGCAGGAACTGAGTCTCTTGGCAAAGCGGTCCTCTGATTGCATCTAATTAATCGAAATAAGGTTCGCAGAAGAAATTAATTCAAGAACATATATCAGAGGAAGTCATGACATGGGGATGGTTCACAGCAAAGCAGGTCAGACAGCCTCGCTGGAGTCTGTGAGAGGCAGCTCCTTGAAGGGATGCTCCCCAGCTTTAAAAATATATATATATTTATTTATTTATTTTTGGCTGTGCTGGGTCTTCGTTGCTGTGTGGGCTTTTCTCTAGTTGCGGTGGGCAGGCTTCTCCTTGTGGTGGCTTCTCTTGCTGCGGAGCAGGGGCTCCCGGACTCTAGAGCACAGGCTCAGTAGTGCGGCGTATGGACTTAGCTGCATGGGGGATCTTCCGGAATCAGGGATCGAACCCGCGTCTCCTGAATTGGTAGGTGGATATTTTACCACTGAGCCACCAAGGAAGTCCTGTTCCTCCGCTTTTAAAGCTTCGTACATGAGGATGGCAGGGGTTGAAAGGAAAAACCACTGGCCTTGAAGTCTTTAGAACTGGGGTGAGCCTGGTGATACTACCCATAGGAGACGTATGGCCTTGGGCAAGTTGCTTCACCTCTCTAAACCAGGCATTTCTCACCCATAAAGTGGGGTGTAAATGGTAAGCGGAAAGTCCCCACACAGAGGAGGTTCTTGGTGTCCCAATGTAGAGATTAAAGACTACCACCTGCAAAGGGCTGTTTAATGCCCTCCAAGGCTCTGTAAAAGGCAGAGTCACTGGGCAAGTGTAACACGGGGTCATAACACAAGCTCTCAGCTCCGGGGCCACCCTTGAGGCCAGGCTCACAGGTCTGTAGTGAGGAGCGCCCTACAACATTTGGGTTTGCCCCATCGGCTCTCTCTCAGGCATCATGCGTGCTAAGTCCCTTCAGCTGTGTCTGACTCTCTGCAACCCCATGGACTGTAGCCCGCCAGGCTCCTGTCCATGGGATTTCCCAGGCAAGAATACTGGAGTGGGTTGCCACGCTCTCCTCCCTGAGTTCTTCCCCACCCAGGGACCAAACCTGCATCCCTTATGTCTCCTGCATTGGCAGTTGGGTTCTTTCCCACTGTGCCAGCTAGTGAGTGAGTGAAAGTCACTCAGTCGTATCCAAGTCTTTGAAATCCTATGGACTATACAGTCCCTGGAATTCTCCAGGTTAAAATACTGGAGTGGGTAGCCTTTCTCTTCTCCAGAGGATCTTACCAACCCAGGGATCGAAGCCAAGTGTCCCACATTGCCGGGGGATTCTTTACCAGCTGGGCTATAAGGGAAGCCCAAGAATACTGGAGTGGGTAGTCTATCCCTTCTCCAGGGGATCTTTCCTACCCAGGAATTGAACCGGAGTCTCCTGCCGGCAAATTCTTTACCAACTGAGCTATCAGGGAAGCAGGAAGCCTTCAACTCCCATCTCCACCTTTGTTTTCATGTTTAACAAATGTTTTCTAAGCACCTGCCCTGCACTGGCACTGTCCTTGGTGCTGGTGGTACTGGAGTGATCGCCTCATGGAACACAGAGTTTGATGATGAAGGAGGCATTTATGAAAAAATCACCCAAGAAAACTGGCAGGTGCTGCGGGCCCCTCACTCCATCCCCTCAGTGCTCACCTTTGCGGTGATACACAATAGCATCCTAAGATTCTCCACCTCAGGGCCCCCAGTGGTCAGTGCTTGCGGCAAGCTGAAAGTGCCAGGGTGTCAACATCCCTAGGGCCCATCTTTGACTCCTGATCAGTGAGAGTCAGGAGAGAATCTCCAGCTACCTCACTCTGTCGAATGGGACCCTCTGAGTCCTGTTCTCCAGTTTCTCAAGGGAAATCTGTTCACTACTGCATCTGCGCTCATTGCCTTCTCTTCCCCAAATCCCTCCCCAACTCTGAGACCATCGCTTCCTGGGATCACCCTCCAAGTAAACTGTTTGCACTCTAATCCTGTCTTAGGCTACAGATATAAAAACAAACTGTGACAGCTGCAAGGAAAGGCGAGATGCGGTGCCACATCCCAGTGAAGGGTTGTCTGAAATGACAGCTAAGGAGGAGGAGGAGTTACCTAGTGTGAATCAGGAGTGAGCACAGCAAACACTTTACTCTAGGGATGTTGAGCAGAAAGTTGATCTAACACAGCAGGGCTGGCGTTCAGCAAGTTGTGTCCATACTGCTGTGACGTCACAGGTGTGTTAGAATCTGTCCATTCTGATCGGACGTGGGCCCTGATTGGCTGATGCCTGTCTGGTACCAGTCTTTGAATATCTGGAATATTGCTCTCGGAATAAAGTGCTTATGAAATTGTCAAAGGGCTGGGGGAGCCATCCTGCAGAAAAATACCACAGAAGCGCCCCACCAGGGAAGCTGTTTTCTCTGTTTCTAATCAGGAAAATGAGGAGACCACCATGGGAATCACTGAGCTTAAGAACCCACTACCAGTCAGTCCTAAAGGAAATCAACCCTGAATATTCATTGGAAGGACTGATGCTGGCTGACGCTGAAACTCCAATACTTTGGCCACTTGATGCAAAGAGCTGACTCATAGGAAAAGACCTTGATGTTGGGAAAGATGGAAGGTAAGAGGAGAAGTGGGTGAGAGAGGAGGAGATGGTTAGATAGCATCACCAACTCAATGGACATGAATCTGAGCAGACTCCAGGAGATAATGGAGGACAGGGAAGCCTGGCATGTTGCAGTCCATGGGGTCACAAAGAGCCAGACATGACTTAGCAACTGAACAACAACAGCAACTTGGAATATTATTCAGCAATCAAAAAGAACAAGGTAATAAGACGTGTTACATCATGGATGGACTTCAAAAGCATTGTGCCAATTGGCAAAAGCCAGGCATAAGAGACCACATGTTATAGATTCTATTTGTATAAAATATCCAGCAAACACAAATGTATGGAGAAGAAGTATATGAGTGGTTGCCTGGGGCTAAGGGTAGGGAGAGAGATTAATTGTAAATGGGCATGGGGATTTTACTGGGGGTCTGAAAATGTTCTAAAATTGATTAATGATGATGGTTGTATCACTATGTAAATTTACTAAAAATCACTGAAGTATATTCCTGCAATAAATAAATCTCAGGATACGTAAGATATACCACCAACAAAGTTGTTTATAAGGGAAAAGAACATACTATGATAGCTGCGAAGCTGGCCTGAAAGGTGCTTTCAACAACTGACTCTAGATGCTCTCAGAGCTGGAGTTTGGAGAGCAGGAAGGTGCTGCAGAAATAGATCACTATCACCTTGCTTTCCAGCAGGAATCATCAGAGCAGCCTTCCCAATCTCACTTCTTCCCCACGGACACCTTAATGTGATTCCAAAACTCTAGCTGCAAGGGAGTCTGGGAAATGCAGTTTCTGCTTTCTAACCTCCACAGTTCAGGAAGTACCCTAGAATACTTCAGAAGTATCCTCGGATACCCTAGGATACTGATCTGGAGAATGTGAGGAATAGGAGGAAAGGGGGCTTCAGATGGAGGGAGAAACATAGACTAAGGTCCTGAGGTATGTTTAGGAAACAGAAAAGAGGCCGACTGGGTGGCCGTGGTGAGGATTTTATTCTAGGCAAGTTGGAAGCTGCTAAGCGGTCTTAAGCAGTATGGTTTCCATAGTCCTATCTGCTTCTCTCTGGCTGCTGTGTGGACAATGGCCTTTGGGGACAAGCGTGGAAGCCAGAGACCAGCAAATGATGGTGGCCAGGACCTGGGGGGTGTCAGAGGAACTGGGAGAAAACAGGGGGACTTGAGACAGATCTAGGAGGTAAAATTTATACGCCATACTAAACACTGGACGCTGAAGGAGGGGTTAGGTAGAGATGAACCCCAAGTTTCAGACTAACCCGAACCTTACTTCTCTCTTAGTATCCTTTCCTTTGAACTGGAGATGACTATGATGGGTAATTAATTCATTCAACAGGTATTTACAAATCACTTATATGTGCTGGATAAAAGTGCCCATCAGGCAAAGCCTGATGTCTGGGCCCAGAGTAAATGATTAGGAAGTTTTCTTTTTCTTTCATCTTTCAGAGCTCACCTCAAGTGCCCCTTTCCCCAGAGAGGCTTCCTTGATTCCATTCCCAAATCACACTGCTCTCTCACACTTCTAAGGGGCCGTGATCAGCACTAGACAACAGGTAGAGAAATGGGCCACATTTCTCCTCGAAGAAAGGAATGGGCCAAAACCCCTCAGATTTCCAGTGTTAGCACTCTAGGAACACTGATTTTTTTCCCCCACTGGGCCTTTGTTTATGCTCTTTATTTCTGCCTGAAATATCTTCCCTCTTATTTATCCTGTGACTCAGCTTGGATGTTTCCTCCTCCAGGAAGCCTGCTTTCCTCAGCCAGACGGATTTGCTCTGCCGTCTGTGTCTATCCTGCATGCTTTACTAACTATAACGTGGTCTGATCACTCTCAGGGGTACAGGGGGATCATTAAATGACTGGGGAAGCGGGTGTCTCACTCTTCAAATGGCCCCATGTCTGAAGAGGTAACAACAACCCACACCAAGCATGTTTGGAAGGAGCAGAGGGTAGGGTGTGCTCTTGGGCAAGCACTTCATTTCTCCATACTCAACTGCCATTCAACGTCAGAAGGACACACCAGGGCTTCCCTGGTGGCTCAGTGGTGAAGAATCCACCTGCCAATGCAGAAGACACGGGTTCGATCCCTGATCCGGGAAGATCCCACAGGCTGCAGAGCAACTGAGCCCATGCACCACAATCACCAAGCCTGTACTCTAAAGCCAGGGAACTGCAGCTACTGAAGCCTGCGCGCCCCAGAGCCCATGCTTCATAACAAAAGAAGCCACTGCAACGAGAAGCCTGCACAACTCGGGAGTAGCCCCCACTCGCCGCAACTAGAGAAAAGCCCTCAGAGTAGCAAAGACCTAGAGCAGCCAAAAATAATAAATATATTTTTTTAATTAGCAAAAAACACAACAAAACAGTCTTGTGTATTTTTTTTTAAAAAGGACCTGACAGGCAGCTTCTTGGGGCTGCATGGGATTGGCTAAGAAACCACCTGCAAGCCCTGAGCTCCCGGGAAGAGCTCTTTAAGTGGCCCGTGTTACCTGTATTAGGGTGTCTGCCTTCCAGCAGGTCTCTGAGCAGAGGGTTTCCTGCTAGGGCCCTGCTTGCCCTGATGGTCCAGTGAAGAAGAGCCAGAGGGTCTAGAGGGAAGACCACCCTACCTTCAGGCACCTCGGTGCCTAATCTCTGTGCTGGTTCCCTCATCAAAAATAGAAAATCCATCAACGCCTCAATAGTTCAGGAGACTTCTGCGGACATTAATGGAGATGACGCATGTGAGTGCCTAAGCCCTTTGCTCTTCCAACCCCAGCCCACCCGAACTGTGGTTCCCTGAGGATGGGAACTGAGTGTCAGACACCCTTCCAACCCTTCTTTCCCTCTCCAGGAAGGTGACCAAATGCTGTCTGCAGAAAAGCCAAATAGCCCATCCACCCACCAGAAAAGAAGGTGTGTGACGCACAGTCTAAGACCCAGGGAAATTTCAGAGTTTGAGTCAGAAGTGGGAAGGTGGCAACGAATGGGCCAAATTCAGCCCCAGACACGTCACTTGAGCTTTCTGTACGTTGGTTTCCTGGCTAGGAAATTTGGCCTAATCATAGTAACACCTAGGATCATTGTGAAGATCAGAACTAATATATGTAATGTGCCTAAGAACTGCCTGACACATAGTACATGTTGGGTATATGTCACTATTATTATCATTATTTGATTCACAGGATGTCAAAGTTTTTGGACTGAAGTGCTGTCAGATGGCCTCTTCCATTTTTTCCCAAGTCCCCACCACTCCCTCTTGTCCCACACTCAGCCTGCCTCCCTGCTCGGACCCTGGTTTGAGTTCGCAAACACAGCCTGGCCCTCTGTCCTCACTCTGCCTGCCAGATGACACATGAACTCTTGGTTCCTGCCAAGAACGATGATGATTATAAAACTGGGCCAGCCTAGCCCTGTCACCAATCAGGCAAACTCAAGTCAGGGTCCTGAGCTGCCTCTCACACCCGTGGCTCCGCCCCAGCTAGCTGTGTGTCTTCTGGCAAGTCCCTCCTCTTCTCCAGGCCTCAGTCTCCCCAGGTGTCAAACGGGCTCCAAAGCTCCCGTCCACCTCCCTGGAGCTTGTTCTGAGCTGGGGATGGTGGAGAGGACTTTTCACCCCTGCAAGTTCCCTGATTCCCTTCTCAGCAGAGCTGGGGACTCTCAGCCTGTTCCCTCTCAATGCTGTAAAGATAAATCCCACACCAGCTGAGATATAACTGCAACCGCTGACGTTATCCAGATGTAGGTTTTATTAACACGGATAGGAGAAAGGTGCCTAGAAGGATACATACGAGCCACGACTTCCAGGGTGTCGTTTACAAATTCCTGCAAGTGTTTATTCCCTTAGCCACCACGCAGCACAGCACCACCTACGATGTTTCTCCCAAGCGGAACACAGCTGTGGGGAGGGGCTCTTCCTACCCACAAAAGGATACCCAAGAAGAGAATGAGATCCTGGGTGCGGGTGAAGTGTATACATGGCAAATCCTGGCACGTGGCAAGGGCTGAAAGTTGGATCTGGACCCCACCCACCCTCCCTGGTTGCTCACATCAGTGGCACCCTGTTTCACTCTGGGGGTCCCTTAGAAGACACAGCACGCTCATCTTAGGGCTAGGGAGGGGAGCAGGCCTGCCGGGGTGGGGGAGAGGGACTCTGGGGTCTGTTGCCTCACCAGAGATGCCGAGTGGGGTGACACAGGGTGTGAACTCATCGGCTGGCTTTCTCACGTCCCTGATATAGGCAGGCGAGGCAAGAGTTTGACATGTGTGTAAACTGGGGGCTCGGGAGTATGGTCAGGCATCTAAGGAGGAGGGGAAAAGGGGGGTCACAGGGGGTAGGGTGCACAGGGCTCAAGACGCTCTTAGACCACAAACTGAGTTTACAGGCAATGGGGCTCACTCCTCCAGGGGCTCGCTGGCCCAGGCCGCTCGCCGCCCAGGGTGCTGCCGCTTCTCTTCAGCCCCCTGCCCCCGGCTCAGGTCATCGAGGAGGCCCAGAAGAAGGCTGGCTTGGCCGCAGGGTCCCCGGGGTCCGCACGGGCTCCCCAGGGCCCTCTTTCCAGGATGCTGGCGTTTCTCAGACATCAGCTCTCCACCCTCATCCTCGTCCTCCCCTGCCTCCTCCCAGCTCCTTTGGGCCCTGGGGTCCACCAGCCGTCTGCCTGGGTGCTGCCTCTTGGTGACAGCGTACCCAAGCCAGGAGGCGCGCCGGCCGGGATGCTGCCGCTTCTGCTGACCCGCGTCCACCGCCCATGCCGCCACGTCGTCCCTCCTGCCGGGGTGCTGCCGTTTGCGGAGTCCCGCAGCCCCTCCTTCCTCTTCTCCTTCCACTGCCTCGTCTGCCTCCTCCTCCTCCCTTTTGCCAGGATGCTGACGCTTGGAGAACCAATCGGGTTGAAAGATCTGAGACTCTGTGGAAGGAAAGAGGCCAGTGAGGGACCCCGTGACCTGCAGATGCCCACTCCAGCCTTCCTTCCAGGCAAGACAGATTCCCACAGCATTCACCCAGATTCATGGCCTTGCACCTGCCTCTCAGGCCTCATAGACCCAGGCACACTCACACAGGTGGTCAAGGGCATGGCCTCTGGTTCCACTCCCCAGCTGTGTGACCATAAGCAACTCAACTTCTTTGAGCCTCAGTTTCCTTCTGAGTAAAATGGGGGTGGGGAAGGGTAATAACTACCTATCTGAGGCTTCGGTGGTTTAGTTGCTAAGTCGCATCCGACTCTTGAGACCCCATGGACCGTAGCCCGCCAGGCTCCTCTCTCCACGGAATTCTCCAGGCAAGAATACTGGAGTGGGTTGCTATTTCCTTCTCCAGGGCATGTTCCCCACCCAGGGATTGAGCCTGGGTCTTCTGCATTGCAGACAGATTTAGGATCTGACGCTTAGGAAGATCAAATCCTGCTACAAGGGGTTTCAAGTACTTAGAAGGGTGCCTGGCATACCGGTGTCTAGTATGAACAGGTGCCTAGTAATTCACACTGTAACACACAAAGAAACTCTCTCTCCCTGGCACAGACTCTTTCCCACTGAAGGTCTGCTCTCTGAAATATTCCCAGAACTGAGATGGAAAAGGAATCTGATCCCAGGAAGCAGTCAACTCACCACCTGCCAAAGGTGTGGCCAGGGGTAGTTTCTGAAAGGCAAGAGGCTGAATGACTAAGTCTCTCCCTCCTCTGTGGCCGGGTTTCCCCTAACCCTCTCCAGTCGGCGTCCTTCTCTCAACCCGCAGCCCCACATAGTCCCAGCCCTCACCAGATACGCTGTCATCCTGGTCTTCTCGCAGTCGCTGGAGGTCTTCCCGGAGGAGGAGGAGGCGCTCCGCCTGGCGCAGGAGGTCTTCCAGGCCCTGTTGCTCGGACATGTCCGCCTCCTGCTGGGCCACATCCAGCTGTGCGCGGCCTCCGGGGACACCGGTCAGGGTCAGGGTCAAAGCCATGGCTAGCAGAAACCAAGAGCCAGGCATCTTGGCGTCTGGGGCAGGGAGACAGGAAGAGAAAAAAGGTACACCGCTGCGCTCCCGTCCCAGCATGCTCTATGGCTCTCTTTCCTGTCCTGGGGGATACCCGAGGCCTGGGGTGAGCTGGGGAGGATCAACCGTTCAAATGCTCTCCCAGGAGCAGGACCACCTGCCACATTTGGGTGAGGTCAGCTGGAGGACCTGCCTTGAGTCCTGGGCATCCTCAGCCCTAAGGATGCTTGGACAGCCTGCCCGCCCCCAGGTCTACCTGCGAGAGTCAGGGACCCCATCTCCACCGCCACTTCTCAATGACAGGAGTGTAACCACCAAGATTGCGGCGCGGGCCCAACGGCCAGGACGCTAACCTGCAGCGTCGCAGGCTAAAATTCTCCCCCAAGGTTCCCAAAGCAATGTTTTTATTCCAACACGCCATCTACAGCGTTCTGATTGCAACCCTGACTCCATTTCCAATGCTAAGATTCTAGGGCCAGGCTAGGAATCAAATTCTAACACTAAGAGGCTAATTTCAATGGGCTAAATCCTATTTCTAGCTCCGAGAGTGAGATTCTCAGACTGAGGTCGGTTGCCACCGTGAACAGTCTGTAAGATTCGGATTCGAATTCTAACTCCCAGGCTTTCCCGCCGGTCCCTTGACTGCCCAGCGCAGCCCCCGGCATCCTGGCGCGTACCTCCAGCTTGGGGAAGCCCGGCAGCGGTGGGATGCGAACCTCCCCGCGATGTGCGGCTCCAAAGGCCGGGACGTGCGCGCCGGGAGGGGCCGCCAGCCCTGTGGCCGCGCCGTGCCTCCGTCGGGCCCCGGCCTGCGCCGTGGAAAACCCGGGGGTGGGAGCGCTCGGAGCTCCAAAGCCGCCGCTCTCCGCGGGGCGCATTGGAGGGCGGGCAAAGCCCCCCCTTTCCAGGGCCCCGGACGCCGCCCGCCGCCCGCAGCTGGTTACCTGCCCGGCACGAGCTCCACGCACCGGTCCGGGATCCTGGGCTCCGATCCGGAGATTCGGGGTCTGGGGTCGGCGGGTCAGTAGTCGAGGAGCGCTGGTAGGACCCGGGGCGCCGGTTGCCCTCTTCGCCGCGGGCCGCTGCTTATATCTGCGCGAGGCGGCGGCGCGGGTGAGGTCAGCGCGGAGGGGTCGCGGCCGCCGGGAAGGGACGCTGACGGCAGCGGGCCCCGTGGGTACCCCGCCCGCTGGCCCGCCTGCCTGCCTGCTCCACCGGAAATCTGGGGCGGGGGCGGAGAAGCGGGAGGAGGAGGCACGAGCCGCAGAATGGGATGCTGGAGCGGGGTGGCTTCTGCATCCAGCTTCGAAGGTCTGATGTCTAAGAGAACACCAGGGTAGGGGACAAAGGCAGAGATGCTGAGAGAATCGCACAGAGATGCGCACAGGACGGACTCGGAGATGGAGACGGAGACTGAAAGATGCACAGAGAGATACAGAGCAGACCACGCCAGAGAGACTGAAAGACGCAGAGACAGTCAAGATGGGGAGCTGGGGGCTGCGGGGGAGAGGGAGGGGGAGTAAGGGAGAGGCCGAGAGAGGAAGAAAGTGGACAAGTGGACCTGGGCTCTGATCTTGACTGTGTTGCCTCTGGAAAATGTCTCCCCCTCTCTGGACCCAATTTTCTCATCCCTACAGTGAGGGAAGGCCGCAGTTTCTAAAATTTCAAAACTGTAATGGACACGAGTTTGAGTAAACTCCGGGAGTTGGTGATGGACAGGGAAGCCTGGCGTCCTGCAGCCCATGGGGTCACAAAAAGTCGGACACGACTGAGCGACTGAACTGAACTGAACTGGCCTGTTGGGCTCCCCAGGTGGCGCTAGTGATAGAAGAATCCACCTACCAATGCAAGAGACACCAGTTCCATCCCTGGGGCGGGAAGATCCCCTGGAGTGGGAAGATTCCCCTGGAGTAGGAAATGGCTAGCCACTCCAGTATTCTTGCCTGGGAAATCCCATGGCCAGAGAAAAAACTCAGTAACTGACGTTTTACAGCCAGGAGAACGCAGGGAAATTATGGATTTGTGGCTTCTCTTGAAAATCTCTTGGGAAAAAAGTGGGCTTGCATTTCCTCCTGACAACAGCTGCCCAGGGTCACCACACCCTCCACCAATTTCTACTGTCTTCCCAGTGTGTTGCTCTGGTCATTGAGTAGGGACATTGGAGTTTGTGACCCCTGGATAGGAAGTTTTTTTGAATGTACCTACCCCAGGCAAAGGAAATGAAGGGATACAGGGAGCAGAAAAGCAACGATCCCAAGGAGCTTGTGCACCAATCAGTCCCCGAAGTCAGATGATGCCTTGGAGGAGAGCATTGTCACACTAGTCCTGGAAACAGCCTCCATAGTGAAAGAGTTAATGGGTACCCACAGTGTGCCGGGCTCCGTGGTCCCTCCTGGAGATATAGAAATGTGCCAGGCATACTTAGAGGAAACCACATTTTAGGCAGAGGGAACATCAGTGAAGACTCTTCTACCTCTGGACAGTCTGAACATTATTCTGCCTCCCCATACAGTAGTTCTTCAGGCTGAAACATGGAGTACCTGTTGTATGTCTCAGGCCATGCTGGTGGTTTGGCAACGGGAATCCGAGAGTGTTAGTTGTCACTCCTTTCCTTGGCAGAGCATCTAGCTTTCCAGGCATGTCCACCACCTCATTGCATCCCTACATCACCTTTACATCAGCCTTACATCACAAGATAAGTGGGATAGGGACTATTAGTCCCACTTTACAGATAGGGACATAGAGACTCAGAGAGGCAGAAAGACTAGAGGTGGGAGGGAACTTTTAGATCACCAGCTATAGTCCGCTCCTCATTCTTAGGTGAAGATACTGAGGTCCGGAGAGGTAACCTAACCACCTTCCCAACTCCCAGACACACGTTGTGTCCCCAGGGTCAGATGGTTGGATGGGGGTGGATTACAAACCTGAAATTCCAGACTTGATCTCCCAACCAGACCCCAGAATTAGAAGAACTGCCATCCTAGCTAAGCATTAAATCAGACAGACAGACCTCTTACCTTTCATATACAGCAGTGGAGGTGTAAATCAGTGGCATCTCTTTGGGTGGCAACCTGAAAATTTAACACGTGCACCTTCCACAAGGCTTCTCAGGTGGTGCTAATAGTAAAGAACTGCCAGCCAACGCAGGAGACGCAAGAGAGGCGGGTTTGATCCCTGGGTGGGGAAGACCCCCTGGAGGAGGGCATGGCAACCCACTCCAGTATTCTTGCCTGGAGAATCCCTTGGACAGAGGAACCTGATGGGCTAGAGTCCATGGGTCACAAAGAGTCAGACACGACTGGGGCAACTTAACATGAAGCATGCACCTTCCACAGACAATTCTGTTTCCTGAATTCATCCTATAGACACCCACACCTGCACGTGAATTACACACACAGGGTATTCAGGGCAGCAAGATTCACAGAAGCCAGAACTGGAACAAACCTGGTTGGCTGTCAATCAGGAGAGATCTGCTTGAATCAACTGGGGCCCATCTGGAGCTACAGGGTACTATGTCACTCTTAGCCGATGTGCAATAAGCTCCAGGATGTATTGTTAAGTGAACAAAGCAGAGCAGAGAACAATTTTTACATCTGTGTGATGGTGCAGGAGATGAACTGTGGTTCTCGTATTTGGAGATCCCTTCAGGAGGGATGAAAGAGTACAGTGCCAGGGAGCTGGGGGGCTGGAGAAGGGGAGGTCAGGTAGGGGCTTTCTTTCACTGGCAGCCCTTAGAGGTATTTGGATTTTTTTTCTCTGTCCAGGATTCCCTGTCCACAAGTTCAGTTCAGTCGCTCAGTTGTGTCCGACTCTTTGCGACCTCATGGACTGCAGCACGCCAGGCCTCCCTGTCCATCACCAACTCCCAGAGTTTACTCAAACTCACGTTCGTTGAGTCGGTGATGCCATCCAACCGTCTCATCCTCTGTCATCCCCTTCTCCTCCTGCCTTCAATCTTTCCCAGCATCAGGGTCTTTTCTAATGAGTCAGTTTTTCCCATCAGGTGGCCAAAGTATTGGAGCTTCAGCTTCAACATCAGTCCTTCCGATGAATATTCAGGACTGATTTCCTTTAGGATTGACTGGTTGGATCTCTTTGCAGTCCAAGGGACTCTCAAGAGTCTTCTCCAACATCACAGTTCAAAAACATCAATTCTTTGGCACTCAGCTTTCTTCATAGTCCAACTCTCACATCCATACGTGACTACTGGAAAAACCATAGCTTTGACTAGACGGACCTTTGTTGGCAAAGTAATGTCTCTGCTTTTGAATATGCTGTCTAGGTTGGTCATAACTTTTCTTCCAAGGAGCAAGCGTCTTTTAATTTCATGGCTGCAGTCACCATCTGCAGTGATTTTGGAGCTCAAAAATATAAAGTCTGACACTGTTTCCATTGTTTCCCCATCTATTTGCCTTGTAGTGATGGGACCAGATTCCCTGTCCACAAACCCACAAGCAATATGGGAAAAAAAACAAAACAACAGAATCTTGTCTGAGTCTAAGAGATTCCCTCCCAGGGGCAGGGGGGAAGTGGGGGGAACATCGCTCCCTGGTGAGCCCATTTCTGTAATCAGGGGTCTGAGTTGCTTATTAGGAAGTTTCTGGGTGGTTGGAGCGTGGGATGGGGGTTCCCATATAGCCCAAGGGATCAGAGAAGATGATAAAGGCATCTGAGATGTCCTCAACAAGCCAGCTCTCTCCCTTCCATCTCTTCTTTCCTTCTTTCAATGAATATCCACTGAGTCCTTATTAGCTACTAGGATTTGATCTGGAATCAGCGCAAGATGGAAGGCTGGAAAAAGCACAAGCTGGAATCAATATTGCCGGGAGAAATATCAATAACCTCAGATATGCAGATGACACCACCCTTATGGCAGAAAGTGAAAAGGAACTAAAAAGCCTCTTGATGAAAGTGAAAGAGGAGAGTGAAAAAGTTGGCTTAAAGCTCAACATTCAGAAAACTAAGATCATGACATCCGGTCCCATCACTTCATGGGAAATAGATGGGGAAACAGTGGAAACAGTGTCAGACTTTATTTTTGGGGGCTCCAAAATCACTGCAGATGGTGATTGCAGCCATGAAATTAAAAGACGCTTACTCCTTGGAAGAAAAGTTATGACCAACCTAGATAGCATATTGAAAAGCAGAGATATTACTTTGTCAACAAAGGTCTGTCTAGTCAAGGCTATGGTTTTCCCAGTGGTCATGTATGGATGTGAGAGTTGGACTGTGAAGAAAGCTGAACGCCAAAGAATTGATGCTTTTGAACTGTGGTGTTGGAGAAGACTCTTGAGAGTCCCTTGGACTGCATGGAGATCCAACCAGTCCATCCTAAAAGAGATCAGTCCTGGGTGTTCATTGGAAGGACTGATGTTGAAGCTCAAACTCCAGTACTTTGGCCACCTCATGAGAAGAGTTGAGTCTTTGGGAAAGACCCTGATGCTGGGAAGAATTGGGGCAGGAGGAGAAGGGGATGATAGGATGAGATGGTTGGATGGCATTACCGACTTAATGGACATGAGTTTGAGTAAACTCTGGGGGTTTGTGATGGACAGGGAGGCCTGGCGTGCTGTGATTCATGGGGTGGCAAAGAGTTGAACACAACTGAGCGACTGAACTGAACTGAACTGAGGATCTGATCAAGACCTTGGGTACTATACTCAGGATATATTTTTAATGCTTTGACCTCTGGGGTCTTGCTGACTCTCTGGAGAGCCTGCCCCTCCCAGGGTAGCCAGTTCCTAGAGATAGTGAAGAACTCCCATGAGAGCACCTTTCATATACAGACTAACCAATCCAGAGCCCTAATCAGTCAGGGTCAGGTACCAGACAACTAGGGACAGTCCGGATGCCCCAGAGTCCACTGGAATTATTCAAACTAGCCAGTTCTAAAGCTGCCTACCCCACTGTGCCTATTCGTTCCTGAGCAACCACAATAGAGGTTCTTGCCCATTCCCCCCCGCCACTCCCTGCTCCCTCTGCCTGACTCCCGGTGGATGCTGGTATTTCCCTCTGTGGCCCTGCATGGTGTGTGCTGTCTTCTTAGGAGCTGTGGCTCACTCCCACTCGTCTCCTCATCTACTGGTGTCACCATACCTGAATAATGATCAAACATATTTTAAAACAGGGACCCAGCAGGATAACATGTCAGGTTCCTTCTCTCTGTCATGGAGCTAGGAGTCCAGTCATTATATTGCATATATTTTTCCAACTTGCTTTTTATTTCCCCCACCTGATGATAGAAATCTGCTTGATTTCAAGACTGTGGTTGCTTATCAGATTAAGACGGCTTTGCTTTTGAAAAAGAATAATGAGATAACTTAATGGTGAGGTTTGGACACTATTTCTAACTCCCAGTACCCACGGCTGTCACCCCCACCCACCCCAAAATGCACACACATATATCTTCCTGCATGAGGGCTCTTGAGACCCTGGGAAAGTTCTGATTTCCAGATCCTGCCTTCCTTGAGCTCCTCTAACCTTCTCTCTCAAAGCCCTCTGTTCCATGTTCAGAGATGCCCCTCAGATATTGTAGGGTCTTTATCAACCCTAAGCTGCAGAAGGTCTGCCTAGCCTACCTATTGATTTTTTTTCAGGGTTTAATAAATTTTAATTTTGAGATAATTGTAGATTCACATGCAATTGTAAGAAATAATACAACGAGGTCATTGGTACCCTTTTCCCAGCTGCCCATAACGGTTACATCTTCCTCTAGTGGTTTATATATCCACTACATGGTAGCTCTTTAATTATAGCAAATGGTACCTTTTAAATATTCAGTTCTTTCCTTTGTATTCAGCTTTAATAGAAATAATAATACATAATAAGCATCCTCTCTTTCCCAAGATCATAAAAATTGTCTCAAAAAATTCCAGGAAGAAGGGTCCTTTCAGCATCTGCCTATTCTCCATAGAAACTCACTCATTTCCCCAGTCAGATTCCATTGGAGATTTTTGACTCAACTGATCAATGACTTTATTGATCATGAGTCCACTGTAAACTTGTCAGTTGTTAATTCAGTCATGGATGTATTTCTTTATTCAACAAGGATTTCCAACATACATCTAAGCGTCAAGGATGGTTCCAGCCCAGGGCACACAGGGGTGGTGGGGTGGGGAGGGGGTCAGGGGGAGGGGTCTGATCTCCTGGGGTCTTGTTGGCGGTAGAGAATAAAAGAGTATGGATTTTGTTCTCGAGGCAATGGCACAACAGAGGGCTCAAAGCAGGGAGAACTCCGAGCTGATTTATCCTTTCAGAGCATCCCCCTGTCTGCTTGGCAAATTGTGAGTACATCGGGGGCAGAGAGAAATGGCAAAGCCAGCGAGGAGCTTCCGTGGAACCTTGTTCCTTGTGAAATCTCCCGTCTGTCTCATCCCACTCTGTTCACTGTCTCCTCCTGGGTTCTCGCTCTACTCTGCCTGCGTCTATCTGTGCCCCAAGGGGCTCAGCCTGGGTCTGTTCCCACCATGCACCGCCCAGCCTTCCTCAGCTACTTCGCTGCACCTGGCCACAAACCAGCTTCCTCACAAAACCACGGAACCACCTCTTCTTAGCCCTTGCCACCTGCGGGCCATTTATTCTGTTTTTTACATACAGATTTAAGACAGCATATTCAGAAACTATGAATGCAGACATGTATACACATATATATTAAATATGAAGAATAGTTCGAACCCCTTAAGCACCTAGAAAGTGAAAGTGAAGGTCGCTCAGTCGTGTCCGGCTCTTTGCAACCCCATGGACTATACAGTCCGTGGAATTCTCCAGGCCAGAATACTGGAGTGGGTAGCCTTTCCCTTCTCCAGGGGATCTTCCCAACCCAGGGAACCCAGGGCTCCCACCTTGCAGGCAGATTCTTCACCAACTGAGGGGAACCCTTGAGCACCTTATGTGGAGATATTAAGTGAGGAAATATTTTTTCTAAAATGAGTGGCATATTAATGTAAAAAGAAAAAAATCCCATCTTCTTTATTGTGAAAGCTACCTTTCAGAAACGTAATATGTTTCCACTGGCCTGTGTGCACTCACTATCCCACTTTTCAAGCAGTCTCAGAGTTGAATCCTGCATTCTTGCTGTATGCCAAGGGTTAGGTCATTAATATGTAAAAGAGGCTAGTGTTGAAAGGGTGGACTTTATAATTGGACACATTCTTTAGAGCCTCCTGCAAACGCTCATTTGTTCATACATCCATTTCTTTACTCATTTATTCGCTCATTCATTCATCTCTCCTTTTATTTGCTAGCTTAATGAACATTCCCTGGGCAGGTCATGTTGAGTTTTAGGGTCACTGAGGGCATCCAGAAAGGAACACTCTTCTGAAGATGTTAGCAGTCCGGGGGGGGGAGGAGAACCTGTCCACATCGATTGCACTGCAAGATACCAAGTGCTCGGAAGCCCTGGGGTGGGGCCACAGATCCAGCTGATGGGGTCAGGGATGGATGGTGTGTTGGACAAGACTTGGAGTCACTTTGGATGGAAGGTCCTACCAGGGGCTTTTTCTGACCACCCTGGCTGAAATAGTGGCCATTGCACTCACCCTTCCCCGCCAGCGCAGCTGGGTGTTTATTTCCTTGTCCCTGGTTTGTTGTCTGCCTCCCGCAGCGGAACCTCGCTTCGTGAGGACAGCTGCTTGCTGTGTGCTGTTTATCCAGTTTCTGGCCAAGAGCTAGTGCTTGGTAAAGAGTTATTGAATGACTGATGGCACGAGTGAATGCATTCAGCCCAGAACGAGTGTGCACAAGCTGAGTTGCCCGGCTGATGTCTTTCGAACCGAGAAGGCATAAGGGTAGCCCCCCAACCCCGTGTCATCTCTAGGCACAAAAAAGGCAGTCTAGACATGTACCAGAAGGAGGAACGAACCACATGGGGGGCAGTTTCGGGGTGTGCGAGGAGGGACGCGAAGGCAAGAGCAATCAGGGAAGGCTTCGTGGGGGTGGATGGGCCAGAGGATGGGGGTACTCGGGATCAGCAGGACTGGAAACAGGTAAGCCTTAGCTGTTCAAGGACCTGTTTTTCTTCCCTTCTTGAGCAGAGACATCCCCTCGCCAGAGCAGTGTGGTCCGGAGATGGCTGATGCCCAGGGAGGCTTCCCACGCCCTGTGAAATGCCCAGCAGAGTCATGCCCCTGTCTGGGTTCAGGGCCAGCCCAGGATTCTATGGTCTGGGCTGACTGATGAGCTGAAGCCCTGAGCCCCACCAGCCCAGGCCCTGTGCCTCCCTGAGGTCTTACATTCATGCTGAGAGGCCAATTGCAGGTCTGTGTGGTCCAGATTGTGTCTAAAGAGCAATTTTCCGCTCTGCTGGAGCTTGCTGAATGGAGCCTGCGATCAGAGAGGGCCCGGGGTGGCTGAGATGCCGCCAACCCGCAGAGCCAGCCAGGGAGCGGAACTCATGAGAGTGGCTCTGGAGAGTGTTGTCCGATGCATGTAGGTGGCATGGAACGTGTGCACAGAGGTGTTCGGGCGCACGGCTCTGCATCACACAGGCAGCTTGAGTGTGCGTATGAACGTGTGTGCAGTCCATGGCTGTGCAGTGTGCACATGCGTTTGTGCCCAGGGATACAGGTCAGGATGTACCTGCGTCACACACATTATCTGTGGCTCAGTTTGGGGCGGGGTCTGTGATCATCTTAGGGTCCAGTTAGTCACTGGTGACGCCATCTGGGGAGGACACGTGGCTGTAGGTCCAGTGTTTTATTTGTGCATGGACCACTCTCGTTGCCTCCTTTCACACTGACCTGTAAATTCTTTTCTTCTTTATTCTTTGCTAGCTGAGGCTTCCCAGCTGGTGGTAGTGGTAAAGAACCTACCTGCTAATGCAGAGATGTGGGTCCAATCCCTGGGTCAGAGGAAGATCCCCTGGAGAAGGGAATGGCAACCCAATCCAGTATCCTTGCCTGGAGAATCCCATGGACAGAGGAGCCTGGTGGGCTACAGTCCTGGGGGCTGCGAAAAGTCAGACACGGCTAAGCGACTGAGCAGACACTGCACACACATACTCTACTAGCTAGCCCGGTAAGTTAACACATGTTATTATAACAGAAGGAACTCCCCTGCAGACATAATGTGTTCACCTCCCAGAGAGTTTAACACACAGTGGGCTCTGAGGAAGGAGATGAATGTGGAGAGGGACAGCAGAAAGAGACTGTGTGTAGCAACCAATGCCCAGGTGCCCCGCACACATTGTTTTCTCATTCAATGCACGCAGGCGTATGAGGGCAAAATGATTCTGCCTCTTTAAAGAAACTGAGGCTCGGAGAAGCAAAATGACCTACTCAAAGTCACATAGCCAGGAAATAGAGGAACTTGGCTTTGAATCAAGTTTGTGTTATTCTAAAACGTGCCCACTGGGACATATCTGGTGGTCCAGTGGTTAAGAATCTGCCTGCCAATGTAGGGGACACGGGTTCGATCCCTGGTCCGGGGAAGATCCCACATCCCTTGGGGGCAATTATGCCCGTGCACTGCAATTATGGAAGCCCAGGTATCTAGAGTCCGTGCTCTACAACACAAAACCAACCTCCAGTCACTGCAAATGGAGAAAACCCAGTGCAGCCAAAAATAAATAGAATTTTAAAAATAATAAAATTCTTTATTAAAATAAAGAAAAATTTCTACTTTATCCCACTGGAAGGGAATGTACCCAGTTGAAAACAAATAGTGTTAGGATGTTGATGCATATGAAAAATTCTTTTTCCTTTCCCAAAATTTTCTTTGATGTTTTGCTTACGTCTTCTCCTCACTAAATTAGAGGGAGTTTTATTTTTTAACAGAAAATGTTTTGAAGGAATCCATACCTCAAGCCATCAGCCCAGACTCTGATGTCTCAAGGCCCATCGTGAAAAGTGAGACTCTCACTTTTTAAATATCACGAAGCTTATCTTTGGATCCTCCTGGGAGGATATACGCTGACTCTGATGAAACCAGAGGCGCTTTGGGTGGGTTGGGGCGGGGATGGGTGATAACCTGCGGGCTGCCTGTGAGCCGCAGTCACCGGGGGATGAGACACCGCGTCATCCATCAGGCCCGCCAGAGATGACAAGCCCCCACCCCTGCCACCGCTCCTCTTATCACAGGAGAAAAATGAAAACCAACCGCAAATCACCTTGGCCATTTAGGTATATTTATCTTGCTGTCAGCCACAAGCAGCCTCTATGCCAATGTTCTGGGCTAATTAGAGCTTGTCCTTGGAATATATGGAGTCTGAACTCTGAATATTGCAAGTTGGGGGAGCAGGTATTAATCCGCCTCTAACACTGGGCCATGAGTCAGGGTGACAAGAGATGGAGGAAGATGGCTCCAGCAGGTGCTGACAGAGGCGTCCAGTTAGTTTGGTCTGAGGAGAGGCTCGTTGTCCCTCCTAAGAGTTCAAGTGTTCCTTTTCATTGCCTCATGGGAAGTCACTTGTGAGTCTGGAGTGGATGCCATTGTGTTTTGGCCTCCTATATCCATCCTTTGACCTCTGGGAAGCAGAAGGAGCCATGGTTGAGATGGTTGGATGGCATCACCAACTCAATGGACATGAGTTTGAGCAAGCTCCGGGCATTGGTGATGGACGGTGAAGCCTGGCATGCTGCAGTCCACGGGGTCACAAAGAGCCAGACATGACTGAGCGACTGAACTGAACTGAACTGAAGCAGAAGGAGCCATCTTTTCTCCTGGGGGAGGTGCCTTATCTCCATCCAGAGTGGCCTTGATGGCACACGAGCCACACCAGTGCATCCCAGTACAAGGAACTGGCATGTGGGCCACGCTTGGCCTATGGAACCCACTCTCCTGTGGGACTTAGACTCTTGGGTGGAGACATGCCAGAGTTGTGGGGGGACACTCGTACCAGCAGTAAAGGCAGTGTTGGGATAACATGGTTGGAAAGTCATTGCTGCCTGGACCCTCCAAAGCCCTCCTTTTATTTTTCCCGGTTGCTGTTGCTCAGTTGCTAAGTCGTGACTGACTCTGTGAGCCCATGGACTGCAGCATGCCAGGCTTTCCTGTCCTTCTTCGTTTCCTGGAGCTTGCTCAAACTTATATCCATGATGACATCTAACCCTCTCATCCTCTGTCGCCCCCTTCTCCTCTTGCCCTCAATCTTTCCCAGCATCAGGGTCTTTTCCAGTGAGTCAGCTCTTCACATCAGGTGGCCAAAGTACTGGAGCTTCTGCTTTAGCATCAGTCCTTCCAGTGAACATTCAGGACTGATTGACTGGTTTGATCCCCTTGCTGTTCAGTAGACTCTCAAGAGTCTTCTCCAGCACCACAGTTCAAAAGCATCAATTCTTTAGAGCTCAGGCTTCTTTATGGTCCAACTCTCACATCCATACATGATTACTGGAAAAATCATAGCTTTGACTATATGGACCTTTGTCAGCAAAGTGATGTCTCTGCTTTTTAATACACTGTTTGAGTCAGTTTCCACTGTCCTTGCTGTCACTTGCAACCTAATGACTAACAGATGACGCTCAAAGACGTAAAGGGATCCCAGCCCAGGGAAGAAGAATCGTGTGACTGACACCAGAGCAAATTCCCCTGTCTTAGCTTCTGCCACAAACTCGATAGGTCTGCATTCAAATACCAGCTCAGCCAATGATTTGCTGGAGGGGAGAGGGGATTAGGTACCCTACATAACATCTCTAGCTCAGTTTTCCTTCTGTAAAATGAAGATGAAAATAATGCTTAAGCACTAATAATAATTTTTTTAAGTTTTCAGCTAACTAATTCATTACTACAGGCTAGTCCTTATGCTAAGGATTTTTCCCATGCATTATCACATTCAGATCAGATCAGTCACTCAGTCGTGTCCGACTCGTTGCAACCCCATGAATCGCAGCACGCCAGGCCTCCCTGTCCATCACCAACTCCCGGAGTTCACTCAGACTCACGTCCATCGAGTCAGTGATGCCATCCAGCCATCTCATCCTCTGTCGTCCCCTTCTCCTCTTGCCCCCAATCCCTCCCAGCATCAGAGTCTTTTCCAATGAGTCAACTCTTCGCATGAGGTGGCCAAAGTACTGGAGTTTCAGCTTTAGCGTCATTCCTTCCAAAGAAATCCCAGGGCTGATCTCCTTCAGAATGGACTGGTTGGATTATCACATTAAATCCTCATAAAAATTGAATGATGTAAATATTATAGTTATTCCCATTTTACAGATGAAAACACTGAAACCCAGAAGTTTGGGCAATTTGCCCAAGGTCACTAGGTGGAAAACCAGATCTTTGACTCTTAACTAACACGGTACACAGCATGTCTGTTGTTGAAAATGTACCTGGCCACGAGGGACAGGGAGCTCTGCTCTGCCTGTTGGTTCACAAGCTCTAGCCTCTTTGTTACTTGTTCTGCACCTTTCAGAGGTAGCTCCAATTCTACCTGAAAAGTATTCCTGTGAGGAAGTGACCCAAAGTCTCATGAGTCTCTGAGAGAACAAAGCAAGTTCAAGGCCTTACCCAACACAGGGCCATTGGCCCTATTGATGATATCTGAACTGGACTTTGATGGATGGTTTCTCCTGGCCTCATCTGTATGTAGTCAAAAGGAGGCCAGAAAATTTTAAGGATACTAATGCTTTACATGATTGAGTGAATGAATGAATGGATGAGTCAGGGAGTGAATAAATGAATAAATCCATGAATGAGCAAGTGAATGAGTGAGATAGAAGTAAATTGGTTTCCTGCCTTATGGAACTCCGAGGTCGACTGGAGAGTTTCCCAGGTGGCTCAGGGGTAAAGCATCTGCCTGGTAAGGCAGGAGCCTCAGTAGATGCAGGTTCAATCCCTGGGTTGGGAAGATCCCCTGGAGGAGGGAATGGCAACCCACTCCAGTATTGGTGCCAGGGTAATCCCATGGACAGAGGAGCCTGGTGGGCTGCAGTCCTGGAGGTCACAAAGAGTCGGACAGGACTGAGCGACTGAACAACAACATCACCAAGGACGCAGACTAGTGGGGACACCCACGGCGAGATCTGGGAGGGTCCCGCGCGCGGGCACTCCATCTTCGCAGTGCCAGGGGGCATCTCCCTCCTGGGGTGGATGTGTTCACCAACAGAAAGAGTCGGGCGTGACTGAGCGAGACTGACCACGCGTGCACGCACAGCGCAACTGGGAGACTAGACACACACAGTTTAAATGGACTTCTCTGCTGGTCTAGAGGTTAGGGAGCCACCTGCAAAGGCAGGGGACACGGGTTCAATCCCTCATCTGGAACGACGCCGCATGCTGCGAGGCAACTAAGCTGGCGCGTCACGACGATTGAGCCTGCACGCTAGAGCCCACGTGCCACTAGGGAGCCCCCGCGATGCGACTGCTGAAGCCCTCGCACCCTCCAGTCTGTGCTCCTCAACAAGAGAAGCCACCCCAGTAAGAAGCCCACGCATCGCAACTAGAGGAGCCCCTGCTCGCCGCAACTAGAGAAAGTCGGCACGCAGCAACAAAGACCCAGGACAGTCAATTAAGCAACTAATTGATTTGAAAAACAGTATAAACAGCTCGAGAACAGCTATGTGCCGAGACATATAGCATCGAAGGTTTGTCACCGTGGACAATGTCTCTGTGGACTGCACAAGACCAGTCAAGTGTGAAGTGTGAGGAGGGGACTATTTGGGGTGCTGAAGAATGCGTAACATCAGAAAAGCTGGAGCAGAGAAGGTCAGGCACTCAGGAGGGGCCACCTCCGCAGCTGGAGATGAGGAGGACGTGCAGGAGCCTCACCGCCTCCCTGCAGACCCGCTTCACCCTTGCCAAGGCAAGGGCGATGCCTGAAGCAGCACTTAGCCAGGAGTTATTTGTGGGCACAGATCTAGGGCATGGATTCTTGGGGGAGAAATCGCAAGGAAGGGCTTCTCTCCACTCGAGCCCACAAGTGGAGAGCAGAGGTGAGCCAGGCCATTCCATCACAAACATCCTGGTCTGGCCGTGGCAAAGGGTAGTCTAAACTCATCTCCAGGGCCATCCCGGGGGCCTAGTGGCTGCAGCAAGTAGACTTTCCTTTATTGGTTTTGGGGCCAGAGAGCTATTCAGGACAGTAAGAATGATGCTCAGAAAAGCAAGGGCCTCTGAGGAGGTGGGCGGGACCACAGAAAGCACTCGACTGTGAGACTCCATTCCTCAGCCCACCACGGCCTTGCTTCATGACTGGGGCAGATATCGTCACCTCTCCATTCCACAGGTTCCTCATCTTTACATTGAAGGGAGTAAAACCTTCCTCACGGGGGTCATGTGAGGGAATGTGGAATGTTCTTGGCATCATGCTGGCCTGGAACAGAGCAGATACTTGGAAAAGATTGCTTTTTATTTTCTGACTTTTCCCCAATGGGCACTTTTTTTGGTTTTGTTTTCTAGCTTTTTTTCCCCCTGGTTTGTTTTTTTTGTTTGTTGTTCATTTTTTCTCTTTTTAAATTTTTTTAAATTGGGGGAGCATTTATTATCAGAAACAGAGTTAATTTTTTAAAAACTTTAAAACATCAAAAGTGTGTCCGCTTGTGGTCTGGGTAGCAAAAGCATATTGGTCACAATCAGGCCAAGAAATAGATGACATCTTCCAACTGGAGAGTCTGAGGATGATTTAATAAAGGGGATATTTATAAAAATATGGGCAGAGTGTACAAGGTATCATGCAGCACCTGGGAAAGGTGAGGGATCCCTGTCAACACCTCCAAGCCCGAAGGGAGACAGAGGAGTCAGTGGTCACCAGAACCCAGGGAAGGCAGGGGCTGGGTGGAGAGGGAGGTGGCCGGAGCTGTAACCTTCAGTTAGGGACCCCCGAGCCCGAAGGGAGACAGAGGAGTCAGTGGTCACCCAGGGAAGGCAGGGGCTGGGTGTAAAGGGAGGTGGCTGGAGCTGTAACCTTCAGTTCAGGGACCCCCCCGGCCCAGAGAGGAGCCAGGGGACAAAATATCGCACCCTGTTTCTCCTCCCACCTCTGATCTTCCCTGGGACTCTCCATCGGCCAAACCCAAAAGAGAACCAGGGGCCCAGGAAGCCGTTGATGAAGACTGGCTTGCTCCGCACGCACGGAGCAGCAAGGGGAAATGGAGAGTGGATCCAGATGGTCAAATAGAGAGACCCAGGGAAGGGGTCTCTGAATGCCCTGCTGGCAATAGACTGGGAGACCCCTCCCCGTCACCATGCTCCCACACCCTCTGTCTTCCAATTGCAGTGGCAGCCAGTGTTCCACAGCCCGGAGAGGGGAGCGCAGTGATGACTACGCTCTGATGAAAGATAAGCTTGGTCTCTTCAGGGACGCAGCTTGAGAAAGGGGCCGGGACACTGTGACATCCTCTGCGGGGATGGGCAGGGCCGGATGTCGAGCGGGAGCCCTGCGGATGCTCTTCACGCCAAAGGCGCCTCGTGATTGATGAGCCTTTCGAGTCCAACAGGTCGGGAAATGAACAGACATTTTCAGAAGAACATTTAATAAATTCTGGCTGGAGTCACGCAGAGAGAGACACCCTCCTCTCCCAATTACCACCCGTCATTTTTCAGTTCGCATTCAGAGAGTCACAAACGGACTTGCTGCAGCTGTCAGGATGGTGGGGCCTGGGGTTTCAAGCAGGATTTACCAAGTTCTGGCACTTCCCCTGGGCCTGGGAGGGAGGGCAAGTGCTGAGATGGGCCAGGTCACAGCCACCAGGCTGGTCCGAGGCAGACAGAGGTCAGGGTCGCCAACTCCTAAGATGGGATGGAATGGACAGGCAGGCGGGGTGTGGGGAAGGTGGTGGAGAAAGTGTCACACCTTCAGCACACACGGATGGACACACGTGGGGACCAATACAGAGACTCAGACACACACAAGGACACAGGGAGACATGGAGACAGACACACAGGAACATTTAACAAGGACAGACAGAGACACAGAGTGGAATTCAAACCCAGGTGCATCTGGATCCAAAGCCCAGCCTCTTTCTGCTCTACTCTCTAAGGCCCTAGAGATGAAGGGTCACGCTTCATGCACACTTAAATCCTTTCCAGGGCTTCGTTATTCTAAGCCATGCTGCAATGAATATCTTCACGTTTTAGATCATGTCTTTAGCTTAATTCTCAGGAGTGAAATTAATGGTCTAGGTCCTACTCTGGTGCAGGGGGCAGACTCTCTGACTCTGAGCAGGTGGGGTGAGAAGCAGATTGCTAGTTGTTTTACTCCTGCCCTGAATCAGGTACCTGCTGAGTTGGAAGGGAGGGAGGCACAGGTGGCAGGCCTTTCTAACAAGCAGAGAACTCATCCAGGCAGGGCTGGCCATCGATTGCCCGGCTCCCATCTCACTCCAGCACCCAGGGAGGCAGGAAGGGGCGTGCGTGTGTCCCCAGGAGCAGGATGGCCTGAGAGTGGAGAAGGAGGGTGTCTAGGGAGATGTGAAGGGCACTCAGTCCCGTGGAGGTGAGAGCAGACAAGGAGAGCCGAGTGAGTGCCAAGCACATTACATCCTTCATAAGACTGAAGCTCAGAGAGGGAAGGTGACTTCCGCAAGGTCACATGAAGGTTATGACTTCTGTGTCTAAAAGTCTAGAAGCCAAAGAGGCAAAAATTTTGACTCTCTAGGTTGGCACTTCACTTCCATCACAAGCTCTTTCTCTGCTAAGAAGTGGAAATTTAGTCATTTCAGAATCTCCCCACCCCTACTGCTCAGTCCCCAGGTTTCTATTGTTGTCTAGGGAATCAACCCCAGATTTAGCGGCTTACAAGAAGAACTGACAGAATAACAGAACAGTTGGTTATTGTGTGGACAGGTCTGCGGGCCAACTGGGCTTGGCTGGGGGGCTCCCGCTCAAGGTCTCTTGTGCTGTTACAGTCAGACAGTGGCTGAGGCTGGAAGTACCTTGAAGGTCCCCTCAGTTAGCAACTGATACTGGCTGTTGGTTGGGACCTCAGCCAGGTCTGTGGCCTGGAAAACCTACATGTGGCCTTTCCAAGGCCCCTGGGCTCCCTCGCAGCAGGGTGGCCAGGTGCCCAGAGCAAGTGACCCAAAAGAACCAGGCAGAAACATCTCCTTGTTTTTTCCATTCCCTCCCCAGGCTGGAAAGAGCGGGACCTAGGGGCTGCAGCAGCGACAGTCCAGACAGGAATCCAAAGCCCGGCACAGAGGAAGTGCTCAGTAAGCGTTAGCTTCTGCTCCTGGGATCCTTGTAAGTTACTGAAGGCGAAGGGAAGGGCATAAGGCATGAGGGTTCAAGGGTTCACGGAGCCATGCCGGGGGTCGATCGTGACACTTAACCCAGGAGGGACCTCGAGCTGGTGGTTCAGGGCTGCTGGGGAAGGTCATGGCAGTGTTTGAGCACAAAGCTAGGAAGGAAGGAGGCTGGAAAAGGGTCCACTCTCTCCACAGGTCCACTTTGACTTCCCCACACCGCAGTTCCTGTGGGTGGGCGTTCCAGCTCTAGGACCTCGGTGAATGAAGCAGGTGGGCCTTGCCGAGCTGACTTCCAGTGTCCAGGCCTCTTCCTCTGGCAGGATGGGGGTGGGCTACACCCATATTCTCAGAGCCTTCTCAGGGTGGCGGAGTCAATCAGAGGCTCTGCCGGGAGGTAGCGGAGTGTATAATAACTCTCATTGTTTCATTAGGAGCACCGTGTTTAATTTAGATAAATGTACTGCTTGGCAAAGAACTGCTGAGTGGGTGGGTGGGGGTGAGGGTTGGGGCTAGGGGTTGGCGAGCGGCAGGGCTCTTTGGCTTCCAGCGACTTTGTCCATCACCACCTCTTCCCACTGCCCAGTGCTATCTGCAGACTGGCGCTCCGCAAGCTCCCCGAGCCTCTCACCAGGTAGGTCCAGGGGCTGCCCCAGGTGACTTGGACGTAGCTGGACCAGGAACATGCTTAGGAAGAACTGGTAAAGAAGGAGGTGAGGCTGAGGTCGCAAAGGACCTTGAATGTCACTTCAAACAGTACACACAACTCCAGTCTACTTGTTTGGTACAGGCTGGATGTCGGGACAATACTTAATTTGAAAGGAGAGGTTTGGAAGCAGAGCTGACCAGCTCCGGCGCTTGTCTTGCCAAAATACCTGTTCATCCACACCTGCTCAGGGCCAGGCCTTGTTCTGAGGACCGGAACAGGGACAGACATGGGAATAGGAGCCTGAACTGTGACAGAGAGCTGCTCCTAGCCAGGGAAATGCAAAGATTAGCTCTACTTCCCAGAATTGGGGTCTTTTGGGCTGGGCCTTGAAGGATGAATAGGAGCTCACTGGGGGGAAGCCAGCAGAGTGGGAGGATGGGGTGAAGAGAGGCAGTTGGATTTCTTTTCCCACAGGGTCTAGTTTATTCCTGTGTGGTGGCCCACGTCCTGCCCCTCCCTCACACAGCCCCATGGTGGCCAAGGCGACCCTGGTTTCCAAGGCTCCCTGGACTCAGCATCTCCATGCGCTTTCCCCCACCCCCCATACACATCTAAAGCTGCTATCTCGAGTCACCTGGCAGGGTGGGAACATCCAGGTGACAGTCTTCCTCACTGTCACAAAGTTAAGGGTCCCAGCTACCGCAGAGCCCTGTGAATGGACTTTCTTCAGCTTTATAATTATTTTTTTCATCTCTGGGCCTATTATTCTCACATTTAATTAATGTTCTGCTTGACTAATAAGATATTGAAAAAAAAAAAAAAGCATCTGGGATTGCCAGCTGGAATAATTGCACATCTTGGGAAGGAGGGGGAGAGCCTTGGTAGGGCTGGAAGTCTTGGGATGCAGGCAGTTAGACCTGCAGGAGGCTCAGCTTCAGAGAAACCCAGCAGGTGAGCCCGCTCCCCTCTGCACCTTCGCCCTGGCTGCCCCCACCCCCCACAAGGGTTTGTCACTTCAGAATGCGACTACCTCAATGGTCTCTTCACCCTGCCACCTCCCAGGGCAGCTGGGGCAGTGGTCCTCAAAACTGATGCTGGGAAAGATTGAAGGCAAAAGGAGAAGGTGGCAGAGGTTGAGCTGGTTGGATGGCATCACCAACTCGATGGACAAGAGTTTGAGCAAACTCCAGGAGATGGCGAAGGACAGGAGTGCCTGGCGTGCTGCAGTGAGTCCATGGGGTCACAAAGAGTCAGACATGACTGAACAACAACAGAGATTGCCATGGTGTGTGTGTAAAATGCAGGCTCCTCACCCCGCTCTGAGAAGCGGGTGAGTGCAAGCCCAGGAACCTGTATTTGACCGGCACGGCCGGTCCAAGTGCTTCAGTTACAGGCCGAACTCAGACAAAGTCTAGGAAATCATGATTTGGAGATGCTCCCTTCTCCTCTTTTATAAAAGGGGCACAATCATGGCACTGTTAAAAGAATCAGGATCCCGCCTGGCCACTCTAAGCAAGCACTCAATAAACTTCAACAGCCACGGTCATTATCCTTGGTTCTGCAGGGGCTGTGTCTGGTCCCCTGCTGTCCCTAGTGCCCAGGGGAGTGTTTGGCTCTGAGAAGGTGATCAATAGCATCAGGAGAGCGGGTTTTCTCCCCGCAGCAGTTCCGGGAGGCATCGTGGAGGGCGAGAAGCTGAAGTTCCTACTTCATCCTCCTGTGTTTTTTGAATATTTTAACATGTACATACAACTTTTCTAAATTCTCAAACTTGTTAAACTGTATATTAATTTGTTAAATGTCTCAAATAACCTTCTTGAGGTTTTGGGTGGAGAACATGTTCTCTTCCTAAGGCTTTTTGATTAAGAGCAAAGAGTGCAAAATCGGATTCCTTGTAGCCTGTGGAAATTCCATTTAATCCATATCGTCTGCTCCCAGAGAGACGCTGGTTTGCAGGATCTTCAGGGCTGGAGACTGCCGAGAGTCCCTTGGACAGCAAGGAGATCAAACCAATCACTGGAGGGACTAATGCTGAAGCTGAAGCTCCAATACTTTGGCCACTTGATGCGAAGAGCCTTTTCATTGGAAAAGACCCTGATGCTGGGAAAGATTGAGGGCAGGAGGAAAAGGGAGCAGCAGAGGATGAGGCGGTTGGATGGCATCACTGACTCAATGGACATGAGTTTGAGCAAACTCCAGGAGATAGTGAGGAACAGGGAAGCCTGGCATGCTGCAGTCCATGGGGTTGCACAGACTCAGACACGACTGAGCAACAAAACAACTACGGGGCTGGAAGCGGGTATCTGACACCCTCCGGGCAGGAACTTGAGATCCCTCCGGCTTCTGTGCCTGCCCCATCCCCCAACACAGTCTAGTTGCTGTTGTTGAGTGTAGGGAGCTTGGTAAAGACTTGTTTATGGATTGAAAAGTCTGGCATAAAACTCAACATTCAAAAAATGAAGATCATGGCATCCCGTCCCATCACTTCATGGCAAACAGATGGGGAAGCAATGGAAACAGTGACAGACTTTATTTTCTTAGGCTCCAAATCACTGTAGATGGTGATTGTAGCCATGAAATTAAAAGACACTTGCTCCTTGGAAGAAAAACTATGACCAACCTAGACAGCATATTCAAAAGCAGAGACATTATTTTGCCTACAAAGGTCCATATAGTCAAAACTATGGTTTTTCCAGTAGTCATATAGGGATGTGAGAGATGGACTATAAAGAAAGCTGAGCACCGAAGAATTGATGCCTTTGAACTGTGGTGTTGGAGAAGACTCTTGAGAGTCCCTTGGACAGCAAGGAGTTCCAACCAGTCAATCCTAAAGGAAATCAGTCCTGAATATTCATTGGAAGGACTGATGCTGAAACTGAAGCTCCAATACTTTGGCTACCTGATGTGAAGAACTAACTCACTGGAAAAGACCCTAATGCTGGGAAAGATTGAAGGCGGGAGGAGAAGGGGACGACAGATGACAGATGGTTAGATGACATCATCGACTCAGTGGACTTGAGTTTGGGTGAACTCCGGGAGTTGGTGATGGATAGGGAGGCCTGGCGTGCTGCAGTCCATGGGGTTGCAGAGTCGGACACAACTGAGTGACTGAACTGAACTGATGGACTGAAAAAGGCACTGAGGGGGCTTCCCTGGTGGTCTAGTGGCTGAGACTTCTTGCTCCCAATGCAGGGGGCACGGGTTTGATCCCTGGTCAGGGAACTAGATCACACATGCTGCAACTAAGACCCCACTCAGCCAAATAAATAAGTTTTTTTTTAAAGTATACTGAGGCCCAGAGAGGGGCAAGGACCTTCCCCAAGCAGAGGGAGTGGTTAAGGCCCAGGCTGGGAACCAGAACTGCCTTATTTAAGAAGACAAAGCAGGGACTGCCCTGGTGGTGCAGTGGCTAAGACTCTGTCCTCCCAGTGCAGGGGCCCTGGGTTTGATCCCTGCCCAGGGAACTAGATCCCACATCTAATGAGTTTTCTTGTTGAAACTAAAACCTAGCTCAGTCAAGTAAATAAATAAAAAGAAAATGCATATTAAAAAAAAAAATAGAAGACAAAGCAGCTGTTTCCTGGATGGCTGTACGGCCTGGGGCAAGCGCCTCCACCCTCCAGGGGCCTCTTATGAAAGGGGCTGTTATCCTTATCTCAGAGGCCATTCACAAAGGGGCTTAGCGCCGCCTCTGACCCCTGCGAACTTCCAGTGCCTGGAAACTACTAGTGATGTCACACTTGTCAACACCCTTGTCATTGAGAGGCCGCTCGGGAGCCGCTGGCCCCACTTTTGATCTGAGTGAACTTGGAGTTGTCACTGGGCTTCTCTGGGCCTTGGCTGTTGTTCAGTCGCTCAGTCGTGTCTGACTCTTTGCGACCACATGGACTGCAGCACACCAGGCTTCCCTGTCCTTCACCATCTCCCCGTTTGTGCAGACTCATGTCCATTGAGTCAGTGATGCCGTCCAACCATCTCATCCTCTGTCATCCCCTTCTCCTCCTGCTTTCAATCTTTCCCAGCATGTGTGTGTATGTTAGTCGCTTAGTCATGTCTGACTCTTGCGACCTCATGGACTGTAGCCTGCCAGGCTGCTTTGTCCATGGCATTCTCCAGGCAAGAATACTGGAGTGGGTTGCCATTTCCTTCTCCAGCATCAGCATCAGGATCTTTTCTAATGAGTCAGCTCTTCACGTCAGATGGCCAAAGGATTGGAGCTTCAGCTTTAGTCCTTCGTGACGCATGTACAAGATGGAGACGGGCACAGCAACCATCCCACACATAACCGTCCTCACGGGGCTGTTGTGAGCTGATATTTGTGAAGCATTGAGGACAGCACCCTTCACAGAGTGGGCCCGCATGGCAATCACCCGCGGGACGAGAGGCCTGCTGAGCCCCGGGAATGGAGCGTGCCTGCTCGCCCCCCTCCTCGGCCCGTCCCTCTGGAAGTCCCGCTCGGAGCTGTCTGCATAATGAATGTACTTCTCATCCAAGCACGGCTGAGACCACACGGCTCTGACGAATGAGGCCTTGGCGACAGCACCACCATCTATGCAATTAAGCAGCTCCATGGCGCCGGGGAGGTGAGTGACAGGCCACTAGGATGGGTGGGACCACAGCCCAGGCCAGACGGGGCCCCTGCTGAGACTGGAGTCAGTGTGCAGGGGCTAAAACCCCCACCCTGCCACTCTGCCTGGGGCCAGAGTATCCTGGGCTAGGAAGTCCCCCTCCTTCCGGGAGGGCCACATACGAGCCACGTGTTTCCTGATAATGCTGGTGTGACACCGGAGCTGACATTTAATAAGCATTTAGAGAGAGCATTTCATGTTCAATCATAAGTACAGTGATGACTCCTTTAATGGACAAGAAACCTGGGGCCCGGAGAGGCAGAGGAACTGACCCAAGGCCACCCCGCTGGGTTTTAAGCCCAGTCTGTCTGTTCCAAGACATCTCTCTGAAAGATTGCCGTGCTGCTTCCCGTGCGTTACTTGGGTAAGTTCCTGGCTGGGCCTCAGTTTCCCCATCTGCAAAATGGTCCCAGAGGACTGAAGTGGATGACCTCCAAGGGCTCATTCTGCAGTCGCGTTTGTGGTGAATTAAGTCGTCTAAGGGTTTTTCTGAATCAGCCAGGAGACTGAGCAGGGGCCCGTCTTTGAGACTGAGACTGAGCCCTGCTGCTTCTCAGAGACTGGCACACCCACCATGGCCCAAGAGGTAATTAATAATATGCTAGCGTTTCCCAAGAACTTACCATGCGTCAGACACGGTTCTAAGAATGTAAACTATTTTAATCCTCACCTTTCCCTAATGTACACAGTCTACGCAATGCAGGAGACTACCTGCAATGCAGGGAACCAGGGTTCAAACCCAGGGTCGGGAAGATCCCCTGGAGAAGGAAATGGCAACCCACTCCAGCATTCTTGCCTGGAAAATCCCAGGGACAGAGGAGCCTGGTGGGCTACAGTCCATGGGGCTGCAAAGAGTCGGAGACGACATAGTAACTAAATCACCACCACACAGGCTACAAGACCTGTTTTCTAAGTGAAGGGACTGAGACACAGAGAGGCTGAACAGCTTGCCTGTCCAGAAGCTGTGGGTACCCAACCCCGCTCCCCTCTCCGGGCTGAGGCACCCACCCCCCGGCTGCCGTGAGTGTTGCCTGCTAAAGAGCACAGCTGCCCCCTTCTCCTGACAATTGTCTTTGGCCAATGGCAGCCACCTCATCTGCAAAGCCCTCCCATAGGGCCCAACTCTCGGGCAATGTAGACGCGACAGGCTGGCTCATCGCCCCAACAACAAAGCTGTCGTGGGATGAGCTATATCCCCCTGAAAACCTATACCGAAGTCCTAAGCCTCAGTATCTCAGAATGTGACTTTATTCGGAAACAGTCATCGTGGATGTAATTAGCTAAGGTGAAGTCGTAGGGTGTGTCCTTCAGCCAACACAATTACTGTTCTTATTAGAAGGGGAGAAAAGACACAGAGACGGAAACACACGGGGAAATGGCCTGGTGACCCGGGAGGCAGACATCAGAGTGATGCCCTTGTAAGCCAAGTCATAACAAGAGTGGGGTGGGGGGCAGCGCTGGTGGATGAGGGGTCTGGATCAACAGGATATGAGAAAGGTGGGGAGTGGGGGTGGCTCCGGAGGAAATGAAAAAGCCCAGAGATGGAGCTGATTGTAGGGAAATGAAGGGGGAGCCTCGGGGTCCAGGGGGACGTGACAGTCCCCATGGTGAGGTGGCAGTTGCTGAGAGTCCCTGGGCACAGGAAAGTGAAAGTTGCTCAGTCGTATCTGACTCTTTGCAACCCCATGGACTACACAGTCCATGGAATTCTCCAGGCCAGATTACTGGAGTGGGTAGCCTTTGTCTTCTCCAGGGGATCTTCCCAACCCAGGGATAGAACCCAGGTCTCCTGCATTGCAGGCACATTCTTTACCAGCTGAGCCACAAGGGAAACCCAAGAATACTGGAGTGGGTAGCCTATCCCTTCTCCAGCGGATCTTCTTGACCCAGGATTTGAACTGGGGTCCCCTGCATTGCAGGCGGATTCTTTACTAACTCAACTATCAGGGAACTGGAGGGTCTTGCAAATCCCTTGAGAGGGGTGGTGAGGCGATGAGGCACTCTGTTCTCTCCTAAAGGGTCAAGGTATCCTGTGACTCTTGCTGAAAGCTGCTTCTGGCTGCTCTTAGGTAGCGTGAAGCCCTCATGACCCTGTTGTGATCTGCGTGGCCCTACCAACCACCCAGCATCTTCTCTTTACTTGTGAGTGAGAGGTCACTGTCTCCCCTCCCCAGGCTCCAGGATCAGGCTGGCTGGGCCGCACACAGTGTGTTCTCTCTAACTGGTGCTGATGGCTCTCCTGCGGGCGTCCTGTCTCTGAAAATGCAACCCGCTCCTAGCAATTGCTTCAGCAAAAACCTCGGGGGTCATTCTTGACTCCTTTCTTTTTCTCATTTCCCACGACTCCTCCAGCAGCAGATCCTATTGGCTTATCCTTCAAAATTTATTCAGAATCCCACCCTTTCCCCCAGCATCAGTCTGGTTCAGCCACCATCTCCTCTCACCCCAGCAACTGCAACAGCCTCTCTGCTGGTCTCCCTGCTTCCACCCGGGTTGCCCCCACCCTGTGAGCTATTTCCTACCAGATGGTTCTTTTCGAAACTGAAGTCAGATCATGTCCTTCTGCTTCTCAGAAGCCTTCCATGGCTCCTGGCTTTAGGGAGAGTGAAAACTCAGGTTCTTATCGTGGCCCATGGGTCCTGCACCTCCTTCCTGTGTCTCCTCCACTCCTCTGATCGCCCCGCTTAGCCCTTAGAGCCCTGAGGACTTTGGTTGTTTCTTGAAAACACCAAACTCATTGGGACAACTGAACGGCAATACCCGCTACGACCTCTCGCCCTCTGGCCTCCCCTTGTTGTCAGACACTGGGTCAGGCACATCCCCAGATCCTGTCCCCACCATCTCCTTTCAGCTGCCTTCTTCTCCTGCCCTGGTAGCCCCTGAACCCGGCAGAGTAGAGCTCCCGGGCCTGGTTGTTGTTGCTGTTCAGCCGCTCAGTTGTGTCCGACTCGTCGCAATCACATGGGTGGCAGCGCACCAGGCTTCCCTCCTGTCCTTCACTATCTCCTGGGGTTGGCTCAAACTCCATTGAGTCGGTGATGCCATCCAACCATCTCCTCTGTTGCCTGGGCCTGGAACTCATCAATTTTGCAATCTCTGCTTCCTCCTGGTGGTAAGAATCAGAATTGCACTTTAAACTTGCACCCGTTCTTGCAGTCAGGAAGAGCAAAATCCCATGAACACACACACACACACAGAGCCGTTTAGGAATGTTGTGATGGTCTGGTGGAGAGCAAAGTCCTATATTTTTAATGTGCTAAATCTGGCAACCGTAACACGCCACCACCACTCTACCCCAGGATCCTTTTCATAGAAGCTTAGATTTTTTCAGGCTGGCCTTTGGAGTTGTTACAGAGACTGAAGGAGACCTCTAAAGGGAGTGGCCCCCACTTCGCCCCACCCACCACAGCCCTGAGGGAAGGACTCTGTTCTCAAAAGAGGCACAAATACTGACTATAGATCAAATTTCCAGATTTCTACAGGTTGGGAACTAATTCAAAGTTCATGTATCACCACGCAGGTCAAGCAAAGCAGATTCGTCAGGAAAACAGCAGCCAGGTTTTGACCTCGGGAGCTAACTGTCCCATTTCACAGACAAGGAGACTGAGGCCCATAGAGGGGGGTGGTGCTGGTTGGTCACAAGGCCGGTAGGTGTTACCTTAGGGCCCTGCTCAGGGGCCCTGTAGGGTCTTCCTGGAACACAGATCCCCGTCATGTCCTCTACCTGCCGCTCTTCTGCCGGAAAACTTGCTCTTCCTGCTGCTACTGCTGCTAAGTTGCTTCAGTCGTGTCCGACTCTGTGCAACCCCATAGACGACAGCCCACCAGGCTCCCTGGTCCCTGGGATTCTCCAGGCAAGAACACTGGAATGGGTTGCCATTTCCTTCTCCAATGTGAGAAAGTGAAAAGTGAAAGTGAAGTCATTCAATCGTGTCCGACTCTTCTCGACCCCATGGACTGCAGCCTTCCAGGTTCCTCCATCCATGGGATTTTCCAGGCAAGAGTACTGGAGTGGGGTGCCATTGCACCTTCCCTGAGTTCCCAAAAGTAAACTTAATCAGAGAGGTTAGAAAACACAGAAAGAAAACAATCAAATAAGATAAAATATAATAGTTTAGTCATGAAATGAAGTTAAAGACATTTAGTTCCCTCTCAACAGCTATAGATAATGGTGGTGGTGGTTTAGTCGCTAAGTTGTATCCAACTCTTTGGGACCCCATGGACTGTAGCCCACCAGGCTTCTCTGTCCGTGGGATTCTCTAGGCAAGAATACTGGAGTGGGTTGCCATTTCCTTCTGCAGGGGATCTTCCCGACCCGGGGATGAAGCCACGGTCTCCTGCATTACAGGCAGATTCTTTACCAACTGAACCACCTGGAAGCCCTATTGATAATATTCTGAGCCATATTCTTCATGTTGTTTTGCAGACACTGAAGCCCCACCAGGTGGCAGAAATTAACTGCTTGTTGACCATAAGCAGGTAGATGGCCGAACAGCTGGAACCAGAAGGTTGATGATGTTGACTCCAGGTTACCTCACCACCAACCAATCAGAAGGACAGTCCACTAGCTAATCACATACACCTCTTCCTCATCCTGTCTTTCAGTTCAGTTCAGTCGCTCAGTCGTGTCCGACTCTTTGCAACCCCATGAATCACAGCACGCCAGGCCTCCCTGTCCATCACTAACTCCCGGAGTTCACTCACACTCACGTCCATCGAGTCAGTGATGCCATCCAGCCATCTCATCCTCTGTCGTCCCCTTCTTCTCCTGCCCCCAATCCCTCCCAGCATCAGAGTCTTTTCCAATGAGTCAACTCTTCACATGACATGGCCAAAGTACTGGAGTTTCAGCTTTAGCATCATTCCTTCCAAAGAAATCCCAGGGTTGATCTCCTTCAGAATGGACTAGTTGAATCTCCTTGCAGTCTCAAGAGTCTTCTCCAACACCACAGTTCGAAGGCATCAATTCTTTGGCACTCAGCTTTCTTCACAGTCCAACTCTCACATCCATACATGACTACCGGAAAAACCATAGCCTTGACTAGATGGACCTTTGTTGGCAAAGTAATGTCTCTTCTTTTCAATATGCTATCTAGGTTGGTCATAACTTTTCTTCCAAGGAGTAAGTGTCTTTTAATTTCATGGCTGCAATCACCATCTGCAGTGATTTTGGAGCCCCCAAAAATAAAGTCTGACACTGTTTCCACTGTTTCCCCATCTATTTCCCATGAAGTGATGGGACCAGATACCATGATCTTCATTTTCTGAATGTTGAGTTTTAAGCCAATTTTTTCACTCTCCTTTTTCACTGTCATCAAGAGGTTTTTGAGTTCCTCTTCACTTTCTGCCATAAGGGTGGTGTCATCTGCATGTCTGAGCTTATTGATATTTCTCCCGGCAATCTTGATTCCAGCCTGTGCTTCTTCCAGCCCAGCATTTCTCATGGTGTACTCTGCATAGAAGTTAAATAAGCAGGTTGACAATATACAGCCTTGACATACTCCTTTTCCTATTTTGAACCAGTCTGTTGTTCCATGTCCAGTTCTAACTGTTGCTTCCTGACCTGCATACAATTTTCTCAAGAGGCAGGTCAGGTATTCTGGTATTCCCATCTCTTGAAGAATTTTCCAGTTTATTGTGATCCACACAGGCAAAGGCTTTGGCATAGTCAATAAAGCAGAAATATATGTTTTTCTGGAACTCTCTTACTTTTTTGATGATCCAGCTGATGTTGGCAATTTGATCTCTGGTTCCTCTGCCTTTTCTAAAACCAGCTTGAACATCAGGAAGTTCACAGTTCACGTATTGCTAAAGCCTGGCTTGGAGAATTTTGAGAATTACTTTACTAGCGTGTGAGATGAGTGCAATTGTGTGGTAGTTTGAGCATTCTTTGGCATTGCCTTTCTTTGGGATTGGAATGAAAACTGACCTTTTCCAGTCCTGTGGCCACTGCTGAGTTGTCCAAATTTGCTGGCATATTGACTGCAGCACTTTCAAAGCATCATCTTCCAGGATTTGAAGTAGCTCAACTGGAATTCCATCACCTCCACTAGCTTTGTTTGTAGTGATGCTTTCTAAGGCCCACTTGACTTTACGTTCCAGGATGTCTGCCTCTAGGTAAGTGATCACACCATTGTGATTATCTGGGTCGTGAAGATCTTTTTTGTACAGTTCTTCTGTGTATTCTTGCCACCTCTTCTTAATATCTTCTGCTTCTGTTAGGTCCATACCATTTCTGTCCTTTATCGAGCCCGTTTGCATGAAGTGTTCCCTTGGTATCTCTAATTTTCTTGAAGAGATCTCTAGTCTTTCCCATTCTGTCGTTTTCCTCTATTTCTTTGCATTGATCGCTGAGGAAGACTTTCTTATCTCTTCATGCTATTCTTTGGAACTCTGCATTCAGATGCTTATATCTTTCCTTTTCTCCTTTGCTTTTTGCTTCTCTTCTTTTCACAGCTATTTGTAAGGCCTCCCCAGACAGCCATTTTGCTTTTTTGCATTTCTTTTCCATGGGGATGGTCTTGATCCCTGTCTCCTGTACAATGTCACGGACCTCATTCCATAGTTCATCAGGCACTCTATCAGACCTAGTCCCTTAAATCTGTCTTTAAAATCCTTTAAAAACACCCTGTCTTTAAAATCCTTTAAAAACACAAAGTCCAGCTGCTTTTCCTCTGCCGCTGGACATGGAAGGCGAGCCTGCATTTGCCTGGGACCCAGGCATTCTGCTCCAGGTAGACGCCTCCAGACATCCGGACTCGGGGCCACCGGGGGCTTGGACAGCAAGACTCGAGGCAGACTCGTCATATGAGCCAAACCTGTCCATCTCCAGGTGAACATCCATCCAATCAGAGGAGCAAACTGCTGATTCATGCAAAGCTGAATCTCAGAATCATCACACTGAGCAAAGGAGCCGGACATAAAAGGAGTCCCTGTCACAGGACCCCAGTTGCGTGAAATTCCAGAAGCGGCCTAACTCGTTTATTAGTGACAGTCTGAATAATACTGGGAGTGTGTATGTGTGTGTAGGGGGGGAGGGCTGTGGACACTATTGACTGAGAAGGGACACCAGGCCATCTGCTAGGAGGCTGGAAAGGTCCTATGGCCTGGTGTGGTGCCAGGGTAGATACACATGGAAAAGTACACCATGCCAAATACTTTTTGCACCTGGCTATATGTATATATGGATCTCAATTTTGGCTATATATGGAGCCCAATTTAAAATTTTTAAAATAGATTTGTGTAAAATTATCAGATGTATGGACTTTATCCAGAGATCAGAGAGAGTGGTACCATCTCCTGTCTGTTTCTGTGAGCTCTCTGCCCCAGGGTTGGATTAAGACCCCTCCAAGCCCTGACAAGCTTGTGGTGAGCTCCCCTCACCCCAACTGTACCTCAGAGGATGGCCACCAAGTCAGGAACAGGGCAGGCAGAGGAGTCAGATTGAAAAGAGACTGATTTAGGAGACAGGTTGCAGGGTGAGGTGAGGAGCTCAAAAGCATCTGGTTGAGAGAAGAGGAGGGTGAAATCAGGGTTGAATCTGGGGATTCTGTGAGTCCAGGAGGCCATCCAGGTGGAGGTGTCCAGGTGGCACTTCCTTAAATCGAGGCCCAGAAGAGGAATCCAGGGTGGAGAGAGGGAGCTGGGCTCTATCGGATGTCAAAAGACAGGCAGCCTGTGGGCCAAACTTAGCAAACAGGTGTCATTTGGTCTGTACAATTAATGTTCTTAAAAATGACATCAGTTCCACTTTAAAAAGTGGAGAATTTCACTTAACAAAAGTCACATTTTTAGCTTCCTTTCAATAACCAGACGATCAGGCAATATTGGAACACTTTTCCATATGGAGATGATTAACTGGGGCTTGATTAATCTGGGAAATCCCACTTGCTGCCCCTCTCTGTTGCATCACAGACTGCCAGCTTTGATCTGTAGGCACTCATTCACGCATTCAACAAATCACGGTGTGTGTTCTCAGTCATGTCCGACTCTGCGACCCCATGGACTATATTCCACCAGGCTCCTCGGTCCATGGTACGTTTCCAGGCAAGAATACTGGAGTGGGTTGCCATTTCCTCCTCCAGGGATCTTCCCAACCCAGGGACAGAACTCATATCTCTTCCATCTTCTGCATTGGCAGGCAGATTCTTTACCACTGAGCCATCTGGGAAGCCCTCGGTGTCTACTATGTGCTGGTAAACTTAAATGAGCAGGGACAATGATCCCTGGCTTCATAAAGCATAGAGTACTGGGAATGAGACTAGACAAGCAGCAAATGTACAAAATATGCCGAGTAGCAGGTGGTGGCAAGAGAAAGTCTGGGGGAGGGCGTCACTGAGGAGGAGACATTGAGCAAAGACCCAGAGAGGCTGAGTGAATGAACTGAGTGGATAATCCAGAGAAAGAAGGTCCCAGCAGAGGGAAGGGCAGGCAAAGGCCCTGGCAGAGAGTCTACCTCATCAGTTAGGGGAGCCGTGAGGAGGCCAGCGTGGGGAGGGGGTGATCGAGCACCAGATTCCATGGAGCCTGTCCATGGAGTTTTCCAGGCAAGAATACTGGAGTGGGTTGCCATTTCCTCATCCAGGGGATCTTCCTGACCCAGAGATCGAACTAGCATCTCTTGCACTGGCAGGGAGATTCTCTACCACTGAGCCACCTGGGAAGCCTGTGTGTGTATGCTGCTGCTGCTGCTAAGTCGCTTCAGTTGTGTCCGACTCTGTGCGACCCCATAGACGGCAGCCCACCAGGCTCCCCCGTCCCTGGGATTCTCCAGGCAAGAACACTGGAGTGGGTTGCCATTTCCTTCTCCAGTGCATGAAAGTGAAAAGTGAAAGTGAGGTCGCTTAGTCGTGTCTGACCCTCAGCGACCCCATGGACTGCAGCCCACCAGGCTCCTCTGTCCATGGGATTTTCCAGGCAAGAGTACTGGAGTGGGGTGCCATTGCCTTATATGTATATACCATACCTCCCTCCGTTTTTGGCATCTCTTCCTGGAAGTTGGTATGTACAAATATCTGTGCTCTTGTTTTTGAACTCAAATGCATGAAGTTCCTTCCCAGAGGTTCAGAATCACAAAATATTAGAATGTCAGATATTTATATCCTAGCAATATGATAAGGATAAGAATTACTGTTCACTGAATACCTGGCTTGGAGAAGGAAATGACAACCCACTCCAGTATTCGTGCCTGGAGAATCCTAGGGACAGAGGAGCCTGGTGGGCTGCCGTCTATGGGGTCACACAGAGTCGGACACGACTGATGCAACTTAGCAGCAGCAGAATAACTGGCTAGAAAAAAGCAAATATAAAATAATAAAGACAATAATTTTTCAAAGTACTCAAACATGCCTCAAATTTTAATAAGATCCTGTGTATACTCATTTATTTGCTACTAAAAATTGAAATACACATCAAAAGTTTTATTGCAAGTCAAGTTTTTGAAAACAGAGAATTTATTTACCCATCCTGTCCTAGTTATGCTCCAGCCAATGTTTTCTTTACATTCCTTCCACACAAATCAATTTGCCTCAAATTCTGGGCCTGGGGTTTCATCTTATGGATTTAAGGCTTCTAAAACAGGCAGTACCTAAGAGCTATTGTGCTTCTCTGGGTCAAATCAAAAAGTGGAACTAGGGCGTATTGTTGTTGTTATTGTTCATTCGCTCAGTCGTGTCTAACTCTTTTCGACCCCATGGACTGCAGCACGCCAGGCTTCCCTGTTCATCACAAGCTCCTAGATCTTGCTGAAGCTCACGTCCATTGAGTCGGTGATACCATCCAACCATCTCATCCCCTGTCATCCCCTTCTCCTCCTGTCTTCAATCTTTCCCAGCATCAGAGTCTCTTCTAATGAATTGGCCCTTCACATCAGGTGGCCAAAATATTGGAGCTTCAGCTTCAGTATCCATCCTTCCAGTGAATATTCAGGGTTGATTTCCTTTAGGATGGACTGGTTTGATCTCCTTGCAGTCCAAGGGACTCTCAAGAGTCTTCTCCAATGCCACGGTTCAAAAGCATTAATTCTTCGGTGTTCAGCCTTCTTTATGGTCCAACTCACATACATACATGACTACTGGAAAAACCAGCATATATTGAAGTCATTCAAATACAAACTAGGTAGATTCCTAATGTTACCCGTATTGAGGTAGAGAAAAGGTGCAGAAGAAAAACATCATAGAACTTATATTGTAGGTTATCAAAATATTGATACAGTTCTGTTTTATCGTAGAATAACTTTCCCAGGTTCCTGCATAATGATCCTAAAATTCCTAGGTAGAAGAAACAGTACAAGAATAAAGATGTTGGCTACATCAACTCTGTGTCATCATTATTCTCCAGGATAGAATTCTCAGAAATATCTCTGTGATATGGGAACTTCCCTGGTAGCCTAGTGACTAAGACTCTGTACTCCCAGTGTAGGGGGCCCAGGTTCAATCCCTGGTCAGGGAACTAGATCCCACATGCCAAACTAAGAGTTCACATACCTCCACAAAGATGGAAGACCCCACGTGCCACAACTAAGCCCCAATGCAACCAGATAAATATATAGTAGCTCTGTGAATCTTTCCATTCTTGATTGTCAGGGGAGGGGGGAATGAAATCAATTGGGTTAATAGTCAAAATAATGAAATTGATTGATTTTTATCCCAAAGAGATACAACAATCTTCAAATCTAACGTTGGTTATTAGAATCGCCTTTGGAACCCAGGACACTGAAACAATAAATAAATCAAAAGTCCAAACCAAAATGTTTTGAGAAAAAAGAGGAGGCAGGGTTGAAATATATGGGTACCAAAGAATGCCAAATAGTGAGTCATTTTCTAATGGTATGGCTGCTGATTGTCAGTCCATAAAAAATATGTTCCTGGTGTCAGTTCCCTGAATGCCTTAAATGCGACTCATTCAGCAATGCAACGTTTTGTATTTGCTCTTTTTCTGCGTGGCATTGTCAAAAACATCATGTTTGTGACAGCACATGAACAAAAGCACAAGACAGAACACCAGGAGTGGACTCCAATGTCAGCTACAGGCTTTAGGTGATGACGCCCTGATGTGGCTCCATCAGCTGTAACCAACTGTAACCACAATGTCAGCTACAGGCTTTAGGTGATGACGCCCTGATGTGGCTCCATCAGCTGTAACCAACTGTAACCACAATGTCAGCTACAGGCTTTAGGTGATGACGCCCTGATGTGGCTCCATCAGCTGTAACCAACTGTAACCACAATGTCAGCTACAGGCTTTAGGTGATGACGCCCTGATGTGGCTCCATCAGCTGTAACCAACTGTAGCCACAATGTCAGCTACAGGCTTTAGGTGATGACGCCCTGATGTGGCTCCATCAGCTGTAACCAACTGTAGCCACAATGTCAGCTACAGGCTTTAGGTGATGACGCCCTGATGTGGCTCCATCAGCTGTAACCAACTGTAGCCACAATGTCAGCTACAGGCTTTAGGTGATGATGCCCTTCTGTGGCTCCATCAGCTGTAACCAACTGTAGCCACAGCTGAAGTGTCACTGCTTCACAGTCAATTTCTTATCAGCCCCCAACCCCCATTCCGTTCCCAGTTTGAGACCTGGAGGGTAGGGCCTTTTCCTAAGACTGCAGATCTATCTGTAGCCAGTAGGTGACACTGCAGTGCCAGAAATAGCCAGACTCTGGGCTGAGTGGACTGTGGCCCCAGAACCAACAAACCGAGTTTTCAAATAATCAAAACGTGTATGAGTACAGTTCTAGAATCTTAGCATCAGCCAATTTGCAAGCTAAGACAGGAAATGCTACACCTGAGCTCTGTGAGTAGGAAGTTCAGTGGGTAGCGGGTTTCAAGAGGTGTTTACTTCTGTGGTATATATGTGAATTAATTCCTTGCCAGTCAGCGAGGTTATTCACTGAGCACCTACTAAGTGCCCACAAGCTGTGCTAAATGCTGTAGATTCAGCTGTGACTAGGACTGACTTAATACATACCTGCCTTGGGGGAGTCTGGAGACAGAAACATCAACAAACAATTTAAAGACTAAGATAATTATAGGTTGTGTTATCAAGGAAATAAACAGATTTATGTGATGGAGATAATGGAAGGAGAGAACTGGGTGAGGAGGTGAGGTTTTGAGGGGAAGGCTCCAAATTTCTCAAATAAGAGCAGGCTTTTAAAAGCAACCTCCAGATGGCCTGTGCAAAAACGCCGACGGGAAAATTTTAATGATGCCAGTAATACATGCTTTGCCTCTGTTACCCAGATAGCAGGCCTGGAGGCAAAGGTGAGCTGTAAACTCCAGGCTTTTTTGACCGAGAGGGGGCGGACGAAGCCACAGCCAGGAGACTAGTGCCTGGGAGCCCCGCCTGGACCCCAGGACTGTGAGTGGTGGGGGAGCAGGAGGCCAGGGGCCTTAGGGTCTAGCTGGCGAACATCTGTCCAGTGTGACTTCAGACTTCCTGCCTGGGGACGTCTGCCCTGCACGTCCCAGGGAAGAAGCTTGGCTTAACCTCCTCATTGTGGCTGACACTCATTTGCCCCTGGCAGATCTGCATACACTTGTCACATACAGACACAGACACACACATACACACACACACTCTCATACATGCACAGACTCGTTCACCCAAATGTTCACACCCACACGTTCACGGTCCCATACGATTCACCTACTCAGACTCCTGTGCTCACACATATATTTATACATGTGGTCATAGCTTACACACTCAAACTTTCATATCCACACGTTCATTCGTTTATCCTCATATTTACACACCCTCAAACATATACACTAGGTGCTAGGTGCTCAGTCATGTCCAACGCTTTGCGACCCCATGGACTGCTACGGCCAGGCTCCTCCGTCCATGGGATTCTCCAGACAAGAATATTGGAGTGGGTTGCCATTGCCTTCTCCAGAGGATCTTCCCGACCCAGGGATCAAGCCCATGTCTCCTGCATTGGTAGGCAGATTCTTTACCACTGAAGGGGGCAGCAGAAGATGAGATGGCTAGATAGCATCACCAACTCAATGGCCATGAGTTTCAGCGAACTTCAGGAGACAGTGAAGGACAGGGAAGTCTGGTGTGCTGCAGTCCATGGGGTCACAAACAGACGGACACGACTTAGCAACCGGACAGCAATAAGCATATGTGTACTCACATCTTTAAATGCACGCACTAATATAGTCAGTAATATAGACACTAATATAGTCACACAATTTTATACTCAAACATACTTAAATCTGCTCCCAGACATATACCCTCAAACATTTACACACACTTCCACTCACACACACTCAGTCACACACATTTACACATACAAACATTCACACATGCTGATGTATCTGTGCACGTTGATTCACACACATGTGATTAAAGCACTCATACACTTACACACGTACTCAAATGTTCTACACCTCACACACATTCATATTCACAACACTTACACTTTCACACACCCACTCTGCATTCCCTGATGCACATATATCCTGCACATTCACACCTCACCCATTCATAGACACTTCTACACACACTTGCCAACGTGTCTGCTTATACACATAGCCATATATATATACACACGCAAACATTCACACACGTTTATACTCAAGCTCACATATGTACACGTGTACACTTACATGCTCAAACATCGCATGCACTCATACATGCACATAGCTACGCACACAAACATTTGCGAGGTCACACGCTCACTCATATAAGGACGTGTGCTCGGTTGTCTAACCATTCAGTAGCATCTAAAAGACCTCTCCTCTGTGGTCTTTTGTGTGCTGCCTGTGTCAGGGAGTTAGCGTGCTGATCAAATGAGGAGAAACTGCCCAAGAACAGGTTTGGACACTGCCAGGCTCTGTACCCACCACATCTCCCCTGGACACTGTTCCCTCACTGCCCACCTTGGGGGCCCTGGGAAAAGTCCTGGGCTGAGAGGTGAAGCAGCTGGGGCCAGACCCACTGGGAACAGCCACAGCTGTCACAGATCCAGCCAAGGGCCAGGCATGTGGTCTGATAGGTGGGAAGCACATCGGGATTCCGGGGACCACAGGCTATGGAATCACTGTTTACTACTCCCCCAACTGAGTGTTACAACTTTGTACAAATAAATAAACATTTGTTGAAAGGGAAAGTCGCTCAGTCGTGTCCGGCTCTTTGCGACCCCATGGACTATACAGTCCATGGAATTCTCCAGGTCAGAATACTGGAGTGGGTAGCCTTATCCCTTCTCCAAGGAATCTTCCCAACCCAGAGATTGATCCCAGGTCTCCCACATTGCAGGCGGATTCTCTACCAGCTGAGCCACAAGGGAAGCCCAAGAATACTGGAGTGGGTAGCCTATCCCTTCTCAAGGGAATCTTCCCGACCCAGGAATCAAACCGGGGTCTCCTGCACTACATGAGGATTCTTTACCAACTGAGCTATCAGGGAAGCAAACATTTGTTGAGGGCTTTAAAAAAAAATCATTTATTTATTTGGCTGTGCTGTTCTTTGTTGCTGTGAGGGCTTTTTCTCTAGTTGCGGTGAGCAGGGGTTACCCTCTGTTTCTGGTGCACAGGCTCCAGTGTGTTTGGGCTTCAGCAGTTGCAGCTCCCAGGCTCCAGGGTAAAGGCTCAGCAGTTGTGGCACACGGGCTTAGTTGCTCCGCAGTATGTGGGATCTTTCCAGATCAGGGATTGAACCTCTGTCTCCTGCATTGGCAGGCAGAGTCTTTACCACTGAGCCACCAGGGAGGCCCTGTAGAGGGCTTATTTTAGGGACCTGAGACCACAAATCATCTGATGGACCACAGACCATCTCAGTCTACAGGCTCTTTCATTTGGGCAGCACATTTTAAATTTTTTAATTTCAAGATCTCTGTGGGAGGGGAGAGCACTTTCGGAAGAATGGAGTAAGGACCACTGAAAGTCCAGCCCTCCATAAGGACAATGAGGATGTTGGCAAAAGTAGTCAAAATCAACTTTTTAAGTGTTCTGGAAATTGACCAAAGTCTTACAACATTCCCAGGAACATTTATTTTAAGAAAAACAAACTGAGTCTCAGTAAGAGCCGTGACCTTTTGTGGCTATTATCCGAGTCCATCTTCTCTTCCCATATCTGCAGTAGCCTTGAAAACCAACAGTTTCACAATCATGATAGCCAGGAAAAACAGTAATTTTAGCAGCATCTGAAGGGGGAAGGAGGGCTTGGTGCTCCCTAAAAGGTCCTGTCCCCAGGGCTTTGTCATTATTTGACCTGCTGGAAGTTACCTGGAAATCCCCGCTCTCAGAGCTTGTCTTTATTTGACCTGACTCAGCTCTTGTCAGTGTGAACAGCCTTTTCCCTACGGGACTTCTGTCAAAAAACAAAGAAAGAAGGAAAGGTCAGCAGCAATAATTTAACATAAAATCTGCCTGAAGCACTGACAACAGATGGAACACACAAGAAGCTGCACAAAAAAGTGTAAAAGGAAAGCTGGGGAAGGAGATCCATCCATAGAGGACTCTGAAAAGCTCCAATATGTTACTGGAGGTCTCGAAGGCCAGGCACCTGGCCAGGACATAGCTGAGATGGCCCCAGTGGTTCACGTGTGGCTGACCTTCAGGCTCTGCAGAAGCAGGAGGTGAAGACCCTACACTGTCTGACAGAGCATTGGAAGCATGTCTCAGCACATGGAGCCTCTCGTCCAGCCTGGGAGACTTACTGGCGCAAGGCATTTAAAGAAATCTCTGTTTCATCGTTAGCAGACCACGATGCTAACCAGACAGAGATTTTGGTGACCACACATAACAAAGAACACAGATTTTACAGAATTCAGTCAGGGACTTCACCAAAGAAACAAGCAGCAGCAGCAGCAGTAACGATGCATAACAGCAACACACCCTGGGGAGGGGGGGTGTCTAATTTCTAGAATTGCCACACTTACTATTTAAAATGCAAACATTTCAGCAAATTTGCAAGACACACAAAGAAACAGGAAAGTATGACCCATACATGAGGGGAAAAGAAACCAACTGAAACTATCTTTGAGGAAGGCCAGATCTTGCCTGGAAAATCCCATGGACGGAGGAGCCTGGAAGGCTGCAGTCCATGGGGTCTCGAAGAGTCGGACACGACTGAGTGACTTCACTTTCACTTTTCACTTTCATGTATTGGAGAAGGAAATGGCAACCCACTCCAATGTTCTTGCCTGGAGAATCCCAGGGACGGGGGAGCCTGGTAGGCTGCTGTCTATGGGGTCGCACAGAGCTGGCCACGACCGAAACGACTTATTAAAAGGCAAAATGATAGGATACTGAAAGAGGAACAGGTGCCCAATATGCTACTGGAGATCAGTGGAGAAATAACTCCAGAAAGAATGAAGGGAAAAGACTCTGATGCTGGGAGGGATTGGGGGCAGGAGGAGTAGGGGACGACAGAGGATGAGATGGCTGGATGGCATCACTGACTTGATGGACGTGAGTCTGAGTGAACTCCGGGAGTTGGTGATGGACAGGGAGGCCTGGCGTGCTGCGATTCATGGGGTCGCAAAGAGTCGGACACAACTGAGCGACTGAACTGAACTGAACTGAACTGAAGCGACTTAGCTGCAGCAGCAGCAGCAGCAGCAGATGGTGGATTTACTAGACAAAGACTTTATTTTTTGATAATTTTTATTGGACTGTAGTTGATTTACAATGTCGTGTTACTTTCAGGTGTACAGCAAACTTATGCCAGTGGTCCTTGCAGCATTATTCACAATAATCCAAAGATGGGTACAACCCAAATGTTCATCAATAAACGAAATGTGATATTATACATACCATGGAAAATTATTTAGCCTTGAAAAGGTCACTCACCTAGAGCCAGACATCCTGACAAAGGCATTCCAGCCACATTCATCTCTCATGCTAGCAAAGGAATGCTCAAAATTCTCCAAGCCAGGCTTCAGCAGTATATGAACCAAGAACTTCCAGATACTCAAGCTGGTTTTAGAAAAGGCGGAGGAACCAGAGATCAAATTGCCAACATCCTCTGGATCATCGAAAAAGCAAGAGAGTACCAGAAAAACATCTACTTCTGCTTTATTGACTATGCCAAACCTTTGACTGTCTGGATCACAACAAATTGTGAAAAATTCTTTAAAATATGGGAATATCAGACCACCTTACCTGCCTCCTGAGAAATCTGTATGCAGGTCAAGAAGCAACAGTTAGAACCAGACATGAAAAAACAGACTGGGAAAGGAGGGAAATTGGGAAAGTTTCCAAATTGGGAAAGGAGTTGTCAAGGCTGTATATTGCCACCTTGCTTATTTAACTCATATCCAGAGTACATCATGCAAAATGCCAAGCTGGATGAAGCACAGGCTAGAATCAAGATTGCTCAGAGAAATATCAATAACCTCAGATATGCAGATGACACCACCCTTACGGCAGAAAGTGAAAAGGCACTAAAGAGCCTCTTGATGAAAGTGAAAAAGGAGAGTGAAAAAGCTGGCTTAAAACTCAACATTCAGAAAACTAAGATCATGGCATCTGGTCCCATCACTCCTTGGCAAATAGATGGGGAAACAATGGAAAGTGACAGACTTTATTTTGGGGGCTCCAAAATCACTGTAATGGTGACTGCAGCCATGAAATGAAAAGATTCTTAGACGCTTACTCCTTGGAAGAAAAGCTGTGACAAGCCTAGACAGCATATTAAAAAGCAGAGATATTACTTTGCCGACAAAGGTCCATATAGTCGAAGCTACGGTTTTTCCAGGAGTCGTGTATGGATGTGAGAGTTGGATCATAAAGAAAGCTGAGTGCCAAAGAATGGATGCTTTTGAACTGTGGTGTTGGAGAAGACTCTTGAGAGTCTCTTGGACTGCAAGGAGATCAAATCAGTCGATCCCAAAGGAAATCAGTCCTGAATATTCATTGGAAGGACTGAAGCTGAAGCTGAAGCTCCAATACTTTGGCTACCTGATATGAAGAAATGACTCATTGGAAAAGACCCTGATGCTGGGCAAAATTGAAAGCAGGAGGAAAAGTGGATGATAGAGGATGAGATAGTTGAATGGTACCAGCGACTCAATGAACATGAGTTTGAGCAAGCTCCCAGGAGTTAGTGATGGACAGGGAGGCCTGGCATGCTGCAGTCCATGGGGTCACAAAGCGTCAGACATGACTGAACGACTGAACTGGGCTGATGAAAAGGTCTGAAGTACCAACATTTGCTACTACACAGATGAACCTTGCAATCATGCTAAGGTGAAACGAGCCAGATAAAAAAGAACAAATATTATATGATACCAATTATATGAGGTACATAGAGTGGTAAATTCATAGAGTGGAAAGCAGATTTGTGGTTCCTAGATTCAGAGAGGAGGGGATAATAGAAAGTCATTGCTTAATGCTTACATAAAGCAGTCCTTCAGGCTGAAATGAAAGGACACTCAAGAGTAACTCAAATCCACAGAAAGAAATAAAGAGCACCAGCATAAAGGTGTAGGTAATTCTAGAAGATAGCATAAATACATTCTCTGGTTTACAGAGAATCTTTTTTCTTTTGTTTAATTTTTAAACAAAAAGTGGATAAGCTTATAACACATGAAGATATCATTTGTATGGCCATAGGAGGACGAAGAAGGGGAGGAACAGAACCATAAAGGAGCCCTGGGCACATCGGTCATCATCTTAGCCCCCAAAGCCTGATTCAGGCTCTGGCTCCCGAGTCAGTCATCTGACCTTTATTGGTTGCTCACTCTGGGGGATCTAGTGGTGGCCAAGACAGACCCAGTGGTCCCTGCCTTTGCAGACAGAGCTCCTAGCCCCAAAGGATAGGTGAGAAGGAGTTTTTCAGCGTCTGCTCAGAGCAGAGGGACTGGATCCTGCTCGTGAGTTTTAGAGGAATTTTGTCAGGCTTTGGCGTTAGGGCTTCCCTGGTGGCTCAGATGATAAAGAATCTGCTTGCAATCAGGAGACCCAGGTTTAATCCCTGGGTAGAGAAGATCCCCTGGAGAAGGGAACACTGCCCACTGCAGTGTTCTTGCCTGGAGAATCCCATGGACAGAGGAGCCTGGCAGGCCACAGTCCGTGGGGTCACAAAGAGTCAGACTTCCACTTTCTTTCACTTTTGGTTTCAGGGAGAGAGTTCTAGGTATGAGGCTACCTTCCATTTTCTGCTGCACTTTCCCCCTTGTTTCTGCTGCCTCTCCTCTCTCTCTGCTCTTCCAATTGTTTCTTCATTATGCAAAGCCTCCACTCTCACCTTGACCTTGGAGCTAGGGGTGGAGGATGGGCCTGTGGGGCAGGAAGGTTGTGAAAGGGTGGCATGGGAAAGTGGGGGGAGCACCAGAATCAGTGAGTGCAGAGCCCTCACCATCTACCCCCAAGCCAGTGCTCCTGTTCGCCCTCCTGTCCAGATACACACACAGCTCTCCCTGCAAAACTTCAGCAGTAGAAACTGTTCTTACCTCTTTGCACATGTAATTGTGTGTGTGCGCGTGTGTGCGTGTAACAGGATGCTAAATTGCAACTTCCTACTCAGTCACCAAGATAAAATGGATAAGACATTCCAGACCACGATGCAAATGTTCAGAGGAAAATAACAAAAACCACTGTAAGACCTTAGAAGGTTTTCCCAGCTTTGAGGATCTCATGATCTAGTTATTGGAGACTAAATAAATTTCTGAGTGGTTAGTGGCTCAATTGTGTCTGACTCTTTGAGGCCTTGGACTATAGCCTGCCAGGCTCCTCTGTCCATGGGATTCTCCAGGCAAGAATACTGGAGTGGGTTGCCATTCGCTTCTCCAGGGGATCTTCCCAACCCAGGGATCAAAGCCAGGTCTCCCGCATTGCAGACAGATTCTTTCCCGTCTGAGCCACCAGAGAAGGCCAAATTTGTGAGAGCCCTCCTGTAGGAGGAAGGAATCTTGGCCCCAGCATTCTGCCAGTGCGAGGAGGTGGCAGCTGTGAGAGACTGGGGTTTTTCTTGGTTTGCTGCTCTGGCTGGGGCCTGGCCTGGGAAGTGAGAAGTTCCTCGACTCTGGGAAGAGAACAAGGGGTTGTGATGGCCTGGTCTCTCACTAAAATCAGAGGCCAAGGGCTCAGGAAAGGAGCAGCCAGAGGGGCCCCCAGGGCAGGGCTCTCCAGGGCAAGAACCGGCCAGGGCAGGTGTGGGCTGACTGGTTTCAGCTTTCCTTTCACTCCCTCAGGCTTTCACAAGACTGTGTGAGGGCCCCAGGCTGGACTGCTTACTCAGAGGAATCAGGTGAAGAGCAGTGGCGTGAGGGGGGAGGTTCTAGAACAACCGGCCTGGCAGCCTGATGCAGCAGGTCAGAGGCAGCTGAGGGACGGGGTGGACAAGCAGTTCATCTGTGAATGACTCTGGGACCATAGCCTCCCACGGCGAGGGGGTAACATTAGAGGTCGTGGCGGGGGGCGGCTCGGGGATTCAGGGGGCGACTTCAGAAGGGAGACGCCTGGTGTTCGGGAGCCTGAAGGGGGTCAGACTTTGGAGAAGGGGCAGACAGTGGAGCATCCCGGGGGCGGGGGTTCTCTGCAGCCAGACTGCCCGGGGGTGAGTCCCGAGGATGGTGGAGGTTAATCCCTCTCTCTCTGTGATCTCGGCTGTCAAAGTGAGGGTGTATGAGGATTAAATGAATGGGTATTGGGAAGTGCTGAGAGGAAAGCCCGGGAGGCATGTGTTTGTGAAATAAATAAGTGCTGAATGAGGGGGGAGATGGGGGCCATGTGGTCAGGTTACAGAGGCTTCTGCGAGGCACATTGAAGACCTCCCCCAGGCCCTACGCAAAGAGGGGTGAAGGCAGCTTCATGGGTTTTGAGGGCAGATGGGAGGAGATTCCTGGTCCCAAATGAGGTATCTGCAGGAGTGAGAGGCTCCCCCTCAAACCCGCTCTGGGTCCTGACCTTGCTCCCAGGGCTGAGAGAAGAGGGAGGGAAGGGAAAAAAACAACAACTAAAGGCTGTTTAGCTTTCTCTCAAAGCCTTTCCTTCCCTTTGGGAGCATTGTGAGGGCCAAGCAGAGGTCATTCCATTTCTGTGTTTCTCTAATCTGCTTCCAGCCCAGCGGCACACAGAGGCCTAGAATCCTGTCAGCCGCCAGGTTGGATCCTGTCAGCCTCTGGCCCCCGGGGCCACCAGGCCTCTGCTCACCAGGCGGGCGCTCCGTACAGGCCTCACTCACTGGCATCCCCTGCCCGCTCTGAAGTCTGGCGGTGGCATTCAAAGGGACAGAGCCTGAGAGATGGGGCTGGTCAGGGGCAGGGGGTCTCCTTAAGAGGGGCTGAGGCCCAGCCAATGGCCTCAGGATCCAGGGACGGGCCAGGGTCTCTGAGGTTGTCTTGACTGGCCCTCCCTTTTGGATAGCTGTGGACACTGAGTCCCAGAAAGGGGCGGTTTTGTGGTTTTCTGAGCCGCACTGCTTCCCCTCCCTGGCTTCAGCCAACTTTATTCAGAAACTGTTATCTTCCAGAAAAACTTCTAAAGATCCTGAGAAGAAAAGGCCCCAGACTGCTGGAGTTCAAAGTCCTGGCTGCAGTCTCCCAGGAGAGGTGGGCCCTCGCTTATCACAGTTGAGGCCTGCCCCAAGGCCGCAGGTGCGAGGCCTCGCGCTAAGGCCACAGAAGCGGAGCCCAGAACCAAGGTCACCTCCGAAGCTGATGGAGCCCTTTTGTAACCGCTGGTCATCACTCACAAGCTTCCTGACTCCCAGTCAAGCAGCGATGCCCGCTCCAGTAAACGCCCCTATTGTGCCCCAACTGGTCGCCTAATGCCAACCGTCCAGCGGGAATTTTCTTTGTCTTCAGGCTCTAAAAACTGGCTATCAACCCATGAAAACTGTTGACTCCCCCTGGTCTGTCAGGCGTAGTTGGCCCACTGTGCCTGCACTGCCCACTTTATCTCTCTGCTCTTGGCTCTTCATAAACTCACTCCCTTCTGAAATGCTCTGTGTCTGGAAATTCTGTTCCAGCTTGCTCTTGGACTGCCTCAACACCTATCCCTGGCCTCTGGGCCTCAGTTCCTTCAGGTGAAGGTGAAGGGTGAGGCCCTGGGGGTTCTGTAAAGACATGAGAGGGGGTGGCAGGGAAGCTGGGAAGGGGGGGTCTCTGGGAATCAGCCCCACATCACCTGCTCACCTGGCAAACCTCGGCCCATCCATTAAGCCACCATCCAGGCACCGTCTCCTCCTGGAAGCCTTCCAGACCTGTCCTAGACCTGCCTAAAGGCCTCCTCCGGGTGGTCACAGATTACAAGCTATCTCCTATCTCCTCCTATCACAAGCTATCAAAGAAGTACCTTTGTAATAGGAGATATTATAGGAGATACTACAAAGGTACACACCTTTGTAATTGTCTACACACTTATTTACCTGTCATCAAAGAATAAGTAAGTGAAGTCGCTCAGTGGTGTCCAACTCTTTGCGACCCCATGGACTGTAGCCTACCAGGCTCCTCTGTCCATGCGATTTTCCAGGCAATAGTACTGGAGTGGATTGCCATTTTCTGCTCCAGGGGATCTTCCCGATCCAGGGATCGAACCCGGGTCTCCCGCATTGTAGACAGACACTACCGTCTAAGCCACCAGGGAAGTCATCAAAGAATACCTGAGTTGAAATTTCAGTTCTGTTACTTCCCAGCTGTGTGACCCTAAGCAAGTGACCTAACCTCTCTGTGCTTCAGTTGGTACATCCCTAAAACGGTATCAGTAAACACAAAATGTTTGTTACATGCCACTCCCTGTCTTATGTCCTCAATTTCATCTGCAAAACATCTCTATGAGACTGATATGAAAGGCATTCATTTCTACTTTAAACAAATGAGAAAACTGGGAATTCCCTGGCGGGCCAGTGGTTAAGACTCAGTGCTTTCAGTGCCAGGGTCCTGGCTCGGTTTGAGGACCTCTGGTCTGGTCAGGGAACCAAGATCCAACAAGCTGTGCGGCGTGGTCAAAAAAAAAAAAAGAGAGAGAGAGAGAGAAAAAACTGAGGCACAGAGAGGTTAAGTACTTTGCCCAAAGTCACACAGCTTGTAAGTGGCAGGGCCCGTAGTACTCAAATCATGTAGTCCAATTGCAAAGAGACTCGATTGCCTCTCAGAAGCTATGACATTGGATGTGGTGAGGGTGATATGAGTAAATAAAGCTGCTTGGCACATGGCAGGTATTCAGTGTTGGGAGTTGGATGCTCAGTTGTGTTCGACTCTTTGCAACCCCGTGGACTGTAGCCCACCAGGCTCCTCTGTCCGTGGAATTCTCCAGGCAAGAATACTGGTGTGGGTTGCCGTTCCCTTCTCCAGGGGATCTTCCCAACCTGGGGATTAAACCCAGGTCTCCCACATTCTTTACCATCTGAGCCACCAGGGGTATTCCCTGCTAGGTACTCAATAAATGCTATCTATGTTTTCCAGTGTCCCCTTCTCTCTCAGTTTACTCTTTGGGGATTTAAACCTGGGATTTGAAATAGGAACCAGACACATTTCTACATTTGTTTGCTTACTGTTCTCACCCATTTACTGTCATAGGATCATGACACGCCAGTGCTGGAACGGACAAGTGAAATAACGAGAAGAATCATAATAGCTAGCACTTACTGGATACTTACTACGTGTCACTGTCTTATGTTATTAAATAGATTTTATTTTTTAGCAGCAAAATGAAGTAGAAGTTACAGAAATTCCCCATGTATCCCCTGCCTGCCCCCTTCTTCCCGCACTGTCAACATCCCGCACCAGAGTGGTACATTTGTTATAATCGATAAACTTATACTGACACATCACTATCACCCAAAGTCCACAGTTCACCTTAGGGTTCGCTCTTGGGTTTGTACAGGCTCTGTGTTTTGAAAAATGCATTATGACATGTATCCACCATTATAGTATAATATAAAGTATTTTCACTACCCTTAAGATCCTCTGTGCTCTGTAGATTCAGCCCTTCCGCCCACCCCCACCCTCTCATCCCCAGTCACTGATCCTCTTACTATCTCCATGGTTTTTCCTTTTTCGGAACATCAAACAGTTGGAATTGCACAATATGTAGCCTTTTCAGATTGGCTTCTTTCACTTATTAATAGCAATAAGCATTTAAGGTCCGTCCACGTCTTCTCATGGCTTGACAGTTCATTCCATTCTAACACTGAAAAATATTCCATTGTCTAGATATGCTACAGTTTATTTATCCATTCACCTACTGAAGAATATCTTGGTTGCTTTCCAAGGTTTGGCAATTAAGAGTAAAGCTGCTATAAATATTCCTCTGCAGTTAGTTTCATGAACATGAATGTTCAAGTCCTTTTGGTAAAGACCGAGGAGCACAGATACTGGCTCCTCAGGTAGCACTAGTGGTAAAGAATCCACCTTCCAGTGCAGGAGACATAAGAGACACGGGTTCCATCCCTGGGTCAGGAAGATCCCCTGGAGGAGGGAATGGCTTCCCACTCCAGTATTCTTGTCCAGGAAATCCCATGGACAGACGAGCCTGGTGGGCTACAGTCCATGGGGCTGCAAAGGGTCGGACACAACTGAGTGTCTGAACACACACACGTGCTAAGAGTATGCCTAGTTTTGTAAGAAACCACCAGTGAAAGTCGCTCAGTTGTGTCCAACTCTTTGGGACTATACAGTCTATGGAATTCTCCAGGCCAGAATACTGGAGTTACCGGGTAACCTTTTCCTTCTTCAGGGGATCTTACCAACCCAGGGATCGAACCCAGGTCTCCCACATTGCAGGCAGATTCTTTACCAGCTGAGCCACAAGGGAAGCCCAAGAATACTGGAGTGGGTAGCCTAACCCTTCCCTAGCGGATCTTTCCGACCCAGGAATTGAACTGGGGTTTTCTGCATTGCAGGTGGATTCTTTATGAACTCAGCTCTCAGGGAAGCCCAAGAAACCACCAAACTTCTTCCAAAGTGGCTATGTCATTTTGCATCCCCACCAGCGATAAAAGAGAGCCCTCATCGCCCCACATCCTCAAGAGTATTTGGTGCTGTCAGTGCTCCAGACCTGGCCATTCTGATAGGTGTGTAGTGGTATCTTGTCATTTTAATTTGCATTTCCCTAGAAGGCAATGGCACCCCACTCCAGTACTCTTGCCTGGAAAATCCCATGGACGGAGAAGCCTGGTAGGCTGCAATCCATGGGGTCGCTAAGAGTCGGGCACGACTGAGCGACTTCACTTTGACTTTTCACTTTCATGTATTGGAGAAGGAAATGGCAACCCACTCCAATGTTCTTGCCTGGAGAATCCCAGGGACGGGGGAGCCTGGTGGGCTGCCGTCTGTGGGGTCGCACAGAGTCGGACACGATTGAAGCGACTTAGCAGCAGCAGCAGCAATGACAGATGATATGGAACATTTTTTCATACCCTTGTTTGCCATCTGTATATATTTGCCATCTCATCTCTGATAAGGTGTCTGCTCAGTATTTTGCTCATTTTTACATCAGTTGTTCATTTTCTTATTGCTGAGTTTTAAGAGTTCTTTGCATATTTTGGATATGCCCTTTGCAAATATTTTCTCCTAGTCTCTGGCTCATTTTCTCACTTCCTTGACCAAGTCTTTCACAGATCAGAAGTTTTTAATTTTAATGAAGTTCAGTTTATCAATTGTTTCTTTCATGGTGCTAAGGTCTGAAGGTTTGGGTCCATCCAAAATGTATATGTTGAAATTCTAGGACTTCCCTCGTGGTCCAGTGGTTAACACTTCTAGTCCACTACAGGGAGCTCAAGTTTGATCCCTAGTTGGGGGAACTAAGATCCCACACGCTGTGTGGCATGGCTAAAAAAAACAAAATTAAAATATTAAATAAAAAATAATTTTTTAAAAAGAAATCTTAACCCCTAAAGATGATAGTGTTGGGGGGTGTGCTTTAAGAGGTTCTTAAATCCCCCAAGAATGGGATTAGTGCCTCATAAAAGAGGCTTCGGGGAGATTTCTCAGCCCCTTCTGCCATGTGAGGCTAGGAGAAGTCTGAAACCCGGAAGAGGGCTCTCACCAAACAATGCCAACACCATAACCTTGGACTTTTAACCTCCAGCACCGGGAGAAATAAACGTCTGCCGTTTGCAAGCTAGCCAGTCTGTGGTATTCTGTTATGGCCTGAATGGACCAAGACATTTGGGTCATGCTTCTGTGATGTATCTAAAAAGTTAATCATCATTCCCGGGGTTGCCTAATTTTCTCCTCTGTTATCTTCTAAGAGCTTTAAGTTTTGTGTTTTATTCTTAGGCCTATGATCCATTTTGAGTTCATTTATGTGAAGGAGTACAGTCTGTAATTAGGTTCATTTTTTGCATATGAATGTCCATTGTCCCAGAACCATTTGTCAAAAAGACTTCTTTTCTCCATTGTATTGAATTTGCTCCTTTGTCAAATAAAAGTTGACGACATTTCTGTGGATCGAATTCTGGGCTCCATGTTCTGTTCCATTGATCTACTTGTCCATTCTTTCACTCACATTAGTCAGTCTTGCTTACTGTGGCTTTATAGTGAGTCTTACTGTCAGATACTTTCAGTTCTTTAAGTTCTTCTTCAATATTATGTTGACTATTCTGCGTCTTTGTCTCTCCACGATAAGGACAGAGTAAAGGGAAAAAGCAGGTGTTTAACGGGGACTGAGTTTCAGTTTGGGAAGATGAAAAAGTTCTGGAGATGGGTGGTGGTAATGCTTGCACAACACAGGGAGGTCAATGAAAGGTACACTTAAAAATAATTAAGATGGTAAATTTTATGTTACATATATTTTATCCCAATATAAACATTAGATTGTATTAAACTATAATCCACTGAATAAAATTGGAATCAATGACTCTGTATGGACAATAAATAAAAAACAAGGAAATGGGGGAGATGGGAGGGCTCTTCCTTATGTTATAATCTCAGTTGATAAATGTGGAAGAAGAGGTGGATTTGGAAAATGACAATTTACAGCAATCATAATAAAGGTTGATTTTGCAAATACCATCAATTGATGCTGAACCTAAGGAGGAAAATTTGCTGAGGAATGTGAGATTGGCATGGTCTTAGAATGTTTCCCCATAGGTTACCCATAAAACAAGAGGAAAACCAGGACCTAATCAATGGAGAAAACAGATACAGCATTGAGTAGGTGGCCCATACAGACATCACCAATAAGACTTGTCAGATATCACATGCCTCCGTATCAGTTCAGTTCAGATCAGTCGTTCCGTCATGTCCGAAACTTTGTGATCCCATAGACTGCAGTACTCCAGTCTTCCCTGTCCATCACCAATTCCTAGAGCTTGCTCAAACTCATGTCCATAGAGTCAGTGATGCCAAGCAACCATTTCATCCTCTCTCATCCCCTTCTCCTCCTGCCTTCAATCTTTCCCAGCATCAGGGTCTTTCCCAATAAGTCAGTTCTTCACGTCAGGTGTCCAAAGTATTGGAGTTTCAGCTTCAACATCAGTTCTTTGAATGAATATTCAGGACTGATTTCCTTTAGGATTATACGACACCCTTGAACGGGTACAACACTTGTCTAAAGTTCTGGTTGGGGAGGTATTACCTGAATTTAATCATGAGGAGACATCTGACAAACCCACATTGACAGATCGTCTATAAAACAATTGGCCTACATTCTTCAGTAATGACAATGTCATGAAAGATAAGGAATGTCTGAGAAAACGTTATAGACTAAAGGAGGCTAAAAAGACCTGATAACTATGTGCAATTCCTGATCCTGGGCTGGACTCAGTACTGGAGGGGAAAAAAGCTGTGGGACACCAAGACAACTGGCAACTTTGGAATATGGACTTGGGAGGCGGGCGTGCACATGAAGTCGCTTCACTTGCGTCTGATTCTTTGTCACCCTCTGGACTGTAGCCCGCCAGGTTCCCCTGTCCATGGGATTCTCCAGGCAAGAAGGCTGGAGTGGGTGGCTATGCCCTCTTCCAGGGGATCGTTCCGACCCAAGGATCTAACTCCCATCTCCTGCATCTCCTGCATTGCAGGCAGATTTTTTTTTTTTTTTTTTTTTACTGCTGAGCCACCAGGGAAGTCCCCTTGGGAGGTGTTATACCAATATTAAATGTCCTGAATTTGATAACTGTATTGTGGTTATGTAAGAGAAAAATTGTTGTTGTTAGGAAACATTAAACCATGAAGAGTAAAAGGGGAATGGTGTATGCCAGGAACTCTCAAATGGCTCAGGAAAAAAGCAAGAGAAAGAATGTCTAAATAAAGGTGTCAACATGCAGGAAGTTGCTGAACCTGGGTTATCTGACTTATTTTTACAAATGGTTTGTAGTTTTGAAATTGTTTTCAAAACTAAAGCATTAAAAAAATTCCCAAGAGCACACCATTGCTAACGGAAGAGCTTGGATTTAAATTGAGGTTGTTGGGGCATTTCAAGGGATTCTGCTGTCTCTCTCTCATCAGTGAGCTCCACTACCCCCATCTTACAGAGGAGGACACTGAAGCCCAGAGCTGAAAGAGATCGGTGTTTGGTCACGCCTCACGTGGGCTGCTGCTTAAGGACCAGTGTCTGGGATCCCAGCCTGGGCAGATTCTATTGCTCTCTCGTCCTGTGGATAGAGCTGAGCTCCTAGACTTGAGAAGACTCATGTTCCTCTGGAGCTTTCCTCTGACCACATCCTGAGCTGGCCGGATCTCACCTGCAGGACCCTCTGACCCCATCTCTGGAACCCTGGACTGTGAACGTTATGTTTAACTGGAGGAGTAACCAGACCAGTCCCCAGGGATGAAGTTGCAGCCAGATCAGTGTTAGGAATCTGTGGTTTACTGGGTGTCAACAGAAAGAAGGGGAGGGAGATTAACACTCAGCAAGGCTCCCCTCTGAGGTTCTCGGTGGGAGGAAGAGAAGGGAGTTGGAGGAAGTCTATGTCAAGATAAAAGGAGATTGGCCACAATCCCTTACTTCTGCCTAAAACATGTGAAAGTCGCTCAGTTGTGTCTGACTCTTTGCGACCCCATGGACTGTATAGTCCATGAAATTTTCCAGGCCAGAATACTGGAGTGGGTAGCCTTTCCCTTCTCCAGGGGATCTTCCCAACCCAGGGATTGAACCCAGGTCTCCTGCATTGCAGGTGGATTCTTTACCAGCTGAGCCACCAGGGAAGCCCCCAAATTACATACAGTAAAGCACTCTGATCTTGGGACTACATTTCCACACACACATTCATCCGTGTAATGATGAGCGAGAGTCAGAGCGTTTCTGCACCCGGGAAGTCGGCTGTGTGCCCCTTCCAAGTCAACATGCTGGCCCCCACCTCCTCTGTACTGATCTACCTCTATCATCATAGGTTAACCTTTCTCCTGCCCTTAAATATCACATAATAAATATCAAACTGTTTTTTTGTGTGTCTGGCTGCTTTTTCACTCAGCATAATAGAGGGGATAGGGCTTCCTCAGTGGCTCAGCGGTAAAGAATTCACCTGCAACGAAGGAGACATGGGTTTGATCTCTGGGTCAGGAAGATCCCCTAGAGAGGGCATGGCAACCCACTCCAGTATTCCTTCCTAGAGAAACCCACGGACAGAGGAGCCTGGAAGGCTTCAGTACGCGGGGTCCAGAGAGAGGTGGACACAACTGCACAACTGACCAACAAAACAGCAGCAACAACAAGTAAAGAGGATGCCCAATCTTTAATGTTGGTCCCAGTGCTCTCGATCTTCATGCTTGCTGTTGTTCAGTCGCTAAGTGGTGTCTGACTTTTTGTGATCCCGTGGACTGCAGCACACCAGGCTTCCTTGTCCCTAATCTCCAGGAGCTTGCTCGAACTCATGTCTATTGAGTCAGTGATGACATCCAACCATCTCATCCTCTGTTGCCCTTTTTTCCTTCTGCCTTCAAACTTTCCCAGCATCCAGGGTCTTTTCCAAAGAATCAACTGTTGGCATCAGGTGGCCAAAGTACTGGAGCTTTAATAGCTAACATCTGCCAGGTGCCAGGCACTGTTCCAAGTGCTTTACATGTACATATTCTCTTACTCCTCACAGTGTATCTATGAAGTAAATAAAAATAAGGGGACTGGTGTACAGAGAGGTGATGTAACTTGCCCAAGACACAGAGTTAGGACTGGAAGGCAGGCAACCGACCCCTAGTCATGCTTATATCTGAGAGGTCAGATGTCTCATACATATTTTTTTTTAAAGATTTTTATGTGGATCTTTATTGAATTTGTTACAGTGCTGCTTCTGTTTTATGTTTTTTTTGGGCCAGGATGCATGTAGGATCTTAGCTTCCCAACCAGGGTTTGAACCTGCAGCCCCTGCATTGGAAGGCAAAGTCTTGACCACTGGACTGCCAGGGAAGTCTCCCTTATACACATTTTAAGGGCTGAGAGAGGCTCAGAGCTGGATCTGGGTCTTTGGAGGCCCAAATGGGATAACAGAAGTAAAAATGTGCTAAAAAGAATAAAACTTTGTACAAACAGAAGGCAGAATCATGCCTCATTTAATGTGAATAGGGTCACCATTATTCATTTAATAATCCAGTATGCATTAAAATTTTTAATGACTTTAGCATATTTTTTATTTATTTTAATTTTGGCCACACAGTGCTGCATGGAGGATCTTAGTGCTTAGTTGCTTCAGTTGTGTCCAACTCTGTGACCTCAAAGGCTGCAGCATATCAGGCTTCTCTGCTCATGGGATTTTCGGATTTTCCCGGCAAGAATACTGGACTGGTTGCTGTGCCCTCCTCCAAGGGATCTTCCTGACCCAGGGAATAAACCCACATCTCCTGCATTGCAGGTGGATTCTTTACGGCTGAGCCACCAGGAAAGCCCCCTTGGTACCCCAGTTCAGTTCAGTCGGTCAGTCTTTGTGACCCCATGGACTGCAGCACGCCAGGCCTCCCTGTCTGTCACCAACTCCCGGAGCCTACCCAAACTCTTGTCCATTGGGTTGGTGATGCCATCCAACCATCTCATCCTCTGTCGTCCCCTTCTCCTCCTGCCCTCAATCTTTCCCAGCATCAAGGTCTTTTCAAATGAGTCAGCTCTTCCCATCAGGTGGCCAAAGTATTGGAGTTTCAGCTTCAACATCAGTCCTTCCAATGAATACCCAGGACTGATCTCCTTTAGGATGGACTGGTTGGATCTCCTTGCAGTCCAAGGGATTCTCAAGAGTCTTCTCTAACATCACAGTTCAAAAGTGTCAATTCTTCAGTGCTCAACTTTCTTTATAGTCCAGCTCTTACATCTATACATGACTACTGGAAAAACCATAGCCTTGACTAGATGGAATTTTGTTGGCAAAGTAATGTCTCTGCTTTTTAATATGCTCTCTAGATTGGTCATACCTTTCCTTCCAAGGAGCAAGTGTCTTAATTTCATGGCTGCAGTCACCAGCTGCAGTGATTTTGGAGCCCCCCAAAATAAAGTCAGCTACTGCTTCCACTGTTTCCCCATCTATTCACCATGAAGTGATGGGACCAGATGCCATGATCTTAGTACCCTAACCAGGAAGTACCCCAACCAGGGAGCACACACATGCCCTGTGCCGTGGAAGTGCAGAGTCTTAACCACTAGACCGCTGGGGAAGTCCCTAAGCCAATAAGCACTTAATGAGTACCTGAAGATACAGTCAGTGGTTTCAGAACGACAAAGTTCTGGCACCTTGGAGCTCACCGTCTAGAGAAGAAAGAAGCTGCTTAAGGGGGAAGTTACCCATGTGCTGGGCTGAGAAAGGGGAAGTTCAGGATGACCTCGGTGTGTGTTGGGAGGGACTGACCATGTCTGTGGGGTTAGGGAAGGGGTGTCCGAGGAAATGACATTTCAGCTGAGACCTGAAAGGACAGCAGAGTTGGAGAGGAAGGTGTATCATGGACAGGCAACAGCAGAAGCAAATGCCCTGAGGTAAGAGAGAAACTAGCACAATAATTAGAAACTTAAAGTCACTAGCATGTGATAATTTTCTGTATAACAGTTACTTGTCTTGCTTTCACGGAAACAAAATTCCTTATGGCAGTTTCAGATGTACAAGCCAGTATCAGGCTGTATATTGTCACCCTGCTTCCTTAACTTATATGCAGAGAACAAAATGCAAAATGCTGGACTGGATGAATCAAGATTGTCGGGAGAAACACTAACAACCTCATATATGCAGAATGATACCACTCTAATAGCACAAAGTGAAGAGGAACTAAAGAGCCTCTTGATGAGGGTGAAGGACGACAGTGTAAAAAACAGGCTTAAAATTCAGTATTAAAAAAACTATGGCTTTTCATGAAGATGGCGCCGAAGGCGAAGAAGGAAGCCCCTGCTCCTCCTAAAGCTGAAGCCAAAGCAAAGGCTTTGAAGGCCAAGAAAGCAGTGTTGAAAGGTGTCCACAGCCACAAAAAAAGAAGATCCGGACGTCGCCCACCTTCCAGCGGCCCAAAACACTGCGGCTCAGGAGGCAGCCCAAATATCCTCGGAAGAGCGCCCCTAGGAGAAACAAACTTGACCACTATGCCATCATCAAATTCCCCCTCACCACCGAGTCAGCCATGAAGAAAATAGAAGACAACAACACACTGGTATTCATTGTGGACGTCAAGGCCAACAAGCACCAAATTAAACAGGCTGTGAAGAAGCTCTATGACATTGACGTGGCTAAGGTCAATACTCTGATCAGGCCTGATGGAGAGAAGAAGGCATATGTTCGACTGGCTCCTGACTATGATGCTTTGGATGTTGCCAACAAAATTGGCATCATCTAAACTGAGTCCAGCTGGCTAATTCCAAATATAAAAGTTTTCACTATTAAAAAAAAAAAACAAAACTATGATCATGGTATCCAGTCCCATCATTTCATAGCAAATAGAAGGGGAAAAGGTGGAAGCAGTGACAGATTTCCTGTTCTTGGCCTCTAAAATCACTGGGGATGGTGACTGCAGCCATGAAATTAGAAGATGACTGCATTTGGAAGGAAAACTATGACAAACCTAGACAGCATATTAAAAAGCAAAGACATCACTTTGCCAACAAAAGTCCAAAATTTTAACTTTTGTTCTTTGAAAGATACCGTGAAGAAAATGAAAAGGCAAGCCATAGATGGGAAGGAGGTATTTGGAATACAGTATATTTGACAAAAGACTTGAATGCAGAATATATAAAGAACTCTTATAAATGAATAAGATGAACAACCTGAAAAAACTACGGGCAAGAGGTTTTACCAAACACTTCACCAAAGAAGATACAAAAATGGCCAATAGCAACAAAGCAGTGCTCAGTATCTTTAGTCATCCAGAGATCTGCAAACTAAAACCACAATAAGATGGCTCTGCACTCTCATTACAGTAGCTGAAATTATAAAAACTGATGACCCAGCAACCACATTCCTTCACATCTCCTTAACTATACTTAAGCTCCGAATAAAGATAATAACAAAGTCATACTTCCACCTAATATGATACGACTCACCTGCATACAACCAAAACACCACAACACTTTCCGCAAAAGAGGAAGCAGACTTTCTGAGTGATACTCCCTTTCTGCTTTTGACATCCTGTAACTTAATGCTGTGATATAAACCTAAGTAAATTATTACTGCATCTCCATTGTGTGTTGTTGCTGTTCAGTCGATAAGTCCTGTCTGACTCTTAAGCGATCCCATGGACTGCAGCCCGCCAGGCTCCTCTGTCCATGGGATTTCCCAGGCAGGAGTACTGAAGTGGATTGCCATGTCCTTCTCCAGGGGATCTTCCCTACCCAAGGATAGAACCTGCACTCCTGCACTGGCAAGTGGATTCTTTGCCACTGAGCCACCAGATCATTACTATTCAAAATGTGTCCCTTGGACCAGCAACATCAGCATCACATAGGAGCTTGTTAAAAATGTAGGATCTCAGCTCTACTCCAGATCACCTTAGTCTAAGTCTTCATTTTAACGTAACCTCCAAGCAATTTGTATGCATATCACGGTTTGAAAGGCACCAGGCTAGAAAATGCATGTAATTTGGAGAATTACCATAAACATGAATTGTAACAACTATTAAAAATTTACAATTGAAATTGACTAATGAATATTAGCAGTAATATCAATGGGAAATGAATGCAGAAGAACTAAAAACCTTAAGTTGTTCAACAAAATCTAGCATAACTTCCATTGAAGTATTGTAATATCTTTGCAGCAATACTTTATCATATTTCCAAATAGCCTTGTGTTAGTATGTATTTAACTTTGCTACGTATGGGTAACCAGTAAAGAACATAGCTTCACAAAATTAAAATTTAATGAAAACTATTCAAGGTCAAGAGTGATCAAAAAAGACTGTCACATTCGGTGACCATGACGTATTAGAGCATGTAAGGATAGAAACTTCCATGTTGTTGTTCAATCACGACATGTGTCCGACTCTTTGTGTCCCCATGGACTGCAGCATGCCAGGCCTCCTTGTCCCTGGCTGTTTCCCAGAGATTGCCCAAGTTCATGTCCATTGCATTGGTGATGCCATCCAACCATCTCATCCTCTGTCGTCCCCTTCTCCTCCTGCCCTCAATCTTTCCCAGCCTCGGGGACTTTTCCAATGAATCAGCTCTTCACATCAGGGGATCAAAGTATTGGAGCTTCAGCTTCAGCATCTGGTTGACTGGTTTGATCTTGCCATCCAAGGGATTCTCAAGAGTCTTCTCCAACACCACAGTTCAAACGTGTCAGGTCTTCAGCACCCTGCCTTCTTTACGGTCCAACTCTCACATCTGTACATGACCACTGGAAAGCTTTGACCATATGGACTTTTCCACCACATCAAGCTCTGGTCCCCTGGAGATAAAGTTAAGTCTTTCCAAGTCAGCATTCAGATTCCAGCCTGGAAATCATTGGCTGAATCCATCTCCGTCCTTCCTTCCCCTAACACAGGATCTCTTAACACCACGCACCTCTCAGAAGACATTTTTACTATGCATGAATTTAAATTTTGTGTGAGTCTCCCTTTAAAGTTTGCCTTCTCCACCAGTTCTAACGTCAAGACTCTGTTCCCACGTAGGACTTCCAGTAACTCATATGAGGCCCAGCACCCGTAAGGAGCTTCAATGTGTAAGTGATGAAGGAATAAATGAGTTAGGAACATGGAATAACAAAGGGACAGGTTGATGGCTGCGAAATACTAACATGCCCTTTTGCCAGCAGCGATCGAAACCCTGCTGGATCCGGGGAGGAGAGAAGGCCTTCGACTAAAGGTAGGCATTAACAGGTGAGGGACCCGGAGCGACTGCCAAAAATTCGCTCAAATCTTCGCTCTCAGAAAGCCGGGCCAGGTAGGAGGAATTCGGTTCCCGGAGCCGTGGTGGTGAAGAGCGCACCTGGATCGGCCCGCTGGCCACCTGCCGCCGAGGAGCCCGCTGCCCAGCGACCGCGTGGGTGGGCGGGGCCATGCCTTCCGGGGGCCGTCCCCGCCCACTCCTGTGGCGTGCGCGCGCCCGCCGCCATCCCGCGCGTGCGCCGCCGGCCGGGGGCGGAGGTTGTGGGTGGCTGCGGCCGGCGGGGCGCGCGCGCGCGCGCTCTCGCCTCCTAGGGCCGGTTCGCGCTCCCGCGCTGGGACTCTGGCGGCGATAGCGGCGGCTGAGGGGGCCGCTGAGGCAGAGGTGGCTGAGGCCGCGGCGGCTGAGGCGGCGCGGGGGGAGGGCCGGGAGGGGGGGAGGTCGGGGTGGGGGGGATGGATCGGGCGCGGCGGCCGCAGCGGCAGGAGCCGGCGCTTGAGCGCGAGCGACGGCGCTGGAGGAGACGCCGGCTGCTCCTCCCCTCCCCGCCGGTAAGTGAGTGCTCCCGCCCCAGACGCTGGAGGCGGCCGGGGCCCCCTCTCGCCGCCCCTCCGCCCCGGGGCGGGGAGAATGGTGAGGTGGTGAGCGTGGCCGGGCGGCGCCGCCGACGCGGCCCGGGGCCTCCGGCTCGCGGCCTGGCGCGGCTCGGACCCTCGGTCGCCCCCGAGCGGGGCCGGAAGCCCCGGGGCCTAGGGCTCGACCCCCAGCATCCTGCCGGGCCTCTCTCCTCTCCCGGCGCGTTCCGCTGTCATTTTGACCCTGGAGGTTTCTTCTTCCCCAACCCTCTTGTCTCGCCCCCTTCCCCGCACCCCCTCCAGGGCCGCGGGGACCGAGGGGAGCGTGAGGATGTGGGCCCAGGGCCGAGGGACTGTTTGTCAGGGGGTCCTACGAACCGTCGTCGTTTGCCCTGGCGTCCCCAGAAGTTGGCCACTAGGACTCAGCCATTGCCACCTGAAACCAGTTTTTAGCACCTTTTGTTTTGATTTTTGAACTTGTCGTTTGGAGGGAGGAGGGAGCCGGCAGTTCTGGGAACGTGGAGAATAATAGGTGGTGCGCGGTAGGATGGGAGTCTGGGTTGGCTGGGCCCTAAGGTGTCTTTTATTAACCCTTGTAGGAAAGGAAAAGGGGCTCAGTGAATTGTTCCTTCCGTGAAGGGCCAGAGATCCGTTTGTAAGTTGCAGACTCCACAGCTTTTTCAGCTCAAGCAAAGGTGCATGTAGTGTTTGTCCAGGGGTTCTTGTGGATCATCCCTAACATTGATCGTGAACATCTCCCCAGGTGAATCTGCAGCAGCTTCTTGAAGCACCCCACTTGAGCTACTGGTTAATTTCCTCCCTCTTGTTGGGCGACAGCTTACACATTAGTCTTGGAAGATCTTAGCCAATGCTTTTGCAGGCTGCCTTTTCATCTTCACTTGTCATAGAGGAAGGGAAGATGAACACACACATGTCCTAATCCAAAATGGTTGCTTTAAGTCTGACATACTTATCAGAGGTACTTGTACCACAAGCATCTCTATGAAAGGTCTGAATTCCTAAATTATTAAAAAGCAGGTAGCTGCTTTAAAACAAAGCAAAACTTTGATTTGTTTAAGCCTTCTGATCAAATGTATCTTACATTTGGGAGGTATTGACTTAAACCAGATCCTTGTCTTTGAAGTACAAGTGTATAGAAATTGTTACAAACCCTAGAAGGAAAGAACCTTATGGAAATGTTAAGGACAAGATTCCTCCAGGAGGTAGATAATATTTTTTTCCCCCACTTGTAGATTAGAGGAGTGCGGCTCCGATAATGAGTAGGTGGTAGTTTTACTAGTGTCATGTAACAAATGATGCTTATAGGTGGGATTTTAATGCGACAATTCCTTGTCCTCTACCGACAGAGTTGGCTTGTATTTTTTTGAAATCACACACCCACTCTCTGGCTAGTATAGAAAGATTAAAAAGCTGCTTCTGGTCTGTGGGCGGTAACCTTTTCATTTCTGAGGAGTTTTCAGCTGCTTGCAGAATAGATTGCTGATCAGCAGCATAGGGAGGAATCAAATATTAAAAATTCATTAGCACGTGATCTAGATCTGTTAAAATTATGAGCACTTATTAAGATTTAGCATGGTGTGGGTGCTTTGTAGCATCTTAAGGTAAACAGAAGTACAGTCAGCTGACAGTGTTCTGACACCTTACAGTAGATGAGAAAATCTTGTATGAACACAGAAAACCCTGTACAATTTGGTGAAGAAACCCAATGACCTGCAGTAATTGATGACTACCATTACTTTAAACTCTTTGCTCATCTCTACTAGAATATTTCCTCTCTTCTGATGCTCAGTAATGTCCAACTCTTTGTAACCCCATGGCCTGCAGCACACCAGGCTTCCCTGTCCATCACCAATTCCTGGAGCTTGCTCAAACTCTTGTCCATCAAGTCAGTGATGCCACCCAACCATCTCATCCTCTGTCGTCCCCTTCTCCTCCTGCCTTCAATCTTTCCCAGCATCAGGGTCTTTTCTAATGAGTCGGCTCTTCGCATCAAGTGGCCAAGAGTGTTGGAGCTTCAGCTTCAGCATCAGTTCTTCCAATGAATATTCAGGGTTGATTTCCTTTAGGATGGACTGGTTTGATCTCCTTGTTGTTCAGCGGACTCTCAAGAGTCTTACCCAACACCACAGTTTGAAAGTGTCAGTTCTTTGGTGCTCAGCCTTCTTTATGGCCCAGCCCTCACATCCGTACATGACTATGACGGCTGAAGGCTTAAGTTTGAACTCTTCAGAGTGCCATTTATGGATCACTTATTAATTTATTGGGAAGCCGCCCTGGCTCAGCGGTAAAGAATCCATCTGCAGCGCTGGAGACACAGAAGACAGTTTGATCCCTGGTTGAGGAGATCCCCTGGAGGAGGAAACGGCAACTCACTCCAGTATTCTTGCCTGGAGAATCCCATAGACAGAACAGCCTGGTGAGCTACAGAAGAGTTGGTTACGACTGAGTGATTGAACACACATACACACACACACTTGTTAATTTATTATTCAAGTATTTATTTGAATAGCTTAATTAATCAAGCGCTTAATTTGTTCCAGGATTGTTTCTAGGTAGGTACTGGGCTACAGTGTGGGGGAAGGTCTGCCTTCATTAAAATTGATTTTGTGTATGTGAGAATGAGGATAGCAAATAAGCAAATAGAGGTAATACTACAAATCAGTGATTAGCAAACTTTCTGAAAGGACCAGAAACGAAATATTTTAGGCTTTACGCGCCATGCAGTCTCTGTTGCAGCTACTCAGCTTTCTTGTTTAAGTACAAACGCAGCCAGAGACAGTACACTACAGAAACAAGTGTGTCCATGTTCTAATTAAACTTTGGACGCGGAAATTTTAATTTCATTCAGTTTTCCCGTATCATAAAATAATTGAATTCTACTTTTTGATTTTTTTTTCCCTTCACCTATTGAAAAGGTAAAAACCATTCTTAGTTCATAGGCCATATAAAAACATGGGAGAAAAAGTTTGCTGACTCCTAAATAGTGTGAACCATGAAGAAAACAAAACAAGTCGATCTGATGATAAGCCAGTGCCTGGCGGTGTTGGTGGGGGAGGCATCACTGAGAAGATGTTTGAGCTGTGGCCTGTCATTGAGATGGAAGAGCTTCCTTGGCAGATGAAATAGCAAGGACCAACACTTGCAGGGAGAAGTGAGCTTCTGGCATTTTGGCTCAGCGGTAAAGAATCCACCTGCTAATGCAGGAGACTCAAGAGATACAGGTTCGATCCCTGGGTCATGAATATCGCCTGGAGCAGGAAATGGCAACCCACTCCAGTATTCTTGCCTGGAAAAATCCCATGGACAGGGGAGCCTGGCAGGCTGCAATCCATGGGGTCAGAAAAGAGTTGGACATGACTGAGCACGCACGCACTGCTGTGGTCCCCAGCATTGACTTCACGTACTGTGTCATTCTTGCCCTGATGTCTTTTTTTCATTTTGTCCTTCTCAACTAGTTTGCGCTCCTGACAGGTTTTTACAGTCTACACGTTATAGAATTGAAGACCTGGAAGAGATCTTAGCTTCTTACCCAATTGCTCTCTTCTCAGATATTCTCAGTGATTTTTCAGCCTCTGTTTGAACTCCTCTGATGACTGAAAATTCATTCCTGTGAGGTAGCCCAAGCCGTTTTTTGACTGCTCTGATTGTTGTCAGAATACCCTTCACGTTGTGGTGGGACTCAGCCTCTCCGCCTCCTTTCCCTAAGGCTGCCTTCCCGTGCCCACAGAGGAAGCCTGCAGTGGGGGCTGCACCTCGTCTCCAGGATTCGGTTCTGAAGTCAGTGCTTGAGACAAACATTACATAAGATGAAGACTGTACTTGAAAATTCCTTAAATTATTTCAAAAGCATAGTGTGCATGTTTGTGCATATATAATTGTGTTTAATTCTTAAGCCTTTTTCAGACTGGGAGCCACTAAGCTTGACTGAAGGAAGGAACAAGAGGAAAAAAAAATATTACATCTATATGTAGGCCTTCAGAAAATTTTTTGCCTTTTAAGAACTATCACATCCTTATCAGACAGTGAATTTTAATGTGTTCCTGCTTTGCTGCGAGATTAATTTTATTGTATTTATGCATCGTGCCTTTTAACGTATAAATTTAAGCCTCTTAAATGGATAAATGCAAAACATTAATAAATGTTTACAGATATGTTGTGCATATTAAATGAGATGTAAGTGGTCAATACATGTTTGCAGGATTTGAATCTAAATTTTGGCTTCATTGGGCTCACATGCACACTGTCCTTTGAAAAGTTGTAGAGAAGAACTTGGCCACCTGCTTCCTGTCTTTCCAAACTGGCATTTCCTGTTGTGGCTCTGCAGAGCAGCTGTCACTCCCCGTGTCCTTGAGTGTTGGTCACATTTTCCCAGAGGTCAGCTTGTAAGTTAAATGGGCATATGACATAACCCTATTAGTTCTGCCACGTGACCTTAGGGCTAAATCCTCTCATTTCTTTTTGTGTTGTGTAGTTGCTAGGTCATGTCTGACTCTAGGTCATGTGCGACCCCATGGACTGTAGCCTGCCAGGCTCCTCTGTCCATGGGATTTTCCAGGCAAGAGTACTTGAGTGGGTTGCCATTTCCTTCTCCAGGGAATTGAATCTGTGTCTCCTGTGTTGGCAGGTGAATTCTTTACCACTGAGCCACTTGGGAAGCCCTTCATTTCTTTTAGTTTTTCCTTATTCACCCTTCTGGTTCTTATAAGTGCCCTGGTCATTGTTCTTTTTTGCTTTGGGACCCTGAAGTCTGTTTTAAGGTGCAAACTCAGGTTTTACCTCCTTGATGAAGTCTTCCCTTATAATTCTAGAGCTACATTCCTAAATATTGATACTTTTATCTGTATTTCTCAATATTATTTTTATATTTTATACTTCTTTCATGAGCATATATCTTACCTCACAATGAGACGGTAAGCTTCTTGAGAGCCAAGAGCATATAAAATGTTTACAACTTTCTAAAAATAAAAACTTTAAAAGTCAACATTTTATTTAGAACTGTTAGATGTAGTGAATTATTGGGAAGATGGTAGAGAGTTACTGTCCCACACCCAGCTTCCCCTATTATTAACATCTTGGATTAGTGTGTTATGTTTGCCACTATTAATGAATCAGTATGGGTACATTGTTACTGAGTCTATACTTTATTCGGAGTTCCGCAGCGTTTTCCTTCATGTCCTTTTTTGTTTTCCAGGATCCCATTCAGGATGGCGCGTTACGTTCAATAGTCATGTCTCCTTGGCCCCTCTTGATCGAGGCAGTATGTCAGACTTCCCTTGTTTTTAATGGCCTTGGCAATTTTGAAGATAACTGATCAGGTATTTTCATAGAATATCCTTCAAGCAGACATCTGTCTGATGTTTTTCTAATAGTAGATTAATGTAATACGATTTTGGAAGGAAGACCACAGAGGTAAAGCGCCCCTCTCATTGCACTTCAAGAGGACATACTACTGATGTGACTCTATCAGTGATGTTGTTAACCTCGATCACTTAACTGGTGCTAGTGTCTGTTTTCTCCGCTGTAAAGCTACCCTTTTTTTTTCTCACTTTCTGTATTATGCTCTGGAAGAGGGTCACTAGGTGTAGCCCACACTTAATGAGTGATGAGTTATGCTCTACCTCCTTTGAAGTGGAGTACCTACATAAATTACATTGCTCAAATTATTCAGCTCTGGCCATTTGTAGCTCTTTTAGTTGGCTTTCTGTATCCCTTTCCTTTGACGTACTCCCTTGGCTATGCGTGTGTGTGAATGCTTTCTTTCTGGCAACATAAAATGCTTCAGGTTCATCTTTTATGGGATGCCTCAGTTGTATGGTCATCCTTCTAGGACACTGTAGTTTATTGTGGGGAAATTGGTTAGAAACCAAGGTCTGAGTGCCGGGTGTGCTGGTTGCTGTCAGAGTGTTGTTGCTTCTCCACACTCTGAGTGAGAGAGCAAGGACATGAGTGTATATGTTAAGCTGTGTATATACACATATCTTTAAATATTTCTGTGTGTAACTATTTGTCCTTAACCTCAACATGAATTTACACTGCCTTAAAGTTCTAGGGGTTTAAGGAGAGGGAGGAGGGAGGGGGGTTCAGAATGGGGGACACATGTTCACCCACGGCTGATTCATGTCAATGTATGGCAAAAACCCGTACAATGTTGTAAAGTAATCAGCCTCCAATTAAAATAAATTGATTAATTAAAAAAAAAAAAAGAGGCCATGGCAAACCAGGAGGAGAGAAATACACAGAAAGGGTTGATCATGCTCCATTGGCCATGGAAAAATATTTGAATTTCACTATAAAAGGAATGGAAAGCCATTAAGTGTTTTTTAATTAAAAAAACAAGTTTTATGGGTTTTGACAAATGTTTGATGTCTTTTATTCACCATTACACTGTCATATAGAGTAGTTTCACTGCTCTAAAAAACTTGAGCCTCACCTATTTGACTTCTGCCTCACCAGACCCTGACACTCACTCATCTGTTTACTGTCTCTGTTCTTTTCTAGAATGTCGGTATATTGAATTTTTAAACAGTAGTTTTGAGAGATTTTTATGAACACAGCATTTTGTTAAGTAGTGGGAGCTCAGTTCAGTTTAGTTGCTCAGTTGTGTCCGACTCTTTGAGACCCCATGGACTGCAGCCTGCCAGGCCTTCCCTGTCCATCAGCAGCTCCCGGAGCTTGCTCAAACACTCGTCCCAAGCATCAGCCTTCCAACCATCTCATCCTCTGTCACCCCTTTCTCCTCTCACCTTCAGTCTTTCCCAGCAACAAGGTCTTTTCCAATGAGTTCTTCACATCAGCTTGCCAAAGTATTGGAATTTCAGCTTCAGCATTAGTCCTTCCAATGAGTATTCAGGACTTACGTCCTTTAGGATTGACTGGTTTGATCTCCTTTCAGTCCAAGGGACTCTCAAGAGTCTTCTCCAGCACCACAGTTGAAAAGCATCAGTTCTTCGGTGCTCAGCATGCTTTAAAGTCCAACTCTGCCATCCATACAGACTTCTGGAAAAACCATAGCTTTGACTGTACAGACCTTTGTTGGCAAAGTAATAGCTCTGCTTTTTGATAGCTTTTCTTCCAAGGAGCAAGCATCTTTTAATTTCATGGCTGCAGTCACCATCTGCAGTGATTTTGGAGCCCAGGAAAATCAAGTCTCTCACTGTTTCCATAGTTTTCCCATCTATTTGCCATGAAGTGATGGGACCAGATGCCCTGATCTTTTTTTTTTCTGAATGTTGAGTTTTAAGCCAACTTTTTCACTCTTGTCTTTCACTTTCATCAAGAGGCTCTTTAGTTCTTCTTCACTTTCTGCCTTAAGGGTGGTGTCATCTGTGTATCTGAGGTTATTTCTCTCAGCAATCTTGATTCCACCTTGTGCTTCCTCCAGCCTGGCATTTCACATGATGTACTCTGCATATAAGTTAAATAATCAGGGTGACAATATACAGCTCTGATGTACTCGTTTCCCAGTTTGGAACCAGTCTGTTGTTCCATGGTCAGTTCTAACTGTTGCTTCTTGACCTGCATACAGATTTCTCGGGAGGCAGGTCAGGTGGTATAGGTACTAAATAACTAACAATTAGAAGCATACTTCTTTTTTTCTATTGAGTAAAATTCACATAACCTAAAATTCATCATTTTCACCACTTAAAATGTGTGGCTCAGAGACTGTTAGCTCATTCACAAAGCTGTGCGCCACTGGCACCACTGCTGTCCGGTTCCAGAGCATTTCCATCACTGCAGAATGAAACCTCGTGTCCAGTAAGCAGTTCCTTTCCTCATCCTCTGGCAATCACTGGTCTGATTTATGTCCCTGTGGATTTGCCTATTCTGTACATTTCATTTATGAAATCATAAAATACATGGCCTTTTGTTTCTGGCTTCATTTACTTAATGTTTTTAAGGTTGATCCATGTTGTAGCATGTTTCAGTATTTCTGTCTTTCTTGTAGCTGAGTAATAATTCATTGAATGAATATACCACATCTTGTTGAATCATTCGTCAGTGATGGACATTGGTGGTGTTTTCACTTTTTGACTATTATGAATCATGCTGCCATGAACATTCATGTATAAGTTTTTGTTTGAACATATGTTTTAAAATCTCTTAGGTTTATAACCAATATATTTCTTTTGATAAACTTTACTTTTATAATAAGAGGCAGGTTACCTGATGGCTTACTTGTGGTAAAGTGCTGAAAGAATGATACTTTTCTCTTGGCATGATATTCATCATTGAATACTGAAATCCCTTAATTATTCTGTTGTCTTTGCACAGAACAGAAAGTTGGTCCTGATAGGGTGACAGTAGTAGCTTTCCCTTCGAATTCTGTTAAGAGGAATTTCCTGAATTATGTTGTGTACCATTTAGTCTCAGAGAGTGAGATTCACTCACTGTGAAGTTTTATTATAAGATCTGCCTGTAGTCTCGAGGAATCTCCGAATGTATGAATTGTGTTTAACATTTTGTATTTAGAGGGATAGTAGGCAGGATTCCCATTCTGTAATCTGTTTGGCATCAATAATTTTACAGAGGTTTTATTCTTACTAACCACATTCCCTCTGAGGTTTGGACTGTGATAGAGTGGCATTAAATATTAGCGTTTTTTTTTTCCCTATCCCAGCACCCAACCTCGAAGCTTTGTTTTGCTCTTACTGCTTTGACAAATTAATTTTCCTCAAGAAGAGTTGGCAAATGTTTTCTTCCTCTAGAAAGTTTGGAGTAACCTGACCAATTTATTTAAAAGCTAATGTTGTTTTTCAGACTTATTGAAAGTGAGAAACATTCTTTGCTTTCTTTGTAGTGTCTAAGTGACTTTGGGGTTCCCTGGAGATGATGGGAAATAGATAAATTATGTATTAACTGCCATCATAATTTAGTCCAGGAAATTCTTTTTAGGCAGGCACTTTAAAAGAGTTTGTGTATAGAACACTGGACTAGAACCAAGAATATTTTAATTTCACATCCTTAAAAGACTCACTGCTGCTGCTGCTCAGTTGCTTCAGTCGTGTCTGACTCTGTGCGACCCCATAGATGGCAGCCCATCAGGCTTCCCCGTTCCTGGGATTCTCCAGGCAAGAACACTGGAGTGGGTTGCCATTTCCTTCTCCAATGCATGGAAGTGAAAAGTGAAAGTGAAGTCACTCAGTCATGTCCGACTCCTAGCGACCCCAGGGACTGCAGCCTACCAGGCTCCTCCGTCCATGGGATTTGCCAGGCAAGAGGACTGGATTGGGTTGCCATTGCTAGCTTGTACCTTGAGACTTCATTTTGTAAAAAAGATAATATTGACTCTCTAGTTTAAAGGAATGGGTGATGGGAAATGAGTTCTGTTAATCAAGGTTCTTTATTTTGGGAGATATGTGTGTTATATGTATCTTGTTAGTATTTTTTCTTTATTTTAATAAGTGAGTGAATCGGCTGATTATAATAAAAGCCTTTGTCCAGTACTGTATGTGTATTCTATTTACCATTTCCAGTGCTCTTCTTTTTTCTGTGTAGTTTTGGATTTCTACCTGGTATGTTTTCCTTCTGAAAGAAGGACTTCTTTTAACATTTCTTGTAGTTCAGAGTTGCTGGTGATGGATCCCTTCATGGATTTTTGTCTGTTTGAAGAAGTCTTTAATGTGCCTTGATTTATCTAGGCTGTTTTCTCTGGGTATAGAATTCCAGGTTGGCAGTCGTTTTTTTTTTAACACTTTAGAAATATTTCTTCACTTCCACATCAACTTTGCTTTCCTGCCAGACCTAAATATGTATTTTTTACATGATTATTCTATATTTCCTGTTGACATAGACATCTGCATTGGTAGTTCTACAGTATTTATAAGTACTAGAGTGCTTTGGTGTCTTTGGCAGACTAATATTATTTGCCTATGTTTAGTTGTATGATATGACCATAATCTTGAGATAGAAAACATGAAACAGGTTTTTGTATTTTCTTTACTGCTTATTTATTATTGATCAGAGAGCTGGATTGATGCTGTTATTGATAACCCCAGCCTGGACAGGCTAGGTCACTTGTATTTACCTTCATGTGATCTTCTGATATACATTTTATCAACTTGAAAAATTTTGCAGACTAACAACTGGTAATTGTTTGCTAGCCAGACACTTGCATTCAGTAGTATTTCTTTCTCTTCTTGCTCCTCTGTCCCAGCAGGTATTACTCTCTTGAGAAGACACACCGACAGTTAGCACTTTCTTCAGATTCTGACAGTTGGCGAACAGCTGCTCTTGATCATAAGACTTAGAAGACAGTCTCCATCTTCCCAGATTGGATGTCTTTTCACATGGATTTTCTGTTTCTCTGTCTTTTAAAAAAATAAATATTTGGGAACATTCTGGATTACAACTGTTCATCCTCATCTATGCAAAGGAAGGAAAGCTGTTGTGCTTGGATTTTGAGGAGGTATGTCTTTTTTTCTTCTATTGCAAAATTACATCACTTAGAGCAGTATGACATCATAACACTGCCTCTTTCCTCAGTGGAACTCAGTTCTCATTCATTCATTTACTCCATCTTCCTTACTCCTGTTCTTCCTTTAGTTGTAGCAGTCATCGTAGCTCAGTAAGTTTCTCTCCTTGATTTTTTTGGGCCACACCACACGGTATGTGGAATCTTAGCTCCCCAACCAGGGAGCGACCCCGTGCCCCCAGCATTGGAAGTGCAGAGTCTTAATCGCTGGACCACCAGGGAAGTCCGAGTAAAACTTCCTTGATGTGTAATATCACAAGCTCGTTTCTTACATCTTGGTGAATGTCACTGGGCTCTGGGTTAGTCTAATAAGTAACAGGAAGAAGCAGTTTGAATTCTTATAACTCAAGTTGAGATCATGACTTTGATGAATTGAGTTTTTGGTTTGCCTCCATTTTGCAGAGGCACTGGGTGGTTTGGGAAAGCTTACTGTCCAGCATAAGATATGGCTGTATGATTTTATAGTCTGGTTCAGTATCATTTGCAAGAAGAGATGTGATATTATAGAGTTTTGAACTAAAAATTTAGACACTTCAGTCCTAGTTTTGACATTTTTATGGCCATATTTTGAGAGTTAAAGCATGTTCATTTTCTTATCTTTAAAATGTGTTATTGTTATTTGTTTTACACAAAACTTATGGGATTGTTGAGGATCAAGTGAAAAAATTTGTGTGGAAGACTGTTTTCATCAATATAAAGGGTTGTTACTGCATCGTGGAAAGCTGTAGGCATCTCTGTTTTATTTTCACTCAGAGACTCAGTTTTTATTTCTACAAAATTTTTGGTGGTACAGCCCAGTCCTGAATCAACTTTTAAATCCCCATGCTTAACTATGGTGGAACATTAGTGTTTACAGTGCCTAATTACATGGTAGGTTCTCATTATATTTTAAAAAGCAGATCTGTGTGATGTAATGCTGAGAAAACTTCAATTTGTGTGATAAGGAAGCATTTTACAAGATCTTTTGGTAGTTTTGAAGAGAGACCTCATTTTTTATTTCATGTATTTAAAATATTTATTGAGTGCTTGCTGTATCCTTGGCACTGGGGAAGAAAACTGACAAAAGTCTCTGCTTTTATAGAGCTTATGTTGTATAATATATGGGGAGATAGAATAAACAAAATAAGTAAAAATGCAGTTTTTAACCTATGGTGACCAGTTCTGATGAGAAACGTAAAAGTGGGAAAGGGGAATAGGGCTCACTGAGGGGAGGAATATATTTAGTGCTCACAGACAGCCTTAAAGAGAAGGTGACATTTGAGTCAAGTCTTGAAAGAGATGACGGAGAAATGCAGAAATATGAGAAGAGCATGCCAGGCATAGCAGATGGCAAGTGCAAAGGTCCTGAGACACAAACGTGTATGAGGAATGGCAGGGGTTGGGAAGGGTGGGTTTTATGGTGCCTTATGGAAGTACTTCGCAGCTGAACGGCAAATGGAAGTACTTTGCAGACTTCGATGTGCGCGTGAATGACTTAGGGTATTCCTGTTAAATGATCTGGCCCCAGATGGTTTGTTTTTCACCTGACAGCCACCGTGATCTGAAGTAGCTGTGTGAAGTGGCTGTGGAAAGTGGCTAACGTCGATGAGCGTTATAGATGTACAGTGTCAGGTTAAAAGAAGCACTGGTCCTTTGTTCGTCTACTGTCAGATTATGTCTTAGGGATTGTGTCCTCTTAGGGACTGTATACTTCGGTGGGACAGTGTTAATCTAAATTGTCCAGATTAAAGTGACCAGAATACTGAGAGCTCTAGCCATCTTTATCTAGTGAAGAAGAGTAGCAGAATCAGGTGCTCTTTTGCTGTGGAAGCTAATACTTGGAAACTCAACTACCTAGATATATTTGGAAGAGCTTTAAGCAACAGGAGCAGGCTTCTCATCTGTATTACAGCAGAGGGCGACAGCAGGTGGAGATTACATTAGTGGATGTGAATTTTATCCCACCCTGGGGAAGACCTTTCACACATAGGATCTGTCCAACAGTGGAGCAGGTGAATTGTGAGGTCCCTGTCATTAGAGATACTCAGATATAGGCTGGATGCTTGTCTTCTGGAGATACTGAGAGGAACCCCTGCTAGAGTCTGGACTATGTGAGTTTTCTCATCCCTCACAGCTCCTGTGGTTTTCTAACTTCAAATGTTCTCTCTCCTTAGTGCTAATGTTGGCAATGATGAGAAAGTAATGAAAGTCTTGTTGACTTAGTTCCTTAATAATTGGGGAAGAAATAAAATGAAATGTCTGCCAACCAGCCAGAGAGTACAGATTAAAAGCAGTTTTCTTAAGTATGTAAAGTACAGAAGTAGAATACTAGATCTGTACATGAAATTTCATTTTTACTTTATAATTATTTTTTCCATAGAGCATCTCTTAAGACTAGCCTTTCATGGGCATAATTTGAGACATGTTATCCTCAAAGATTGTTAGAGAGTTTATAATGTTACACTCCATGTAAAAAGTAAAGGCTGCTATAGTGTAGAAGAAGGCAGGGATTTGTCTGTTAAAATCAGATTTTGCCCCTGTCTCTGCCACTTGCTATGTACAGTGGGAAGTTTAATGATGAGATGTAATTTTCTTTTCTGCTGTTGGCAGTGTTTACCTTTCAGAATTGTATATAGACTGGAAATAATTTATTCTCTAAGTTTAAAGCCTGGTGCAAAGCGCATAGATGGCATAAAATTAATGCTAATTATTATTAGTAGCAACTATTCTGACAACATTGCTTAAATTGGAGGGTTTATTATTTATATGTATGCAGTAAGGTAAGCTGGGAGTCTCTGTCAACAAACCCATTTGCATCTTCAAGCTTTACAAATGCAGACCAGGAGTTAACTACTTTTGTGTGGGTTTTTCCACACCACAGTTGTCTATTTCCATACCAACTGAGTGTCCAACAATTCAATTCAATTCTTAACACTGTCTCCCTGGAGCTAGTGTCAGATCTATAAGTTCAGTTTCATAAGACCCCCAGGGTAGACACCAGTTGTAAGTCCTGGGTCACCTGTTACCCTCTCTGACTTTGCTACAAATTCTGTGGTTTCCATGACCCCCTTCTCAGGTTCAGTAATTCACTGGGTTGACTCACAAAACTCAGAAAAAAACACATTGCTTACATTTACAGATTTGTCAAGAAGGATACAGCTCAGAAACAGCTAACTGTAAGAGATGCATGGGTGGGTGTAGGGCGCCTCCCTGCCCTCTGCCCGTGCACCACCCTCTGGTTCCTTGTGCTCACCCATCCGGAAGCTCCTGGAACCCCTTTGTTGAGGGAGTTTGTGGAGTTTCCATCACCCTGGGAATGATTGGTTGAATCACTGACATGGGTGGCTAACTCTGTCCAGTCTGTCTCCCTTCCCCAGATTGGGGGCAGAACCTGAAAGTTGCAAACCTCTAATCACAGGGATAGTTCCTCTCGCAACTACCTCCCATCTGGATGCTATCTAGGGCCCCCCACCGCCACCCCGCAAGAGTCATCTTGTTAGCATAAACTCAGGTATGGTTGAAAGGGGCTTGTTTTGAATAACAAAAGACACTGCTCTAACTCAGGAAATTCAAAGGGTTTTGGGAGCTGTGTGTCAGGAACTGGAGGTAAAGACCAAATATATATTTCTTACGATATCATAGTTATTGTTGTTGTTCATTCGCTAAGTTGTGTCCAACTCTTTGCAACCCATAGACTGTAGCACACCAGGCTTCCTGTCCTTCACTATCTCCCTGAGTTTGCTCAAACTCATGTCCATTGAGTCAGTGATGCCATCCAACCATGTCATTCATAGTATGATTACATAAAACTAGATTTTGCTTTTAGAGTAGAGGGCTGAGTTTCAGAACATCAGTAGTGAGTTCCCTCTAGGTCACTGATTTGTTTCTTTATTGGGCTGTGATGCCACCATTTTGATTCTTGGTAATGTAAATAGCATTTGAGATTCTTAGATGAAAGGTACCATTGAAAACAGCTAGATGTCATTTTCCTCAGGGATCATTATCAGATTCCAGTATCAGTTCTTTTTCTGCATAGACTTTTGTCCTCAGATGACTGTACTCTAATTCCGTGACAGAGCTCGTTCTTAGTGTAATGTGACAAAAAGAAATAATTTTTCCAACAGTAATAAGGCTTGTTGTTCTTAGACCTGTTGGGTCATAAAATTTGGGTAGACATGTCTTTCGGTAGTTTTAATCTTTTTAACAGTAAACCACATGTGAATTTTCATAGGAAGGAAGGAAGGGTAAATTGTTTGGAATTTCAAATTCATTTCTACTTAAAATTTTTTTTCCGTACCTCTGTCTGCTAATTTTAATATGCTTGTTAAAGATGTGGTCACTGCCTTGTCCTAATACAAAAATTTCTTTACAGAGAATGTAAGCTTTAAATAGGGCTTCTTTGATGCAGAGATGGTAAAGAATCCCCATGCAATGAAGGAGACCCAGGTTTAATCCCTGGGTCAGGAAGATCCCCCGGAGACAAGAATGGCTACCCACTCCAATATTCTTGCCTAGGGAATTCCACGGACAGAGGAGCCCGACGGCCTACAGTCAATGATTGCAAAGAATCGGAATTGAGTGAGAGACTAAGCACACAAGCCTTACATGTTTGAACCTCTACAGGAAGTATCTGGGTGTACAGCAGTGAGCACTGGTCTAAGAGTGCCCAGCTGAGTTCTCAGCACATATTCAGTTCAGTTGCTCAGTTGTGTCCGACTCTTTGCGACCCCATCAATCGCAGCATACCGGGTCTCCATGTCCATCACCAACTCGTGGAGTTCACTCAAACTCGTGTCCATCGAGTCGGTGATGTCATCCAGCCATCTCATCTTCTGTCATCCCCTTCACCTCCTGCCCCAATCCCTCCCAACATCAGGTCTTTTCCAGTGAGTCAACTCTTTGCATGAGGTGGCCAAAGTATTGGAGTTTGAGCTTTAGCATCAGTCCTTCCAGTGAACACCCAGGACTGATCTCCTTTAGGATGGACTGGTTGGATCTCCTTGCAGTCCAAGGGACTCTCAAGAGAGTCTTCTCCAGCACCACAGTTCAAAAGCACCAATTCTTCGTCGCTCAGCTATCTTCACAGTCCAACTCTCACATCCATACATGACCACTGGAAAAACCATAGCCTTGACTAGATGGACCTTTGTTGGCAAAGTAATGTCTCTGCTTTTTAACATGCTATCTACATTGGACATAACTTTCCTTCCAAGGAGTATGCGTTTTTTAATTTCATGGCTGCAGTCACCATCTGCAGTGATTTTAGAGCCCAAAAAAATAGTCAGCCACTGTTTCCACTGTTTCCCCGTCTATTTCCCATGAAGTGATGGGACCGGATGCCATGATCTTAGTTTTCTGAATGTTGAGCTTTAAGCCAACTTTTTCACTCTCCTCTTTCACGTTCATCAAGAGGGTTTTTAGTTCCTCTTCAGTTTCTGCCATAAGGGTGGTGTCATCTGCATATCTGAGGTTATCGATATTTCTCCCGGCAATCTTGATTCCAGCTTGTGCTTCTTACAGCCCAGCGTTTCTCATGATGTACTTTGCATATAAGTTAAATAAGCAGGGTGACGATATACAGCCTTGACGTCCTCCTTTTTCCTATTTGGAACCAGTCTGTTGTTCCATGCAGCACATATTAGGCACTCAGTAAATATCTGTTCTCTTCTAGGGGTTAGAAAGTCAGTTCTAGCCTTTGCTGCCAGCTACCTATGTAAACTGACTAGAATCTCTGTGTGTGGTAAGTCTCTCAGTCGTGTTTGACTCTTTGCGACCCCGTGGACTGTAGTCTACCGGGCTCCTCTGTCCTGTGGGCTAATAAAGGTTTACTAATAAAAACCATGCAGCCATGAAATTAAAAGACACTTGCTCCTTGGAATAAAAGTTATGACCAACCTAGATAGCATATTAAGCAGCAGAGATGTTACTTTACAACAAAGGTCCATCTAGTCAAGGCTGTGGTTTTTTCCAGAAGTCATGTATATGAGAGTTGGACCATAAAGAAAGCTGAGTGCCAAAGAATTGATGCTTTTGAACTGTGGTGTTGGAGAAGACTCTTGTGAGTCCCTTGGACAGCAAGGAGTTCCAACCAGTCCATCCTAAAGGAAATCAGTCCTGAATATTCACTGGAAAGGCTGATGCTGAAGCTGAAACTCCAATACTTTGACCACCTGATAGGAAGAACTGACTCATTGGAAAAGACCCTGATGCTGGGAAAGAATTGAAGGCAGGAGGAGAAGGGAACGACAGAGGATGAGATGGTTGAATGGCATCACCGACATGATGGACATGAGTTTGAGTAAGCTCCGGAGTTGGTGATGGACAGGGAACCATGGTGTGCTGCAGTCTATGGGGTCGCAAAGAGTCGGACACGACTAAGCGACTGAACTGAACTGAATAAATGAATCAGATGCACTTTCCTAAGATCAGAGGATTTCCCAACTACTCACCCAAATGTTGAAAATGTTAGTCATTCAGTAGTGTCCGAGTCTTTGCTACCCCAGGGACTGTAGCCTGCCAGGCTCTTCTGTCCATGGCGTTTCCCAGGTGAGAATAGTGGAATGGGTAACCTTTCCCTCCTCCAGGGGATCTTCCCAACCCAGGGAGCAAACCCAGGTCTCCCATATTGCAGGCAGATTCTTTACAGTCTAAGCCACCAGGGAAGCCCAATCTCATGTCTTATCTTTTAAAATCGTTAGAATCCTGGCCCTGATTCTGTGACTCAGTTTATTCTTAGCTTTATTTTTAAAAATTTAGTTTCCCTTGGCCTTCAAGTCAGTTTCTTGAAAGCAGGCACAGAGTCACCAGATAGACTGAATTGGAAAGTACCGTGAATAACCCATTCTCTGTGGCTTCGGTTCTTTCCTTGGCCACATGTTCTTCCTTCAGTTGAGTTACCTTAGATTTTCTCTTCATTTTTAGTTGGGACTGGCTGTTTATTAACAAGAAGATTTCTTAGCACCAGTCCAAACAGGGTGGAATGGGAGCCTCATAAAATGACGATCATTTTCCCAGTCATGTAGATCCCTAAATGGTGCCATGTGCAGTATAGTCTGGGTTCTTGGGAATACTGTTTAAGCTTTTTTGTTGTTGTTGTTCCAATGTTTTCTTAAGATAGGTTTAGAAAAATTTGACCAGTTGACCAAAGTTTTAAAAAAATGTCATATATGTTTTTCCCATGTTTACATATGTCATATTTCAGACAATGAATGTAAACACATTATGATTGTCAATTTCAATCTGATTTTATTTAGAGTTTGTTTAATTTCTTTTAGTACCTAGAGAATTTACATTACTCTTTCACGTATTCTGAAATAAGAATTGCCTTTTCTCTTCTAGCTTGCAGAATTAACTTTCTTTTACCGTGTTTTAGTAACTAAACTTTTCTTTTTCGTGGTCCTAAAATGAGATGACAGACTTGGCCATTTAAAAAGTAAACTAGAGAGGAGAGGGAAGAAAGGAATAGGTGAGGGAGATTAAGAGGTACAAACTTCTAGTTGCAAAACAAAATGTGTCATGGGTGTGAAATGTAAAATTGGGGGAGTATAGTTAATAACTTTGTAATATCATCTATGGTGATGTATTGTAACTAGATTTATTATGGTGATCAGTTTAAAATGGACTATAGAAATACTGAATCACTGTGTTGTATAACAGGAAATAACGTATCGTTGGTTATACTTCAGAAACACAAACTCATAGCAAAGATGAGGTTTGTTACTAGAGGTGAGGGGGATGGATGGAGGCGAGGGGGCAGTTGAATAAAGGCGGTCAAAAGGTACTAGCTTCCACTTTTAGATAAGTACTAGAAATGGCACCCCACTCCAGTGTTCTTGCCTGGAGAACCCCAGGGACGGGGGAGCCTGGTGGGCTGCCATCTATGGGGTCGTCGCACAGAGTCGGACACGACTGAAGCGACTTAGCAGCAGCAGCAGCAGGGATGTAATGTACAACATGATAAATATAATTAACACTGCTTTATATCACATATGAAAGTTGTTGAGATGGTAAATCCTAAGAGTTTTCATCCCACGAAAAAAATATTTTTCTCCTAGTGTTTTAATTTTGTTACCTATATGAGACGATGGATTTTTATTAAACTTACTATGATAATCATTTCATGATGTATATAAATCCAATTATGATGTATATTATGCATTCTTCAAGTCCATGAACATGGTATATCTTCCCATCTGTTTGTGTTGTCTTCAGTTTCTTTTGTCAGTGTCTTACCGTTCTGAGTTTTTAGGACTTCCTGTGTATAGTATCATGTTGTCTGCAAACAGTGACAGTTTTTCTTCTTCCTTTCCAGTTCAGATTAATCTGAAATTCCATCCCACATGGATGATTACCATTATAATTTTGTAAACATTCTTCTATACATGTCTCTTTACAAGTATATACACATATAGATGTGTATATATGAAGTAATTTTACATAAATAGGACAGTATTATAATGCTGTTTTTCTTTTGCCTCAGGCATAGGTTTTGGAGATTTTTGTGTCAGTAAGAGACCAGTGTTAAAGATGGTATATTTCTTTTTGGACTGTGTTTCATGGCTTATCTTATCTCTGAGTGTTCACTTACCAAGTAATATTTTGATATTTATTCAATTTACCAAGGAGACTGCTGAGAAAAGAAGGTACTGACTGACTGATAGTTATAATTCTGATTATAAATTAAAATATTAGTGCTATGGGACAGATAAGTATGAGGCTTTACATAATATGAACAACTTTTTTTCCAGAGTATAATTATCACTTTAGATAAGGTGGATCCAGCTTTTGTGTGGACAGAGATAATAGGTGTGGTGTGATGAATAGAAGGCTAAATTCAACTTTGACTATTCCACCTGTTAGCTCTGAGATATTAGGCAAGTCTCTTAATCCTTTTTGAACTTTGGTGATGCAGACAGTAAAGAATCTGCCTGAAATGCAGGAGACCTGGGTTTGATCCCTGGTTGGGATGATCCCCTGGGGAAGGGAATGGCTACCCACTCCAGTATGCTTGCCTGGAGAATTCCGTGGGTCACAAAGAGTCAGACACGACTTAGCGACTGACACTTAACCATTTTAGTATTTAGTTGCTTTGTTCATTAACTGAATAATTGACTTCTCAGATCTAGTCCAACTCTAAAACTTTATGACCATAAAATAAGAGCCATCTTTTACCTTGGTTCATTGAGGTGTAACCTTTATACTTCTATCTGTCTTACTCAAGACATGTAAATGGCCCAAAATGAAGGCCAGGGAGTATAGTCCTGAGACCCTTAGAAAAACCACAGAATGAAGCAAGAGGTAGCACTGTGTTAGTTTTTAGAGGAGGTGTGAACCTGTGAACTTCTTTTGCATTCTTTGCAATTATTTCACAACCAGTTCTAGATAGAAATATTTTTCTTATTTGTGAATAAGAATATGGCATTGAGGATGTAGAGGCTGTTGATTTGGTCGCTCAATTTTCTAGCCTTATTCCGAGTGACTTGCCGGAATTGGTTATGTCCTCTTTGTTTTCCTGACTTTTTTTTTTTTTTTTTAAAGTCTTAGATTATATATTTTATTATTCTAAGTCTAGGAAAGCTTAATAAATACTTTTAAGTGAGTTTTTGTAAAAATTAAGTTTCTTTGAATCTTTTAAATTACATTTATAAATTTTTTTTTTTTTTTTAGTCTATGAGCCCTACACTTATTTTTTATATTTATTTATTTATTTATTTATTTTTAACTGACTTTTTTTTTTTATTCTCAGTAGAAAGATCTTGAGATTCAAACTCAATTGTCTGTGACACACATTGGTTAGATCAGTGATAGAAGAGAGTTGGAAGACCTGTTTTTCTTCTTCATTTTGACAGAAGAAAATAAAGTGAATTGCTTTACTTCTCCATGCTTGATTCTTTTTACTAAAAGAAAACAAAATCTGACTCTTCTTACCTCCCATATCTTGGAATAATGAAGTCATTCTTTGGAATCTTTTAAAAAATGTCATGTAAAAAATTTGAGGTATAATTTCTAGTAAACGCACAAATCTAAGATGTATGCATAGATTACTGAATTTTTATATGTGTATGTTGCTGTATATGTAATCACCAGTCAGTTCAGTTAGTTCAGTCGCTCAACCATGTCTGACTCTTTGCAACCCCATGGACTGCAGCACTCCAGGCTTCTCTGTCCATCACCAGTCAGATCAAGACTTAGAACATTTTCCTGTCTGTAGGATTCCTTCATGCCCCTTTCCAGTCACTCTGTGCCCTGCTTAGAGCATGCTTTGTGTAGAGCACACTTTGAGTGCTCTATTATTCATCTTAAGAAGCGATTGAAAACAAATCTTGACATCGTTTATGTTTGATCAGTAATCTGAATCTTGAACCCTGTAATAAAGTGTGATCTGTAGATAGTAAGGTCTTTAGCCTTTTAGATAAGGCATAATTGTGTTAAAGTGCTTTCCTGTGTGTATGTGTGCTTAGTTACTCAGTTGTGTCCAACTTTGCACCCCACGGACTGTAGCCTGCCAGGCTCTTCTGTCCATGGATTCTCTAGGCAAGAAAACGAGTGGGTTGCCATTCCCTGCTCCAGGGGATCTTCCCAACCCAGGGATGAAACCCAGGTCTCCTGCGTTGCAGGCAAATTTTTTACCACTCAAGCCACCAGGGAAGCCCACAGAGGGAGTAATTTTACATTGATAGAGGTAGTGTTGTGCATTTTCTTCTTTTCTTCTCTGTGTAGACTTTTTCCTGAAAATTTTTGGGTTGTCTGAAAGTAAATTTATTTGGAACGTTGTAGGTAAGTGGGAAAAGGAAAGCTGGGTTTGGCTAAGTGAACGATGAAGTTGTTCCAGTTCTGTGAGTTCTGTTCTTCTAGCTGTTTCGTTTTGTAACCCTGCAAACAAGGCCTAACCTCATTTTTTACATCTCATATTTATTCAGTGTGGTTTTGTCTGAGGCACTGTGTGTGTCTTTCTAAACTGCTGCGGTGCAGCTTTAGCTTACCTCATGCTTCCACTATATGTATTACGTGATTTTGTCTACTAATTTGCGTATTTGTATCTTTCATTTTAGAAGTTGTAGATTTATGGAAAAGTTAAGCAAAGATAATATATAAAGTCTGTCACGCTCCTATTTTCCCTGTTGGTAACATCCTGTTAGTTTTATGGAGATAAATTTGATGTATTTTAAAATTTGCCCATTTGAAGTGTACATTTCCATTTGAAGTGTACATATACATTTTAGTATATTCACAGAGGTGTACAACCATCACCACAATCTAATTCCAGAATACTTGCATCATCCCCCAAAGAAATTCTGTACCCCATTATCAATCCCATTTCTGCCCTCCCCTTAGCCCTTGTCCTAGGTAACCACTAATCTGTTTCCTATCTCTGTGGGTTGTCTCTTCTGGACATCATATCGTATAAAATGAACTTTTATACTGTGTGGTCTTCTGTGGCTGGTTTCTTTCATGTAGCATGTTTTCAGAGTTTATTCATTCTGTAGCACGTGTCCATTCTTTTTCCTATTGCCAAATAACAGTTCTGTTGGATGGCTGTGCCACATTTTTTCATTTTGTAGTTGATGGACATTAATTGATTCTATTTTTTGGCTATTGTGAACAGTGCTGGTATGAAATCTGCATACAAGGTTTTGTGTTGACCACATACACCTGCCTGGAGATGGAATTATCAAGTCCTGTGGTAGCTCTGTGTTAAGGATTTTTGAGGCATTGCCTGCCTGGGCCCTTTTACATTTCCGCCAGCAGGGTAGGATGGCTCGAGTTCCTCTACATTCTCTTCAGCACTTGTTACATTGTCTTCTGATTTTAGCCATCCTACTGAGTGTGAAGTTGTATATTACTGTGGTTTTGACTTGCATTTCCCTAATGATTAGTGAAAGTCACTCAGTTGTGTGTCCGAGTATTTGCGACCCCATGGACTATTCAGCCTATGGAATTCTCCAGGCCAGAATACTGGAGTGTGTAGCTGTTCCCTTCTTAAAGGGATCTTCTTAACCCAGGGATCGAAACTAGGTCCCCCACATTGCAGGCAGATACTTTACCAGCTGAGCTACCAGGGAAGCTCAAGAATACTGGAGTGGGTAACCTATCCCTTCTCCAGGGAAACTTCTTAACCCAGGAATTGAACCAGGGTCTCCTGCCCTGCAGGTGGATTCTTTACCAGATGAGCTACCAGGAAAACCCAATGATGAGCATCTTTTCATGTGTTTATCAGCCAGTTCTATATCTTTGAAGAAATATTTTTCAAATTCTTTGCCTGTTTTTTTAATTGGATTGTCTTAATCGTATATAAAGTTTTATTTTACCAAGGAGATTGTAAATCAGTTGAAAGATTATAAATCACTTGAAAAGTTCTAGCCTTAAACAGTAGTTTTTTAAAACTGGGGTATAGTTGCTTTACAATGTTGTGTTAAAACATTAATTTTTAAAATAATAATTATTTAGTGTTTTTGCTTGCTTTTATTCCGTCCCCCGCTTTTCTGAAAGCACTCAGAGAATATCATGCAAGTCAGAGTCCCATAATAAGTGCATTTGGTTTATTTTCTCCCTGATTTGACTACACAGAAAATCAAAGATGGCTGGGAAAGCATGTTTCTTCAAATCTTAGATAGTCTACATTCCTTGGTTAGTGGAGTAAAGTTTTTTTTTCTTTTTGGAGTAAAGTTTTTTAAAACTGTTTTTGTTGCTTGCTTTTGTGAGAAAAGTTTAGATTTGTACAGCAAATATAAAAATGACCCAGAGATATATAAATTAGAAAGTTATAATTTCTATAATTTATAGTGATAACCAGTGTTACAATTTTAATATTTGCATGATAGACTGATGCAAACATACCTATAAATACATATGTGTATCTGGATAACAGGGTACATACTGTTTTGTTACGAGTTTTTTCCCCCACTGCACTTAGCAGTATATTATGAACAGACTCTAATCATAACAATATTTTGTGGAGTTAAATTTTGACATCAAGTTATGAAACATCTATTTAAATGGTTGTTTCTTAATGATGATCAGTTGATTTATGAAGATAGGAGGGTGGGGAAATATTTAAATGTTAAACCTGTGTATTTTTCAAATCATTGGATTCTTTTGTAGATTAAATTAGCTAATGGTAATTATTTTCTACTTTATGTCAAGAAGTATCTGCTTTGGCATCCAAAATTGTTTTTCTAGTTATCATTGGTAATGGATTGATTAAAAATTGTACAGTTGCCCTGATGTATGCAGATAAAACTGCTGGGTACTAGAGTTTGGATTATGGTCTTGATGGTTATTAATGGAAAGTTTGAAGTCTCTTGGAAAGTTTAACATGTATCTGTTGAGCACCAGCTGTGTCAGGCAGTGTAAAGGGGGCAAAAATTAAATGATCAAAGTCCTAGAGATGTTTGTTTTTCCAGCAGGGATGGGGTGGGTGGGAGTGCCAAACTGCATTAGAGCAAAGTCAAAAGGTAAATTTCCTGGAGTGCTGATTTATTTTTGTAGTTTATTTTATACTCAGATTATTTGCATTTCCATGTTTATTTCATAATGACTGTTTTTGCAGTACATTTAAATGATAAAGTGATAAAAATAATTGTTAGGAAAAAGGAAATGTGACTTTGAAACATCACTTTTCTTCTTGAATATTTAAGGCATTAATATTGTTAAAATAATATTGTCCCTGAAAATTTTGCAGTTTTTATGGCAAAGTGAATGAAATTATACTATGAGCAAACCAAAATCTCAGACAAAATTTGAAATAGGGATTATAGGATTATTTTTGTTCTTTTAAATCACTGCTATCAGATTATTTTTTTATCCCCACTTTGTCTTGTACTATATTTATATTGAATTACTGCTTTGACAGTATGAGAAGAAATAATGAAACACATTTTTGCATATATATATATGTATGTATACAAATTTAAATCAGGTACCAGGTTCTTTATAGTTACTTAAACTAAAAAATCATTACAGCTATCAGAAAAAATCCTAAATTGGACCTCTACCTGTGATTAAGAAAGTCTGTTTTTTCCAACAGGTATGTTGGAAACCAAGAGGCAGTCAGGCAAAACAAGATAATTAGGGGTTTGCATGTTTAACCCTTCCATTCTTTTTCTCAGCCACTTAGTCTCCATACATGCTTGCAAGGTGTTTATATGTGAGAACATGAAAAAAAATTTGTTTTGATTCTGACTATTGCAAATAGTGGACTTCCCTTGTAGCTCAGTTGGTAAAGAATCTGTCTGCAATGCAGGGGGCCTGGCTTCAATCCCTGGGTTGGGAAGATCCCCTGGAGAAGGAAATGACAACCTACTCCAATATCCTTGCCTGGAAAATCTCATGGACAGAGGAGCCTCGTGGGCTGCAGTCCATGGGGTCGCAAAGTGTCAGGGACGACTGAGCGACTGACACTTTACTCACTCACTTATTGCAAATAGTAGTCCTTATGAGGCCTCTTCTCCTTATAAGGGCATTATGTAAAATGAGAGATTATACTGCAAAATGATTGTTGTTATTTAGTTGCTCAGTCGTGTCTAACTCTTTGTGACCCCACTGACTGTAGCCCACCAGGCTACCTGTCAGTGGAATTTTCCAGGCAAGAATATTGGAGCAGGTTGCCATTTCCTCCTCCAGGGGATCTTCCTGACCCAAGGACTGAACCCATGTTTCTTACGTCTCTTGCCTTGGTAGATGGATTCTTTACCACTAGCACCACCTTGGAAGCTACTCTAAAATATTGGCTGTTATTCCCTTTGCTGTACAATATAATCCTTATAGTTTTTTTTAACCTAATAGTTGTGCTTATTGCATACCAGGCTGCCCTCTAAGTGTTGGCCATTTAATCTTCACAATTCTGGGAGAGTAGATACTGCTGTAACGCATGAGGAAATTGAAGGTTAACAAATAAGTTGTGGTTGGTGCTGCAATACTCTGAAACCTTTTCTTTACAGTCTGGATATGTTTGTACTTCACACATTTGCAGACTTACCACATCTTTGCGAAAGATTTCTTCTGTCAGTTTCCAGCAATAGGTTATTGGTAATTTTATCTGATTACCTTTAGAGGGCTTGATAGATTTTGGGATAAGTAAAAGTCCAGGAGCAGTGCTTCAGTCTATTTCTTTGTTAGAAAAATTTGGAACATATGATAGATGTTGGTTAGGTAAGCTGGTGGTGTTTTATAAATCCTCTATTTTGTCAATTCTGAGAGGAATGCCTTTTTTTTTTTTTTGGCATCATAATGTGTTGATATTGTGTGCATTTAATATGGTAGCATTTCTCTTCAAAAAGCTGTTATTTAGGTATAGCTGTCCTCCACCCGCTTTAGGTGTGCCTGTTAATCAGTTGATGAGATCTAGCATCAAGGCAGTACAGTCCTGTTTTGACCATTTGACTCTGTTCTACCTGACAAGCACTATCAGCCTGTCGTTCTTGGCCCCGTGCATGGTCTTTGCCGGTTCAGTGCTGAGAGCTAGATTTCCTTTTAGCTAGCTAAGGTTGAAGTTGCTGTGGGTTCCGAGACTTGATTTTGTATCCTCACTTTTTTCTTTAGACTTCCTGTAAGGCTATCTTGATGACTCAGAGACAGATGGACCTATGTGTTTTGCCTTACTAGCTACTGCTAATTGAAGTGAATCAGCTACTTGAGGGGATAAGTTAGCAAACACTTTCACTGGAAACAGGACCTGAATTAAAACTTGAAAGTCCAAGGGCAGTTAATGTTTATTAGATACATCCAAAACATTGTTTTATTATGGGAACACACTTCTACCTGTGTCCTTTTGCATTTGGTCATGTTGAGGATGCTATATACATGGAGTCATTTGAGATTTGCTTTTTTTTTTTTCCCCATTCACTAAGCATACTGCCTGTAAGATCTACTCAGGTTTTCATGTATGCAGTGTGAGCAGTCTTTCTGCTTTCTTGCTGAGTGGGATTCCATTATACGGATGTGCCAGAGTTCAGCATTTGTCTGTTGAGGTGTGTTTGCCTTGCTTCCAGTTGGGGTACTGTCAGTAATGCTGCTGTGAACGTTCATGTACAAGTTTTTACATGAACATAGATCTTTTTTTCTGATAAATGCCAAAGAATATGATTGCTGGGGTGTATGATAACTAAATGTTTAATTTCATAAAAAACTACCAAACTTTTCCGTAATAGCTGTACCATTTTATACTGCTACCAGCAGTGTAATGAGCCTACTAATATCTTCTTATTGCTTGTTCATTTTTTGTCACATAAATGGTGCTGAAAATTTTATGTCAGAAAAATCATAAAAAATAAGGTGTATGCATTGACATAGTTGTTTTACCAGTATATACAGTTGCTCTCAGGAGATTAAAATTAGTAGTTCTAGATTGTTTGCTCGGGCAGTCTTTTGTTGATCTCATTGAAGTGATGAATAACTGAAGAATGAGGTAGGTTTTTTAACTGAACTTTCATGCTATATCATTTGACCATTTTGGAATCTACAGAACTGATGCTTCTTTCTCTTTAATTCTCCTAATGTCTCTAGAAATGTGTATCTTTCCCTAAATTGTTAATAATTTCTGATACTACAACTCCTGTTTATTGTAGGATACCTTATATTTTTTCATTCATTTGCCTTTTTATTTTGTCATGAATTATTTTATCTCCCCTTTTAATGACTTGATATGGTATTGAAACTCCAGTTAGAACTGTGCTCACTATCAGAACAGGCAAAACAGGCAAACAGGTTGCCTAAGCAACCGTATCTATACACAGGCCTCACTCAGTCACTGAAATAGCATAGATTTTTTTAGGCCAAGGGAACTATCCAAGAATTTTGTGAATACACACACATTCACACATGTATTAATGTTTTTTCTTTTTCAGATTCTTTTCCCATACAGGTTTCTACAGAGTATTGAGTAGAGTTCTCTGGGCTATACAGTAGGTCCTTGTTGATTATTTTATACATAGTAGTGTGTATATATATATATGTTAATTCCAAACTCCTCATTTATCCTCTCCCCCCTTTCCCCTTTGGTAACCATAGTTGGTGTTCTAAATCTGTGACTTACTTAATTAAACAAGAGTGGTGTTAGTAGAGAGGATAGAAAGGAAATAATTCAAGAATATTTGAGAAGCAAGGTGATCATTTTGTAATGTAAAGAAACATCAAATCACTAGGTTGAACTCCAGGAACATACATAGTATTGTAGGTCAACCATACTTCAACAAACAGACTTACAGAAAAAAGATCAGATTTGTGATCACCAGAGGTGGGGAGGGGGTAGAGGATTGGATGAAAGTGGTCAGAAGGGTCAAACTTCTAGTTATAAGGGCTTACCTGATAGCTCAGTTGGTAAAGAAGCCGCCTGTAATGCAGGAGACCCCAGTTTGATTCCTGGGTTGGCAAGATCCGCTGGAGAAGGGATAGGCTACCTACTCCAGTATTCTTGGGCTTCCCTGGTGGCTCAGCTACTAAAGAATCTGCCTGCAATGCGGGAGACCTGGGTTGGATCCCTGGGTTGGGAAGATCCACTGGAGAAGGGAAAGGCTACCCACTCCAGTATTCTGGCCTAGAGAATCCCATGGACTGTATAGGGTCACAAAGACTCGGATATGACTGAGCGACTTTCACTTTCTAGTGATAAGATAAATGAGTGCTCAGGATGTAATGAGAAACATGATTAATTACTACTGCAGAATGGTAGGTATATGAACGTTGTTAGAAGAGTAAGTCCCATGAGTTCTTACCACAGGAAGAGCTTTTCTCTCTTTCTTATTTTTTAATCTAGATGAGATGATGAATATCAGAGGATGAGATGGCTGGATGGCATCACTGACTCGATGGATGTGAATCTCAGTGAACTCCGCGAGTTGGTGATGGACATGGAGGCCTGGCGTGCTGCGATTCATGGGGTCGCAAAGAGTCGGACACGACTGAGCGACTGATCTGATCTGATCTGATCATTACATGATGTATGTGAGTCATATTATGCTGCACACCTTAAACTTATACCATGAAAGTGAAAGTTGCTCAGTCGTGTCTGACTCTTTGCGACCCCATGAACTATACAGTCCATGAAATTCTCCAGGCCAGAATACTGGAGTGGGTAGCCGTTCCCTTCTCCAGGGCGTATTCCCAAAACAGCATCTTCCCAAATTGAACCCAGGTCTCTTGCATTGCAGGCAGATTCTTTACCAGCTGAGCCACCAGGGAAGCCCTAAAACTTACGTTGTATGTCAAATAGCTCAATAAAACTGGAAGAAAAAAAGAGTGGCATTTAGGTGGCATTTAGGTGGCATTTGGTGAGGGATAGAGAATGTAGAAGACGGAGAGAGAGAACTCGGGTTTCTCTGTCTTAGGCAGCTTAGTGCCCCTCACAGAAAAAAGGAATGCTGAAAGAAAAGAGGTGACCATTTTATTTTGTTTTCCAAGAAGATCGCAAATTAGATGTAGAACTTGAGGTACTCTCTGGTGATACCTGGAAGGAGATGTCTTAATGAGGTGAGACCTCATTGGTTAGATTTAGATATACCGTCTTATGTGGTTCAGTCGTCCAGTCATGTCTGACTCCTTGTGACCCCATGGACTGCGGCATGCCAGGCTTCCCTGTCCATCACCAACTCCGGAGCTTACTCAAACTCATGTCCATCATGTTGGTGATCCCATCCAACCATCTCATCCTCTGTCGTCCCCTTCTCCTCCTGCCTTCCATCTTTCCCAGCATCAGGGTCTTTTCTAATGAGTCAGTTTTTCCCATCAGGTGGCCAAAGTATTGGAGCTTCAGCTTCAGCATCAGTCCTTCCAATCAATATTCAGGACTGATTTCCTTTAGGATTGACTAGTTGGATCTCCTTGCACTCCAAGGGACTCTGAAGTCTTCTCCAACACCACAGTTCAAAAGCATCAATTCTATGGTGCTCAGCTTTCTTTATAGTCCAACTCTCATATCCATCAGTTCAGTTCAGTCGCTCAGTTGTGTCCGACTCTTTGCGACCCCATGAATTGCAGCATGCCAGGCCTCCCTGTCCATCACCAACTCCTGGAGCTTGCTCAAACTCATGTCCATTGAGTCAGTGATGCCATCCAGCCATCTCATCCTCTGTCATCCCCTTCTCCTCCTGCCCCCAATTCCTCCCAGCATCAAGGTCTTTTCCAGTGTGTCAACTCTTCGCATGAGGTGGCCAAAGTACTGGAGTTTCAGCTTTAGCATCATTCCTTCCAAAGAACACCCAGGACTGATCTCCTTCAGAATGGACTGGTTGGATCTCCTTGCAGTCCAAGGGACTCTCAAGAGTCTTCTCCAACACCATAGTTCAAAAGCATCAATTCTTCAGCGCTCAGCCTTCTTCACAGTCCAACTCTCACATCCATACATGACCACTGGAAAAACCATAGCCTTGACTAGATGGACCTTTGTTGGCAAAGTAATGTCTCTGCTTTTGAATATGCTATCTAGGTTGGTCATAACTTTCCTTCCAAGGAGTAAGCGTCTTTTAATTTCGTGGCTGCAGTCACCATCTGCAGTGATTTTGGAGCCCCCCCAAAATAACTGACTCTGTTTCCATTGTTTCCCCATCTATTTCCCATGAAGTGATGGGACCAGATGCCATGATCTTTGTTTTCTGAATGTTGAGCTTATCCATACATACTGGGAAAACCATAGCTTTGACTAGACGGACCTTTGTTGGCAAAGTAATGTCTCTGCTTTTTACTGTGCTGTCTAGATTGGTCATAGCTTTTCTTCCAAGGAGCAAGTGTCTTAATTTCATGACTGCAGTCACCATCTGCAGTGATTTTGCAGCCCTAAAAAGTAAAGTCTGTCACTGTTTCCATTGTTTCTCCATCTATTTGCCGTGGAGTGATGGGACTGGGTGCCATGATCTTAGTTTTTTGAATGTTGAGTTTTAGTTTAGTTTGATAGTATTTTGTTCTTAAGATACAAATAAATAACACATGTGGGAATTACTTTTCCATAGTGGTATGCCTGTCAGTACTTTTCCCAATGTAGGGTTTTATATGTGTTGATGTGTACTGCAGTTTTGACCAGAGTAGGCATTGGGTAGTGCTTCCTGAATGAATGATTAGATCTGTAATTTTAATGCTTTCCAGAAATACTGTCCTCTTGCTCATGTTTCTCATGTTGGCAAATAATTAATGCGTTATTAGTTGATGTTTGCCGTTAATAATAATATATTCTCCCTACCTAACAACCCCTTCCCCTCCATAAACCGTCTATTTTTATCCTAGAATTTTGTAAAATGTTAAGATGAAAAAGACCTCATTTTTCAGGAGCATGTTACCTAATGGAATCAACATAGAAAAATAAAAAATAGCTCTGCCTGGTATTATTTGGCTTTGAGTTGTATTGTTCTCTACTTAGGCTGGCTGGTTTATAATTTGATGAAAGTAGCATATTTGAGTATTATTCTTTTAATCATTAAAAAAAGTTAAAATATACTGAATTTTCATTGTATTGTCTTTTATAACTTTAAGTTGCCTTCATTTCTATGGAGCAGATGCTCATTTGAAGGAATTTGTATGACAGTCTTTTTCTGTTTATCCTGCTGGAAGTTTGATCCACTCGGTTGACAGCTTTATTTCCCTTTGCTCAAAAGCCAGCACTAGGCCCGCAGGAAGGAAAGGAACCTAAGCTGGAGCCTTAGGCTGGGTCGCATAGGCCTGAGGGGGGCACAGTCGGAAGCCTTGCAGTTGCTTGGCCTGGACCTGTCAGAACGGGTCTGGGGGGCTCTGGCTGTGCCATGGTTTATGTGTGTGCTCCAGAGTCGTGATCCTGAGAATGAACGCATTGTGAGCACAGTTCGGAAACTGTTGTATAGATTGCTCCCGGAAGGGGAAGAAGCCCACCTGAGAGACCCCACTGTTGAACAGATCCTGGGTTCACTGGTTTAGTTTTCTCTGAGTGCTCCCAGTGCTTAAACTTTTGCCTCATCTCAGCAGCCACTGTCAGGTTTTTGAAGGCAAGTTAGTTCGTGGAAGGGACTTTGTGTGATAGGAAGACAGAGTGTGAGATTAAATATATCTTAGCTCTGGCCTGAGTAGATACTGTTACAACATGAGATGGATATAAAATAAGCTTTCTCTTCTGGTTTCAGGAAAGCATAGTGGGAAAAAAAAAAAAAGTAGGATTCTTTTCTAATTTCTGTGGATCCAGCTAGGATATTACATCTTGCATTTTTAAGGCATTTAAAAGTACAGACAAAAGGACAGGACAGTCTATATTTGAACAGTGTTAAGTACAAAAACATGAATTGATGAGGTAGTAGTATCGTTCCATATCATTTTCTATCAGGACTTAGCCTTTGTTACACATTATGCATTTATCTTTTCTTTACAAAAGAAATGCAGACTTTTCAGTAAAGTACTAACGGTTTTCAAATAACACGTAATCTGAGTGTTAATTAGAAAAGAATTTACAATTTTGCATTAAATGTAACCTTTCTTACACCTTAGGCTTCCCTGGTGGCTCAGCTGGTGAAGAGTCTGCCTGCAATGCAGGAGACCTGCCTTCCATCCCTGGGTTGGGAAGATCCCCTGGAGAAGGGAAAGGCTACCCACTCCAGTATCCCAGCCTGGAGAATCCCATGGACGTTGCAAAGAGTCGGACACGACTAAGCGACTTTCACTTCTCTTTCTTACATCTTACTGTTAAGTTGTCAAGAGATTTTTGATCAGTGATTCAATCTCCTTTCTCTTTGTAGGTCTGTTCAAAGTCTTGAGTTAGTCTTGGTAGATTTTGTGTTTCTAGGAATCTGTCCATTTCATCTTGGTTGTACAATTTGTTGCACACCTTTGTTCATACTGTACCCTGGTAATCCTTTTTATTCCCATAGAATTGATAGTTATGTCCTCACTTTCATTTCTGATTTTGAGTCTGTCCTCTTTTCTTAGTAGTCACTCTAGCTCAAAGTTTGTCAGTTTTGTTCATCTTTTCAAGGAATCGGCTTTTAGTTTCGTTGATTTTCTCTATTGTTTTTCTCTTCTCTGTTTCATTGATTTTTGCTCTCATCTTCTTTATTTCCTCCCTTCTCCACTTTTGGGTTTAATTCCTCTTTTTCTAGTTCTGTAAGTTATAAGATTGTGTTTTTGATTTATGATCTTTCTTGTTTGTTAGTGTGGGGATTTATAGTCTATAAATTTCCGCCTCTGTGCGGCTTTCTAAGTGTCCCATAGATTTTAGAATGTCATGTTTTCATTTTCATTCGTCTCTAAGTTTTTGCTAATTTCCCTTGTGATTTCTTTGATTCATTTGTTAATATAATAGTGTGTGGTTCAATTTTCACAAATTTGTGAATTTCCAGTTATCTTTCTATTGTTATTTTCTAACTTCATCCCATTCTGATTGAAGATAGTTTGTATCTCTTTTAAAATATATTGAGACTTAATTTGTGAGCTGCTATGTGGTCTGTCCTTAAATGTATCCCACGTACATTTCAGAAGAATGTGTATGCAGTTGCTTTTGAATGTCTTAGTCTTGAGTGTCTGGCTGCCAATAGTGGGGGTAAGGGGTAGGAAGATGGATTGGGGGAGAAAGGGTCAGTTCAGTTCAGTCACTCAGTCCTGTCCGACTCTTTGCGACCCCATGGACTGCAGCATGCCAGACTTCCCTGTCCATCACCAACTCCCAGAGCTTGCTCAAACTCATGTCCATCGAGTTGATGATGCCATCCAACCATCTCATCCTCTGTCATCCCCTTCTCCTCCCGCCTCCAATCTTTCCCAGCATCAAGGTCTTTTCCAATGAGTCAGTTCTTCACATCAGGTGGCCAGAGTATTAGAAAGAAGGATACCAGTCCTTTAAATAAATCCCTTGGAAGTCACTTAGCTAGAGAGAGAGGGCCTTGCAACTACCGGGGATCAGAGGGATAAGGAGGAAAGGTGCAACAAAAATGAGCACCTCTCTCTGCATCTTTGTGATCAGAAGTAACAGTCAGTGGTCAGAGCATAGATCACATAGATCTGCAGTATTTGGAGAACAGAGTCTTTTTTGCCCACCCTAGCTCCTATAAGCTGTGTCCAAGCTGCTCTGGAAGCTTGCCCAGCTGACCTCCGTGTTGCTAGAGGAAGCTGTGTAGCTGCTACAGTGCTAGGAGTTGAAATTGAAATTAAATGCAACTTACTGTCCAAGCCTTCGCTTGTAAGTTGCAAGCCTTAAATAGGTTCCATAGTTCCAAAATACAGCAGACAGATTCCACCAGTGCATTTGTTGTCTTGTAGTTAGCAACTACTCACTGGACAGTCTAACTTTGACCGTATTTCTCACTTTTAATGGAGCATTGTATTTTAGTATCTTGTATTCTCATGTTTGCACGTTTGTTCATTTACAGAACAGTTTAAGCCAAGGCACTAGATCTACCCATTCTTTGTAGTCACTGTGCTTTTAGTAAGGTCTTCTTGCTTCAGCCATATTTACTGAGTGAACTCAAGTGAAGTGAAGTGAAGTGAAAGTTGCTCAGTTGTGTCCGACTATTTGTGACCCCATGGACTATACAGTCCATAGAATTCTCCAGGCTAGAATACTGGAGTGGGGAGCCTCTCCCTGCTCCAGGGGATCTTCCCAACCCAGGGACTTAACCCAGGTCTCCCTCATTGCAGGCAGATTCTTTACCATCTGAGCCACAAGGAAATGTGATAAAGCTATATTTGTGACTGAGGAGATTTCATTTTTCAAAGTAGTAAATATCTGTTGAACTTACTTGATTACGTCTTTCTCATTTCTGGCTCAACTCTTGGGTTTCTTGTCTATGCATTTATAAACCAAGGAGGTCAAGAGAAAGGTTTGTTTTGAGTGTGAATGACCAGGCTGGGAAAAGATATTGCTAAATCACAAATACCCTTAGGAGGGAGCCGGAAAAATGTTGTCCTTTATAAAATAGAAGCATGAGAAGAAATAATGACTTCAAGAATAGAACTGCTGAATAAATTTGCAGTGTAGCAAAGCATAAAGTATGTGTTCCCACTGAAACCACTTCAGATGACCTACAGTGAAGGAGAAAGAGCAGGAGTTGAAGACGTTTTTAAAATCCAAAAAACATGACTAAGTTTTATTTCTAAACTTTGTGTTCATCCATTTACTCTAGAGAGATTTAAGATTGGCTCTGGGTCAGTTGAGCAGAGTTTGACATTCTGAAGGCATATTGAAATGTAACATTTATATTAAGTGTGTGTACGTGCTCAATCACTTCAGTTTTGTCTGACTCTTATTGACCCCATGAAGTGTGGCCCTCCAGACTCCTCTGTTATGGAATTCTCTAGGCAGGAATACTGGAGTGGGTCGCCGTGCCCTCCATCAAGGGATCTTCCTGACCCAGGGACTGAACCTGTGTCTCCTGCATTGCAGGTGGAGGCTTTACCCACTGAGCCTCCTGGGAAGCCTGCTATTTGTATGTGACATTAATTAATAATAAATACTGGTGTATGTTTATTTTGAGTATTCTTTCCTGTTTTGAATTACATATCGTGAATACTTGATGTAAGAAATTTGAAATTAAGATTTTTTAATTGAAGTATGGTTGGAAAATTCAGCAGCGGCCACAGGACTGGAAAAGATCAGTTTTCATTCCAATCCCAAAGAAAGGCAATGCCAAAGAATGTTCATACTACCTCACAATTACACTCATTTCACACACCAGCATATTAAAAGCAGAGATACTACTTTACCGACAGAGTTCCATATAGTCAAAATTATGGTTTTTCCAGTAGTCATGTATGGATGTGAGAGTTGGACCATAAAGAAAGCTGAGTGCTGAAGAATTTATGCTTTTGAACTGTGGTGTTGGAGTAGACTCTTGAGAATCCCTAGGACTGCAAGGAGATCAAACCAGTCAACCCTAAAGGAAATCAGTCGTGAATATTCATTGGAAGGACTGATGCTGAAGCTGAAGCTCTGATAGTTTGGCCACCTGATGCGATGAATGGACTCATTTGAAAAGACTCTGATGCTGGGAAAGATTGAAGGCAGGAGCAGAAGGGGATGACAATGGATGAGATGGTTGGATGGCATCAGAAACTTGCTGGACATGAGTTTGAGCAAGTTCCGGGAGTTGGTGATGGACAGGGAAGTCTGGTGTGCTGCAGTCTATGGGATCACAGAGTCAGAGGTGACTGAGCGACTGAACTGAACTGAACTGATTTACAATGTTGTGTTAGTTTCTCGTGTTCAGCAAGCTGATTCAGTTATACGTATGTGTATATATGTATTCCCTTTCAGATTCTTTTCCTTTTTAGGTTGTTACAAGATATTGAACATAGTTATTGGTGCTGTACAGTAGGCCTTGTTTATCTGTTTTAGTAGTGTATATCTTTTAAGCCCTAATTTCCCAGTTTATCCTCACCCGCTTTCACCTTTGACAACTGTAAGTTCATTTTCTCTGTGAGTCTGTTTCTGTTTTGTAAGTAAGTTCATTTGTATCATTTTTTTGGATTCCACATATAATATTCCGCAGATATTCTGTGATATCTGTCTTCTCTGACTTACTTCACCTAGTATGATACTCTCTGGGTCTATCGTTGTTGCTGCAAATGGCATTGCTTCATTCTTTTTATGACTGAGTATCTTACCATTGTGTACATACGCTACATCTTGTTTATCCATTCCTCTACTCATGGACATTTAGGTTGCTTCCATGTCTTAGTTATTATTCATAGTGCTGCTATGATATTGGGGTGCATGTATCTTTTTGAATTAGAGTTTTCTCCAGATGTACGTTCAAGAGTGGTATTGCTGGGTCATAAGGCAGCTCTGTTTTTTCTTGATAGCTTTTTAGGGAAAACTCCATACTGTTTTCCATGGAGAAGGCAATGGCACCCCACTCCAGGACTCTTGCCGGAAAATCCCATGGACGGAGGAGCCTGGTGGGCTGCAGTCCACGGGGTCACAAAGACTGGGACATGACTGAGCGACTTCACTTTCACTTTTCACTTTCATGCATTGGAGAAGGAAGTGGCAACCCGCTCCAGTGTTCTTGCCTGGAGAATCCCAGGGACGGGGAGCCTGCTGGGCTGCCGTCTGTGGGGTCGCACTGAGTCGGCCATGACTGAAGCGACTTAGCAGCAGCAGCAGCCATACTGTCTTCCATAGTGGCTGCACCAAAAAGTGCACTTACACATTGGAAAAGTCTTTATTTCCTCTTCACTTATGAAGGATATTCTCACTAGATATAGAATACTGGTTGAACAATCTTTTTCTTTCAACATTTTTTTAAAGTTGCTAAACCCCTATTATCTTGCTTGCAAAGTTTCTGACAGCAAGGTTATTATAATCCTTATCCTTGTTCCTCTGTATATACTATGTTTTCCCTCTCTGGTTGCCTTCACGATTTCCCTTTTTCTTTTCAGCTGTTATTTCAGCTAGCTATTATGCCTAGTTTTGGGGTTTCTTTTAAGTCTTGTTTGACATTTTTGGACCTTCTTAAATCTGTAGTTTGGTGTCTTGTCACTTAACCATTCACATATTTCTTCTGCTTTGTTCTTTCTTCTCTAGGCATTCTGAGTATATTACACTATTTGATATTTTCCCACAGTTCTTGGATGTTTTCTCTTGTTTTATTTTCCTACTTCTTTTCTTCTTTATGTTTCAATTTGAGTAATTTCTGTGAGCCTGTCTTCAAGTTCCCTGATTCTTTTTTAGCTGTTTCAAATCTACTAAAATAATTTGTTGTTTATTACCATGTTTCTCTTTCTAGGATTTCCACTATATTCTTTATGATTTCCACGTCTCTGTCAAACTACCTGTGTGATCTTGCATGTTGTCTACCTTTTCCATTATTCTCTACCATATTAATCATGTTTTAAATTCTCTGATAATTCTCATACCATGGCATTTCTGAGTCTAGTTCTGATGATTGCTTTGTTTCTGCAAACTATGTTTTTATTAAAGTGGAGAGTGAAAAAGTTGGCTTAAAGCTCAACATTCAGAAAACGAAGATCATGGCATCCGGTCCCATCACTTCATGGGAAGTAGATGGGGAAATAGTGGAAACAGTGTCAGACTTTATTTTTCTGGGCTCCAAAATCACTGCAAATGGTGACTGCAGCCATGAAATTAAAAGACGCTTACTCCTTGGAAGGAAAGTTATGACCAACCTAGATAGCATATTCAAAAGCAGAGACATTACTTTGCCAACAAAGGTCCGTCTAGTCAAGGCTATGGTTTTTCCAGTGGTCATGTATGGATGTGAGAGTTGGACTGTGAAGAAGGCTGAGCGCCAAAGAACTGATGCTTTTGAACTGTGGTGTTGGAGAAGACTCTCAAGAGTCCCTTGGACTGCAAGGAGATCCAACCAGTCCATTCTGAAGGAGATCAGTCCTGGGTGTTCTTTGGAAGGAATGATGCTAAAGCTGAAACTCCAGTACTTTGGCCACCTCATGCGAAGAGTTGACTCATTGGAAAAGACTCTGATGCTGGGAGGGATTGGGGGCAGGAGGAGAAGGGGACGACAGAGGATGAGATGGCTGGATGGCATCACTAACTCAATGGACGTGAGTCTCAGTGAACTCCGGGAGTTGGTGTTGGACAGGGAGGCCTGGCGTGCTGCGATTCATGGGGTCGCAAGGAGTCGGACATGACTGAGCGACTGATCTGATCTGATCTTGGCATGCTTCATTAGTTCTTGTTGAAAGGTGTCCATTTTGTGTAGAACAGGAAATACTGAGGTGAATATCTGATATGCTTGGAGAAGACTGCAAGCTTCCTTCTGCTGAGCCTTTGAGGTAGAATTTAAATTAATCTGTTAGGGGTTGGGCTATGTTTAAAGAGTATTATTGCTATGGTTACCAGCATTGATACATGTTGTTGCCATGGAAACCAAAGACTTCAAATTTCCCTAGTGTCCATTATATCCCGGCTTAGCTTTGGGTTTTCTCTTTGTGCTGTTTCACACAGTGAGTTTGTTTATTGCAGCTATATTCCATTATTTTTACTCAAAGCTTGTTAGCAGAAACATTACTTTGCTGACAAAGGTCCGTCTAGTCAAAGCTCTGATTTTTCCAGTAGTCATGTATGGATGTGAGAGTTGGACTATAAAGGAAGCTGAGTGCCAAAGAATTGGTGCTTTTGAACTGTGGTGCTGGAGAAGACTCTTGAGAGTCCCTTGGATTGCAAGGAGATGAAACCAGTCAATCCTAAAGGAAATCAGTCCTGAATATTCATTGGAAGGACTGATGCTGAAACTCTAATACTTTGGCCACCTGATGCCAAGAACTGACTCCTTGGAAAAGACCCTCATGCTAGGAAAGATTGAAGGCAGGAGGAGAAGGAGATGACAGAGGATAAGATGGTTGGATGGCATCAGCGACTCGATGGACCTGAGTTTGAGCAAGCTCCAGGAGTTGGTGATGGACAGGGAAGCCTGGCATGCTGCAGTCCATGGGGTCGCAAAGGGGCAGACATGACTGAGTGATTGAGCATCTGAACTGAACTGAACTGTTAGCATGATAGTGGAGGTTGAGGGGAGTTCTGTGATGATCTGGTACGCCTCAGATTTAGGCAGGCACTAGAACCTGGGTCTCTTGTAAAATTTTCTGTTTCTAGGAGTGGAGTTGTTCCCCTTCTTTTTTCTTCCTCAACTGCTGTGTCTATCTTAGGTTTTATATTCCCTCCCCTTTTTTAAGCTTAAGTTTTTTTCTTAATAGATTTTAACCAATAGTAGTTTTTGTTTGAATTTCCTATTCAAAGCAGCCTTCTCTGCCCCTGTATTTTATTTTTTTGGCCTCACCATGTAGCATGCAGAATCTTCGTTCCCTGCAGTGGGAGCATACGGAGGCTTAACCACCCTGGACCACCAGGGAAGTCCCTAAGCTAGTAGGGGGTAAATTTGGGCTGATTGGCGTTGGCTGCCAAGCTCCACAAGGGTGGGGGCTGGGATAAGAAGCTTCTTTGCATTCTCTCAGATTCTATCTGCCTCCCCCCCACCCCCCTTCCCCCACACACACAGCCTTTGAGGTTCCTGGCAGAAAAGCCTGTAATAGGGTAGAGCCTCTCTCCTGATTGCAGTCCCTTGAGACTTGGCACTGTCATACTGGCCCACATTCAGTGTCCAGCAATTGGTCAAAATTTGTGATTTAATCATCCTGACTGCAGTGGAATTCCTGCATGCTCTTGGGGCTGTATTTCCTTTGGTTAGAAAGAAAGCTTTACCTCTAGGATTATAGGTGCTTGTCTAGCATCTTGTGTTACTCCATCCCTGTTGCATTGTCTGCAGGTTTGGTCAGGTGGCATTGTGGGTGGTGGGGAGAGAGCGGTTTTATCCACTGTGAACCTTAGGAGTCCACATTGTGGTCAGAGAAGAACTTGTGAGACTTGATTTAGTGCTCAGCATATGGGTCACTTTTTGTACGTGATCTCTTTGAACTTGATAGAGTATTCTGCAGTTATTGGGTACTGTCTTATGCAAATGTCTGTTTAGGTCCCCAGTTTGTTAACCATGCTATTCAGATCTAACTCTCTTTTTCTTCTGATTTAGGTTGTTTATTCTATCAATTATGAGAGATTTTAAAAATTTCTCCATTATGCTTATAGATATATTTCACTTCTTGTAGGTCTGCTAAATTGTGCTTTATGCATTTGGAGGCTATGTTATTACTTGCATATAAATTTTAAATTATGTCTTTCTAATGAGTTCTGCATTTAATCCTATGAATTATATTACCTCCATTAATGCTTTTTGAATTATAGTCTACTTTGAGTACTACTAATAAAGCTTGAGCAGCTTTTGTTTAGATTATGTTTGTTAACCCTTTCTATACATTTTATTTTAATTGTTCTCTATATTTGGCATGATTCTTTTACACATCATAATAGAGAATTTTTTTTTTTTGGCCACGTCACGGGGCTTGTGGGATCTTAGTTCCCCAACCAGGGAATGAACCGGGCCACTGCTGTGAAAGTGCCGGGTCCTAACCACTGGGCCACCAGGGATTGATCTCCGTTTTTTATTTAGTGTGATAGGTAGTCTTTGTCTTTTGGTCCACTTAGATTTAATATAATTATTGGGATATTTGGGTTTGCATTTGGTATCTTATATTTTCCTTTTTATATGTCTTATCTGCAATCTTGCTTTCCCTCCTTTTTGTATTTATTTGCATATTTTAATTCTGTTTTTCCTTTCTGCTAGCACAATAGTTATGTCCTTTTCTATAATTTTAAAATGTTTCCCCTTGAGATTAAAACATGTATTTACTTTCTTTTTTTTCCAAATGTGTAAGTTTATTTTTTCCTGACATAAGAATAGTCATAATGTATATACTTCGAGAGGTAGAAAAAGTTAAAGATGGAAAGTCCCCCCTCACATCTGCCCACCAGCCACCCAGTTCTCCAGATGACTCAGGATGAGTACCCCCAGTGCAGTCATCTGGCCTCTTCACTGGCCCCCAGTGTGTAGCGTGTGTGCTGCTCTGCAGCTGGGAATCTCAGCCTGTATCTTCCTGCTCATTCATCCATCTTCTCATCTTTCAAAGTGCAGTGAAAGCTTCTTTGTTCTTGAAACTTTTTGAGGCAAGTGTCATCGGATTTCTTCACTTCTGATGGTAATCATAGTTGTCCTTACACATTCTAGCACTTAATTATGTTGTTCTGTGCTGTTTCTCTTAAGCTTCAAGTATGTAAACTCACTTTCCATCCTAGATTACTTCCTTGAGGGTAAGGTAGGATGCTTTGTTTGTGTAATTTGGAGCACAAAGCAGATGCCCCCCAAACACATGCCTGAGTAAATTGCCTCTGGTAATGGCTGTTTTCCAGGGAATTTTCCATTTTGGTGCATCTTGAGCCTCAATTATTCATGGTAGACATACTTATTAAGAGTTGCTTTTGAACGCAAAATTGTGGATGGAGAATTGGAAGCTACTTGAAAGATACTTGCTTATAAAATTATGCTTCTTTTCATGTTGGTAAGGAATCTGCCCACAATTCGGGAGGCCCGGATTCAGTCCCTGGGTCGGGAAGATCCCCTGGAGTAGGAATGGCAACACACTCCAGTATTCTGGCCTGCAGAATTCTGTGGACAGAGGAGCGTGGCAGGCTACATACAGTCCACGGGGTCGCAAAGAATCAGACATGACTGAGCGACTAACACACTTATTTTGCATTTCATTTTACTTTAAGATTAGAATTAATGGACTATCCATTCCTAATTCAGTATCATAGTGTAAAAAGATTTATGAAATATACTTTTTTTTTTAATATTGACGTTCCTCAAATTGTTTTTTCTTGATTATAGTTTTTTTTTTTCATTATTTCTTTGCAAAATGAGAAAATACTGAAAAACACTAGAAAAAATTACCCTGTACTACCACTGAGAGCTAAATGTTACCATTTTGTTATGTGTATACTCAGTTTTTTCCTATGTTTATATAAATAAACTCCCCTCTTCTAAGTTTCCTACCTTGTAATTCTTAATGTTTGCTTTTCAGCTTTCCCTAAAAGGATTCCAGAACACCTTAGAAGTGCTTGAGGAAGAGTGATAAAGGCAAGTATCCAATTTGTTAGCGTCAGTGAAATAATTTGGTTCATAGCCAAACCAAAATGCTTTGGTCACCGTGTCTATCAAGAAAACTAAAAAGTTGGGAGTAACAACTTAAAGGAAAAAAAAAGAAAGATAGTTCATATATAATTCGAATTTTTTTTTTTTTTCAAAACTGTTGTAGAAAATTGTTAAAATTCTGAGAATTTAACCAAGTTTTCTGAAATACCTGGTTTGTCGGTGGCTCCCATTTCCTCCTCTTTTTTCCCCGCTTTCCACCCCTTCCTCCTGCCCCCTTTCTCCCATATCCTTTTGTTCCCTTTTCTCTCTATTGGTTTCCTCAGGACTTTACTTTTCAGAGAAGCCCTGTAAATAAAAGAGAAGCCAACATTTCCTTCTTATGAAAGAACACTTAGCTTTACAGTTGAACTTGTTTGTGTTAAACCAGAGATAGCAATACAGTTGTTTGGGAAGTTTAATAAGCTGAACAGCAGTTATTCTTCATTTGAATTTTACTACTGTCTTACAGAAGAAAATAGGGGAGTCTTAAAAAACATTCGCGTTATTGAATTATTTTAGTGCTTGCTTTCTTCTTGTCACAAGTTTTATATAATGATTATAGCATTACGTTTTACAGTCAGTGCAACAGGTTGTTGTTTCAAAATTCTTATCTAACAATTTGATGCTTAAAGCTCAGTTTAAGTTTCTTTGGTGTTCTGTGTTAGGTAAGCTTCTGTTAGTATCATGAAGATATGTTTTGCCTTTAGAAATCCCAGAATTTACTACTCCTCTACTAGGTAATCTGTGCAGCCATGTAGATAGCCTATGCAAGCTTTGGCTTGGAAGTCAACACCCTGTTTCTGGGTTTTCCTCCAAATGCTGGCATATCCTTATAATTAATCATTCTTTTAAATTATATGAGAATAAATGATATAGACATGCTAATGAAATCTCAAATGAAGATACAGACATTTAAAAATGTACCATATTTTCCATTTTTTAAAACCAAGAAGCAGGTTTATGTGAAGTGAAGTTAATGTGAAGTGAAGTGAAGTTGCTCAGTCATGTCTGACTCTTTGCGACCCCATGTACTGTAGCCTACTGGGCTTCTCCATCCATGGGATTTTCCAGGCAAGAGTACTGGAGTGGGTTGCCATTTCCTTCTCCAGAGGATCTTCCCGATCCAGGGATTGAACCCGGGTCTTCTGCATTGTAGTCAGACGCTTTACCATCTGAGCCACAAGGGAAGCCCCTTGATTAGTTTATAACACTGCCCAATGAAGCTGATCTGCTGAGTAATAAATTCCTTGTATGTTTATATATGAGACAAGTAGATTGTTTGGTGTTCTAACGAACCTTGATACCATTCCTCTCTTTATGGTGTCTTTTATTATCATGGGAGAAACTTATTTTATATGTTTTACTTTCAAAATAGCAGCAACAAAAAATATGTTGTATTATTTAGCTAATGCAATATAAATAAGGAAAAAAGTAATTTACTTCCTCATTATCAGCCTGCTGCTTTCACATCCTTCTGTCTTTTCGGGGTCTAAATATCCCAGTACAAGAAGAGGTTAATTGATATACAGTTACTGGATTATCTTGGTTACATAGCCCTTTTTGTCTGAGAAGCTCAGTGCTTTGCAGAGTGAAAATAATTCAACAACTATTAGTCTGCACTAGAAACTCATGAGGGAAGGTCAGGATAATTAAATACATATACTGTTGACAACATTTTTGCCCACAAGGAGCCCCAGAAAACTCCATATAGCCCAAAACATTTGTTTATGTTGGTAGGATTAAGGGCTTCTCTCTTGGCTCTCCCAAAGGGAAAAGGAAAAATAAAAGCAACACAGAGTCGGGAAAAGGGTGAGAGGCCCCAGCCGTGTGGCAGGTTTTTGGTGCAGCCACAGAGAATTTGAGTGAAAAGCAGTGAAATTTCCCATCCTCGTGACTGCTCCTCATTTGCCTAGTTTGGGAGCAAAGAATTTTGTGGTATTTAGTTAGTAGGAAGGTACTGGTTAAAGGCCTTAACCCTGTCAACATGGTTTATGCTCCTGAGTCATGAAGAGGTTAGGAGATGGGAAGATAGGCATGTAAGAGTGTGGTCCGCAAAGCCACAGTGACGGTGTCCATCCACGTTCATGGTGAGAGGGTCGTCTGAGAGAAGTTACCAGGAAGAAAGGTCTGATGGGTTTGCATTCCTATCCCTTTGGACTCTAGGAGTCTGGAGGTCACCGTGAACTCTTAAATCCAACTGATTTATGCCTTTCAGATTGCTGTTTGGTGGCCAGAGGTCTGTCTGCGTATGCCCAGACCATGACCACCCTAAGTGCTTCAGACTTGGTAGTGACTTAGTAGTGACTTCAAACTGTTCAAAGTCCTTGTTGTAACGCAGGGAGTTTTAAAGCCCTTTGAAGGAAAAGTTGAGGTAAAATATAGAAATAAAGAACTTCACGCACCACATTTTGTCCTCCGTAGCAGGTTCTGTACATTAATGCAGTTTTGTTTTACATACTTGCAGAAACTCAATTTTTTAAAAAAAGTTTTCTATTATGAGAAATCTTATCCCTACCACACCCTCCCTTTCTTTGGCATGTGACTTCCGTAACTGTGGCAGTTATGCTGACCTTACATCTCTTAGTTTCAACTTCCTTTTAATTTCCTGCACTTTAATGTTGGTGTGTGGTTGCTATTTGACCTTTCTTTTTCTCTCCTTTTTAGTCATACCCAGTTACTGTGTCACTTCTTTGCTTTTGAGTTTGTGTGAATACAGCCGTCCCTTGGTACCCATGGAGGACTGGTTCCAGGACTCCTGCAGATAACGAAATCCTCAGATGCTCATGTCTCCTATATGAAATGGCATAGTATTTGCATAGAACCATGCGCATCCTCCCATATACCTTAAATCATCTGTAGAGCATTTATAATACCTAATACAACGTAAATAAATGCTATGAAAACAGTTGCTGGGAGCATGGCAAATTCAGGTTTTGCTCTTTGGAAATCCTAGAACTCCTTCACCCCAAATGTTTTCCATCTGAGGTTGGTTGAATCTGCAGATGTGGAACCTGTGCATATGGAGGGTGGACTGTACATGGGCAGCCTCTTGTCAGAGTCGACCCTTTTCAAAGAAAGGGATTCCTTTGAGTCTCTTTCTTTGTTCACTGGTTCTGAGCCAAGCTCTAGTCTCTGAAGACAGATTCTTTCTGGATCATGTACTCATTGTACCGAAAGGTCGTTTGTGTTCCAGCAGAGAATCCAACCTATAAGATTTCAGTTTGCATTTTCTTCTCAAAAGAGCAAACCTTCTCAAAAGAGAAGTGTCTAGTTGCCAGTGACCTTGATGAATATAAATGATAACTGGAAATTCCTCTTTTCCATTAAAACCCACAATGCAGTTAGATTGGGATGTCCACGTTTCACAGTTATTCTTTGAATTTACTATATTGAGCTTCAGCATGCAGATAATTAACTATGGTTGTGATTGAGAGGAATCATTTCAATTGCCTCAGCTAGAGTGTCTGTATTGAATGCTCTGTGCTCGGATGTCTCTCGATTTCCCAAGTAATGGCTGTTCTCTCAAATATTATTATGGTTTGCATTCCAAGATGACCCTTCTAGTATGTAGTTCCTCTTCACATTGCAACTTGTAGGGAGTTTTTTAACAGCGCTGTTTTTTCATTTCCTTTGTACTTGTTTCGGAGCTTTTCCTCCTATTCTAGAAAATAATCATTACCCACTATCTAGAAAACTATCTTTTAATCTTCTGATTAAAGATTGCTTAATGATAGTGTCTACTTCTTGGGCTAGTGGCATGTTTTTCTTTTAACACTGGAGTTTCTGCATGGATTTATAATACGAGCTTTTTTTTTTTTTTTTTTTTTAACATTAGGTAGGCATGAAGCCTTCGTCTCACAGCTGCATGTGTAGTTACTGTCGAAGCAATGCCTACCTAATTTGACAGTCGTGGTGTGTTAAAAAAATTTTTTGAGTTTGCAAATAAGCGTATTAAGTCTACTGATGGAGCCTTCGGGCAGTGAACAGTTATTTGAGGACCCTGATCCCGGAGGCAAATCCCAAGATGCAGAGGCCAGAAAGCAAACAGAATCAGAACAAAAGTTGTCTAAAATGACCCACAATGCTTTGGAGAACATTAACGTGATTGGCCAAGGCTTGAAGCATCTCTTCCAGCACCAGCGCAGGAGGTCGTCCGTGTCCCCCCACGATGTGCAACAGATTCAGGCAGACCCAGAGCCTGAAATGGATCTGGAAAGCCAGAACGCGTGTGCTGAGACTGATGGTGTCCCCACCCACCCCACAGCTCTGAATCGTGTCCTGCAGCAGATCCGCGTGCCACCCAAGATGAAGAGAGGGACGAGCCTGCACAGCAGGCGGGGCAAGCCAGAGGCCCCAAAGGGAAGTCCCCAGATCAACAGGAAATCTGGCCAGGAGATGGCAACTGTCATGCAGTCCGGCCGACCCAGGTCTTCATCCACTACTGACGCTCCTTCCAGCTCTGTGGTGATGGAAATAGCTTGTGCCGCTGCCGCTGCTGCTGCGTGTCTGCCGGGGGATGAGGCGTCTGCAGAGCGGGTAAGTTTCTGTTAAATTACCTGTTAACTTCTTGTGCTTTATATCTAGTACTCTGCACACTTTGCCTGGGTGACTGAAAAGAAGTATCTCTTCAAGTACCCCGAGGCTGTGGCCAAAGATAGTTTCCCTTTTCATTAAATAAGTGGGATGAAGAGTAATCATCATAGCTAATAATGAACGCTTCTAATTATATTCCTGTTTGCTTCCTAACATGTTGCCTCAGATGATTCCAGTGCAGTCAGCCCACGAGTTTTAAGAATTACTGAATCTGAATTTCTGGAGCTCCCATTCAGCCCGGTCGGCAAGCTTAGAGCTATCTGGACCGCTCCTGCTCTTTAATGATATGACCCCCAAGGTTGCCCCCATTCTCCATTCCAAATCAGTGCCCTAGTTTAGGCCTTCATCTGTCTCACTGCCCTTTCAGATTCTTTTTTTCTCCATGCTGGACACAGCTTGTGAGAGCTATCTGAAATACTAAAGTCATTGTCATTTCCACTGCTTAAAAAGCAGTCACTGGCTCCATCATTTCCTGAGGGGCAAAGAAAGTTCTTTAAGATGATACACAGGACCTCCCATGATTTAGCCCATGTGGACTTCTTTACCTCCTACAACTTAACAGCTAGTACTCCTTTCTCACGCTTTTTATTTTTCCTCTAAAGTTTTTCCTTTTGTCCATATCTTGACTTACTCTTTCATTCAGTCATTTGTTCAGCAAACATATAATGAGATGTTCCAGTCACTGTGGATACTGTGATGAACAGAAAAAGATGTGATCCTTACTCTCATGGAGTTTATTATCAGATGGGGACACATATTAAATAATCACTTGAGCAAATCTAAAGTTTCAACCGTGGCACATGCTACTGGAGCCTATTACAGGAACTTAGGACCTAGTTAAGGATGTCACTTCTGTGAGGAAATGGCAAAGATCTGGAGGGTAAGCTGAGGTAATTAGGTGATGGAGAGAGAACTCCAGGTGCAAAGGTGCTGAGATAGAAGGACGCTTTCCTGAGTACGAGGGACGGGATGGCAGGTGTGTGTGCGTGTCCATGCAAGCACACAGAGGGTAAGGCTGGAGAGAGAGAGAGGAAGGAGTTCATACAGAGGTTTGCAGACAGTGTTCAGGAGTTTTTCTCCATTTAAGAGGAATGAGTAATATCAAAGCATTTTAAGCAAAGGGGACAGTTGCACCTTTATGATTAGAAAATATCACTGTGTTTATGGTGTGAAGAGTAGATTAGGCTGGGTTCAGGTGGGATGCAGATAGATGAGCTGGAAGGCTGTCGTGTCCAGAGAGATGACAGTAGTTTGGATCAAAGACGAGACGGTGGGAGCGGAAAGAAGAATTACCTAAGGGCAGGGGTGTGTCTTACTCCTCATGCCAATAGTTTGGGCTTCACTACGTGGGTCAGTGGTAGAGAATCTGCCTGCCATTGCAGGAGGTGCAGGATCGATCCCTGAGTCAGGAAGATCCCCTGGAGGAGGAAATGGCAACCAACTCCAATATTCTTGCCTGGAGAATCCCATGGACAGAAGAATCTCGAGGCTAACAGTCCATGGGGTCGAAGAGTCAGATACGACAGAGCGACTGAGCACGCATCCAATACTTTGGCCCTTGAATTATTGGTTTGATGAATTAGAAGTAAATAGATAGGGAGCAAGAAACGATATCTAGTTAGGGAGTTTGAGAGTGTATGCAGAGAAGTTTTTGAAATGGAGTAATCTTTCATTTAATTATTCATCAATACTTATTAAATACCAACTATGTACTAGGCAGTTTTCTAGGTAGTTAGAATACACCAGAAAACGAAACAGGCAAACATATGTGCTGTTATGGAGGCTTACTCTGTATTGAAGGAGATAACATACAGTAGATATAAAAATGAATAATATGTTACGATGAAGTGTGGTGAGTATTATGGGAAGAAAAGAGCAAAATTAGAGAAAGAAAAAGATTAGGGGTGTGTACAGAGGGGAGGGGAGTTGCAGTATAAGGTAAGGTAAGCCTCACTGAGAAGGTAACGCTTGAGTGAAGACTTGAGGAGATGAAGAAATTAGTCATGAGGCTGGCTTTCTGGGGGATAAGTACTCAGGCGGATGAAATAACTCCAGGGTAGGAGCTGACATTCCCTACCTGACGTGTCCAGGGAATAGCAAGATCAGTATGGAAAAGCTGAGTGAGGGGGGACAGTAGTACAAGATGGCCTCAGAGGGGTCACAGGTGGCCAGCCTGGGGAGAGCTTCATAGTGATATCTCAGTATAGACACTCTTCCGTTACATCTTTATAAAATACCGTGGGATCGGAGACATTTCCCCCCGTGTTTGTTTGCTTGGTAGTTGTTCCACTGATTGTTTGACCTACCATTGTTTTAGGTTAGGGATCTGCACACTTTTTCTGTAAGTAGTCATTGTATTTTCCACCATATGGTCTGTCTTGCAACTACTCAGCTGTGTCGGAGCATGACATCAGTCACCCATACTATGTAAATGAATGGGCATGCCGGGGTTTGACTGGTGAACAGTGTCTGGGCCTCGGCCCATACTTTGCCCACCACAGTCTTAGGCACTGAGAATGTATGAGTGAAACAAACAAACAAAAATATTTGCTCTGGAGAAGTTTAACAAAACATATAAGTAAAGTGCATGATATGACAGTTGCGTAAGAGGATAAGGATTTCTAGGGAGGGAAGTTTTAAGCAGAGTGATCAGGGAAGACCTCACTGATATACAAGCGAAGACCTGGAGGATGCGAGGGAGCAGACCAAACCTCTGAAGGGAGACCTGAGGGAACAGCAAAGGGTAAGGTCCCAAAGGCCTGTACTATGAGGAAATGTTACGGAAGTTGGATTTTTTTTGGCATTGTTAAAGGGGAGAAAATGATAATGTACGTCAAGGCCGTAAGCTGTAGCCACCTGTCTGCCGTGCCTGATGGGTGAGGAGCAATACTTGAAACAGTTCTTAACTAGTGAGAATTTGATCTGTATGTCTTATTTAAACTTAGGTTGTATGGTCTAAGTGTTAGTACCTTTCAAAAAAACGAAATTGAACCAAGTCAAGAGCTTATTGACTTTATTTGATGATTCATGGATTGGGCAGCATTCAGTCTGAGCCAAATAGAAACGAACTCTGAAGAGCTGTACAGAGAAAAAGACTTCTAGGCAGAAGGGAGCAGGAACAAGGAAGTTACACTCGTCCAAAAAGTGTGTTGGTTATTGCTAGGTTACTGTCCTTACAGAGGATGGCAAGGGTTACCTAAATAATGCTAATCAGCAGTTCCTGGTTGGCTGGTTTGAGTCCACTTCTGGGAGAGGCAAAAAACTGTAGTTTAGTTCTCAGTTTGATGTTACGAGAATTAGCATAAGAGACTCCATTTGGGGCCTACTGTGTTTTGTTTTGTTTTGTTTTTTTAGTAAATTTACTGTGTTTATATGTAGCTTTTTAAAAAATAGTCATGTCAACTGGCCTTGTCAAAGGTGTAGACTAAAACCCATTCTTTCTCATTCAGTAACAAATAGCTTGTAGACTTAGAGTATGTGAATTTCCCAGGGTTTATAAATAAGGAACACTACCCTCTGCAGTAAATTACTGCATGATGGCATTCTACTCTGTTCAAAAGAAAGGGAGGTTTGTAAGATTGAGTTAACTGAGCCGTGTGCAAAACCAGAAAGCCTAGGTGTAATGTTCTACCAAAGGGGAAAGAAACGAGGTGATGGGAAGGATAATTCCTGTTGCTGACCACAAGGTGGTACCCCTAGACCAGGAGAAGTAGGCGGAAGTGAGGAGATGACTCCTACTGTGACAGGCCATTAGTAATGAAGGAATTATACCTTGAGAAGTCACTAGTTCAGGGAATTGTTAGGATGTGGGCTGGACTGAGTAGTGACTATCATACGTAGTAGTAATAGGCGCTCTTTTTAAAGTACTGAACTGAATTGGTAACTGTGGAAATGGAATTGACAATAGAAGAGTGGGTAGAATTTACTGACAATGTTAGAATTAAAAATAGAGATATTGTTGTATGGCCGAAACCAACACAAATTGTAAAGCAATTATCCTCCAATTAAAAATTTAAAAAAAAATAAATAAATAAAGTGACTTCCCTGGTGGTCCAGTGGCTGGAACTCCAGGGTTCCAATGCAGTGGGGTCTGGGTTCAATCCCAGGTCGGGGAACTGGATCCCATATGCTGTAACTAAAGATCCCATATGCCACAGCTGAGACCCAGTGCAACCAAATAAATGAATAAATAAATACTTTTAAAAATAATTAAAGATAAAATTGAAAGTCCTAAAGTCTGCTTGGGAGAAGTAGTAAAATAATGTCTGTTTTCCTAAAAACAAAAACATTGAAAATTGTATTTTTTAAATGAAAACCAATAGAGATCTTTCTCATTTGTGTATTTAGTGTCAGTTTGGTAGCTGATACTATCAAGGAAACGATCCCGGATGGGAAAGTAGGAATAAATCAGAGATGAAGATGTGTTTTGACTTTTCAGTTGTTCTCTAGTAAAGGTACTTTATAGAACAAAACTCATATGCCAAAGAAAGTAACTTTTAGGCTATTGACCCTAACTCAGAGGTCTAGAATGTGTGAAATGAAGGGAAAGTCACTCAGTCATGTCTGACTCTTTGCAACCCCATGGACTATACAGTCCATTAAATTCTCCAGGCCAGAATACTGGCGTGGTAGCCTTTCCCTTCTCCAGGAGATCTTCCCAACCCAGGGATCGAACCCAGGTCTCCCTCTTTGCAGGTGGATTCTTTACCAGCTGAGCCACAAGGAGGTCCAGAATGTGTATGTTTGTTCTAATGCAGTATATTTCTGTGGTGACCCACAAGATGCCTTTATTATCCTTAATGATCTTACACTAACTTTTAATGTGGTTGTCCTAAGAGTGGAATTGAAGGTGTAGCTAGGATGTTCTTGACCTTGGCAGACTTACCATGCACAGTTATCATCATAAGGATGCCTCTCCAAGTTTTATTTGGTTTTATTTTTAACATCTGAGTTGTATTCCTTCTGTGATGAAGGCTCAACATAATGCAAAGGCAAGTTCACTCTTTAAGTTGAATTTAACCTCCTTTTCCTTTATATTACAAAATATATAGAGACCTTAGAGTAGTTAGACCTCTAAAGGAACATAGTATGTGCCTATACCTTCTGCTTTCCCCTTTTATTCACAGAGGATTTGAGTACTTTATCAGTAGCCTTCGGTCTTAGGAGGGAGGGAGAATTTTGGCCCCCAAAGTCCACTACTCTTTTTTATTTTTTTTTAATCCAGAACATTGTTACAAGAATTTGTCTTGTGACTATTAGCTTCCCAAAGACTCATAGGTAGATAAATAGAAGGACAGACCAGGATCATGTATGATAGAAGATAATTACTGGAACAGATTGGTTTTTCTTCAATGATCATAATGCAGCATTTTATCTAAAGAAAGATAGGCAGCTTTGGCAAGTTAGCAAAATATTGTAAGTATTTGTTTAGTTAGTTTGTAAGTATTAGCTTTAGTAAGTATTTGTTAATATTTGACTTGTTTCAGTGTTACATCATCATGACCTGTGATTTCGTCAGTCAGTGGGAGCAGACCAGATTTCATACTTCAGGATCAGCATGTATTTATTAGGCATTAGTGTCTCTCATTTTATCTATGGTTTGACTTTGAAAGCATCTTATTTCCTAAATAGAATCCTTTAAAATATGTAAAAGATGTTTGATTTCAAAAATCAGTCTTTGGACAAATCTCTTTGTAAAAAGAATTAGCAAGGATTTGTTGGTTTATATATTACAAAAATATATCTTTAGCCAAAGATCAAGTAAAATATTTGTTGGTGGTAGTTTAGTCGCAAAGTTGTGTCCGATTCTTGTGACCCCATGGACTGTAGCTCACCAGGCTCCTCTGTCCATGGGGTTTCCCCCGCAAGAATACTGGAGTAGGTTGCCATTTCCTCCTCCAGGAGATCTTGCCAACCCAGGTCTTCTGCATTGCAGGTGGATTCTTTACTGACTGAGCAATAGAACTGGGAACTACATTTTATTTTATCACAGTAACATCTTACTGGGGTAAAGAGCCCTGACACAGATTTCAATATCATTGTAATGAGGAAGCTAAGAATTTAGAAACCTTGATTACAAAATGAGCCCCTTGCAACACAAATGATTTTCCGCCAAAAGATCGCTGGCTATTGCCAGGTGATTAGCAAAAACTCAAAGACTATTAAGGCTATGGGCTAAGCCTAAGCAAGCTCCTCATTTTACAGATCCAAAAATGTTGGAAAAACAGCCTGAGGTAATACAACTAACTGTGATACTAGGGACCCTGGGTCCCTTCTGATTCCATGTTCAGCTTTCTTGTCTTTCTATCCTGTTTGTATGTCAGAATTGAAGAACATGATTGTTGTGATCAAGTAGGGGACAAGAAAGGGGGACAAAGTTTTTCTTTTTTCAAAATAACTTAAATAAGCTTTTTGAATGTGAGCAGTGACAGAGGCTGATTTTCCCACTACTCTTGTTTGGTTTCTTCTGTTACTACTTTTAAACAACTCTGGTCATCTTTTACAGATGAGTAACAAAAGTCATCCTTCTGACTACTACCCTTTGCTGTTGTGGGTCTTGCCAAAACTAATCTTGTAGCCATCAGTAATGCCTGGAGGTAGCTCAAAGAGAAAACTGACCTAAAGAATGGCCTTCTAGCAGTGAGATTCTGGGATGCTAGATGAATTTGGAGTCTCCCTGGGCTCCATCAGGAAACTGCAAATCAGGAAGATCCTTGGCAGTCACAGATGTAAATCTGTGTTTTAAACAATTCACTAAGGACCCTAGAGGCCCATGAAAAATACGGAGTGCTTCAGGAATTTGAGTATCATCCCTGTGCAGGGCCCGCGTTACTATACTCTGTGTTCCAATTTCAGTATATGTGCCGCTGGAGCAAGCGCTGGGGTGTTCTCACATCGTCATTTTGAATACTTAGTCATACTGGTCCATCAGCTCTTGGTTGTTCTAGTTCTTCGGTGTTCTTCTTAAACTATAGTCTCCAAAACAGAATACAGTTTCCACATGTGGTTACGAGAGCTTAGCTATCGCTTTTCTCGTTTATTTATTTCATTGCTCCAGGTCTTAGTTGCAGCATGGGATCTAGTTCCCTGACCAGGAATCAAACCCAGGCCTCCTGCATTGGAGGCCCAGAGTCTTAGCCACTGGATCGCCAGGGAAGTCCCTATCACTTTTCTGATTCTAAGATCCGATATGCTTCTTTTAATATATTTAACTCTCGTTTGAAGTTTCTTTTCCTTTTTGCAATCTTTTTCATATCTTTGATTTTCACCTGGTGAAAGTCATAGAATTTAATTCAGAACAGTTGAAATTTTTGTTGATAGTGCTTTAAAAATACAGATGCCCACTAATTTTAAGAATGTTATAAGACTTTGCTAGTGAACTTTGTTTTATCTTTAAAAAAAATTACTTCCCAACTCCAAATAATAGAATTTTCAGCCTACTGGGATAAAGGAAGCCTCTGAAATTATAACAGAGTTTCTTAGGAAATCAGAAGTGATATGGATCTGCCTGGTTCAGTAGGGCCCTAATTTACTTACAGTAAGATAGCACATGTTGCTTTTCTATCATATTTGTGATTGTATGATCTTAGATGTCTTGAGGGCAGGAGGAGAAGGGGACAACGGAGGATGAGATGTTTGCATGGCATCACCAACTTAAAGGACATGAGTTTGAGCAAGCTCCAGGAGATAGTGAAGGACAGGGAAGCCTGGCATGCTGCAAACAGTAAGCCATGACTTAGTGACTGAACAACAATAGATATCAAACGGTTTTTTTTTTAAAATAATATTCTGAAGAGCTGGCACTTTTGTTTAAACTGTTAGAAAAGTTTGGTCCTACAGTGCAGAGTGGTAACCTGAAAAGCAATATTTGACATTTGAATATTGCTTTCTTTGTTTGGGGGTGAATTATTTTAGTTTAAGAGAAATTCCCAGATTTAATTTCTGGGCTAGAGTCTTAACCAGATGTTGACAAATTAATTTGAACTTATACTTTCTTTTTGGCAAATATCACTACCAGGGAAGTAATTCATGTCCTGGTTTACTTGGAAAGATGTTTTTAGAAAGCTTGCGTACCACTGTTTCTAGAGGCCCTCTGCTGATACCTTCTGGTACTGCTGAGAGTGTTTAATGAAATGGCTAATTTTTCTGCATTAGGTTTGTGATTCTTACTGGCTGCAGTGTATTTTAAACAAAGTTTCTTGGTTAACCGTCATAATAATCCCAAAGTCTTATTTTTAATTACCAACTTGGTCTTGGAACTAACTTTTAACAAATGTTGGCACAAATTCTGAACTTTTGCATAATGTCTTGTAGTTAGTAAATAGCTTCAGGATTTTTACTTTGGTCAGCAAGGTGGTTTTGGTTTTAAATAACCAGAAGATAGACAGTGTGCTTTGAAAACCTGTGTGTGTTAGTCACTCAGTCGTGTCCAGCTCTTTGTGGCCCCATGGACTGTAGCCTGCCAGGCTTTTCTGTCCATTAAATTCTCCAGGCAAGAATACTGGAGTGGGTTGCCATTTCCTTCTTCAGGAGATCTTCCCAACCCAGGGATCGAACTCGGGTCTCCTGTATTGCAGGCAGATGCTTTACCATCTAAGCTACTAGGGGAGCCTATGAAAACCTAATTTAATTTAAATTGCTTGCCTTTTTTAAAGGTCCTAGATAGAGCAGTTTCTCAAAGACTCATTCTTCATTTCCTTGCCTTGTTTTTAGGGTACTCCTTGTGGCAACCTGAACATTTTCTTTAAAAACTTAGAGTATTTTCTACTTCTGTATAATAAGGATTTTGATAGTGTTTTCTAAACAGTACTATACTTGAAAACTAATTTCAAGGATAACTATATTTTAAATGTTAATTGAAATGGGCTTGATATGTTCTGGGGGTCACTTTGAATATTAAGATTCTGGAGAATCCAGCTTAGGCCTTTAAGTGCTCATGCTCAGTCACTCAGTCATGTCTGACTGTCTGTGACCCCAAGGACTATAGCCCACCAGGCTTCTCTGTCCGTAGGATTTTTTCAGGCAAGAATACTGGAGTGGGTTGCCATTTCCTCCTCCAGTTAGAGGTGGATAAATTTAGTCAAATTAGATTCAGTTTTTAGATTTAGGTTGGAAGGATAATGAAAGATAGGCTCACAGGTCTTTATCCCCCTTCTGGGTGTGGGTGTATGTTTGTGTGTACATGTGTGTGTGTGTGTCTGTGTACATGGTTGCCACGTGCATGGAGTAAGCGTGATGGAGAGCTGGATAGTCCCATTTCTTTGCCACCACTTCTGGACTCTTTTGCCTTTCACTCTATTATTTGGGTGCCCTTGGAGTCTGATGCTGAACATTTATTTATATGTGGTTGATGCTACACTGTTTATGAGTATTTAATATCTGTTGAAGATTCATAATCATATAGTAGGCCTCCTGTGACCTAAATTTTTTAAAAAAATAAAGGGAAGGTTATTAACTATGGAGAATGCTGCTAAGTCGCTTCAGTCGTGTCCGACTCTGTGCGACCCCATAGACGGCAGCCCACCAGGCTCCCCCGTCCCTGGGATCCTCCAGGCAAGAATACTGGAGTGGGTTGCCATTTCCTTCTCCAAGGCGTGAAAGTGAAGTTGCTCAGTCATGTCTGACTCCTAGCGACACCATGGACTGCAGCCCACCAGGCTCCTCCGTCCATGGGATTCACCAGGCAAGAGTACTGGAGTGGGGTGCCGTTGCCTTCTCCAAACTATGGAGAATAGTAGCCTCCAAATTATTTTGCTCACCCACACGTTTTACTTTGCCTCTTATATTTTCATATTTTATATAATTGTTCCTGTGTATTATGTTGGGCCTCCCTTGTGGCTCAGTTGGTAAAGAATCTGCTTGCAATGGGGGAGACCTGGGTTCAATCCCTGGGTTGGGAAGATCCCCTGGAGAAGGAAATGGCAACCCACTCCAGTACTCTTGCCTGGAAAATTCCATGGATGGAGGAGCCTGGTAGGCTCCAGTCCATGGGGTCGCAAAGAATCGGACACGACTGACTTCACTTTCACCTTCACTTTCAGGAATATGACACTAGCAGAATGTAAGAACAGATTCCACAATAGAACTGTCCAGTGTTGAGGTAGGCTGCCTTGGGCGATCCAGCAAAGGCTGGAGAACCACACATCATGCCTCTTGTAGGAAAAAAGCTCCACGACTCCAGTTGGGAATTGGACTAAGCTTCCGATATTTCTTCTAAAATTATGTGGCTATCGATAGGAATTCCTGAGTTGAGCTCTTAAACGTAAAACACTGTGGGAGAGTTAGGCTGTGAATGGAGGTCTGACTCAGGAGTGTGCTGGGAAGTTGGTGAACTTCTTCATGCAAACCTCTGCTGTCTTTGGAAGTTTAAAGGTTTTTGGTTCTCAAGCCATCTCCACATAGGGAAAACTATTAACGTCTTTTTCAAGCCTATAGCATTTCTGACTAAAATTGCTAGTCACTCAGTCGTGTCCGACCCCTTGTGACCCCATGGATTGCAGTCCACCAGGCTCCTCTGTCCGTGGGATTCTCCAGGCAAGAATACTGAAGTGGGTTGCCATTCCCTTCTCCATCCCAACTAAATGGAAAACTAAATATTTAAACAATAAGAGATTCCAAAAATGGACTTTATTGCTTACTCTGTTTCATTATATCAAATAGAGAAAGAAATGAAAACAAGTTTAAAATAAATGAACATATGTTTTGAAGTATATAGTATCACTAATGACTTAGGAAATATGTTTTCAATTCTGTCTAACATATGCAAGTAGTGTTTCATTAAAATTAGTCTGTTCCATGGTAGAAATTGAACAGCTTCATCTTTGAACCTTCAAAGTTGTATCACCTTAAAAAGAAAAACCTTAGTTTCCTCCTAAACTCTTTTGTTTCTTTTTGGTGAGGGAATGGTTGTTTTGTAAGATGCAGCTAACAAAGATAAGTCGGCAATAAACGCAGAGCTTCTTCACGATACAGATCTTGATTTGAGTATTGTGAATGTGACTGCAGTGCTGTAGAGCAAGCACTGCTGAAGGTTTTCTGTTGTGGGTTTCTTCTCTCCTGGTTCATGTAATACCCTGTTCTCTGTCATTGTTAACGCAGAGGCAAAAGCCGTTCTGCACCAATGACTCTAGAAGTGATGCTGAATTCACCAGAATTGAGACTTTTTTTTGGTAATGACTGGCCACGCATTTATTGAGATGATTTCCATCTCAGCAGCACTTTTCTTTTAGAAATGAAAAGTCACGAAATGAATGCACGGCCATAAGGGTGAAAGAGAACCCTAATTCTGATCTCTCTATTTCTGAGCATTTCTTCGTAAGAAGTTTAATCGTGGACTAGTGCTTCAGAGGAACTAAAGACTGATATAACCTTCCATATGAAGATGCTCTGTGGAAAATGGGTTTCTGGGACTTTTTTGACATAGAGATTAGAACATTAGAACATACACAGTCTTAGGGAGCAAGTCTCCTGTTGAGGAGCAATGCAGATGCACATAGAAAGAACCACTTTAGCATCGCATGGAATATCTTCAGCCCTGCTACTGGCCGAAGCTCATCACAGCCTTTCCCACAACAGTAGGTTGTTCTCAGTCACTGTAGATGGCTCAGGTCACAACTGTACATTCTTCTAGGCAAAAGAACAGGGTCTAAGTTTTCTACTCTGTGGCACTGTTGTCTGCTACAAGAATACAAAACAGCTGAAGAAAATAATCTACCCCATTTTGTTACTGTAAGTGTGTTTGTTAGGACTTGAAATAGTTCTTTGTTAAGCTTTCTTCCGTTTTCCATATTCTTTGGTTATCATACATTGTCTTTACATGATTTGTGATGAGTTGCACTGAATATAGAATCAAATTAAGTTTAAGCAGATAAATATGTGTGAGATTAATGTATTCTTCCTAAGAATGTTTGCCCAGAGGGCCGTAGGTGTAAGGTGACCTTGCTTAAGTTTATTTGCATAAAGATAGAATTCAGTCTGTCTTCTAATTGTCAGAAGTTCAGCTTCGTGAGAATGGAAATAAAGGTTTATGATCCGATTAGAGCTCAGGGGAATTTAGGCTGCAGTGTAAATTACCTGCCTTGGGTTACCTACTAGTATGTGATATGTATTCCTTGTTTTCTGCTTATAGTTCTGTGTCCTTATCTTCTGTTGCATTAGGATACAGATTGGTTTGTAGATTGGTACAGAAATCAAGACAAGCTTGACTTTTACGTCCTGCTTTCATCATTATGAAGATTTGTAGTTTTACTGAATAAAATCAATTGAATAAATCAGTTTCCTCAATTTAGATGAGTCACACATTGTCACATCTAGACTAACTTTAATGGGCAGTTATTTTTTTACTCTTTTAGTGGGATTCACCTAAAAATGAGGTTTAAAAAAATTAACTACCATCAAAACTGGCAGAAAAATCTTTGCAAAAGACATCAGTGTTGTATAAAGGAAAAATTATTCTTGTGTCTCTCTTTTATTACTCACACAAAACACTTCATTTTTGGTCACCAAAGGTCTGGGGTTTTTTTTCCTTCCACACAGTCCTCTGCAACACTAGTTGGGTGTCTTCCAGTTTAAAGCAGTTCTGACGCTATGTGAGGATAACGTCAGATCCCACAGGTTAAGGGCTCAGTCCCGTGAGGCTGCCTCCTGTCGCCCTTTACTGCCAGCCCCAAGTCCAGTTGTCTCCTGTGCTTCTGACCAGCTGGCTAGAGCACCTTCCATAAGCCGCTCCTCGGGAATGATTAATTTACTATTAAGCAGAACGACCCAGAGAACTTGGGAAAATATTTTACTTATGACACTACAGCTTTATTGCTAAAGGATATAACTCAGAAACAGGTGGATGGAAGAGGTGCAAAGGGAAAGGTATGAGGGCAGAGATCAGAGCTTCCCTGCTTTCTCCCAGCACCTCCGTGTGTTCACCAACCTGGAAGCTCTCCGGACCCAGTCCTCAGGGATTTTTATGGAAGTTTCATTACCCAGGCAGCTGGATTATTTACTTGGCCTCTGGTGACTGAGTGTAATCTCTAGTCCCTCTTTCTTTCCCAGGGGTGGGGGTTGGGTTGGGTGGGATGAGTTGGACTGAAAGTTCCAGCCCTCTTATCACACGGCTTGGTTCCCCTGGCAACTAGCCGCCCGCCAAGCATGGGTTACCTAGGCTCTTAAAAAGTCACCTCGTTAGCAGAAATTCAGATGTAGTTGCAAGGGATTATCAATAATAAGACACCCATTTTACTTTTATACTCTGAAACTATTTCAGGAACTGAGGACAAAATACCAAGTATTATAACAAGGCACTCCCCACTGCTTTACCCTTGAGGAATTCCAAGAGTCTTGGGAGCCATGATCTAGGAACCATGGACATAAGACCCACATAGACGTGTATACTGATAAATCACAGAATCATATGTTCAGTATGAAAAATAACAGAGACCATTCTTTTTTGTGTAATTTGAACATTTTAGATATATATTTTTCTATAGATACTGTCTTTTCTCTCTCTCCTTTTTGTACCCTTGTGATTTTTTTTCTTCCTGTTACTTTGCATCTCTTATCATTCACTGTCTGTGCCTTCACAATTCAGCATTGTCCTAGTACCATTTTTGAAATCACAGCTGGAAGCATTGAAAAGCATTCTGACAAAGGAAGACTGAATTGTGACTTTAGGCCAACAATAAGCTATAGGAACAAATGATGTTTAAAAAATTAATACTATTTCAGTATGTGTTAATGTTTTTAGTCCTTCAGAGAATTGTTGAAACCAAGAATTTAAAAGTCACAGACTTCTGCTTTTCAACACAGAAGTATAAAACATTCTACTTGCTTGCAAATCTGTGATTTGACCTTTTTTTTTTGTCCACTCTGTGCGGCTTATGAGATTTCAGTTCCCCAACCAGGAATCGAACCCAGGCCCTTGGTAGTGACAGCGTGGAGTCCTTACCACTGAATCCTTAACCAAGGAATTCTTGTACATTTTTTGTGAAGGAGTTCTCATAGACTCATGTGCTGCCATCTTTCAGGTTCTCAGAGTGTGAAATGATGTATGTGACATTGTTTAGTTGTATTTGTTTTGGGGCTTTATAAAATGGTATATTATAGCTTATGTAAAATTAGAAGACATTTGCTCCTTGGAAGGAAAGCTATGACAAACCTAGTCAGTGTATTAAAAAGCAGAGACATCACTTTGCTGACAAAGGTCCATCTAGTCAAAGCTATGATTTTTCCAGTAGTCATGTATGGATGTGAGAATTGGACCATAAAGAAAGCTGAGTGCCGAAGAATTGATGCTTTTGAACTGTGGTGTTGGAGAAGACTCTTGAGAGTCCCTTGGACTGCAAGTAGATCAAACCAGTCAATCCTAAAGGAAATCAACCCTAAATATTCACTGGAAGGACTGATGCTGAAGCTGAAGCTCCAGTACTTTGGCCACCTGATGCGAAGAGCTGACTCACTGGAAAAGACCCTGATGTTGGGAAAGATTGGAGGCAGGAGGAGAAGGGGACGACAGAGGAGGAGATGGTTGGATGGCATCCCCGACTCAATGGACATGAGTCTGAGTGGACTCAGGGAGGCAGTGAAGGACTGCAGGCCATGGGAGCACAAAGTGTCATACGCGCTGAGCAACTGAGCAGCAGCAGCACGTCTTCTGTGAGTTGCTTTTTATGCAGCTGTGTTTTCTGGGCTTGCTCCGTGTCACTGCATGTAGTTGTGGCTCATCTGCACTGTGCATCTTATCCCCCAACCCCTACACTTCTTAGTCACAGGTCGGGTCTTCTGTTTCGTTTCCTGCCTCTGTCTTTTATCCTCATTCCTGGGAAGTTTCCTTATTTTCCGATACTTCCCTTAAAATATTTTGTTTCTATCATGTTTTAAAGTTTCTAAGGCCTTTTTTTCTTCTATGAATACTTTTGTATAATATCCTATTCCTTTAGTAAAGGTTTTGTTTTCTTTTGTTTCTGAGGATTCTTTTTCTTCCTATATTGTCTCTGTCTCTTCAGAGTCCTTCCGTTTTTCTTTTTTCTTGGGTGTTTTAGTCTCTGTCTTTTTGGTTACAGGGTTTTCTCAAGTGTCTGGTCATCCATGACACTCTCTTCATATTTGAGGGAGGCATTAAAATGCTGTGGTGGGAAGCTCTCCTTTGTGAAAGCTTGTAAATGATAGCTTTTAGTATAGAGTAATTAGGCAGAGACTCATTTTACTGAAGACCCCTTTTCTTCAGCTCTGCAGTTAGCTTTTCCAGACGAATTATTCAGACTTTAGCCTTAGCTGGTGGATGGATGGTGGTGGTGGTCATTGGCCTGGCTGCCTTTTTTGCTGGAACACTAGGAGGAAGAGGACTGAAATTCTCATTTATCAGTGTAATCCTTCTGTCCTTAGAGTGGTACCTCATTCCATCCCTCAGAGTTTAGAGTCTCTCAGTTTCTCGTCCCTTGTTTCAGTGTTCCCCAGAAAATAAACCCCTGGACTGATCACCTTCCTGTGCCTTAGGAAAATGAGCTGCTGAGCTAAGTGCTCACTATACTCATATCCAGTCCTTCTGTTTTCAGACTCAACCCAGTGCCCTTGTCCTTAGAGTAACCCCTGATACTTCTAAATCCTGACTTTTCTATACTTTTGGCATAAATAGGCTTGCTTCTTATTGATTGCTTCACACCACCCACTCCCCTACCAAGTACTTATGCGACTGGAGGAAACCCCAAAGCTGTCCTCTATTACTGGACTATCGTTCCTCACCTCCCAGAGAGTTTTATTGGCATCCTTATCTACTGCTTTCTCCTCTCAAGTTTGCTGTGCCTTTCTGGTTGTATGCCTTTTATTATTTCAATTTTATTAGAAAGCCAAGATAAATATGTTTAGTCCATTGATTCCTCTGTAAGGAAGCTTTTATTACAATAGAAATGTGAGGGACTTTGATACAGACTTGCCTTCTAAAGTCTTTTTTGCCCTCAAAGAAGAAATCACCGAAAATTTCATTTCCACTGGTTGTAATCCAGGTTAGTCTGTTTTTCAGCGCATACAGAGCCTTTTGAAACCTAGGGGGCCACTCATGTACAGTAGGAAAGACTAGGATCCATTTGTTTCTTCCTGTAGCCGCTAAAAAAAAAAATAGCACTCTTGTAGCAATTTTGCAGTTATCTTCTGTCTTGGATTCTTGTTACTAAAGAGCTAAACATGAGCTTCGTTCTCCTTTCATTGGTCTGGAGTGTCATAGACAGGATAATCTTTTTAATGTTTGAATTTAGACATTAAAGCTTAGTTTTCCAAATCCTGATTTGGGTGAAGGAAATCTAGATTAAGTGTAGCCTAGACTACACTTAATATAATGTAAGTTTGATTTCCTTAATCTAGATATCTTATACTTATTACGCTAAGTATTGCTTTAAGCCATATGCAGTTGCCAATAGGTAAGCAGTTTTAGCCTATAAAAATGGTAATTGTGTGTGATTGCAACACAGCAAAGTTAAAAGATCTTAATAGTTTAGTTAACAGACGTTTTTGTCCAATGTAGTAATTTGTTCTATAGCGTTTTTGGAAACATTCCAGTAGGAGGAAAGGATGAGATAAAATGATAATGTCAGGCTAAGTAAGAGAAAGAGTTGAGGTCCCTATTCCGTGTACCTGTGTGTCTTAGAGCTACATCAGGGTTCCTCTAGTGTTCTAAAAGCTCCACGCTGCTGAGGCTGGAGGCTGTGAATTCCATGGAGGGCCAGTTAGATACACAGTGCCTGTGACTTTGTACACTAACAGCACACTCCCTGAGTCCCTGGCTGCCAGGTGACACGAATCTGTAGGGGATTTCAGCAAATACCAGTTTAGCTGGAATAGTATTACTTAATTTTGTTCATTCTGTGTACAGCCTTCATGTATATTTCCTTACGTTGGTTAAAGATAGAACTTTAAAATGATAATATGACTGCCGTGTGGCTTAAAACATAGTAGAAATAAAATATACAACAGTAGCAAGAAGGACTCGGGGGAGGGTTGTTTGGAAGGTGCTTAAGGTAGCCTGTAACCCTGTAATTCATGGCACCACTGACAGAATAACACAAAAATGCATTAAAACTAACAGACAAGGTTAAATGAAATAGAAAAATGCTTGATTCGTTGAAAAGAAGAATAAAAGAATAAAGAACACACAGGACAGATTTACAACAAATAGCAAGATGGAAGTAAAAAGCAGAAAAAAATGTGAGCACTAACAAAAGAAAACTGTTAAAACTGTGCTAATATGAGGTAGGTTATAATATAATATATATAATACAATACTATCAGATAGCTTAGACATTAAGGCACGTGATATTGCTGAGGATAAAGAATGACATTTCATAACGCCAAGACAGGCCTCTCAGCAGGAAGACGTAAGAATCCCCAGCAACCTTCTCTTCTTGTTTGCTTTGTTGTCCGTACATATGTGGTCTTTGGATCTTTTCTTTTCACGAGTGTTGTCATTTTTCACTGCTAGAGATGTTTGTGTGGCCTGTGAGGGAGGAGTTGCTCCTTTGTCTGTCTGACTTGTGATAGCGTTCGTGTTCAGCATGCTCTGGGCAATGTAAACAATTGTGTGGGGGCCCCACTTGAGAGACCAAAACTTCAGGATATAATTATTTCATTTAGAGTTGTAGTTATTTTTAATGTAATTATTGTCCTTTACAAAAGGCCACCTATGAGAAATAGAATTTAGATGAAGACTAAGAAGTTATGTTTTAAAGAATTCTTTTTTAACATCGTGTGAATATGAGTAATAAAATATTATAAAGAACAAATCAGAAAGGAGTAGCTGCTTGTCCATTTATAAGGATTCTTGGCAGTAAGTCTTTTTTTTTTTTTTGGTACTAGATCTTTAAAGCCTTGCAGTGATGTGTCACTGTCAAAACTCTTCATTTCTGTCTGGAGAGAATGTCCTTTTATTTAGAGGATATTCTATTTTTCTGAGGAAAAAAAAAAAAGAGAGACATCTGTTGGTTGATATTCATGCCTAAATGCAAGAAAAGGAGAGAGGCTTAAAGAAACAAAAGTGCTGAATCAAGGAGCATATTTGGAAATAGACAGAAACAGCTCATGTCAGTTTTTTAACAATGTGGGGAAAAGCGTGTAACAAAATATACTATTTTAAGAGACTTCCTTGGCAGTCAAGTGGTTAAGACTCTGCATTCCCACTGCAAGAGGCATGGATTCAGTCTCTGGCTGGAGCATTGAGATCATGCCACTCAGTGTGGCCCAAATTTTAAAAAGATTTACTGTTCAAATGCGCAAGTTAGTAGTGGTAATTATATTCACTTTGTTGTGAAATAGATCTCCAAACCATTTCATCTTGCAAATCAGAAACTCTCTACCCATTTTCAAAACTCTTCCTTTCTTCCTTCCCCTCTGCCACTGGTAACCACCATTCTACCTTCTGTTTGAATCTGACTACTCTAGATACCTCATGTAAGCGGAATCATACAGTGTTTGTCTTTTTCTCACTGGCTTATTTCACGAAGCATAATGTCCTCAAGGTTCATCCATCTTGCAGCACGTGACAGGATTTCCTTCCTTTTTAAGACTGAATAATATTCCCTTGTGTGTATAGACCACATTTTGTTGATTCATTTATCTGTTAGATCTTTGGTTTTCTTTTACCTCTTAGCTGTTGTGAATTAACACTTGTTTTCTGGGTTTGGTTTGGTTTTGATAGTAGCCATCCTTTCAGGTATGAGGCAGTATCTCATTATGGTTTTGATTGCATTTCCCTGATGATTAGTAACGTTGAGCATCTACTCATAAGCTTGCTGGCTGTTTTTTGTCATCTTTGGAGAAATGTCAGTTCACATTCGGAGAAGGCACTGGCACCCCACTCCAGTCCTCTTGCCTGGAAAATCCCATGGACGGAGGAGCCTGGTGGGCTGCAGTCCATGGGGTCGCTAAGAGTCGGACACGACTGAGCGACTTCACTTTCACTTTTCACTTTCATGCATTGGAGAAGGAAATGGCAACCCACTCCAGTGTTCTTGCCTGGAGAATCCCAGGGACGGGGAGCCTGGTGGGCTGCCGTCTATGGGGTCGCACAGAGTTGGACACGACTGAAGCGACTTAGCAGCAGCAGCAGCAGTTCACATCCTCTGCCCATTTTTTCATCAGCTTGACTTTTTGTTAAGGTGCGTGCATTCTTTATATATCTTGGGTATTACCCCCTTTTCAGGTGTATGACTTGCAGATATTTCTCCCATTCGCTAGGCTGCCTTTTCATTTTGTTGATGGCTTCCTTTGCTTTCCAGAAGCTTATTAGTTTGATGTATTCTCATTTGTTTATTTTTACTTTTGGTGCTTTTGATCTTGGCGTCAAATCCAAGAAATCATTGCCAAGTCTAATGTCAAGGAGCTTACTACTTAGGTTTTCTTCTAGGTGTTTTATGGTTTCAGGCCTTATGCTCAAGTCGTTCATCCATTTTGGCTTAGTGGTCTTATTCTTTTGCATGTGACTGTCCAGTTTTTCCAATACCACATATTGAAATGACTGTTACAACAGTTATTTAAAATTCTTTGTCAGTCAACTCATAGATCTGTTTCTTTAGAGTCTGTTTCTGGAGCTTAATTTTGTTCCTTTAATTGGGCCCTGCCTGTTTGTTTATATGCTTTGTCGTTTTTTGCCGAGGCACTTGAAAAAATTTGGAAAAAATCACCTATCCCAGCCTCTCAAGCCTTTGTCTAATCTCAACTCCCCCTGGGGTTTGCCTGCAGAACTGCAGCTCCAAGGTGCCTTTGCATCTTGCTTACAGTGTCTTGCAGCTCTGGTTCCTAGTTCTCTTAGTGCTCAGAGTTATCCAAGACCGAAGCCAGTCCCTTAGACGGTTCTCAGACAAGCCAGAATTGGACATGTGGTCTGTTTGGTTTGTGTTTCCGAGGGAAGAGTCCAGGCGTGACCGTTTTCTTCTGGTTGCTCCACACTGTGCTCTGCAGGGAAAGTGGCATGAGTGCAGAATGCCAAACACCACTGTTTTCCTACCCCTTTCATTGAAGCCTAGTGTTGCGTTTACAGTGGCCCAGGTGCTGTCACTTCTTGTCTGTCTGTTGTTAACTCATTGTCTCTGTGAGGGAGGGAGGCCAGTATTTCCTAGTCTGCCATTTTGGTGAGGTCACTCTCCCTAGTATCACTTCTTGAAGTAGGAATACTGCCACATAATGTTTCTCTTTATAAGACAGGTGGGAAAAAAGAAACCACAGATAGAATATTTTAGACTTGAGTAAGGTGGTTTGTCCTTTATGAGGTTCATATCTACAAATGGAGAAGATGAAATCTAAAGCAGTATTAACCTGTCTAATGTTTTATTTTGGAATAAAGAAATAAAGTAAGCCTATCAGATAAGACCATGTATTGTTTTAAAGTTTTCAGGGCATTTGACAAATATGTATTGAATGTCTTCCGTGTTCACTTCAGTTCAGTCGCTCAGTCATGTCTGACTCTTTGCAACTCCATGGACTGCAGCACGCCAGGCTTCCCCGTCCTTCACTACCTCCCTCAGTTTACTCAACTTCATGTCCATTGAGTCAGGGATGCCATCCAACCATCTCATCCTCTGTCATCCCCCTCTCTTCCCGCCTTCAATCTTTCCCAGCATCAGGGTCTTTTCCAATGAGTCAGATCTTCCCATCAGGTGGCCAAAGTATTGGAGTTTCAGCTTCAGCATCAGTCCTTCCAATGAATATTCAGGACTGATTTCCTTTCAGATGGAGTCGTTGGATCTCCTTGCAGTCCAAGGGACTCTCAAGAGTCTTCCCCAACACCACAGTTCAAAAGCATCAATTCTTCGGTGCTCAGCTTTCTTTATAGTCCAACTCTCACATCCATACATGATTACTGGAAAAACCATAGCTTGGACTAGACGGACCTTTGTTGGCAAAGTAGTATCTCTGCTTTTTAATATGCTGTCTAGGTTGGTCATAGCTTTTCTTTCAAGGAGCAAGCATCTTTCAGTTTCATGGCTGCAGTCACCATCTGCAACGATTTTGGATCCCAAAAAAGTAAAGTCTGCTACTGCTTCCACTGTTTTCCCATCTATTTGCCATGAAGTGATGGGACCAGATGCCATGATCTTCGTTTTCTGAATGTTGAGTTTTAAGCCAACGTTTTCACTTTCCTCTTTCACTTTCTCAAGAGGCTCTTTAACTCTTCTTCTCTTTCTGCCATAAGGGTGGTATCAACTGCATATCTGAGGTGGTTGATATTTCTCCCAGCAATCTTGATTCCAGCTTGTGCTTCATCCAGCCCAGCATTTCCCATGATGTTCTCTGCATATAAGTTCAATAAGCAGGGTGACATATACAGCCTTGACGTACTCCTTTCCTGATTTGGAACCAGTCTGTTGTTGCATGTCCGGTTCTAACCGTTGCTTCTTGACCTGCATACAGATTTCTCAAGAGACAGGTCAGGTGGTCTGGTATTCCCATTTCTTTAAGAATTTTCCACGGTTTGTTGTGATCCACACAGTCAAAGGCTACTATGCATAATACAGTCTACTATGTATAGGGTACTATGCAGTTGGGATACAGAAAAGATGAGATGTAATCCTCCAAGGTCCTTATTTTTAATTTGATGAAAGGCAACCTTAATGCATAAAAAACTATATAACAATACAACATCAACACACAGAATATAAAAGCATAAGAACCATCACTATGAGCTACGCAGAAGCAGAAATGACAGTGAACTTAAGTGAACGGGAGCGGCTGCCAAAAAAATGAGTTTGGGATGGACCTTCAATAGTTAGGATCTTATCTTAATGTCTCACCTGGAGGGGAAAAAAAAAAATCACACATCCAGCAGCAGGCCTGAGTAGGCCTATATGTTTGGACTCGCAGAAATGTGGAAATAATCTAAATGGTTATCAAGAAAATGCACAAATAAATTCTTCCATCTATACTGTGAAATACTGTATAGGAATTAAATAGTGGAGATCCATATGTGCTGTCAGAATTTTCTAAGGAAATTGAATTTTTAAAAACAGATAGCTTAGCTTATTTGGGTTACTATAACCACGTACCACAGACTGAGAAGTATATAGACACCAGGGTTTATTTCACACAGTTCATATGCTAGACATTCGAGATCTGTGTGCCTGTGTGGCTGGGTAAGGACCCTCATCTGGGCCTCAGACTTCTCGTCGTATCCTCACCTTGGAAGGAACTAGAGAGAGTGGGGTCTGTCTTATAAGAGCACTGGTCCCACCTGCTGACTGTAGCGTATCTCAAATGCCCTACTTCCTCAAACAATCACACTGGGTTTTAGGATTTCAACCTAAGAATTTTGGGGGGACATCAACATTCAGACCACAGAAAAGGAAGTTTCAAATAATGTGATGGTATGATATTAGTTGGGTTAAGAACAAAGCAAGCTAGTATGCATATAATACTGTGTACTTTTATAAGTACATAGTATATAAATTCATAGTAAAAAAAAGGATAAATTGATAATAGTGGTTACAACAGTTAAGCATTTATAAATCATTAGCAGAATTAAAAATAAAAAGCCCAAATGAAAATTTATCAAACACTATTAGTGGTTCCCTCTGTATGGTGATATTATTCACAAATTTTCTTTATATTTTACCATATTTTCTGAATTTTTACAAGAAGCATTTTATTGGAAAATGTTAAATTATAGAGAGTCATAAGTGGGAGGTAAGTAATTGACAAATAATTAATAAAATTAATAATCACAAAGTGAAATATGAGAACAAGAAGAATTAAGTGGAAAAATCAGGGAGTTTAAGAGTAAGGGAGATGGTTGAGGAAGAAAGAAGGAAGTCCAGAATGTCTTAGAAACTTTTGAAGTTTGCCTTATATTTTTAAGTCATTCATTCAGTAAACATGGATATTTAATAAATACTTGGCCTAGCAGGTGCCAGAGTTCTTGCCCTAAGAAGCTTATGTTTTGATGAAAGGGATACAGACAAGGAAATGACAGTGTATGAGGAGGAATCAGCAGGGTGGAGAAGCGGGTCATGGAGGGCTGACAGAGAAGGCTTTCCTGAAGGAACAGAAGTGTGAGCAGAGCTTGGGAGTGAAGTTGAAAGTCATGTGAGATGTCTGGAGAGAGAAAGTGGGGACGAGCACAGGAAGCACGTTGAAGACCATTCTAAGAACGTGATTTTATAGCGTTTACATATTTAAAATACATAGTCTTGCTGGGTGTTCTTAGCAAAACAGCCAACAACAGTCACGTTGTTGTTTGGTACTTAGCAGGTACACTATAGTCCTCCCCTTCTCTTCTCCCTCGGCTTGTCTCCCCCTCCCTTGCCATGTATTCACTGCAGGTGACACAAGGCATGGGTTTTACAGGGAAAAATAATCACAGATCCCAAACGTTGCTGATGTAAAAGGGGGCAACCTTAATTTAGCGTATTTAAAAGAGCCATGTCCAGTTCATGAAAATAAATATGTTAATTTGGCATGGTTGGCTACTCTTTAAATTAGCCATCACAATGAGTTAGTTATGGTATTAAATATGATTAGGTGTTCAAAATTATTTTGTCATCAATATCAGTTAACATCTTACTACTGGATAAAGTATACTACTTTCAGGGTTGTTTGTATTGACAGTGGCTGGAACCTTTGCAAATAACTCCATAAGGTACTTAAGCAGTTCTTAGGTAGATAAAATATGGTTTTTGTATTGTTGTGTATTTGGGGATTCCCAAAAGAAATTTCTTCGTGCAAGACAGAAATAACATTCAAGGGGCCCGAACTGCCATAGGAAATCCAGCAACTGAAGATGTTATTTACTAAACTTTTTGCAAGTAGATTTTTCTCTCTCCTTGCTTTAAAGGCAAACAATAGCTAAAACAACCATAACTTGTGTAAAGAGAGAACCTGTCAGATTATTATTTGTTAATGATGGGCTATTCCCATTTGGGCAGTTTATAGCAAAATAGTTAACAAACGTGCAATTTAGAAAGAAAGAATACATGAATTTTGTTATAATCCCCATTCCATTCCACAAAGAAAAAATACTGTGGAAAATATTACGACTTACAACACGGTATGTTGTTAGTTTGGAAAAACTGAATTTTACTTACTGCTTGATTTACCCCTCTGTGTTTGTTTTTTTTTTTTAAATATGGAACGCTTCACGAATTTGCGTGTCATCCTTGCGCAGGGGCCATGCTAATCTTCTCTGTATCGTTCCAATTTTAGTATATGTGCTGCCGAAGCGAGCACCCCTCTGTGTTTTTAACTTGTGTTTTTTCTACTGCCTGGAATGCCCTTCCTCTTTCTTGTCCACTTGCAGAATTTCTACCCACCCTGAAGGACTCCTACTTTGCAAGTTTCTCTGTCCCCTGGAAAGTTGATCTCTCCCTTCTTTGTACCACCACTGTCCCTGTATTGTAGCACCTGCCGCATTAATGACAGTTGTTTTAAGTTTTCTGTGTTTCCTTACTGGATTGTGAACCTCCTTGAGTAAAGGGAATGTTTCCTTCTGTACTGAGTGTCTGGTGTCATTAATGCTTGTTTGGCCTGAATGAGAGGGGCTTTCTGCAATGACACTGTGCTGCATAATGAAAGCCTGTCTTATAGTTTTATGGATTGACTGGTAGCTGGCACTGTGCAATTACTTCTACTGGGTTATCACAGAAAGCTGGTTAAAACCCACAATAATGTTTGAACAATAAGATTTATTTAATAGAACTCTGTTACAGGACTGGACGCCAGCAAGATAAGGGGAGGAACTATAAGCATATTACTTTAGGTGCGCCAGGCTGTAGGGAGACTCCCTCATAGCAAAGTATAAAGGTTCAAATTTTAAAATGGAGTCATTATACAGTTTGCAACAGAAGTTTACTACGTATCTTCTGTGGTGTTCTTTAAGTGCATTCTAAATTACTAAAAACAGGAGGAAGCATTATGTAATGGGAAGAGTGGTACTGTGGAATCTGGGTATTTTGAGTTCTAGTCCCAGTTCTAATGCTTTTCATCTTGGTCTACTGCTTTCATCCGCAAAGCTGTGAGACACCTCAAAATACATCAGATTTAGAGATTCTAATCTTTACCCTAACAGCTCAATTTATTGAGGATCTTTTCAGGTTTTTTTTTTTTTTTTATCATTTTATCAAGCAATGAATTGCAGTCATGAATTCAAATCATATTTAACAGGCTTTATTGCATTTTAAACAATTAGAGATTTATTTTAATAGGTAAAAAATAAGTAAAAGTTCCTCCTCGAATGGAGACATCCTCCTTTTTAAGTCTTGTGGGCTTCCCAGGTGGCCCTAGTGGTAAGGAGCCTACCTGCCAGTGCAGGAGACATAAGAGATGCAGGTTCAGTCCCGGGTCAGGAAGATCCCCTGGAGGAGGGCACAGCAGCCCACTCCAGTATTCTTGCCTGGAGAATCCCATGGACAGAGAAGCCTGGCGGGCTACAGTCATAGGGTTGCAAAGAGTTGGACACAGCTGAAACGACTTAGCACATGTGTGTCTGGCACTTTGAGGATGTATACCTTGTTCAGTTATATTGATATTTAATGTGTACTTAAGTTTGTAGATTTTTGACATTTTTTTCTAATTCTTTTTCCTGTTTACTCTTTTTATTTTTTGTGGAGGTGGGGTTAGCAAGAATCTTGCAGCAGTGATCTGGGATTCTAGTTGCTTTTATCAGAAACACTTCATGCTTAAAGATACTGTATCTTGCGAATTCCCTGGCAGTCCAGTGGTTAGAAGTCCGTGCTTTCACTGCCAGGAGTGTGGGTTCAATCCCTGTTTGGGATTAATTCTGCTTTCCCTGGAGAAGTTTGCTGAGTACTTGGTTTCTCTCTTTGTAGGAGAAAAGTGGAGGTAATGGTACTTTTACCTTTTAAAATCAAAACACACAGAACTCGAGTTCTTTGTCAGCCTACTTTCCACTTGGAATTAAATTGCAATCAGTTAGTTTAAACATTAGGTTGCATTGCATACTCTGAACCTAGATACGAAGAAGGCTTCACTTTCAGTCAGAGCTGTTGATCTAAGTTTTTTTTTAAGCTTTGGAGTTTCACAAAAAAAGTTCAGTTAAATATGTGCAATCCTTTTCTATTCAGAGTTTGTAGAATAAACTTTTTATGTATGCATTTTGGTTAGAGAAATTGTTGGAGCCTTGGCAGCCTGATATTTTTTTGGTTTGGTATGTCTTTTCTACTCTTCCTAAGGTACTCTGAAATGTGTCATATTTTAGATGAACTTTTAACTGTTATTTGCTGATAAGTAGAAACAGTGGTGTGTGATACGGGCACAGTTGAGAATATCCATTGCATGAAGATCTTTTCAAACTCGTTTTTCATTTTTCTCATTTGAAGAAAAGAAATTCAGAAATACTATATGGTTTACTCATAATAATATTGAGATTTTTAGAGAGAATATCCCTGCTTTACTTATAGTTGGCTTTTAGTACCTATTTCACAGACTTGTTTGAGAAGTCAATGGGATGATAGTTGTGACATGCTCAACACAACAACCGCACATAGTAGGTTCATTACACAAAGGCTTTATGTAGCCTGACAGGTGGTCATGTGTGACAGGGAATTGAGAGTCACAGGCTCAGGGAAAAATTAATGTATGCCCCCAAATTCTGCCTTAGTCAGTTGTTAAATTCATTCAGAAGTCATGAAAAATTTGCAGAGGAACATATGGTGTGGAAAGTTTCGTTACAATAACGCTGTATCCTTCCATCGGCCGTCTGGAAGCAGCATCCAATAGTTAGGAAGAGACCAGGAAATGACAGCAAAACACACATGGATTTTTTAATCTTTGGCTCTGCCCTCACCATTGCCATTTTTTCATACCTTTCTACCTTCATTAATTCAGCCCGAGCTGTTCCTTTTGTGTATGTAGACGTGTTATTAAAGTTACTACCTTGTTCTAATGAGAGAGGGCGAGCATCCCAGAAGACAGGCTTAGATTGTTTTAACTTCGTGACGAAGCTGAAGTCGCCCCGCACCTGACATTCCTGCCCCGGGCCCCTCCCCGTGAGTAAGAGGAAAGGCTTGGCCCATCGCTTAGACAAAGCCGGACGGCTGCCTGCCGAGCCGAGCCGCCGGGGAGGAGACTCCTCCTCTCCTCCAGCGGGGCTCGTCTCCCAGGGTTTCGCCCTGCAGCCGACCTGCGGTGGAGCCTGAGCAGGGGGTGCTGTCGGGGCCGCAGACCCCCGCCCCTGGGAGGCCCCGGGGGAGGAGCCTGCAGGCAGAGCCGTGCCTGCCGACCCCAGCGCGCCGCTCCCCCTCCCGCTCGAGAGCCAGGTTGTCCCCGGCTCTCAGGTGGCACCGCGGCGAGCGGCTCCCCTGGCCGACCCGGGCGGCCGGCCGGCGATCTGATGGGAAGGGAAGGGGTGGTCCTTCTGCCCGGACCCCTCTCGGCTGACTCACAGGAAGTGCTCGCGCTCGCAGAGCCGGGATCCCGCCCTCCCCCTCCGACGTGGGCTCTGCCCTGTCTCCCCCAGAACAATGAAGGGCTTCCAAGTTTGTTGAGTCTCCCGGGCGCGTTCCTCTGGCTCCCGTGCTAGCCTGCAAGATGTTTCGCCACCGATTTTTGCAAGAAGCGGCCTCGGAAAAAGCCCTTCCCTTGGTGGATCGCTTTGTGTGAAGAGTCCTCAGGGTGACCATGGTTCAGCGCTTCAGCCTCAGGAGGCAGCTATCCAAGGTGGGTAGCTCGGGTAACGTGCGTGTGGAGGGGAGCTCGCGCCGGCTCCGGCGTGGTCTCCTTGTCCTCCAGCACGGTTCTTCTGTCAAGCCTGCCTCCTCCGAGTTGAGGAGGGGCTGGGGGAGGAAGCGCTGCCTTTTGTTCTTTCCTCAGACAGACACAAAGGTTGAAGACTGACTGCACTGGGAACCCCAGATTTTGTTCCCCCGAAAGGGGAGCTGTCATCTGTGAAATCTGGAGGAAGTTGTAGTCCGCTTCTCACTTCGGGTTTCTAGAGTGTGTGCGGGGAAAGAGAGAATAGTGGGTGAAAAGTGCCCATGTTTAATTAGCAATTCATGTAGCCGCTCTTGACCAAAATGAGAAAACCTTATTGGTCTGTGGAATCAGTGCTTTCATAAAAATTAATGTTGACCTGGGGAGAGCTCCCAAAAAATAGTTCGGTAAGTGTGACCAGCATGACGATGTTACCGTGAGTGGTGGTATTAAGAAACTCACATACTCCTTCATTTAAGGAGCAGGTGACAGGCAGTCACTGAAAGGCTCAGGAATCAATTTTTACAGAGTTGTGCTGGCAAAACACATTTCATGTGTGCAGCTTTGGGGGAAAACATTTTAATCCGAGAAAATCACATTGAAAATTAAAAAAAAAAAAAGCAAAGCTCTCTGAGAAGAGGGGCTGCTGGTTTTATGGATCACACTTGGCAGTGGCCAGCCCTCTGCTCACCCGTTTATGGAGCTCTCTTAAGTCAGTGCAGAAACTAGTGAGGAGAGAGGTGTGTTAAGAGTTGAGCTTATTTCAAAAACCATTCTGTTTGAAAAGCTCTTTTTGAAAAATGTAGCAGTTGGGTGGCTGGATTTGTGGCAGAGTCCATCCTCTTTGTGCATGCGTGCTAAGTCACTTCAGTCGTGTCTGACTTTGTGCAACCCTATGCACTATAGCTCCTCTGTCCAGACAAAAGCTAAAACAAATAGTAAATCAGCAGGTATTCTACACTTCGTTAGTGGTTAGTCAGACTTGTTAAATCCATTACTATCTTAAGAGGAAACCTTTAGTTCCTCACAGGTGACCTCAGTGTAAGATGTGTGCATTCAAGCAGAAATGAGCAAGGCTCTTGCCGCCATCCCTTTGTCAAAAGTCATCTTTTTTCTTGGATCTCCCAGCTGAACAAGGACGTTTTCGGAGTATTATTTTAGAATAAATTTTCCTTGCTTCCCATGTCCTCATTCCAGGTGTATGTGTGACGGGAGTGAGGAAACTGGGAAGCCTCAACATTTCTCCCTAACAATAAAAAGAGTCATTTTTGTTTCTTCTTCATGTGAACTTCTAGAACCACGTGTTTTCAGATATATAGTACAACTAAAAAGCGGAAGATGTGTAGATTGTCAGAGCACTGACATTTCTGCATAAGAGTTTTTGAAACAGTTGAGAACTAGGTGGTAAGTTTCTAATTAGGAAATAACTGCTCTCTAGGTATTTTGCTATCAGTGTTTCTCTCCCAATTATTTTGTGAACTTTTAATATTCATTTCACTCTGTACTATACTCTTGACCATGAATTATAGGGAAAAAAAAATGTTCTTAGGGAAGCTAGGAGCACATCTTCTCTATAACATGAAGAAATAAAATGTACAAATTATATACTAGAAAATATATACAAATTATACAAGAGGTAACCTCTTTCAGTTCTTTTTTCTAACATCCCTTTCCATTTTAACATGGTTTCTGGGTCCTAAACTGGATGGTGAGGACCAAATCTAAGGAGTTTTGTTTTCTATCAAGAGTCCTTAACATAGTAATGAATTGACAAAATGCGGTAATGAATTGAAAAAATAATATTCTTAATTGTTTCAGTCTGTATGGCCCTGAAATATGGAGTAGAAACTGAAAGGCTATATCAAAAAAACTTTTTCTAAAACTACAGTGAATACACTGAATACAGAATACATTCTGTCTTTTTGGCTAAACCCACATTACCTGAAAACAGAGACCCTGTTGTACCCTGGTGCGTGGTATTTCTAGCACACACTGAACACTCAAAGTGCAATTGGCTATTTGCAGGTCACAAACAGTTGAACAATGGTAGTTTCATATGGTTCCAACTTTAGGAACAAGTGTTTTTTCCAATAAGGAATAATCTTCCACAAATATAGATTTGTCTTAGAATGATCTCATTTAAAAAAGCAGTTTCCTGTCTTGATAAAGAAATACTCAGATGATCATCATTAAATTTTGTTGGGAATTTGTTGAAAGAAAATATTTATACATGTTTGCAGTGATTTCAAACCCAGTATCTAATTTAGATACTTTTTACCTTTGGTAGTCATGTTTACTTACACTGTGTGTTTGCCCTAGAATATTAACATGATTCCTCCAGGCTAACGGATGTTGACATCTGAACTAAGTCAAAAAGGAGGGAGTAAATTAAATAGATGAAGTAAAAATCTTCATTAAAAAGAGACAAGCTCAGTTGTCCTCTTTGACCAGACCCAGTTACTTGCCTCAGACAAGTTATTTTTCTTTGCCTTCTAGTTCCTTTCCCTTGCCATTTTAGATTATTTTCTTCCTTTAAAGTTTTTCTCACATGTGACTTCAAAAATACTAAGGAAAGCTTTTTTTTCCTCCCCTAAGTCCTCTTCATGAGGCAGCTGAAATAGTCTGAAACTTGCTAATTGGACATGACATTTAATTCTCTTAATGATACTTCAGCTTAGATGATACCAACTTCATTTTGCTATTTAAGAAACAGGTTCAGGGAAGTTCATTTTCCCAGGATCAGCCAGAGATAGAGTGTCAGGTTCAACTTAGGTCTAACTCAAAGCCCATTCTGTTTCCCCACATTACCTGCCTCCCTGAATTTCTGGCGTATTGATTGGTCTCCTGTCATGGTCTGTGATATCTCTCCATGCGTATAGAAAACAGTATAGTAAATAACTTAGATAATTTCTTTGGAGCAACCCCATAGGGCTGAAATTAATGTTTGAAAGAATTTGAGTTTATCAGCCAAACTTGGTAAGTGTCTTCTACAAAGTTACGTTATTTGGCCAGAGAAACATATTGATTTGAGTAAAATAGTTGATTTAATAAAGCCACATTAAATGTAATTGAGGCTTAACTGCATGTACTTACAATGAAACGTTATAAACTATATTGCCTTTTTAAAAATGTCTATTAAGGAGAAGAATTTACTATTGAGTTTCTGTAATACTGTTTAATAATGTTAATACAATGAAATAAACATTCAGAAAGTCTTATTTTAACTCATTCTGGCTCTGTTGTCCTCCCCCCCGCCCCGCCCCACTTTACATGGGTAATAGAAAATCGGTCATTTCTATTTCAGAAACTTTAGGTTTTTAGAAGGTATGAGGCTTTAAGAAAATAGCTTTAAAATTGTTTCAGCAAGATTTAGAAAGTATGATAAATGCTGAGGAGGCTTTGAGAAAATAGCTTTATGATTGTTTTGGTAAGAAAAATATACTTTTATTTTTTAATGATAATCATTTCTGTGATTCATAAATAAAAATTATATAATTGTGAACTCTTGCTTGCACATCTTTTCAACTCTTTCAGATCCCTGCTTCCATAGGTAACCAGTTTCTTGTTTAGCCTTCCACTCTTTGTTTATGTATATGTAAGAAAATGTGAACATGTATGTTCTGACCTTTCTAAAATGCAGGATAATGTTTGTTCTAAAATAATAGCTTGAACTTTGTTTGGGCTTCATGTTTATTTTCACATTTACACAGGAGGCTTACTTCCTTTAGGGCAAGTAAAGCCACACAGAATGTACTTTCTATATAAAAGATAACTAATAGTACATCAAAGATGATTTGATTCTTTTTCATTCATACCACATTTCTTTGCTATTCAGTTGGAGATCTTTCTTTGGCTATATTAAAATTTTTCATATGGCAAAAAACATAGAATATAAACATCATACCAGTAAATTCTGGGCTGCCCTGTGAAGAGATTAATGGCTGAGAAATAGGAGATGTGGGACTTTTTTCCCCCCAGTTCATCTGTTGACTTATTTATTGAAGTTATTTAATTCAGACTTGTAGAGCACTTGAAAGTATTTTTGTCTAAGAATTTTATTCTTGCCCTTCCTACATTTGAGACTGCCCTGTTATTTGATGTCAGTTTGGTACCAGCTTAAGAAACTTAACATTTAGAGAAGTGTTGATCATAATCTGAATTCTTAATAAAAAACCATTATATTCTCAAATGTAGTTTTCTTTGAATTTCTGCCTGCTTTCTGGGTTTATGACCTCTGATAATGCACATGATTGATTTAATCATTATATGAATGTATAAGAAATAAGGATTCTCATTTCCATTTTAAATAAATTAATTTAAGATCTTATAAAAGTATTTTGATGGCTACAGTGGTGAATTTTATGTATTTTTACCACAATTAGAAAATATTTTGAACCCTTCTAAAGATTGAAGGCGGGAAGAGAAGGGGATGACAGAGGATGAGATGGTTGGATGGCATCACCGGCTCAATGGACATGAGTTTGGGTAAACTCCAGGAGTTGGTGATGGATATGGAGGCCTGGCATGCTGCAGTCCATGGGGTCGCAAAGAGTCAGACACGACTTAGTGACTGAACTGAACTGAATGATAAATACTGTATCGGTACAGCAAAGTAGTATTTTGTGTGTAGGCGTGGGAGTCAGTACCAGATGGATGCTTTTAAGTAATGGAAATGTATACCTCTCTTTTTCATGCTTTTAAAATTCAATTTTCTCTAAGTTACTCCAGACATCAACTAGTTTCATACTTGGAAATATAATGGTTTATGTTTGTAATTTGGAGGCTTTAATGAGGTAGTAGTGTCATCAGCATTGTAAGATCATTCTAATACATTACGTAACCAAAATAAGAAGACTGATGGATGCTGCTCTACTGTTACATCAAACGAGACCCTAGTAAAATAAGTCCCATATATTGTGGATGTGGTGGGAATAGGTAAGAAATAGAGCATGGCTTTCGTGTTCAAATATATTGGCAATAATAGGCTGAAGTAGAGAAACTAATTTAAAAATACGTGTATTATAAATTCTGAAATGTTTTTATGATGTTGATGCCAGTTTAAATTTTAAAAATAACAAGTTATTGGCTGTAGATCTGAGAGACTGGAATATGTTACCAAGAGCAGATAGTAAAAAATCTCCTTGGGAGTGTGTTGCTTTTTTGTTTTTTAAGTACACAACTTTCATTTGGTGTCACCTTGAATATCATTTTCCTAAGTGAGATGGCTATATTAAATGACTCGATTAGATTCTTTGAAGTTCGAACATGTTTACCAAGAACTGATAGTTTTGAAAATCAATACGCTGATACCCTTGAAAGCGCTTTGAAAACTGTGAAGCACTATATTAAAGATTATGGTGTTTTCATTATTCCATCATTCTGTAAGTATATTTGAAAAGAAGTGATGGTTCTGTAAAACTATATTTTCAAATAGGCACACATACACGCACTCCCTTTTGTTTGGTACACATAGACCCCTCTATCTTTGGATAGGTAACAGTGATTGCCTCTGAGAAGAGGACCTGGGAAACTTGGGTTAGGGGTGGGAAGGAGACTTGGTTTTTAAAAATTATTTACCATGTATATGCACTTTCTTAAATAATAGTCTGAGTTAAATGTGTTTAAAGATCAAAATGTAGAATTGAATTTCATTATTCTTCAGTGAAAACCATTGCCAATAGCTTACTTAAAGGTTAATAGTTGAAAGGTGATACTCTTCTGGGCTTGGAACTTTATCCCAACCATCCATGTTATTCTCAGATTGAAGATAGCTTTTGCATGTAACACAGAAGTTTGTAGTACAGGGTTACTAATCCTGTAAAATTTGTTTAGATGAACCTGTTTGGAGTAAGTTAACCATGCTATTTTAAAAACCAGACTATTTGTATACCATTTGGGGAATGGTATATAAAGGCAAGAAGACATTTTACTTGTTAGATCTGTATATAGAAGTTGTATGTAATAGTTACTAAAATGCTCTTGATTTGGCTTACATGAGAAAATTAAAAGAATTTGCCCTTTTGGTCACCCTGGGGTTAGCAAGGCTAACCTCCGCTGTACACATGGACCTGTAACAGTCCTACTGCAAACATGTTGAATAAGAAGAGTGCAAATTGAACTTACTTTATGGTAGCACAGGAAATTGCTATTAAATTTCAGTCTGTTTCCAGCTAGTGTTTTTGTAAGAAGTAGATTACTTTGTGTGTATTAGAAGTTTAGTGTTTGAGAAGAATCCATGTTAAAGCCAGCAGTGTCTAAAATCCAAAGGTAACACATATAAACATTTCATAGCTTTCATTTTCATTTAATAAAATTTATCCCAAAAGTATATCTCGTTGAAGTTAAGTGAACTGTGGCTGGCTATGTGACTTTAGACAAGTAATTTTACCTCTCTGAAGCTTTTTCCTCATCTGAAAAGTGTTATCTGGGATCCCTGAGAGATGTAAAATTCTGTGATCTGTTTGTGAGCTAGATTATAGTCCCAAGAAAAATGACTTTAGATTGCAAATGCCAGAAAAAATATCTAGTTGTATACCAGGAGAGATCTAATTTTATACAGTTATTCTTAGCTAAAGAAAATAAAAATAAGTTTGACTTTAATGGATAGGCTTAAAGTTTAGATGCTAGCCGAGTCCGAATAATTCAGATTTGAAAATAGCAAGAGAATTACACTTGTTAGAGTCTGAGCGCTGAGATGATAAACATTTCCTCTACCTGTTCCTTGTCAGGAGAAAATTTAAAATTTCTGTGTGAAAACAGACATTTCTTATCATGGAAATTTACCTTATATGCAACAGATTTATCTTCTTATGACGGTGTGTTGGAATTCAAGTCCTTTTTCTTGGACTCCTCTTAAGGAAAAGTTAATCATAACTAGGGTGGCGGGTGTAAAAAAGGTAAAAAGTAAAATAAGCTTTTTATTTTTACAGACTATTCTTTTGAACTTGAGGTAGGCTTGAGAAGCCCCATAGAGGAAGTGAGATTTTAGCTGGACCTAAAGGATTTAAGGGCTTCCCTGGTAGCTCACACAGTAAAGAATCTGCCTGCAGTGTGGGAGACCCAGATTTGATCCCTGGGTTGAGAAGATCCCCTGGAGAAGGGAATGGCTACCCTCTCCAGTATTCTTGCTTGGAAAATCCCATGGACAGAGGAGCCTGGCAGACTGCAGTCCATGAGGTTGTCAGGAGTCAGGCACAACTGAGCAGTAACTTTCACGTTGAAAGGATTTGGATTAGTGGTTCTCAACTGTCCCTTCCCCTTTAGCCCCAACATATTAATACTAATACTGTAAGAATGTGACTTAGGCTTAAGGTAGTAGTAGTACTTTGGGGGTGACCTGATAAGTACCTCACCGTTCTGATGCACGCTCCAGGAGAATCCCTTCCTTTGCGTATCATTGATATCAGTGAAGGAAGGACAGAAGGAAAATATTCCAGGAAGGAGGCAAGATTACCAGGTACAGTTTTAAGAGGGAGAGCTATGTCATATTCAATACCTGTTTGTTTGGGGAAGTTCTAATATGAACATCCTTTAAAAATCTAATCCGAGAGTTAGTTTATATTTTCTGTGGGGAAATTTAACCAAAGTAATGAACAGTGTGGGCTTCCCTTGGGGCTCAGCTGGTAAAGCATCTGCCTCCAATGTGGGAGACCTGCATTCGATCCCTGGGCTGGGAAGATCCCATGGAGAAGGGAATGGTAACCCACTCCAGTATTGTTGCCTGGAAAATCCTGTGGCCAGAGGAGCCCAGTGGGCTACAGTTCATGGGGTCGCAAAGAGTCGGACACGACTGAGTGACTTGACAGCCAGCCAGCCAATGAACAGTGTTGTCATCCTAAATTGCTTAACTTCTATAGGGGTAAATACAGGAAACAGTCTTCCAGATAATGTATGTGGGTTATTTAATATTTCCACTTAGTATTATGTATGGAATTTTAACTGTAAAGTCTTAACATACTTCTCTAACATTCTTTCCCTGTCTTCTGGTCACTTGGTGAAATGTATATCGAAATGATGCACACAACACCTGAGTGTAATTGCCCATTTTCTCTGGGTTGCAGAGTGTTTCTGTGTGTATGTGTGATTGTGTTGAGACTTAGGAGACTAGCCATAAAAGTTGTTTTCAGTGAACACTTTCTCTTTGGAGAAGATTGAGAATGTGACCCAAGCTATTCAGTGTCCAGTGGTAAGTGATTATTTTAGTTTCGAATCTTACAAAATGATGTTATTGATCACTGTAATGAGATAACACCCAACCCTTGGGACTTCAAGAAATTGTAGGGCAAAGAGTAGAAATTCTGTGTGTGTTCTGACTCGGAGAGAACTTGGAACTTAGTAAATGGAGATTGTGTTTGAAGGTGAATAGTGACCTCACGTCCTACTGCTCTTTTCCTTTACTCAGACCACTTGCGCTATACCCCCTTCCTTGCTGTTTTCTCAAATGCACACATAGCCTTGGGTCCTTTGCATTTGTTCTTCCTTCCTTCTGTAATCCTGTTTCTCCAGACATGTGCTTGGATTGCTCTTGTACATCATTGAAGTCTCAGCTCAGAAGTCACCTCTTCAGCAAGGCTTTAGCTATTTTCTTTAAAACAGCAAAATTACTCCCCCTCCCCACCCCTACACACTTGTTCCTCAGCTCTCCTTATTTCCCTTTGAGTTTCTTTTCTTTTTCCCCTCTGGTTTTCTGGTTTATTTATTGTCATCTGTATTTTCTTACTCTGCCCTGCACCCATCATGTAAACTTCATGGTAAAGTTTATGTAAACTTTATGTTGATCTATTTTTTTCATGTCTGTATACAGGAAGACATGCCTTTCAGTCTTCTTTTCTCTGGTTGCGTGTTGGAATATAGAGGCCTTCCCTCTTCACCTTATAAATAAAGCTCGGTGTCAAGTGGTGATAGCCACCTTTCATAAGTGCTATGTCCTTTGAAAAAGTGATCACGAAAGAAATGCTAGAGCTATACTGACTATTGGGAAGTTGTCTGTGTTACGTCTGCCTTTTCTTGGACTTTGGAGATACAAAAAGTTGTTCCTCTGTAGACTTTGTCATTTAGACTCCTGCATAAAACATCACTACTTAGAAACTAGAATCCTAATGAAACTTCCTTTCTCTATTAGTCAATGAACAAATACATTTAGGTATTTAGATATTATAATATGGAGACTTTTAAGAGCTGACATCTCTGTCGGGCTAAACTGAGAAAAAGCCCTCATACTTCATTCTTGAGCTGTCTCTTGGTTTGATAAACCTACCCCAGCTGTTGTATTAGCCACAAAAACACACTTGTGTTTGAATATACTGGTGGCTTCCGGAGTCACCTTGCCTGTTTTTTAATTTAAGAGAAAGGGCAAATGGCTAGCATAAAATAGCTTATCTTAAAGGACAAACTAAATGGAATTCCCCATTCTGGCATCTAAATTAGCTGAATTTTTAAGCAAGTTTTCATTTTCTGCCGTTGAAGTTGTCAGGAGTACTCAAGCTTTGGGTGATAAGTGGAAGCACTATCTACTGCTACCGTCCATATTTCCTATTCTCAAATACAACAAACAAAACAAGGAAATAACATATCACAGCTCATGATAATCAAATTGTATTGAGCAACTGACCTGAAAAGTCATAGGAAGGATGGTAAACATTCCCAAGAGATGCCCTTCTACCTTTTTTTCCCAAGTCCTGCTCAAGTAAAAATAGTTCCCATGAGAGTCAAAGGAGGAGTCAGCAGGGAGGGAGCCTGCCATGTCTGTCAGCACCACTCTAGTCCTACAGCTGTGGAGACGTGGCGACACAGGGACCTTGACTCCGGCGTGGCTGTTCACTTCACTGGTGTCGCTTTCCTGCTTATGCTTGGCCAAGACCTCCAGTGTGACCTCTGTGTTGCTAAATCCAGTCCTTGGTTCTCAGTTCTCCTCTTGATTTGAACATGTGGCATGCCGGTCGCTCTGTCCTCAGTGAACACTTTGCTCACTTGGCTGTCAGGATATCATACTCTTGGTTTTTCTTCCACCTTACTGGTCCTCACCAGTCAGTCTCCTTTCCTGATCTTTGAATTATGTAGCTATAGCCTAGACTCAGTCCAGTTTACTACTTTCTTGGTGATCTCATCCAGTCTTACAGTGTTAAGTAGCATTATATGTTGACACTTCCCAAGTGTATAATCTCAGTCCTGATCTTTCCCTTGAATTCCAGGCCCGTATATTCAGCTGCCTGTTTGACATCTCCATCGGGATGTCTAACAGACGTTTGAGACATAATATGTCCCAAACTAAGCTTCTGGTATCCTTTCCCCCCTGGTCCCCTTGCAGTTCTCCTTCACAGTTAACAACACCTCCACCCTTCAGATTGGAAATCTTTGAGTCACCTTTGATGCCTCTTTCTCACTCCCAGTTTATCAGCAAATCCTCTTGACTTCACTTTTAAATGTATCTAGAATTTGCCAATATCTGTTCTCTGCTGACACACTCTTTCACCTGAATTACTGCATTAACCTCCTCACGAGTCTTTTAGCATCTACTTTTGCCCCACTAGAATTTTCTTCTTATCACAAAAGACAGAATAATCCTAATAAAACTTAAGCCAGATGATATTATTCATATGATCAAAACTCTCCAGTGTTTTCCTTTGTTACTCACTTGTACGCGGTCTGTAGAGCCCTACACAATCTGTTTCTTCATTAACTCTCTGACCACACTAAGGTAAGTTCAGTCGCTCAGTCGTGTCCAACTCTTTGCGACCCCATGGATTGCAGCACGCCAGGCTTCCCTGTCCATCACCAACTCCCAGAGCCTACCCAAACTCACGTCCCGGAGTTGCTGATGCCATCCAGCCATCTCATCCTCTGTCGTCCTCTTCTCCTCCTGCCTTCAGTCTTTCCCAGCATCAGGGTCTTTTCCAACAAGTCAGCTCTTCACATCAGGTGGCCAGAGTATTGGAGCTTCAGCTTCAGCATCAGTCTCTCCAATGAATATTCAGTTTGATTTCCTTGACATTGGCCCTCTAGCTATTCCTGGAACGTACCAAGCACTCTGCTCCCTCAGTACCTTTGCACTGTACTCTGCTGTCTCCGGGTTCTTCTTTCTCCAGGGAGCCACATCATTCATGTGGTCATTGCTTTCAGATCCTACCTTAGGTGTTGTCTTGTCAGATCTTCTTAGTGAGACCTTCCCTGAGCACTCTAAAATATAAATTAGGATATCTCCTTGTTTTATTTTTTATTCCTATCATTTATTACCTTTTAGTGTACAATAACTAATATACTATATGATTTACTAATTTATCTGTTCTCTTTCCCCCTTCCTGCCCCCACCTCAAGAATGTAATTCCTTGGAGAGTGTTTGTCTATTTTATTAACGTATCTTCAGCATCTAGGGTATAGTAGATGCCTAGTTCCTGTTTATTGAAAACGTGAATGAATTGTTTCTTTGAAAAAAATGGAAGGAAAGAAAAGCGCCATCCTGAATTAAGAATGCAGTATTCCATGGAACATTGTGTTTTATTATTGAGCAGAAATCTTAGTGTATAACTTTTTAAAAGTGGTTTCATCATTTCCCTTGAATGTAACAACAGCATAGTAACCTTTTGCCTACTCTTTATTTTTCAGCTTTTTTATAAATAATGAATCCCTAGAGATTTCTTCTTGCCAACAAGAAAAATCAAAGTTATTCACTCTTATTTAGTTTGATTCCATGATTTAGATAGAACAAATGTTATTGTCCTACTTAGTAGATATATAAAATAAGATTTCAGTGTCTCTTATAACTCTGCTTTTAGTTACATTCATGCTGCTGTTGCTGCTAAGTCGCTTCAGTCGTGTCCGACTCTGTGCGACCCCATAGACGGCAGCCCACCAGGCTCCCCCGTCCCTGGGATTCTCCAGGCAAGAACACTGGAGTGGATTGCCGTTTCCTTCTCCAAGTTAAATTCATATTAACACAGAAATATCTCCTCTCTTGGTAGTAAATGCCAAATTCCTTAAGTAGATTGAATTCTAGGTGGGATCATAAAGCATGAAAGAATATAAAACTAAATTTTACTTAATTGTGTCCAAATGTGGGCTGTGTACTAGTGCCCTGAGAACTTTGAGAGGGGAAAATAAGCTAGGAGAGCTTGAAGAAGATGGGCTTTGAAGGATAGACGGGTAGGAAGCCAGTGAGTGGAGAGGAAGCAGAGTCGGTCAGAAGATTATTGTCTGTTTCCTTTTCTGCAGTATTGCTGGAATCTGTGTCTCATACGTGGTTTATTTATTGAATGAAATAATGAATGAATGTGATAATGAGCATTGTCCACTACGTGATCACTGAGAGCAGTTTGGCGAACAGAGTATGTGTTGGCAAAGAAAATGTACAAAGCAGTTTGATGAAGCCAAGTCTGGAACGTTTCGACGTCCAGATAAAGATTTCAGACTGGTTTGATTAAGTGTTAGCAATCCAGCCCATATTCTTACTAAATATTTAGTAAGAAAACCCATGATGTAAATAGTGTGCTAAGAAGTTTTGTCTAAGATTATGGCTCCTTCCAATAGAACTTTCTGTGAGGATGGAAATGTATCTGTGCTGTCCAGTGTAATAGTCACCTACCATATGTGGCTGTTGAGCCTTGAACTGCAACTGGTGTGAACGAGAAACTGAATTTTAAACTTAATTTAAAAGCCGCCTGCAGTTAGTGGCTGCCGTATTGGACAATGCAAAAGGATATTGGCTGGGAAAGTGAGCGAACTAGGCCTGGGAAAACAAGCAGTGGTGTTTAGAGCAATCCCGCCATGAGTGACGACGTTTCGAAAGGGGGAGCATCTGCTGTCCAGAAAGAAGGACCAGCAGGATCGAATGAAAAGGAGACGGAAGGAGGAAGACTCAGACTCGCATAGCATCCAAGACTTTGGGTAATTAGGAATTATTAAGGGAACAGGATATTTGGAGCAAGCTGAAGGGTGGTTTGTTGGTTTGGGTGTAAGTACAAGTTTGGGTGTATTATGTCTTTGATGAAGATGTAATGGCCAAGTGGAGAGACTGTGTATTTGGAAATAGAGAATTTGGTGGTGATATTAGTGTAGAGATAATACCTGAAGTCATGAGTGGAAGAGCTTTGAGCAAATAATAGAGGAGTGAAGGTGGTGATTAGTGTCATACAGCAAAGAGAAAAGGATGAAGGCTGATTGAATTTAGTTGTGAAACTATAGGTTTAATAGAGGAAGAGACCCTAGAGATTGTCATCTAATCCATTCCGTTTACAGAGGAGGAAAGTGCTCAGCGATGGGAAGTGAAGTGTTGAAGTATACACAGCTTGTGAGTGTCAAGTGGATGTCTTGACCCTAAATTCTCTGCTGACCCTTCCGTTTACTTCTCTTCTCATTATGTGAGCAAAACAGAAAAATCTTACTGAGGAATATAATTTCAGTTGACTAGGTGGGAAGCTGGTTAACAGACCGATAAGTGGAATATGGGATAGAGAAAGGACATTAGTAAGTGTGGACAGCTTCTTTAGGAAGCCTGGCGGGGGGCTGGGGGGGTGGGGGGTGGGGGGAAGGGCTTGAAATGGGATGTAATTGGAAGAGGCAGTAAAATCAAACCCAAGTGTTTTTTTGGTCACAGAAATGTCGCTGAATGAATTATTCTGGCTTGACAGGCGAGGGATGAAAGTGACAGAAGTCTTAGCTCCCTTACTGGCACCTAGGAAGGCGGGTAATCGACCCGGGACTGTCCTCAGTGGGGTCAGAAGTAGACAGTCCTTAGGTCTACTCAAACTGCTTAATGACTAAGCCTTCTGACTATGTATATACAGAAACAGTCATGCCTCACTGCATGTTATTCTCTTCTGGTTTAAGATGTTGATCGTTGGTGTGACTGCCATTTTACTTGGAAAGATATGACTTCATAATATTTCCTGTTCTTCAGACCACCTGATCCACTAAGATCTGAAAGGAATTCAGAGAGACAAATTTTTAGCATGAGTACTTTGAATATGTTCTTTTTATAACTTTTAATTATCTAACCACCACTATTTGAAGATATTTCCCATAATATTAAAGAACCAACCACTATATAAATTAAGAAGTCTCTTGAAAGCCCCTTGGACAGCAAGGAGTTCAAATCAGTAAATTCTAAAGGAAATCAACCCTGAATATTCACTGGAAGGATGGTTGCTGAAGCTCTAGTACTTTGGCCACCTGATGCAAAGAGCTGACTTATTGGAAACAACCCTGATGCTGGGTAAAATTGAGGGCAGAAGAAGGGGGTGATAGAGGGTAAGATAGTTGGATGGCATCACCAACTCAATGGACATGGATTTGAGCAAACTCTGGGAGATAGTGAAGGACAGGGAAGCCTGGCGTACTGCAGTCCATGGGATTGCAGGGAGTCGGACACGACTGAGCAACTGAACAATGAATATAAGTTAAATGTGTCACAGCATGTTCATTGTAGCTCAGTAAAGCTAGGGTGAGGGAGAAGTGTCCCTGCTTCTCCATCCCCAAAAGGTATCTCAGGTGAACCTTTTTTACATCTTTAAAGTATTTGATGTCATATTACAAAAGGAACTTCTACTGAAATGGTGATCACAGACAATGAAAATGTAGGAAAGAGGAAGAGCTTAAGATTGGTAGGGACCCAGAAGATTGACTTATATTTTGGTTGTTATTAGAAGAAAATGTTAAGAGACTTACTAGGCTTTCACCTTATGTAGAAAATTAAAAGGTAAAATGTAAGATTTCTTTTAATTTTGCAGTGATGTCTTAGAAATAACAACTGAACAGATAATTTGAAGCTAGGAATTACTTCTTGGTGTTTAACTTCTGCTCCCAGTTTATTTCTGAGAGCACATGACCACTCTTGGTTGATTTACTGCTGCCAGTAGTCTCTGTGTATTATGATGGGGGATATTGTGCTTCTGCCATAAGTCATTGCATTCCAGACAAATTGCCAAATCAAGATACAGTCATTTGGTGCTTGGTTCTCGGAAACACACACACAAAAGAAAGCCCCGTTAGAGTGGAGTTAGGCTGTTTGATTAACTTTTCTTAAAGGGAACATACTGCCTTGAGATGTAGTACACTTCTGGCAGTTATGCTTTACTGCAGGGAGATGAGATATTGTGAAATTCAACCTGTTTCGAAGGCAGAAAGGGAGAAAGTGTCTTTAGCCTAATTGCATCAGTGGGTAAACAAGGCCAAAAGCACAGCTGCATAGTGATCCAATCATGATTAGGATTTCTTCCCCCTTATTTTCCGGTTTCATGCTCTTTTGAGCTTCATATTAAATGAAAATTTTGCTCAGTTTAAATTTTGAATTGTTTTTTTTCCTTATTCCAGATCTTAGTCTGTTAATACACTCTAGTAAATAGACTGTTTACCTGAAAATATTTAGAAACCTAACTGCTGTAGTTTGCTTTTAGAACATTTCAGCTTAGAAGAATGTGTCTTGTTTACTTTTTGCTTGCTAAGCGTGTATAACTGGCAGAAGTTCTTTAGCTCCGCTGCCCACATGGTCTGGACAAAAGAACTGGCAATCTGTTAGAGAGGGACAAAAGAGAAGCAAAGAAAATAATTTTCCTTTGGCTGGAAGATACCAGTGCAGCCTTGGTCTCTGAGGTCTGGACACCAACTGAAGTGGGGGAATCAATGGGAAGTAGTGTGTGCTCTGAGGAAGGAGGCATTCCGGCTGGGGGTTGGATCGCATGGCATGCAGAGTAAAGGTTCCTGTTGGTCCGCGGTATTTCAGCCTCATGTTCCCAGTTGGAATTTAAGTGAGAAATACTTGGGCATTTTTCTCTTGTTTAGTGTTTTTGAGGAATCTGTGTTCTTTCAGCTCAGCTGACTTTTTTGTTCTTTATTTTAAAAGAAGCGAGCCTCTTGACTCTAAAAGGGATAATCTAGCAAAATAAAAGTGCAAAAAATGAGATCTGACTGAACTGTGATACTTTTCTTCTAATCTGTCTCATTTTAGGAAAGTCAGGAAGTCTTGTTCGGGAATAAGATAAGCCCAAGGAACTTGTGTTTTGAGGGGAAAGGCAGGTTTTAGGGTCTTTCTCTGAGTGGTATATGAGGGGTGGGGAACTCAAAGAGCTGTGTGCTAACGGGATGACCTACTTCTGAGTCACTTAAGTCACTTCTGTACCTGTGCTAAAACCAAACTGGAATCTTGGAAAAAACCTTGAATTGGTACTTGTCAGTAGTTTCCCTATAAAGAATCCTATCCTTTTGCTTATTTTAGTATTCCCAGAATAGATAATGAATTTTTAAATCAAATTATTCCCCAAGGGAAGATTGCCATAAATTGCTGTAGTGTGCTGTAATTTTTCTTTTAATCAGTGAAGGGAAGATAGTTTTATAATAGTAACTGTGATTGATTAGATGCCTGTTGTGTTTCAGAAATTATACTCAGCACTTTATGAACAAGATCTCATTTAATCTTCCCAGCAGTTGTGATAATTAAGATTCGGATTGGGACTTGCTTATAGCACACTTGGAGAAGATTGTATTGTGTACCAGTCTTTGAATAGTCATTAGTAGCATTTTATCTATTTCTTGTTTGATTTTATATCCCAGCTCCTAGCATAGTCCCTGGCAGGTGGTAGGAATATATGTCCGACTTCAGTGATACATACTTCTCCTTAATGCCAAGCTGCCTTTCCAATAAGGAGTGCTGTTCTACAGCGTCCAGCACTTTGGGAGTATCTCCTGGTTTTCCTTCTTTATCTCTGGTTCTTCCGATTTGTTCCTTTGTGTGTATAGACCCTCTTCTTCTGCTCATCTCTTAGGTGTCGATGTTCCTCCGGGCTCTGTTTTAAGGGCTCTTTTATTCTCTGTCTATACTTCCCGTGGGCAATATGTGTTTTCTTGGCATCACTTGTCATACACATGAGGAAGATGCCCAAATCAGGGGCTCCAGCTGAGCTTTTCCTTCTGAGCTTCAGTTCCATTCATTTTGTGCATTTATTCAATTGTTAATTCATTCGGCAAACGTGTTGAGGGTCAACTCTCTTCCATCTGTACAAAGTAGAGCAGTGGAAAAGATAAATAAGGTTTCAGTTCTCATGGAATTTATGGTGTAGGAAATAGGCAAACAATCGAGGTTACAGATTGTAGTCCAGTAAGTCATGCAATGTGGAAGGGAGTGGCTAGAGGAGGATTCTTTGAGGAGATGGTATTTGAGATGAAATCTGAAGGCAAAGACGTTTGTGTTGAGGGGAGAAAGGGGAATAAAGGGAAGTGAGGCAGTTCCCTAGTGCAGAGATTCTAAAAGCAGAGAACTTGCCCAAATGAGTAAGAGCAGTAGATAAAAGAAGAAAAATGGTCAGTGTCATGGAGGAATTTTTTGGCCATGATAAGGAGTTCGATTTCATTTTTAAATTCAATAGGAAGCCCTTCAAGGGTTAAAATAGGGAGTAATATGATCTGATTCATATTTTAGAAAGATTACTTATAGCATGGGGACTAGGTAATAGAAGTGGATATATGGCAGCCATCAAGAAAAATACTGATGCTTTGCAATATGCTGGCTAACAGTGGAGATGAAAGGAGGTGGACAGAGTTGTGCTGTATCTTGGTTTTTGAAAGTGGACTTCAGAGGATTTGGTGATGGATTGAATGTGGGGAATGAGGAACAGTGCTGGTTGCCTGCTTCTTGCCTCTTCTGGGATCTCTCACAGTCACTCAGTGTTTAATATGGTCAAAAATGAGCTCGTCTTCCCCGCCCCTTTCCCCAAACTTACTTCTTTCCCAGTCTTTTCTCATTAAGGGTCACCCACTGTGTACCCAGTTACTTATGACGGAAGAGGAGGCATTATTTTCAGCTTCTAATCTTTCCCCCGTCACACCCTCAGCCCCTAACCAATAGAAGCCATTGACCCTGCTTGCTACACATCTCTCAAATAGCGAGTATTTGAGAGCGTGCTTCCATCCCCAGCGTTGCACCTGAGTTCTGACAGCAGACTTCTGGTGGGTCTCTTTGCGTCCTTTATCATGCCCCCTTCTAATCCATTCTGGATGTGCGTGCATGTATGCATGCTATGTCGGTTCAGTCGTGTCTGACTCTTTGTGACCCCGTGGGCTGTAGCCTGCCAGGCTCCTCTGTCCATGGGATTCTTCAGGCAAGGATACTAGAGTGGGTTGCCGTGCCCTCCTCAAGGGATTTGGCTGTTCAGACAGATTTAATTAAGGCTTCCTTCTGCCAAAAGTTCTTCACTGGCTGCCTCAGGATAGAGTTAAAACTGCCCTAGCGTAATCTGTAGATTTTTTTTTTTTTTATGACCTGGCCTCTGCTTACCTTTTTGCCTCAGCTTTGCTATCCACCAGCCACTCTAAATTACTATTTTTTTCCCTCTTAGTCATGAGGAGTCATGCTGTGGCTATTTTTGCATTGATTTCCCTCCCTTTTCCTAATCCTGTCACTACTCACTCTCCAGTTTCCATTCCCAAGAAATAAGCAAATATATACAAACTCCTGAATGTCCTTTGGGTCTCAGCTTTGATGTCATTGCTCCAGAGAAACTTGGTGGCCCACCAGCTCTAAGCCAGTTGCCCTTCTTTTGTGTTCTCTCAGCACTGTGTACTGCCTACCATCTACCAGGCCACTGTCTCAGTATTTTGAATTGTCTTTGTGTTCCACTAGACTGTAGGCTTTGTGAGGGCAGGGGTGAAATCTTCCATGTTCACCATTATACTTCCACCTTCTAGATTCTTAATATACATTCCTTAAAGGTCATCTGTGGTAAGAAATGTATATATTAATAGAACATTCATAGCATTTTGGAGTATGATAATTTATTCTGCCTACTGACAGTTTTATGGAAAGAATATTCAATATATATGTGATTCATAAATAGACTGATACCTCAAGCTAAATGACAAAGTGGTCAGTACCCTGAATAATACTATTCTCTGAAATGGCCCTTAGACATTTTCACAGGACCCCAGCAGTCCTTGTGTAACACGAAAGTCAAGAAATTTTCTTCTCCAGACCTAGAATCATCTGTGTTCTTCCAAGGAGCCCTGGTTCCTTTAGTGAGGAACAACATTTGGGGACCATTCTGAGCGCTAAATATGCTCATTGCTTCTGTGTTGTGCCAGGATGACAACTGAAAACAGTTTAATATTTCTTTGTAGTTCTTTTGGTCTTTAAGGTACAAAGTACAGTAAGAATATATTTTAAAATCACTTGAAATAATTTGGGGCTTCTGTGGTAGTGCAGATGGTAAAGAACCTGCCTGCAGTTTAGGAGACCTGAGTTCCATCCCTGGGCTGCGAAGATCCCCTGGAGAAGGGAATGGCAACCCACTCCAGTATTCTTGCCTGGAGAGTCCCATGGACAGAGGAGCCTGGCAGGTCCATGGGGTCGCAAAGAGTCAGACATGAATTTTTAAGTTTTTATTTTCTTCTTTTACTTTTTCAAAATTTTCTGTTATCTTACCAGCTTGATGCTGTTGGGCTTCTTTCATTTCACTTTTTACATTTAGAGGTTTTTCCCCCATTCTGATTGAATTTGATTTTATAATCGCACAAAACATTTACATGGTTCCAAAGTCAAATCTACAAAGCAGGGTGCATTCAGAAAAGTCTAGCTTTTTAACTTCCCACACCCACTTCCAGCTCTGCCTTTCCCGTATCTATGTGGCCTGTGCACCACATCAATCTTTGTAAGCTGTGTCTCTCATGGGCTCAGTCATGCCATACAGTCTTCAGTTGCTCCCTCTGTACTCAAAATGAAGCTCATATTCCTCAGCTTATTGGTTAAGTCCTCTCATGACAGAGGACAATTAACCTAACTTCATTAGCCAGTGAGCCTAGGGTTCAGCCAGACTGAATCGTTCATTGTTTCCTGTACAGGCTCTGTATTTGTTCCCTCTTGCTTTTCACTCAGGTTTTTCTTACAGCCCGGATCACTTTATCCTCCCTTTCCTTTTCCGGCCCACCCCCCAATCTCCTTATCCAGGTCTTAACTATTCTTTAAGCCAAGATCAGCTGCTTCCCTCCTATCAAAGCTTTCCTCTACCATTCCCTAGGGCTTCAGTCTTCTTGCCTGGAAAATCCCATGGACAGAGAAGCCTGGAGGGCTACAGTCCCTGAGACACGACTTAAGGACTGAGCACAGCTACCATTCTCACATTCCCTACTATGGACATGTTGATTTCTGAGAGTGTAGTGGTTGGGACAATTAGAGTTAAGTATTAGAGTCCTCAAGAGAGCCAGAGATTCTGATAGTAGTAGTATCACATTGACAGAAACCTCAGAGCACACACATCTCAACTGACTCCTCTCCTCTCCCGTGGGCGGTGCCTGGGATACTCCTGTTGTTGTTCACATCTCTTCATTTTTGTTAGAGTGCTTAGGAGGCCAGAAATTCAATTTTAGGTTTAACCTAATTATAGTCCGTCTTTTTAGTCAAGTGTACAAATTGCAATTACATATTCATTTTACTGTGTACTGTCCTGGAACCCAAATTCAGAGTGTCTTCCCTGAAGGTGTGGGAAATTTTGCACACTCTCTGGAGATAATCTCCAAGTTCATAGATTGTAGAATTAAAATCTGTAGTTTAGGAGCATTTTGGTAGTGTTTAAAGAATTGTGTCAAACCTGTGTTCTTAATACCTCTGTAAGTACAGATACGGTTTTCATTTTTCTGGTCTTTCATTTAATTGGACCTCAGATAATCACAGAATCCCTTGGAGCTCCAAATAGTTACCAACCTCAGGCAAAATTGTTTGCTTGCCAAGGACAGAATGTTTCCGTTTAACAATATAAGGGAAATGAAAGTTCCATTTTGCATCAAAAATACAGTGCAGGATGGATCCGTTTGAATTCATGACACATGTAATAAAATCAGAAGGTAAAGAGTGTGTTGGCTACAATAATCCTTTGGTAATTATCACCTTAAAGAAAGACCTTTAACTGCTAAAGGAAAAGATAGGTAACATATTCTTTGTTGCTTGATTCAGGCAGAGTTTGTGATTAATAATAAAAAGAGCATTTAAAAAATAAACTGTGCAGTTTTGTTCCCCCTCTGTAAATCAGCATAGCTTACGTGCCATAAGAAGAGAAGTGTGGTTTAATTGTTCTTGGTTTATCTTTACCCCTGGTCAAGAGTAGGTATGTCAACCTTTACATCATTTCCAAACATCAGTGTAAGAACCTAAGTGAATGAGGTCTAACCTAGATTGCTTTATAGAAAAATCATATTTGGAGGGGGATGTGAAGTATTTCAAAGAAGAGAAGACAAAATTCCCAGCTCTTACCCCTTCCTTCTCCTGGTTCTCTGGGTGTCACAGCCATTACCGTTTGCTTGTCCTTCCTCCCTACTAGACCGTGAAGTCTGTGAGGTCAGAAATGAGTCTGACTTCTTTCTCTGGATATCCCCAGTGAATACAGGGATGAATCAGGAGTCTAACCCTAGCCATGCTGACACGCTTCTCTTTAGCCTCAGGCAAGTCATAGTACAGCTCTTTATGCCTGTGTTCAAAAGGATTAAAGAGAAAAGTCATAGTCTCTCAGAGATGGAAGAGACCTTATCCAACCCTGTATTTTGTGGATGGAAAAACCCTGACAGCCTGGCTTGCCTCAGTGTGAGAATAGAAATCCTTTGAACTAAGTGAATAGCCGTGTTATATTTTATCCTGATTTTCTCTTGTGGGATGGATTAATTTCATTTGGGACTATGGTATAAAGCCTTAAACCAGATCCATTTTCCTTTGCAACTTAGTCTTCAAATCTTATTCTTGAGTCAGAAAAAGAATGGATGGTTTAAATTTCTCATGGTGGGGGACAACAGGAGGGAAAAAGAAACACCCGTTCAGTAGGATTTATAATAAAACAAAATGCCTAGAGATCTAGTTGCTAAAATCATTTACCTCTCAGGAGGCACCTCTCACTAAACTTCTTTTTAAATAATGAACTCACGAACACATTAAGATCCTTATGTCTATATATGTGGGCATTTAAAAAATGGTCTTCAGAAGTTGTTTGCATTGGGGACTTTAAAATTTTACTTTCTAGTGAAATATCTTCAAACTGTATTGTGAGGAAGAGCTGTATCTTGCCATCTATTATAACACACCTCAAGCAAAGTGAAATAATTATTCTTCAGATTCAGTTCAGTTCAGTCGCTCAGAGGTGTCCAACTCCTTACAACCCCATGAATTGCAGCAGGCCAGGCCTCCCTGTCCATCACCAACTCCCGGAGTTCACCCAAACTCATGTCCATCGAGTCAGTGATGCCATCCAGCCGTCTCATCCTCTGTCATCCCGTTCTCCTCCTGCCCCCAATCCCTCCCAGCATCAGTCTTTTCCAATGAGTCAACTCTTGGCGTGAGGTGGCCAAAGTATTGGAGTTCCAATGAACACCCAGGACTGATCTCCTTTAGAATGGACTGGTTGGATCTCCTTGCAGTCCAAGGGACTCTCAAGAGTCTTCTCCAACACCACAGTTCAAAAGCATCAATTCTTCGGTGCTCAGCTTTCTTCACAGTCCACCTCTCACATCCATACATGACCACTGGAAAAACCATAGCCTTGACTAGATGGACCTTTGTTGGCAAAGTAATGTCTCTGCTTTTGAATATGCTATCTAGGTTGGTCATAACTTTCCTTCCAAGGAGTAAGCGTCTTTTAATTTCATGGCTGCAGTCACCATTTGCAGTGATTTTGGAGCCCCCCAAAATAAAGTCTGACACTGTTTCCACTGTTTCCCCATCTATTTGCCATGAAGTGATGGGACCAGATGCCATGATCTTCGTTTTCTGAATGTTGAGCTTTAAGCCAACTTTTTCACTTTCCTCTTTCACTTTCATCAAGAGGCCTTTTAGTTCCTCTTCACTTTCTGCCATAAGGGTGGTGTCATCTGCATATCTGAGGTTATTGATATTTCTCCCGGCAGTCTTGATTCCAGCTTGTGCTTCTTCCAGCCCAGCATTTCTCATGATATACTCTGCATATAAGTTAAATAAGCAGGGTGACAGTATACAGCCTTGACGTACTCCTTTTCCTATCTGGAACCAGTCTGTTGTTCATGTCCAGTTTTAACTGTTGCTTCCTGAACTGCATGTAGGTTTCTCAAGAAGCAGGTTAGGTGGTCTGGGATTCCCATCTCTTTCAGAATTTTCCATAGTTTATTGTGATCCACACAGTCAAAGGCTTTGGCATAGTCAACAAAGCAGAAATAGATGTTTTTCTGGAACTCTCTTGCTTTTTTCATGATCCAGTGGATGTTGGCAATTTGATCTCTGGTTCCTCTGCCTTTTCTAAAACCAGCTTGAACATCAGGAAATTCACGGTTCACATATTGCTGAAGCCTGGCTTGGAGAATTTTGAGTATTACTTTACTAGCGTGTGAGATGAGTGCAATTGTGCGGTAGTTTGAGCATTCTTTGGCATTGCCTTTCTTTGGGATTAGAATGAACACTGACCTTTTCCAGTCCTGTGGCCACTGCTGAGTTGTCCAAATTTGCTGGCATATTGAGTGAAGCACTTTCACAGCATCTTCTTCCAGGATTTGAAATAGCTCAACTGGAATTCCATCAGCTCCACCAGCTTTGTTCGTAGTGATCTTTCTAAGGCCCACTTGACTTCACATTCCAGGATGTCTGACTCTAGGTGAGTGATCACACCATCGTGATTATCTTGGTTGTGAAGATCTTTTTTGTACAATTCTTCTGTGTATCCTTGCCACCTCTTCTTAATATCTTCTGCTTCTGTTAGGTCCATACCATTTCTGTCCTTTATTGAGCCCATCTTTGCATGAAATGTTCCATTGGTATCTCTAATTTTCTTGAAGAGATCTCTAGTCTTTCCCATTCTGTTGTTTTCCTCTATTTCTTCCTATTGATCGCTGAGGAAGGCTTTCTTATCTCTTCTTGCTATTCTTTGGAACTCTGCATTCAGATGCTTATATCTTTCCTTTTCTCCTTTGCTTTTTGCTTCTCTTCTTTTCACAGCTATTTGTAAGGCCTCCCCAGACAGCCATTTTGCTTTTTTGCATTTCTTTTCCATGGGGATGGTCTTGATCCCTGTGTCCTATACAATGTCGCGAACCTCCGTCCATAGTTCATCAGGCACTCTATCTATCACATCTAGTCCCTTAAATCTATTTCTCACTTTGACTGTATAATCATAAGGAATTTGATTTAAGTCATACATGAATGGTCTAGTGTTCTTCCCTGCTTTCTCAATTTAAGTCTGAATTTGGCAATAAAGAGCTGATGATCTGAGCCACAGTCAGCTCCTGGTCTTGTTTTTGCTGACTGTATAGAACTTCTCCATCTTTGGCTGCAAAGAATATAATCAATCTGATTTCGGTGTTGACCATCTGGTGATGTCCATGTGTAGAGTCTTCTCTGGTGTTGTTGGAAGAGGGTGTTTGCTATGACCAGTGTGTTCTCTTGGCAAAACTCTACTAGCTTTTGCCCTGCTTCATTCCGTATTCCAAGGCCAAATTTGCCTGTTACCCCAGGTGTTTCTTGACTTCCTACTTTTGCATTCCAGTCCTCTGTAATGAAAAGGACATCTTTTTTGGGTGTTAGTTCTAAAAGGTCTTGTAGGTCTTCATAGAACCGTTCAACTTCATCTTTTTCAGTGTTACTGGTTGGGGCACAGACTTGGATTACTGTGATATTGAATGGTTTGCCTTGGAAATGAACAGAGATCATTCTGTCATTTTTGAGATTGCATCCAAGTATTGCATTTCAGACTCTCTTGTTGACCGTGATGGCTACTCCATTTCTTCTAAGGGATTCCTGCCCACAGTAGTAGATATAATGGTCATCTGAGTTAAATTCACCCATTCCAGTCCATTTTAGTTTGCTGATTCCTAAAATGTCGATGTTCACTCTTCCCATCTCCTGTTTGACCACTTCCAATTTGCCTTGATTCATGGACCTGACATTCCAGGTTCCTATGCAATATTGCTCTTTACAGCATCAGACCTTGCTTCTATCACCAGTCACATCCACACCTGGGTATTGTTTTTGCTTTGGCTCCATCCCTTCATTCTTTCTGGAGTTATTCCTCCACTGATCTCCAGTAGCATATTGGGCACCTACTGACCTGGGGAGTTCCTCTTTCAGTGTCCTATCTTTTTGCCTTTTCATACTGTTCATGGGGTTCTCAAGGCAAGAATACTGAAGTGGTTTGCCATTCCCTTCTCCAGTGGACCACATTCTGTCAGACCTCTCCACCATGACCCACCCGTCTTGGGTTGCCCCACGGGCATGGCTTAGTTTCATTGAGTTAGACAAGGCTGTGGTCCGTGTGATCAGATTGGCTAGTTTTCTGTGATTATGGTTTGTGTGTCTGCTCTCTGATGCCTCTCACAACACCTACCATCTTGGGTTTCTCTTACCTTGAACGTGGGGTATCTCCAGCAAAGCGCAGCCGCTGCTCCTTACCTTGGATGAAGGGTATCTCCTCACAGCCACCCCTCGTGACCTTGAATGTGAAGTATCTCCTCTCGGCCTTCCTCCTAATTCTTCAGATTAGGGAGTGATTATTTGCTTTTCAAAAGAAGGCTTCACTTTAAGAAAACATCCTAAAGAAGTGCTGATATGTGCTATGACAAGAATGAACCTTAGAAATGTTTTAAGTAAAAAAAGCAATTACAAAAGGCCACATATTGTGTGATTCCATGTATATGAAATACCTAGACTAGGCAAGGCTGTAAAGACAGAAAGTAGATCGGTGGTTACACAGGATCAGGAGGAATGGGGTAATAGGAGGGAGATGACTTAAGGGGTAGGGGGCTCCTTTTTGAGGTGAGGAAGATGTTCTAAGATTGATCATGGTGATGGGTGTGCATTTCTGTGAATATACAAATAATCATTGAATTGTATACTTTAAATGGGTGAACTGTAATGGTGTATGAATTATATCTCAAAAGTGATTTTTAAAAAGCATGTATCATAAGGATTGTTTAGTGAGCATTGTTGTATCATCTGAAGAACCATTTGATTTTTGAGAATAATGGCTAGCGTTTGTTGACTGCTTATTATGTGCCAGGCATTGCGCTAAATATTTGAAAATCTACATCTTAGGCGTTAGTTTCCATCCAGCTTTTCAGTAGCACAGTCTTCTCTGTATTCTCCATGCATACTAGCACAAAGCCTTACAGATGCCATAAACTCCAAATATTTGGATGAATGACAATGTATATGAACTGATGAATGAGTGAATTTAGCCCTCCAGCTTGGCCTCCCAGGACATCAGGGCACTGATCTCTCCTTTTCTTTTTATCGGTCTCGTCTCAGACCTAGCAAGCAGTTCTGGCTCACATAGCAGTTAGTAGTTGTATCAAGTGGAAGATAATTCTGACTGGGTTTTGCCGTTTCCACAGAAGGAAGAAAAGAGGAGGCAGAGGGGGCTTTTATCCATTGCCCTCCTTCCTTTTGGTCCTTGTTTTGAGTGGCCAGCAACCCATCTCTAGCTTTCAGTCTCCGTGTTTCCTCCTGGCGGGAGTGGTTAGTCTCCCTGCAGGTCTTTTAAGGAGAGAACACTAGCCCAAACAACTTTGACTTTCCGGTATGCCTGAATCAGAGTCCAAGAAAATGCCTTTCAGAATCTTCTACACAGGTGATATTTCTTTGCTTTTCACTTTCTGACTAGAAATGAGACCCCTAAACTCTTACAGTGAGGGTCACAATTTCTTCATACTGTTTGACAATTAGGACAGTTAGTTGGATGCTGACTGAAAACACAAATAATATAGTTCAGCTCTGCCCCCCAGAACCCTCTGGAATCCTGATGACCTCGTATCTGGACCAAGAGCGCTCTAACACTGTAATATCTATATTCCTTTGAATTCTGGGTCAACTAGAAGATGCCTTGCTCCACAGCCTGTGCTGATAATTATTGAATTATGAGATATCACAGTCTTGTTTTGTGTGTGTGTGTGTGTGCCCAGTCCATGTTCAACTCTTTGCTAACCCATGGACTGTAGCCTGCCAGGCTCCTCTGTCCGTGGAGTTACTCAGGCAAGAATACTGGAGTGGGTTGCCATTTCCTACTTCAGGGGATCTTCCCGACCCAGGGATCGAACCCACATCTCTTGCATTTCCTGCATTGACAGGCAGATTCTTTACCACTAGCGCCACCTGGGAAGCCAAAATAAAACTTTTATAATGTTACATAAAACTTAGCCTTTCAAATTCAGGATAATCTTAATTCCCTATGAGCTGAGATCATGAATAACAGATTAGTTTACTTGTCATATTAAAACATCTTTATGTTTTTTTCTGAAACAATGAGGATATCCTGGATTTTTTTGTTCTTTAAAGAGATCAAAACAAGACTAAATACCTTGCACCTATCTTAAGCTGCCTGGAACCCTCAATCTCTTTTCCATTCTGCTTTCTCTAGTCATTGTTGGCTAGAAGGATTTTATATTTAATACTTATACTATGACCATATTTGCATTTCTCTAACAACCCAATGAGCTCCTTGCCAACAAGGAAACTAAGGTTTAGAGAAATACATACTAAATTTACCTTAAAAAAAATTAATTACCCTACTTGTTCAAAATACACCACAGAGGAATCTGGATAAAAAATGAAGCAAATCTCCCAACTCTGGCAAAATTGTTCAAGAATAAAACAGTTGGGAGGAGGTTCTCAAATACCAAATATGAATAATTTAAGCTCTGATGCTATATTAAAAACTCCCAAAGAAAAGCCAGTTTATACTTGTAGTTAATGGTATTAATAAGATGGAAATAAGTGACTTATAGCCATATATTAAAATGTTAGTTGCTCAGTTGTGTCGAATTCTTTGAGCTACCAGGCTCTGTCCATGGGATTTTTCAGGCAAGAATACTGGAGTGGGTTACCATTTCCTGCTCCAGGGGATCTTCCTGACCCAGAAATTGAACCCATATCTCCTGCATTGGCAGGTGGATTCTATACAATTGAGACAGATTGCTAAGATTGCTAAATTTTACTAGCGTTTGGAAAGAATCATGATTTATAAGCCAATCCTAAAAGCTTAAGGAAAAAACTTTGATTTTGAATTTGCAATTTAATGTGAATTGACTGTTACATAGAGTCTAAAATTTTCTAAATAGAAGTAGTATACACAAAAACTTCTTAGGCATATAATACAAGTTTTCAAAGAAAGGACAAGGAGAACATCAAAACATCGATGGTTTACCTGATAACACTGAATTATAGTTTGGACTGCGCTCCCTGGTATCCAAAGCAAAATATTACATATGGGAATTTTAATCTTGGGTCCCTGAATTTCTTAGGATTACATGTAAATGTGTATGTGTCCATGAGTTTTTCTGGAGGAAGAATTTTCATCAAATTCTCAAAAGGGTATGTGATTCGAACAAGACTGAACCATTGTATTACATTTTTAAAAACAGGGTGGGTAACTGAGGAGTCTCTATAAATTCATTTTTAAGAATCCTTTTGCAACCTGCATTAATGGAGCTTGTGTTTAGGGTTAAATTTATGTTTTAGATTAGTCTTCAAGTATATGGGGATTACCTTTTTACTGAAGGCCTTTTTGTGCCTAGGAGGAAAAAAAAAACTCAACACATTAATTCATTTCATTCTCACAGCATTTATACAAAGTGAATAATCCTGTTTTACTGATGAGGACACTGAGACTCAGATTCAGAAAGCTTGCCCAAGGTTCCGGAGCCAACTGAGAGAGCAAGGAGGTGCTCTGCCTGCTCCCCACTCCACTGTCTCCAGCTGAGCACCCTCGGTGCCCTGGGCGCTGCACAGATGCTGGTGCCGTGGCGCTGCACACACCCTTGCCCCGTGCCCCGCTCTTTAAAGAGAAGACCTATCAAAGAGGGGAGTAAGCGTATACCGACTAATACAACTCATGAGGGTGTAAGTGCTTCAGATGTCCCCTATATTAGTCCATTTTCTCTTGTGAGAATGCTAGGAATGCTTTATTGAATTTCCTTAGCCTTCCCGTATCCTCATGGAAAAAACATCTATTCTGCACATGCACAGGTAGCGGTGAGTGTAATCATAACTGTCTCCTTATCATCTAGTTTATTCGTGGAATCGCTTTAGGACCAGGTTTTCTAACAGTTGAGATTATACAGTAATCAACAGTCTAAAATATTATAAAAAATTAAAAGTTTTTAAAGCCACAGGTATAGTCATGAAATCTCTAAGAATAATTCATTTCTTTTCCTCCCTTTCAGGGATTTAAAAACTATATAGAAGGAAAAGAGGTTCAGCTGTGTCTTTCTGTTCGGGTAGCAAGGACATGCTTTGTGCTGCTGAAAAGGAGGGAGAGAGGCCAATACCCTTAGGATCCAGAATGTCTAGCAACGCTGCCCTAGAGGCTGCACAGCACAAGTGTAGGCAGGGTCTACACGGTCTCCCTTCAGGGCAGTTACTCTGGACGGGGAGGATTCTTGTGGCAACAACTACACTTAGAGAAATGTGAAGCCACTCTTGGAAGCATCTTTTGTGCTGTGGCTGAGAAGCTGTTGGTGTTAACTCTGATTATGAGCCCCCAAGAGAAGGTGTGGAGTTGGTGCAGGACATGACAACCAGATGTTTTATAATCGCATCATACAAGCCAAAGAGAAGAGTGAGTTTCGAGAAATGTGACTGCATGTTTGAAACTGTGGGACATGTTTTTTCTCTTTTTTTTTTTTTTTAATGTACTCTTGAAGAATTTCCCTATCAGATCGGTGTCTCTAGCACTCGTAGCTGGTACTTGGAAATCTAGTTTAATTCGATTTAGCACATGACAATGACATGTTTGTTTTCTAAGCGATTTTATTCTCTTCATATTGTGGGAAGCCTCAAAGGCGGTTGTTGTGCTCTTTAATGGTTACCCAGAATTACCATATATATATATATTGGCTGGAAACACCTAGGTTCAAATCTCTTCTCCTTTACCGGTCAGTGCTCTTACCTTGAGCAAGTTTCTCATCCTCTCAGCTTCATCTTCGAGTTGAAGATGGTGGTTGTAATAACTTCCTACCAGGGCTGTTATGAGATTATATTGAATATGTGTAAAACTCTCAAGTTTATACTGAGATTACATACTGTGTGCTATTTTAAATGTTTTTAAGAAAGGAGTGAAGAGAAATGGGTTGTTTCAACTTAAAAATACTTGATTTTCTAAACTCTTCTACAGCAAACCAGCCTCACTGCCCCCTTATCCTTCTTCCCCTGAAGTTGCTGGAAGTGCTCTCTCTACTTGGTTTAAGTGGTAGTACACTTGTAACTACAAGGTGAAATTAAGATTTTAAACATCTTAGCAGCAGTGTAAGCATCCATTTTGCATTGAATTTGGTACATGGAACACAAGATTAATCAGATTTACTCTAGAGATTTGGATAATTTCAAAGGAACTCTTTTAAAATCATACTCTGGTGTCACTAGAATGTTTCATTAGATGCTGTTAGGACTGTAGTAATTGTTTTCCTTTAAAACAAATGGAAATTGGCAGTTGAAACCTACCAGAAAAGCTCTTGATTTGGGTTTTATGAAATGGTGAAAGTATTTTTTAAAGCCTGAATTTTAAATAAATTAATCAATAGCAACGAGGTTGTGAGTTTTAAGTTTTTCTTTGAGTTTAGAAACTGAACTCAGAAATGCCTTTTACCTTCCACTGTCTTTGTTTCTGAAGCTATGATCAAGATCATTTTTCTCTATCAGGGCATTTTGCAGACCATGTAGCCTGTTTGCCGGTTTTTATACACTGAGTGAAACATAAATACAGTTGATTTTTTTGGCCTGCACCATATGGTAAAAAAGTAAATATCTCTAACTCAGTGCCTATCACAACATCTGGCTCAGAGTAGGTGTTTTATAATTATATTCGTGAAATGCTGTGATTGGGAGAAAGATTTCCACAGAAGGAACTCAGAGAAAACTTCATGAGAGCATTGGCTTTGAGCCTTTAAAGGCTCTTGGATGTAGAAGGGCATTCCAGGGTGAGAGAGTTTCAGCAGGCAAGGCCCAGTAGTGATGGATACTGTACGAATGTTACACGTGTTTACAAACCATCCCAGTTCTTGTGAACTGCTGTCACAGTGTGAACCCAAAGACACTGGACAAAAATGAAGCTAGCAAGGAAGCTACCTTCCTTTAGGATGGGTAGCATAAATGAAGCATCTCCCTTGGGATTTGGTTTGTCATATGATGTAGGCCAGCCTACGAGAGCATCAGAGATAGGCTGAATAGCACAGGTAAGCAAGTGGCTTACCCTCGCTGAGCCTTAATTTCCTCTTCATTAGAAATGAAGCCAGTGAATAAGTAGAGGGCCAGGTGTTCTGTGGATTAAATGAAGTAATGTATATGAAGAGCCTAGTACTTAAAAGGTCACTGTGCTTCTGGTGGTTATCGATAGTAGCAGTTGTGATTAAAAATAGTACTACATTGGGATGTAAAGACATTTCATCATCCAAAAAAATTGATGGTGCCTTACAACATAACAGCTTTGTGAGTGTTTCTAATTCACATGTCAGTTGCATATACTTCACAGTGCCACTTGTGTAATGTGAATACAACTTTGTTTTTCTTATTTCGTGATAAAATATTTTACTCTGAATACTTTATATAACATGTAGAGGAATAGCTGCATATTCACCAAAGATTCACCATAATAAATAGCATGAAGTACAGGTGACGCTTTTCTACAGAAGTCTTTTATTGGAATGTTTAATTCTTTTTTTAATCCCTTATTGCAGCCTTCATAGAATTCTCAACTGCTCATGAAGTTCAGGTTTGTGCAAACTAAGAGAAAATCTTTCTAAGAGAGTTGATTCAGCCAACAATTTTATCACAAGAGGCTTCACAGATGAGGAAACGGGCTTAGTAAGACTTGTCTACACAGGTTATTGGTGCCAAAGTGGGTATTCAGTCTACATTTTCTTCTCTCCTTGACTCTGAATGCTTTCTTTGGTATATACCATTCTGTCTGTAACCAAGTACATCTGTGCAATAAATCTGTATAGATCTTAAGAGTCGGGGTAGCTGAGAACACAAGTCCTGTTAGAAATGTTTAATCAAGAAGTGACTTTTTCAAGTTTTAACGGCTTTTCAACAAACTTTAACAGTTTTTTTTTTAATATAATCCACATATAATACCCTTCACCCATGGAAGTTTATAGTTGCACGACTTTTACTTTATTCAGTTTCACAACTGTCACTGTGATTAATTTTAGAACATTTTCATTACCCCAGAAAGAAAGCCCGCACATCCCAGCCATTACTGCCAATCTTATCATTCCCCTCAGCCCCAGGCAAGCACTAATCTAGTTTCTGTCTCTGTGAATTTGAATGTTCTGGACATTTTATGTAAATCAAATCATAAAATATATGATCCTTTGTGACTGGCTTCTTTAACTTAGCATTCTGTTTTCAAGATTATACGGTATGTTATTTAGCAGTATTTCTTTATTAGTGCCAGGTAATATTCAGTTATATGAATATCACATTTTATATATCATTCATCAGTTGATAGACATTTGAGTTGCTTCTCCTTTTTTCACGAATAATACTGTTGTCAATGTCTGGGTACAAGTTTTTCTGTGGACGTTTGTCTTCACTTCTCTTGGGCATGTGCCTCTAAGTGGTGTGTTGAATCATATGGTAACGGTCTGTTTGATCGTTTGAGGAACTGCCAGACTGTTTGCCGCAGGGACTGTAGCATGTCGCATCCCCCCGGCAGCCTACGAGGGTTCCACTTTCTCTGCATTCTCACCAATTCTAGTTACTATCGTCATCCTAGCTAGGTGTGAACTGGTATTTCATTGTGGTTTTGATTTGTATTCCCTTAAAGGCTAATGATGTCGAGCATCTTTTTAATGTACATTTTGGCCATTTGTCAGTCTTCTATTGAGAAGTGTCTATTCAGGGCCTTTGCCCATTTGGGTTTTCTCGCTAACATTTAGTTGTAATAGTTCTTTATATATTCTATGTACAGTTCCCTTAAAAAGCTTATGATTTGCCAAAAGTTTTTCCCCTTTCTATGGGTTGTTTTTTCATGTTCTTAGTGGTGCACTTTGAAGTTTGTTGTGGCTGTTTTATCTGTTTGTTCCTTTATGGCTTATGGTTTTGCTGTTACATCTAAGAAACCATTGACTAAATCCAAGGTCATGAAGATTTACACCCATAGTTTTAGGTCTTACATTTCGATTCTTGATTCATTTTGAGTTTATCTTTTATATTTTGTGAGGAAGAGTCCAACTTCATTCTTTTGCATGTTGATAGCTACTTGTGTTGGTATCATTTGTTGAAAAGACCATGAGTCTTCTTGGCAAAGGAAATTATTCTTAAGCATTGCTTTACGAAGAGAGATGTAAATGACAGAAATGAAAAAATTCTGATCTGGCTTCTAGGTAAATTATGTGAAGAGTGTGAGGTCAGACTATTTAGATCAGAGAGTCCTTTCCCCATGGTAGACAGTTGGAAACCAAAAGATGAGACATTTGCTCAGGAGAAATTACAATATTGGAAATAGAGAGTAAAGTTGTAGTGTTAGAAGTCTATCAAGAAATAACTAAATGATCTCAATTTATTTTGCTGAAATAAGTCATGAAATCTTCAGTTTATTAGGATGAATGTATAGAGAAGCTTTGAAGGTTTGAGTATGCAAAAAATATATATAAGCTAAAGAAAGTCAATATAGAAATAATAAATGACAAAGATAGAGCATGAGAAATATAATTTATAATTTTATTTCCTCCAAATAAACACAGAAGCACAGAAATAGAGGCAAATAACTGAATGGCAAAATAGTGGAAAGAATGTTAGGGAAGAGTCAGAATTCCTTGGTTCTAATCCTAACCCACCCCAGTTATGTAATCTTGAATAAGTCAACCTTCAGAGTAGTCACTAATATTTACTGAGGCCCTGCCATATACAGGAATTGTGCAGATCTCAAGTTCCTTTTTTGTAAAATGGAGATTATGTCACATTAATTGCTTTGAAAACTTCTGTAAAGAGCCATGTACATAGAAGAGATTATTCTTGAAATTTGGGTTTATTCACTGTAGCAGCAGTATCTGATGATCTGTATGTCAGTGCTCAGAAATGTGTGCTGAAAGGTGTGCTATATCCTTATTTTGATGAAGAAACTGACGTTCAGTGGTTATGAAAGTTGGACAGTCAGTAATCAGTAGAGTCAATTCTAATGTAGTTTTGCTTGATTTCTTTATACCACCTTGACTTTGGCTTGAAAGATGGTATAATAGATCCTGATGGGAGGGGGAGTGGGAGGGAATAGGGTAGCACCAATGAGATTTAATTTCTTAGACATGAAAGCTTAGGATGTAATTCCAAAGGGGTGATTAGTCCTGAGATTAGTGATCTCAGTGGTGAGGTGCAACAGAACCTTGTGTTAATAAGGTCAAAGGTAAATGCCATTTGACTAACTGGTAAGTCCCGGAAGAGCTAAATGTTCTGAAGCACAGTCATGTAAGAGTTTATCCATGTGTCTGCTGGAGTCCTGGACAGTTTTCTTCAGGAGGCAGAGCGGGGACAGAGCAGCAGTGAGATGTCTGAGTGGGGAGTAGAGGTAAGTGCCAAAGGGCACAGTGCCACAGCTTGTGGAGATGGGCAGACTTTGCTTTGGACCATGAGGATGTCACTTCTTAGAATTTTTTGTTTTTTTACTTGAATTGATTTTCTCATATTCATACCTTTTGAAGACCCTTGTCACCCCACCCGTAAAGTGCTTGTGATTCATTTTTGAATGTGAAACTAAGCAGATCCTGAGTACTTCATAGCTCTGATCGTTCTGCTCTTTCCACACTTCTTGTCCTTTCCCTGGTGGAGTTGAGAAATACTATTTGGACATATAAGACCAATGAGGAGAGCACAGCACCCCACTCAAGTATTCTTGCCTGGAGAATCCCATGGACAGAGGAACTTGGCAGGGTGCAGTCCATGGGGTCGCAAAGAGTCATACTGCTGAAGCGACTTCGCACCATTACAGGTAACACTGAAAAGAGTACAAGACCAGAAAAGAGCCCAAGAAGAGAACAGAACAGCTTTTATTCATTGATTTGAGCTGTGCCGTTATCTTCTTGATGACAAGCACAGAGTTCAGGCTTGAGTTGTTAGCCTCTGCCACTGCTGAATGAATAAGCAGCAGACATGCTTCTCCCCGATGCAGTGTGGCTGTTGGAGATATCGTCAGCTGGCACAGGGGAAGCACAGAACTTTGAACTCACACTCTGATTTGCAGACTTTCAGTTTCTGCGTAGAAATCTGTGGCGGTTGGTGTCTGTGAGAACAGATCTGTGATGGAAATAAAAGTAGGAAAGGGAATTAAGGTGCATGGGGCCCATGCTTTAGGTGAGGCGGCCTGAAACGCTTGAAGGTGAAATGAGAGTCCCAGAAGTCTCAGAGGCCTGAGGTGTTCTTATTTATATTGCCGTGCATCCCAGAAATGGCAGAACTGGGCTTCAGAGGACTTGGGAGACGTTTGCGGGAAAGCTGATGCTGTGTGCTGACTGAGGGTGTGCATGTGCGTGTTCATGTGTCCATTGCTCCGGAGACTCCCCTGATAGTCACGCCTAACCCCACCCCTAGTCCGGAATCCAGTCTTTTCATCAGAGCTGTGTCTTTTTGAGAATGATGAAAGGATTGGGTCACTCTGGTCTGGAGTAAACCTTCCGTGATACAAGGGAGACCACAGAATGGGGAGGGTTGTCTGCACTGTGTGTCCTGTGCTTTTGTCTTGACGGAAATTCCATCTCCTGGTTCCTTTTTCTCTTCATGATTTGTGTGTGTGTGTGTGTGTTCCCCTTATTTCAGGGAAAAATTTCTAACAGTACAGTTATATACATTCTTGGTGACCTAAAAAGAAATGGTAATGTGCGCTAGGTCTGCAGCAACCTCTGCCTTTTGGGTATTTGGGAGAAATGAGGTTTTTAAACCATCTCTTCAGTTTCAGCGTATCTCTAACACCAAAAATATTTTTTTTAGAACATTCTCCCTTCTTCCTTTGTAAAGTAATAGAAAAGTTTTGGGGCTCCTCGGCTAGGTCACAGTGTCCAAACGACTATGCCTCATTTAGAATAGAATCTGGACATTATTTGTGATACAAAACAAAATAACCAATAGTTCTTAGAATTTCCCACTTCCTGCTCATTTCCTCCAGACACAAAATAGGTTTGAGGAACAAAGTTTTCTCCTAATGTTTTGACCTGCCTGTGTTTGGGATTCAGAGTATTTTGGGTGCTTATTGCTTAACTGGGCTGAAGATCACCTCATGTGACAGCATAGATCCCTTGTTTTGGAATTGCCATTACTTTCTAGAACAGCCACTCTGTACAGCAGCCAACATGCCCTGGGTCCTCTTGCTTCATATTACAGTGATCCTGCTTTGTCAGGGTAGAATTCAGCCTCACAGGGCTGGAGTCAGTCTCTGCTGACCTCATGCCACAGTACAGCATGTTCAAATCTGGGAGAAACCCGAGGGTTCTTCGGCATATTCCTCCTCCTTCTCCCTCACAAGCATGGAACCCTCACTCTCCTCGGAAACCGTATGTTGTATATGTGTGTGTATCTGTCTTTTTTTTCCTCAAATCTCTTCCTTAATCTTATAATTCTACAGCTTTAAGTGGGGGCTGGTAGCTGAGACAGACACAGGAAATGCTTTGAGCTGCTGAAACTTCGCATTTTTCAGCAGTAGATCTCAGCCCCGGGCATATGCTATTTTGGGACTGACTTGTGTGAGGTGGCAGTAATGGAGAGGCGTATTCTGTGTTTCCTAGTTGTTCATTTTACCCCTAGGTATTTAGGTAGAACGCACAGAGTGTTCTTTGGCTGTGTGGGCATGCTCAGCTGATACCAGAGTGTCCCGTGCTGCCGTATGACGGGGCTGCTTCAGTGCGGAGTAAATGTCATCCTCACTCTCTCAGGCTGAGTAGTTCTCCAAAATTAAGTGTTTTCTTCAGAGAACCAGAGTTTCCTTTGTCTTTGGCAACTTGGGGAAAGCTTGGGTTAAATTTGAAGATACCAGGCATGCATAACCAATCACAATTTGGATTAAAGCCATTTGAAATATTTCTCACATTAAAAAAAGAAAAACAAAACGGTTCTTATTACTCAGCTACTTGTTTTTCGTGTATTTTTCCCAAAGACTTGGCAATTTTCTGAATTGTAAAGTGGTATGCACATATTTTGGTACTATGTCTGGGCATCAGTGGAGCAAGTCCCTGAGATTCAACTGGATGGGAGGGTGACCCAGCTTCACAGCGAATCCACCATTTTCACATCTCATCCACAGTCAGGAGTACAAAGTGTGGCTAACAGCTGTAGTTTACCATGATTTTTTGGTGTGTTGTGGGTTTATAAATAATACATAGATCTTTTCTAAGAGATACATGCTGAAGCACACAGATTCTGTACAGTTTTACCTGATCCTAAAGCTGATATGTATTATTGTTTGTTGTGAGCCACTGTATTTAAGATCCAAATAGATTTTTCACTCTGAAGTTTGGTGTTAAGTCACTCTCCTATTCCTTACGGTTGATCACTTTAAATGCCAGCTTTATTAACAGATTTGTACCTCTGCTCTGTGTCCCCCCCCCCCCCTTTTTTTTCCTGTTGTTTGTTCTGTATCTTGGATTTTAAAACCCTGGCACATCTCTGTTTGTTCTGAGGTTATAAAAGGTCAGTTTCCTTATCTATGTTTTATTAAGAATGCAATCCCAGGTTGAATGGGGTGTTCAGAAGAAAAGAATTCATAGGCCTGCCCTGAAAGGATAGGGGGTGGAGACTGATAGTAAAACAGAAGTTAACTCCTTTTTCTTTGTTATTGACAGTCCAAAAAGAGGAGGAAAACGTAAAACGTAATCTGAATATTTTTAATTGACATTGTTTTGTCTGTGTATTGCCTTAATCCATGAGTAGAGAAAATCTTGCCAAAATCACTTAGTACCTGAGTGAATAATTTTAGATTAAACTTGCTTCTCTACCCATGTCTCTCACTGACCCAAAGTATTCATCAGATCTGCGAAAGTGAAAGTCACTCAGTTGTGTCCGACTCTTTGCAACCCCCTGGACTATACAGTCCATGGAATTCTCCAGGCCAGAATACTGGAGTGGGTAGCCTTTCCCTTCTCCAGGGGATCTTCCCAACCCAGGGATTGAACCCAGGTCTCCCGCATTGCAGGGGGATTCTTTACCAGCTGTGCCACAAGGATCCTCTCATTGAAACAATGATTAAAATGTTCAGAAAAGAGGTACTTGCTCTAGCTTCTGGATACATCAAACTGCTGTAGATAGGGGTTTATGTATAAATTCTTTGCATGAGGTTGCAACATACTTTATGAAAACTGCAGGATAAACATTTTAAAGGCACAGAACTCTAGAGGGGAAAACATATCTGATTCTAGGAAAGAATTGGAGATATTACAGAACGCATTGCTTATATATTGAAGTTATATTTGTGTTTTAAATGTTACACAAGATAATATTCCCAGATGTTGACTTAAAGATGAATAATTTGCTTTTTCCTTCTTTAATAACCCTGCAACAACACACATCTACATAAATTGCCTTGATTTTCTGTACGAATGCCCAGAATTTATGGTGATAATTATTTGGTTCTGTACAGATGCTATCTGTCATTTAAACAGTTATTTACATTGGACTGTCACTTTATTAAATGGTGAAATATCAAATGATAAAACTCCCCTCCCATCTCAACTGCTGCTTGACCAACTCTCATCGTTTCATGGGGCTCAGAGTGCTACATAAAGGTCAGATTCCCTAGGAACAATGACTATGAAACAGTGCAAAGATCTGCCCACAGTATTTTGTAATTGTGGGATTTCTTTGTAATTGATTCGAAAGGAATAGCTAGAACAGTGATTTCAGTGGTGGATGAGAAGTGTACAGCACAGCAGCAGAAGACTGTTCCGCAGGGCAGCGTCTCCCTACTCCCAGTGCTCAAAATGCTTCCCTTCTCCTCCGGAGAATGTTTTACATCCCTTAAGACTGTGAGAAGAAAAATAGGTTGAGAGCTCTGACTTAATGCCTAAGAACATTTGTCACTGATTATTTTAATTCATGCCAGAAATTACTGTATGCCAGAGTTCCAGTATATCCTATCTGAAACAGAGGGTGATGTAGACTGATCATTTGTTCACTGAACAAACAGTTGTTGGAGAATCTGTTTTCTATCAGAGTTTGGGAGTTGAGATGGCTCTCTGACCTCATGCAACTTCCACTCTAGTTGGGGAAGATGACAACAAGTAATAAGCCTGATAAGTAAACGAGTACATTGGAGAGGTATGGGCTGTAGTCCCAGTCCTGCCAGAACCAGATGGGAACTTGGGGATTTAGTTAACATGCCAGAGCTTTTATTCCTCACTTGTAAAATAAGGCTATTTCACAAGACAGCTTCTCAAGATCGTTAGATTTTAGGACGTTTCAGAATATATGTGTATAGACACATATAGATTGGTTTTAGAAATAAAGTGACACATCTTCCTATGACTCTCAGAAATGGTCAGAGACACCAATCTCAAACTTATTTTTCTGTTTCTAGGCAGTTAATAGAGTTAAAAAGCAATTTCTTAACTGATTATTATTCAGTTACAAACTAGTCATAGAAGATAAATGAAGGAGTTTACTGGACTTCAACTAGTACTACTAGTACAGAGGAAAATCTGGATTTAGACAAAGTTTTCTAACTCTGGATAGGGTAATTATTTACTTTCAAAAGCATTCATTCTAAATTCTTTATATAGTCACTTTTAAGTGTAACACATTTTCAAATGTAATAAATATTATTCCGTATTAAATCCTTAATTTGCACATTATTTTGCTGGAACAAAATCTTCCTTAAGTGAAGAGTTGCATATATTAATTTACATGAGGTTGATCTCTGTGGCCTGGGCTTCCCAAGGGGCTCAGTGGTAAAGAATCCTCCTGCCAATGCAAGAGACGCAGGTTCGATCCCTGGGTCAGGAAGATCCCCTGGAAGAGGGAATGGCAACCCACTCCAGTATTCTTGCCTGGAAAGTTACATGGAAAAGGATCATGGCTGTGTCTAGTCCATGGGGTTGCAAAGAGTTGGACATGACTCGATAACTGAGCCTGAGCACAAATCTCTGTGGCCTACAAATTAATAAGAATTTGAAATAAAAAAAATACAGTGAAATGAGTGTAACCATATGGTGTATATATGTATTCTAAACATTTTACTTGATCCAAAGTTGCTAAAACACTAACAGTCTTAAGATTAAAACTTAAACAGTTCATGCTTCCGTTTTTTATTAATGTTAAAATTAAGGGTACAGAAATATTTTCTGGCTGCTATTAATTCTTTGAAAAATAGACAAATTTTCAGTCTCCTTAGCATTAAGTTGTTACTATTCCAGACCAGTGGTTAGGCATACGTAAATAAGTACTTTGTAAAAGAAGCCCATAGGGAAGGCACTAAACAGATTTTCTAAGTTTGATTATCCTAAGACTAAGCTCATTCTCTTTTTTAATAGGATTTCTATAGTAGTAGAGATATTCTGAAGACAGGACATCTAGATTTCAGAAGTACATTTAACAGAGTTTTTCATGGTACCTTTTGAGGGGAGGAAATTATAATTGATTATTCATAACTGAGTCAGTGAATGAAATAGTGAAGATTACTAACTTGGATAAACACCATCCTGGAACACGGTCTCTGATGGTTTGCTGCAAAGTGCTTCCGGTCCTCTTCAACCTCTTCATTAATCCGTCACTAATGACATTGCTATGCTTAGTCAGGGTTGAAGATGTCAAGCAGTTGAAAAGAGTAATTAAAATTTTGAGCTGTAAAGTTGGAATTCAGTGGTATTCTCAGATGTAAAGCAGAAGTCACCACATTATATGATTCAGCTGTACCATATTTATGTGATTTATGGAAAGGTCAGCTGTTCTTAACACCATTTTCAATTAAAGAGAAAATACCAAAGAAGTGAGTTAGAAATGCTGTGAGTAGGTTCTCTGGCAATCTCTTAACTCAAAGTAATTTAGATCCTATAGCAAAAAAGGAAGTCTTTACCTAGTGGGATCTTAATTAACCTAAATCAGACGAAGCTCTTGTTCTATTACAGTACATTTTAAGAATTAGGTTGTCTTAGTCATTCTTTGAAATTAAAATTCTGGAAAAGTGGCATTATTAATATTACCCTAACATTAGGATGTTATAACAGAAACATTGTTTTTGATACAACATAAAACACCCTGAGAGAAAACAGAGTTCCTAGTACTTGAAAAGAATACGAGAGATGACTAACAATATTCCCATCTCAATTTTGTTTACAAAAAGCCACCAAAAGAACATTTGTTATCAGTTGGTCACAAGCAAATTTGTTTTATTAAAGTTCTCCCCTTAATGTGCAAGACAAAGCACTAAGTTATTAGGAATTTTAATTAGGACTTTTCCTTTCCTACTCCCTAGATTAAAGGGCTGCAAATTCTATAATACCATATAAAGCCTTCAGTTCAGTTCAGTCGCTCAGTTGTGTCCGACTCTTTGTGACCCCATGGACTGCAGCATGCCAAGCTTTCCTGTCCATCACCAGCTCCCGGAGCTTGCTCAAACTCAGGTCCATCGAGTCGGTGATGCCATCCAACCATCTCATCCTCTGTCATCCCCTTCTCCTCCTGCCTTCAGTGTTTCCCAGCATCAGAGTCTTTTCCAATGAATCAGTTCTCTGCATCAGTGGCCAGAGTATTGGAGTTTCAGCTTCAGCCTCAGTCCTTCCAATGAATATTCAGGACTGATTTCCTTTAAAATTGACTGGTTTAATCTCCTTGCAGTCCAGGGGACCCTCAAGAGTCTTCTTCAACACCACAGTTTAAAAGCATCAATTCTTCAGTGCTCAGCCCTCTTTATAAAGTCTTAACCGTCGTCTAAACTGTAAAGGTAAAATTAATTTGACTGTAACATAGTTTGCAAAATTAATTTTTATCAAATCATTATAAGATAAAAAGTAATTTTGTCAGAAAATATTCTTGGGAAGATGGAATATGTTTTTTTCCCTGAGTGTGCCAAAGTCAAGAACAAACTAGAGACAGTTCCATATTGATTTTCTAAATAATGGCTTGAGAACAGAGGCCTTCTATAGTTATTGCTTCTTAGACTTATATGAGAAATTTGTCTCCAGATTTTAATTGTGAATGATTTCACCCGCATTTCTAGTAAATTTCACTTAAATACTGAGTAGACGATCTTTTGGGGCTTCCAAAGTAGTACGGTGGTAAAGAATCCACCTGCCAACACAGGAGACGCAGGTTCAATTCCTGGGCTGGGAAGATTCCCGGGAGTAGGAAATGGCAACCCACTCCAGTATCCTTGCCTGGAAAATCACATGGACAGAGGAGCCTGATGGGCTGTAGTCCATGGGGTCACAAAGAGTCAGACATGACGGAGCATACACAGAGACTGTCTTCTAAGGTCTCTTACAACTCTGGCTTGGAATTCTGTGGAGAAAAAAAAATCTTGTAACTCTGCTTTTTATGTGCTTGTGGAATATCAGAAACTAAGGGAATCCTTAAAGGACTAAAATTAATTCATAAGCAAACACTGTCCAGCAATCAGAGGTGGCTCTGTGAAACATTGAATACAAAAAAATGGAAGATTCCAATGCAGAAACTAGCCACAACTATCTGTAGATTTAAATATAACGTAAGCATGTATTTGAGGTGATATGATGTTATATTCTTATTTCTTACGGATTAATTCACTGGACATTTATTGAGCCTACATTGTAAGCTTAAATAAAGCATAATGGAAAAGAATATGAAAAAGAATATATATATATGCACACAACTGAATCACTTTGCTGAACACTAGAAGCTGACACAACATCATAAATCAGCTGTGCTTCAATTAAACATTTTTAATAGAATAAAATAAATTAGTATCTGAAGGGACATTAATTCTCTATACTTTGTTTGTTAGAACGTGTTTATTGCCTTCGGTAGATGTCCTGTTATCCTCCTTGTCCCCTTCCTTTTCCCCTCTGTGGTTATAATGATAAGTACACTACTGCTGTGTGTACATCTACTCTACATACATCGATCCAGTTCACTGAAGCTCTAGGAGTGAGTTGTTTCCGGACTGTAACTTCGTGAACCTGTGCTTATTCTATTTTTCAAGATCAGTGCAGATTCTTAATCAGCCATTTTGACTACCATTATCCTGATGTGAGTCTTTGACCTCAGCAAGACTTGTTCTTCACTTACACACTGTTCCCATTTACTGTAAACACACTTGGGCCAAAGGATGTGAATATTTGGCTTCATATTTGTTATACATTAAACGTTGACACTAGTCATGGAAATGTCTCTAGGACATCCTTTTTGGATCAGAATTGCATGTCTTCAGTTAATTGTCTCGAACAGCAAGGCAGGTAACCTGGTTAATTTCTGAAGAAGGCGGGTGCCTGTATTCTTTTCCTAAAGCTTCATATTCTGGTATTGGCTTTGGCACTAATTCTGTTGCTCTCCTTTCTGAACTAATTGGTTCTAAGCAGTAAAAGAAAGCACTTGCCTTATTTAGAGATTCATATGACTATACTAATCTCAAAAGATTTTAAACTCCTTTCCAGTTACTTTCTTTGTCACTTTTCTGCTCCCCCACCCACTGGCTGGTTATGAGGGGTTGCTTTTGCATACAGAAAGCTGCTGAAGTCAAACAAAACCTCCCTCTTACTGAGTTGAGTGGGAGCTTGCTAGTTAAGGACTTTAGGTGAGCCTGTAACCTGCTGGAGGAGGGCAAGAAAAGAGACTCCTTGAGGAATGCACGGCCAGCTGTTGCCACAGGTCTTGACTTCAGTGCCTCCCTTGCAAATCTATCCTCTGCTTTCTGCTATTACAGACAGTAACTGATTTATTAGATTTATCATTTTTCTTCCTCGATTCAGCTTTCCTTTTACCTATCTTTGGCCACTTTGGGAAAAGTTTATCCAGCCAGTCATCAGGCATCAGCATCAAGAAGGTCAGATGCTTTACAGAGCAAAGTTCCTCAGTCTTTGGACATTTTTCCCCAGTGGATCCTTCATGAAGTATCGCGAAGGGTGAAAGAGAGGGAGAACTTTAGGCATTTTGTCCAAAAAATAAAGTAGTATCCATGAGCTCTTACAGCTGAGATAGGTTTTAATAATAGAGCAAAGCCTCTAGAATTAGTCTTGGTTTATGTTAAGGGTATCTTTTGTCTGGGATTTGCTTCCAAATCATTGCATGGGAGGGAGGAAAGACCAGCCATGAGTTAATTAATGTTGGAAACACTGTGTAGGATTCAGTATCCTCTGTACTTTTACACATATTTGAAATGTTGCATAACAAAGAAGTTTTTAAAAGGCATTCTTTCCCCAAGAGTTTTTTAGAAAGATAAAATCTATTTCCTATAAAATTTCAGCATTCCCCCCAGTACTCAACAGTGTTGAACACAGTAAAAATACTGTTGTAGGTTTGTATTACTGAGGGAAAAAATATTTTCTTGTCAGATAAATTTTGAATTTAGTAGTTTTTTTTTATTATTTTTATTTCCAGATTATTGTATTTATACTACAATGTTTAAAAGGATTTCGTAAATTAGATTCTAGTAAAATTTGTGTTCACCTTTGTTTCTTTCTAAGGGCATATTCAGTAAACTTTAATCAGTGTTGAGAAGTCTGAAAACCAGTCAATGAAAAACAGTTTTAAACAGTTTCTTTGAGACTTCTCTGGTGGTCCGGTGGTTAAGAATCCGCCTGCCAATGCAGGTGACACAGGTCCAGTCGCTGGTTGGGGAAGATCCCACATGCCCTGGAGCAGCTGAGTTCATGGGCCACAACCACTGAGCCTACACTCTAGAGCTCGTGCCCTGCAACAGGAGAAGCCACTGCAATGAAAAGCCCATTCACAGCAATTAGAGAAAGCCCACGCACAGCAGTGAAGACCCAGCACAGCCAAAAATAATATATAAAGCTAAAAAAAAAGTTTCTTTGTAAATTAACATTTGAACATTTTAAGACGTTTTTAAAGGAAACTTTTTGTGTTATCAATAAAATATCCCTGATATGTCTTTGGGTGGGATAAAGGAGCCTGTTTTCTGTCTGGGTCCTAACTTGACTTTACTGGTAAATGCCAATTGAATCCTCAGTGTCTTCTATTTTGTCAAGTTGATCACACTTATTCAAATATCTATGCCTGTTGAGATGCTGTAACTTTGATCTAAAGCAAGGATTGTTGTTGTTGTTCAGTTGCTAGGTCGTACCTCACTCTTTCCAACTCCATGGACTGTAGCCCTTCAGGCTTCCCTGTCTTGCACCATCTCCCAGAGTTTGCTCAAACTCAGGTTTGTTGATTCGATGATGCCATCTCAACCTCTTCTGCCTACTTCTCCTCCTGCCCTCAGTCTCCCAGCATCAGAATCTTTTGCAATGAGTTGGCTCTTCGCATCAGGTGGCCAAAGTATTGGAGTTTCAGCTTCAGCATCAGTCCTTCCAATGAATATTCAGGACTGATTTCCTTTAGGTTTGACTGGTTTGATCTCCTTGCTGTCCAAGGGACTCTCGAGAGTCTTCTCCAGCACCACAACGTGAAAGCATCAGTTCTTCGGCGCTCAGCCTTCTTTATGGTCCAACTCTCACATGCATATGTGACTACTGGGAAAACCATAGCTTTGACTAGACGGACTCTGCTTTTAATACGCTGTCTGAGTTTGTGAAGCAAGGATTAGCAAGCTTTCTTTTTTCTTTGTAAAGAAGCAGAAAATAAATATTTTAGGCTTTGAGAGCCACAAGAGTACTCTATTATGTGTTCTTTTTGTTTGTTTGTTTTTGTTCTTAAAACTTTAAAAATTTAAAAATAGTTCTTGGTTCTTAGGTCTTTTGTAAGAACCTTATTAAAACAGACAGAATTAGACAATTGATTTTTAATTAGATGTTTTACAAAATAAAAGCTATAGATTCAAATGTTAAAGGTTTTATTCAAAGGAAAAATTGTGACTCTCATACAAAATGAATACACGTGTCAAAGATTTTATTTGTCTCACTAATTCACCAATTATTAGGAAGCAGTAAGATATTAAAATGAGAATTGGACTTAAGGAAGTTTATATTCTCTACCAGACAGAATTGACCTATATCTCATCATCAGCACTATCCACAAGGTAATTTCCATCTCTACAGTTTTAGAATAACCTAGCCAGAGACAAAGACGCAGAATTTATACTATCAGATAACTCCAAAATATCTGATAGACAACACCGGGTAGTCCCTTGAAAGGACACTTAAATTTTTTCTTTTTTTTTTTTTTTTACCACTTTACTGTTTCGCAGTTTCTGCTGATAACCTCCCATCCCTCTTGTGATCATAAATAATTTACAAAGATTTTTCTTGATCACAAAATAGTTGGTTTCTTTAGATTTGACCTGATTATTGCGGTAAGAGTGCTAATTAATCACGCAGACATCCTTGATGGGTTGTTTTAGGGTAAATCCCAAAGTGACTTTTTCAGGGCAGGAACAGTCTCTTGAAGACATTTTCTTCTTTCATGCAGTATTGTGAGTATTCCATAAATAGTATGTGATGGTACAGGAGCTGAGCTCAGGTTTACGATTGTGGTATTTTAATCTGTTACTTACACTTCAGAGAGCTTATTGCTTTTCATTCAGAAGCTTTTTTTTCCTGTTGTCCATAGTGAAAAAGACTTCAGGGTCTTCTGCTCTGCACAAGAAGTCTTACTTTGCTCAGTTTTCATTTAAATGACTTCGTAAACCTAAAATGAAAAATAAGAGAAGAAACTTTAGAAAAGCATAGAAATTTGTCCTGGCAATCTTTTAGTCTTCTGTTGAAACATGGATTGTTTTTTCTTTGTCTTTGTGGAACCAAGCTCCCTAAACAGTGTTACCCTATTTAGAATATTTTTTACCTCCTTGAGCTGTTCTCTGGTTGTAAATGAGAGTACAAATGTGGATGGTGAATGAACGTCCTGTAGCTTTAAGCCCAGCCTGTTGGATGCTTTTGTCTTTTATAAAAGATGCTCACAGCTTGGAGAGGAGCGGCAGATATTGTCTGTGATCTCCGGTCTCAAACTGTTCATTTGCATTCAGCTCTAGCAAACTGTGCCCACACCCAGGCACGCGCGTGCGCGTACACACACACACTCTCTCTCTCACACACACGGATGCTTGTTTGGCAGAAGCTTTCTGTTTGTTCAGCACAGAGTCCTTCCTCCCTGGCTCCCCAATGTAGAAAGCTCCAAGAGCTGACACGGGAGACAGAAGCAGAACAGTACGCAGGCCGTACTGCAGGGTGGTGGCTATGCGGGGATGTTGATGTGGTGTGGCTGTACCTGCCTGTTCTGTGAAAGGCACTTCTCTGAGGCTGTGAAGGTGAGAAGCCCAGGGATCAACTAGAAGCTTCATTTCGGCTGGCTGTTGGTGGGGGAAGGCATTCCCAGTGGTAGCTGTCCTCATTTACCGCGTTATTCTCGGAAACCAAGTATGTGCAGCCGTGACAGACTCTGCCACAGCTCGTCTGCAGTTTGGAAGCTGGGACAAATGGAAAGAGCTTATAGCCAAAAGAGGTTGTGATTGTTTGCGCGATCCAAGCTTGCGCTGGCAGTGCACAAATGAAGGATGAGCTTTGTGGCAAGCAAAATCAGCAGACTGCCTGACAGGGGGCTTTGGTAAGATAAATGTGTCGCTTATGTTTTGGGTCTCCACCCCCCGCCCCGGCCCCCTCCCCTTTTTTTGTTTTTTGTTGTTGTTGTTTCTACTTTTCTGTATCTGCTACATAGAATTGCCTCTTAGCAATGACTAAAACATTTTGCAGATTCACATTTGATGGAAAGGGATACCCAAGGGAGCCAGAAAGGAAGCCATTATTTCTGGTCATTCAGTTCTGTGACCTTCAGAAATAGTCATCAGGTTTTCTCAGATATCCATGAGGTGGTAGAAGCTAGGAATTTCCAGAGCAAAGAACACTAACAATTAGATAGCCTTTTTCTTCTTTGAACAGTCATAGTTAACCGCCCTCCCCCCATTTTTTTTTACAGCTTTCCCTGTGGCCTGAAGTGGAGAAGAAAAAATAAAGGCTCTGTGCTCTTATTTAATTGTTGCCACTGGAACAGTAATAGGCTGAGAATTATAAGTATGGAGGTAGAAGAAGGCAGGTTGAAGAGTCTGCTATTTTCATAGCTGTGCGTTGGTGGGTGTTTGTCTTCGATTCATTATCTTTGCTGTTCGGTATCAAGTGGTTGGTTAGTGCTTTATCTCTTTGCCTGTACTGTGATTTAATCCCTTTTGTGTTCTAGTTTGTACAATTTTGCTTTGCCAGACCCAGTTCCATCATTATGAGCCCTTCTGTTACTGTTAATACATATTAGCCTTTTTTAGAGAAAAGATAGTTGTATAAAGAAGCCCCGAAATATTTATGGACCCCCAATAAAGATAAAGATATTTATCTCTTTAAAATCTAGAGTTTGCTTTCAGCAAATTTTGGAGTCTGGATTTGGGGCTCTTTAGTAAGCATGAGTTTGAGCAACCTCCGGGAGTTGGTGATGGACAGGGAACCCCAGGGTGCTGCAGTCCATGGGGTCACAAAGAGTCGGACACGACTGAGCAACTGAACTGGGCTGAATAAGCATTTTTATTGCTAGTTAAAGAAATAGTTACATTAGGTCAGTGAAATCTTACCAGAATCACCTTGCCCTAATCTGCTTTAAGTTGTATCCTGTTTCTTGTGTTTTGCTGAGCACAAAGGTTTCCTCTTCCCCAGCCTTTCTTGGGCAAGTTCCACTGGATAGTGCGGTGGCTGTTTTACTAGCCTGCCTCAGACCTTGTCCTTGAGCCCCTCTTCTACCCAGTAGAAGAGCCAAGTTTTCTAGCTGCTTAGAGTGGGCAGAGAAAAGATCCATTGACACCTGGCTTTTTGCTGACTCATTGCTTATGTAAGCCTGGTAAATACAGCTATCCATACACTCCATTTGGTTACTGGGCAGGTGGCCCCTTCTTTTCTGGTCTTTTCCTCTCTCATCCCATCCCTGTGCTTCTTCCTTAAACGTTTTTGATAACACAGTCTCAGTCCTTCACCAAGTGAGTTGTGAGAAGCAATGAATAGACAAATCTTTTTTCTCTTTTTGAATTGTCAGCTTAACTGTGTAGTTTCATCTTGATTATGATCATTCAAATTGTATATTTTGTCGGCACATGAGACCTACAGTAATAAGACTTCTCTTCCTTTGTGGCCTAGTTAAGTAACAGCATCCTTTCTGTCTCTGAGAACTCAGTTTCAGTGCCCCTGTTCAAAGAATTACTCTGTGACCTTCCAGTCTAAAGTAGGTTTCTCTGTCTTAACATTATTCCTTTTCTCGCAGCACTCTGTCCTTTTTCTTTGTAGCACTTTTCGCAATATATCTCATTTGATTACTGGTTTTTTCTCTCTACCACTTTTCCCGACTTAGCACTCAGCGTCATGAAGGAAGAGACTTTATTTTGTTTGTCAGTATATGCCCAAGCGCCTAGCAGAATGCCTGGCTGAGACTTGAAGAAAGGACAGTAGGCAGTACTGCAAGAGTAAAGATCCCGTGGTGACGTTGACTGAAAAAATGCACAACATCAGAGTTGTGACTTGAGTTTTATTTGGGAACATAATGAGGACTATAGCATGGGAGACAGTCTCTCAGATAGCTGTGAGGAATTGCTGCAAAGGGAGGGGTGGTGTTAGTGTATGTGCGATTTTGGTAACGGGATTCACGCATACGTTTTTACAGACAGTGCTGCTAGTCTAGAGCAGGTTACTGCTGGTCACGAGAAGCAAGTGTCTGCACTAATGATTTTAGTGCTTTTCGAGATCTGAAAAGATGCAGGAAATTGGGGTCATAAAATCTTTTCCTGAAAAGTATCTTTAACTATCTGAAGGCCAGTTCTGCCAGTTTTTCCCAGAGCACAGAGTCCCTCATTCTTGATTTCTGGTCTGAAACACTTTCAGGACGTGTTGAAGATCAGCGATCACAGTGGCCAGTGACCTCATCTTTGTAGAGACAGACGGCGAGCAATAACTTTTTATCCACCGTGAGAGAAGAAAGGATGTGCAGCAGCGCCTGAAAAAAGCCAGAGTGTCTGGAGTGGGAGGAGCACACTATGAGATGAAGCTAGAGAGAGATCCAGGGCCCACTCACGTAGAACTTTGTCGACCGAGTTCAGGTTCTTGTTCTTAATACTTCAAGAGTGTGGGAAGCTACTAAAATAATGTAAGGATTGGGTGGTTTAGGACTTCCTTTTTTTAATATTAAAATCTTCAGTTTAATTGAGGGCCTACATGAATACAGGTAGATCAGTCAGTGTGAGTGATTCAGCAGAGAGAGGACAAGATTTTGTCCTAAGAGTTTGATGGTAGAAATAAGTAGAGATGGGTGGCGAGTATTATACTTTGATGGAAATTTGGAAAAGAATGGATAGGACTGGGTATTGGAGTGGATACAGGTAGAAGGCAGGTGATGTCAAGGATGATTCCTGGGCTTTGGCATGGTTTGGTTTTGGCTTTTGTGACCTGATGGATGGGGCTTTGCGGCTGGCTCAGTGGTAAAGAACCCACCTGCCAATGCAGGAGACACAAGAGCTGTGGGCTTGATCCCTGGGTCGGGAAGATCCCCTGGGGAAGATGGCAACCCACTCCAGTATTCTTGCCTGGGAAATCACATGAACAGAGGAGGCCGGTGGGCCACAGTTCATGGGGTTGCAGAGTCAGCTGCAGCTAAGTGATTGAGTGTGCACTGAAATCCATACTAGTCACATCTTTATGCTGTTTTTTTCATAGTAGAATTAAAATTTTTTAAATTTTTTATTGACAGTATTTTTAATTGATGTGTTTAATTTAGTTCTTTTTTTAAGTTACTGCTGTCCCATTATTACTCTGAAGTATCAGCTAGATTATATCCATTATGTTCTATTTGAGAACGTTGATTTATATATCATCGATTGTAAGGACTTTAGCTTTTACTCTGACCAATGTGTGGAGCTACCAGAAAGTTAAACATATTGTGATCTGACTTAGGTTTTTAAGGACTGCTGAAATATTTTTGACTGTAAAAATATTATTGCTGTAATAGTGTAGGAGATGATTGCAGTCATGCAGGGAAGAACTGATAGTGTCGTAGACCAGAGTGGCAGCAGCTGAGGTACAATGAGAAGCAGGCAGATTCTGCAAGAGCCTGAAACATTTTGCTGCGGCAACATACTACGCATGTTGGTAACAGCGCAGGCTCCGGAGCCAGGCTACCTGAGTTCAAACAGTGGTTTGGCCACTTCTTTACTTTGTGTTCGTGGACAACTTAAACTCTTTATGCTTTATGATTGCATGGATCAGTAAAGTTGCCATTACCGAGATGGTAAAGATTGCAGGGGGCACAGGTTAGGAAGATGTCAGGAACTCAGTTTTGTATGTTAGTAAATTTGAAGTGATTGTTAGACATCCAAGTAGAGATAGCAGGTGGGTAGTTGGGTATATGAGTCTAGAGTTAAGGAAAGTATGGGCTACAGTATACATTTGGGAACTGTTAGCAAATGCATTATATCTAAGACCATTTAAAGAGAAAGAAGAGTAATCAAGCCATAAAATGGAGTTGAGGGTGTACAGTTTATACAGCGCCTCCTTAGAGCTTTTTACTCCACATGTAAGCCTAACAATAGCCAGTCCAGAGAGAACCAGATTATCACAAACCACATGGAGCTTTGCAGATTCTTTCATTGCTTTTTAGACTTTTGTTTTATCAGACTTCCTTGAAATAAATAGGATTAAGCTAAGGCTTAGAAATCTTTTGTCTTAATTAGACTGTGTCCTAAGAGTATTTGTGGGAAATTAACTTGTAAAGGGGAACTCATTGGTGGCAGTTTTATAGATTTGCTTATCCACACGTGGGTTTTACTGATACATGCATTCTTAAATCTTCAGCAGTGAAAGCATTTTTCTGTGTCACTTTTTCTTTTGCTCGTTAGCACCTGCTCAAAAACTAGAAAGTCACTTTAGTATTAGCAGATCTGTGTGCTTCAGACTAGTCATTCTTCATTCTGAGGATTTATGAGAAAGATTTTTGAAAAACCCATACCCCAAGTCACTATTTCTTTTTCACAAAAGTTAAAACCTTAAAATTAGAAGGAAACAGGGATCATCTGTTCCAACTGTCAGTGCATCCTCATGTGACAGTTCTAACACTCAGGCGTGAAGTCTCTGCTTGAACATTTCCAGTGGCATACGCGACCTGATACCTGAAACCCCTTGGTTAAGTTGAACAGTGAATCTGTGCTTACAGAAACAGCTCCTAACCATAAAAAAGCAGCATATAATTTTATACTTACACCGTCAGTGCTGTGGTTGTAGGTTGCCTGTGATCTCTTTCTATTCTGTTCTTTCTTTCTCTTCCTCCCTCCCTCCCCCACTATCCCGGGCTCACACGAACCCATCAAATCCACGAATCAGGCCTGAAGTACAGCTGGCAGTGCTCATCCTCAGAGCTGTGTTTCATACAAGCAGGAAAATAGTTCTCCTGTGACGGAGCCTTCTGAGCAGCAGCCCTGGATCCCATAATGGAGTCTTTGCAGTGGGCTGGAGCAGGGTGGGCCAGAGAGGACCTTAATCATCTCAATGCATATTCAACTCAGGCAGTAGCTTTTCCTCAGCAGCCTTGGAGAAATGTGTATCATCTGTTGGAAGGTGTTTTTCTTAAAAAAATTCTGACCTTTGTTCCATTCATAGTCACATAGGCTCAGTCACTGCATGGTGTATGAGCTCTAAAAGGATCCTTTGAAGGACACGCTAGCAAGCATTTATATTGAACCCCTACTGGATATTTTCTTTTCCAAGGCATTGCGATACCTTCTCAGGGCACAAAGATGAGTGATGACCCCACCCCACAGGAACCGTCAATAGAAGCAGCCCACTCAAACAATCGTATCAGCATAATGTGATCGGCACAGTGATGCAGGCGCATAGATGTGTGGGAATAGAAAGGAAGAGCAGTGACTCCAGGGGCTCCCCTGGTGGCTCCAACCGTAAAGAATCTGTCTGCAACGCAGGAGACCCGAGTTCAATCCCTGGGTGGGAAGATCCCCTAGGGGAAGAAATGGCAACCCACTCGAGTATTCTTGCCTGGAGAATCCCCATGGACAGAGGAGCCTGACGGGCTACAGTCCACGGGGTTGCAAAGAGTCGGACACCACTGAGTGACTGCACACATGAATCCAGCTGGGAGCAGGAGGCCGTCAGGACAGATTCCCGGAAGGAGGTTATGCCTGGACTGGGTTCCCTTCAGCCAGGAAAGGAAAGGAGATTGTGTCCTTGAAGGCAGAAGACTGGACGTGTGAAGCTGTGCGCCCTGGCCGGAGAGCTGCATTCCAGTTGCGCCCTTAGCATACATAGATTCAAATGGAGTTTCCATTACTCCCAAGTGACCCATGGTACAGTTTTGGGTTTTTTTTTTGGTCACAATTCTGCTGAGGCACATGGTGGGATCAGTAGCTCCAAAGCTAGTGAGCAGACCCCACCAGAGTTCACGTTTCAGTGAATTGTCACATACGCAGTGACACCCACGACATGATTTTAAACCTTTGTTCTTCATGAAGATAGACCTGAGAAGTGCTGGTGGTAGAAAAGAGAGTGTAGTCTTAAGTGGTTCTCAATAGAAAAGGGCTGTTTGAGACAAACTAGACTTGGAGTGCCAAGTTCACAGGTGATCAGGATTATTGTCACGAGTATTACTTGTGTATCAGTGCTTTTTCAAGCTGTTTTTGAGCTGATTTTGTGTGCGTTAGTACTATCCCTATTGTACAGTTGACGAAACGAACACAGAAGTTGAGCAACTTGCCCAGTGTCACATGGCTAGTAAGTAGCAAAGCCAGTTTTGAACCCGAGCAGTTTATGCCAGAACCCGTGCTTCCCTGCTATAGGAACTGTAGCCAGACTTAATAGTCTTATTTTTCTGGTCTGTGCCTTTTTCCGTTTGAGAAAACCTTCTCCTATTTTCCACTACTGCCTTCTAAAAAGGTTTAAAAAATTCTTTTTATATTGGCAATTTAGTTTTGTCTGGAGTGAAGTAGGAATGAAATTTTACATTGTTAGATGTGGAGAGCTTCGTACACTAGCAAAGACTTTTGGGAAAGCAAATTTTGCAGCTGGTACATTTACAACTCATGGCTGAGTCAGCCCTTCCAGTGCTAAGTATTCAGGCCACCAAAGACTTGGTTCACAGCACCGTCGATACCAAGGGAGCATTCTCACCCCTGTCCTGTAACTGCAGTTCAATGTATCTTTCTCTTTCTCCCTTTTTCTTTCTGCCCCCTCCCCTCTTCTCCTGATTTCTCTTGCTCTTCTTCATTTTTAAGAATAGTGCCTGCCAAAATTGGGAGGAGTTACTGGGTAACCCAGGGATTCATGGTCTCAAGTCTAAACTACCCATGTGCTGAAACTGAGGGTTAGTCTTCTTTCTCGATGCTGAGGACAGGGGATTCTGTCAGCAGTGTTCTCGCAGGCATATTGCTTATGCTAAGTGGGAATCAGGCACGGGAAGGACGCAGTGGGGCTCCAGACAGCCCAGATAGAGAAGTCAGAGTAGAGAGAATCTGGATTATCTCTTCAGTTGCTGTGCAGGGAAGTAACATCACATCTAAACTGTGATCATTTGTAAATGATTATATTGAACCTTTATATGTGTGTGAAGTCGTTCAGTCGTATCCGACTCTTTGCGACCCCGTGGACTGTAGCCCGCCAGGCTCCTCTGTCCATGGGATTCACCAGGCAAGAATACTGGAGTGGGTTGCCATTTCAAATTGCAACCCACCTCTATATAGGTTTTTGCAGTTTTAGCGATGGAATCAAACCTTGATTCTGAGAGCAAGGTCCTATTCTGTTGCACAGGGAACGATATTCAGTATTCTGTGATAAACCATAATGGAAGACAAGGTATATATGTGTGTATAACTGAGTCACTTTGCTCTACAGCAGAAATGAACACATCATTGTAAAATAGATATATTTCAATAAATAAATAATAAATACATTTAAAACACCTCGATTCTAGTCCCAACAGTATCTTTTGGGCAGTATGATCCATGTGTGTCCTCCCAGAGTAACAGTGACCCTTGATTTCCATGTCAACACTTCCTCAGACAACAGGATGCGTAGAAGTTGATATTCAGATTGATAAGAAAGAGCCTAAGAAAACTAGACCATGCGTAAGCTTGTGGTCCTCAGTCTAGAGGTGTTTCTTGTTTGCCTTCCTGTTACACTGGTAGATGGGGAGCTGTCAAGCATAAGCACACAGTCAGGATCATGTAATTATATGCACGGTAGTTATGGGATCTGAAATCCTGTTCAGAGAGAAAATCACGCTGTGGGAGCTCTGTGCAGCCTGAGAGAGTGACCCTGAGGCCCTGAGCAGACTGGGTTTCCAGGAGCTTCTCTTACAACTCTGGGCAGCTCAGTTAGCTGGAACTCTGGCTCATCTTCACCTCTGCTGCCTTCCCCCTGGCCCTTCCATGCTGATGAGCAGGCACCTAGAGATGAGCAGGGTAGATGGAAAAGGGACCCGACACGGTTATCGTCCTGCTTCCTGACTCTTGTGCATATCTGTTTCATTAGTGGAGCATAATGTCATTTTTGTTACTTGTTTCAGTTAGAGATTATCTTTTGCTTTTATTTCAGCATACAGTAGTTCACTTCTGTTCATCTGGAAGGAAAATAATACTGTTTGCTATTCACATCAGTGGTAGTATACTGAACCCAGTTGCGAACTGCATGCATCTTAGAGATCAACATGGTCCCTGCTCAGACAGCAGACTGAGGAGGTACAGCCAAGATGGAAAAGGGAGAATGCGTCTCTAGACTGACAAGTTAATGGTCAGCATTTCATGAATATTTCAGATTTGGTTTATTATTGTCATTACAGAATTATTGATTTGGCCTTTCAGAATATGAGAGTAACCTCTATATAGTTCTTGCTACCATCTTGTTTACTGGTAAACAAGATTAGGGATGGGAAACAAGGAAAAGAATGTGCCCTTCTTTCTCCAGGGTGGTGAACTTGTACATTGTCACTCCTAGTGGGAATTTTTTTACCCCACAATGGTTATTTCATTATTTCTTACTGTTACTACTCAATAGAGAGCAGTGTCTAAAGCCTTTTTGCATGGTTGTCATTGTTCAGTTGTGTCCGACTCTTTGTGACTCCATGGACCTCAGCACACAGGCCTTCTTGTCCTTCACTATCTCCTGGAGCTTGCTCAAACTCGGGTCCATTGAGTCAGTGACGCCATCCAACCATCTCATCCTCTTTTTGCATGGGCCCTGCCCTAATTCATCACCACAAGCCACATCCAGGCACACCTTTTGGAAGGGCTTTTTTTTCCTGAGTTAGAGAAACTCAACCTTCCCTTAGCTTTGGCCTGATGGTTTTGAAGTATGATAGTTGAAGTTTTCAAATCTGAACAATTTGTCTTCTTCTTTGGCTCCCTTGAATGGGTGCACACACACACAGGAAGATAGTCATTATATGTGTTTTGGAGTCCCTTGCCTAATCAAAATCTTTGAGTAGACAGAACACATAAAATTTGAACTTCACAAGGCCTGAACTTAGTCCCTGACTTGTTTACTTACTTACTTCTTCTGTCTCTCTCCCAGACAGTTCGTGTTACCTTGCCCAAGCTTATCACAGCTACTTGTGATCTGGGCTTTTAACTCTCAAGCCCTTACCACGTTCATGCTTGCTACTTTTAGCAGGACCTTCCCATTCTCCCCTTCACATGCCACCAACTTCCAATTTAGTGTCCCTGTTGGAACAGACAGAATGATTCCGTACCCCTTGATGTGGTTTGATTAAAAAGACACGTGCTAACAATTGGATTTTTATATGTAGCCACTTAAGTTACCTTTCTCACCAACATTTTCAGATGACTGTAATCTGAAAGCAAGAATTGGAATACAGTGGCGTCTGAATACGGAGACAATTTTCATATGATTAAATTGAAATGCAGATGTACTATGTTGTACATAGATAAACGTCTAAACACAAGTATGTGTGCTGAGTGTGAATTAATTCATACTTTAAACTCATTAGGAGAGCTTTATTATGTAAAGCAGTACTGTAAGAAATCCTCTAGCAGAAGACCTTTTGCACAGATTCCAGCCTCTGCAAATCTTTTCTCATGTATCTGTTTTGCTTAAAGCAAAGTGTGTTTGTTTGGGGACAGTATCCAAGAGGGTGAGGGGGCTGGTACAGGACAGGAGGAACTGGGTCAGCACTCTGTGCTGAGTGGGCGTCCCCAGTGGCTCAGCGGTACAGAATCCACCTGCCAATGCAGGAGATGTGGGTTCGATCCCTGGGTGGGAAAGATCCCCTGGAGGAGGAAATGGCAACCCACTCCAGGATTCTTGCCTGGAGAATCCCATGGACAGAGGAGCCTGGTGGGCTCTAGTCATGGGATCGCAAAGAGTCAGATAGGACTGAGTGATTTAAACAATTAGAACAATGCTCTGTGCTGAGTAGGTGAACTTTTTCAATACGTTGGGGCCCATCAATGGTGGAGAGCGAGTCCTCCTGGGCTCCTTCTAACCTCCCCCTCTTGCTTTCACACCAGATCGAGCGGTTGGAAGTGAGCAGCCTCGCCCAGACCTCCAGTGCGGTGGCCTCCAGCACAGATGGCAGCCTGCACACAGACTCGGTGGATGGAACCCCAGACCCTCAGCGCACAAAGGCTGCTATTGCCCACCTGCAGCAGAAGATCCTGAAGCTCACGGAACAAATCAAGATTGCACAGACGGCCCGGGACGACAACGTGGCTGAGTACCTGAAGCTGGCCAACAGCGCAGACAAGCAGCAGGCCGCCCGCATCAAGCAGGTCTTTGAGAAGAAGAACCAGAAGTCCGCCCAGACCATCCAGCAGCTGCAGAAGAAGCTCGAGCACTACCACAGGAAGCTCCGGGAGGTGGAGCAGAATGGGATCCCCCGGCAGCCAAAGGACGTCTTCAGGGACATGCACCAGGGGCTGAAGGATGTGGGCGCCAAGGTGACCGGCTTCAGCGAAGGCGTGGTGGACAGTGTCAAGGGGGGACTGTCCAGCTTCTCCCAGGCAACCCACTCGGCCGCCGGGGCCGTGGTCTCCAAGCCCAGAGAGATCGCATCTCTAATTCGTAATAAGTTTGGCAGCGCCGACAACATCCCCAACCTGAAGGACTCTTTAGAGGAAGGGCAGGTGGACGAAGCAGGGAAGGCCTTGGGGGCCATTTCCACCTTTCAGTCCAGCCCCAAGTATGGGAGTGAGGAGGACTGTTCCAGCGCCACCTCGGGCTCAGTGGGCGCCAACAGCACCGCCGGCGGCCTCGCCGTAGGAGCGTCCAGCTCCAGAACCAACACCCTGGACATGCAGAGCTCAGGGTTCGATGCACTGCTGCACGAGGTCCAGGAGATCCGGGAAACCCAGGCCCGACTCGAGGAATCTTTTGAGACCCTCAAGGAACATTATCAGAGGGACTATTCGCTAATAATGCAGGCCTTACAGGAGGAGCGATATAGGTAAGTGATACGGGATTCAAGTCCTAGATGTATGACAATGTCTGTGTTAACACACTCCTCTCTCAGTTCGCCCCGCCCTCTTCCTCTCATCCCGTGCCCACAAGTCTGTTCTCTGTGTCTGCGGAGACGCAGCTTTAAAAGGCCTGTGTAGAGTCTTTCTCTGGAGTTTCCACAGCACTTTAGATATGTTGTCTGATGTTGGCATGAGTTCTTCTCAGAGAGAGCAAAAAAGAGGCCAGAAGAGTTAAATGACTCCTTATCTCACACCAGTCACTGTAGCCCTCCCGTCTTCAACTTCCAACTGGAGCCAAGGCTTTCCACCTACTTACTTATAATCCCAGCACCACAAACCATTGCAGCCCATAGCTCTACTACATGAAACTGAAAAGATCTGTAATCCTCTGAACTCTGTAGAAATCAAAGATAGAGCTCAGCCAAATGTAGTGAACCTTGTAGATATTTGACTTTAAACACATGTATCTGGGCAATTGATACAGAAAGATTTCGACTGGAAATAAATCTAGATAAGCCTGTCTGTTACTTCCATGAATTGCCAGCTCTTTAAATGAGAGTGGACTTAAACATGAAATGGTTCTACAGTAGTTAGAAAATTCTCCAAGGACTGAGTGCTTGGAGTCATAATCTGTGCTAAAGGTAGGAGCCGGTCTCTTTTTTGTGTTTCACAGCACACCCTGTATTCATATTAGACCACGCTTAACCATTCTCCACATCTTTGCCTCTTGTTCCCATCACATGCGACTGGTGGTGTCAGCCAGAGCCAGGCCACCTCTCTGAGACAGATGGAAGGGCCAGTATTACAGGAGCCGCACGTCCTGCTCACAGCCACAGGTTAGGCCTTGAAAGGCCCACGTCTGGTCCTGTCCCACTTCGCATCTAGAGTCTCGGTACTTTTACTGTAGTGTCAAGGATTGAACAGTTTCTTAAGTTTCCTTTACCTCTTGGGGAAAAAAAAATAATGAAAATGAATTTTTTTTTTCAAGTTTGCTTTTATGAGGTAATTTCAGGGCCTGAGATTAATTGTTCTCGTGTATCAGTTCCGAGAGGAGTTACAGCAGCACGCTCTTTTCAGGTGGCAAAATGTCACTCAGCCCTACCTCTTATCTCCACTCTTCTGTCCTTCAATTCTGACTTAAGACTTGAAGGGAGAAGAAGAGAGAAGTGTGGGAGAGAGAAATGAAGTTCTAAAAGCAAGTGGATGACTGTTCTTATGTCATTGTTTTATATATTCTTTAATATACTTAGATGAAGAGGGAAATGGCAACCTACCCCAGTATTCCTGCCTGGAAAATGACAGAGGAACCTGGCAGGCTACATACAGTTCATGAGGTTGCAGGGAGTCTGACACAACTGAGCACACATACAGAGTGTGCTTAGAAAACAGTGTCTAAAGCAGCGAGCAATCTGACACATATTCAGGTTCTAAAAACACCTAACTCCCAGGTTCAAATTCTAGTCCTGCCACTTTCTAATCTTGAAAACTGGACAAGATTCTTAACCTCTCTAAGTCTTGATTTCCTCGCCTCTAGCATAGAAATAATAATAGTCCTTCACAGGATGATTGTGCCATTTGAATGAAATCATTTATGCACAGCACGTAGCTCAGTGCCTGGCCCCAGAGTGCTTGATTGATGTTAGGTAGCAGCTGCTACTGCTGCTATTAAAATACATTGCCCTGAACATGGAGACCTGGGCGTTCCATGGTCAGTTGCTCAGAAAAACAACTGCCTGCTTTGACCTCTTTATTTTGAAAGGACAGCAAAACATTCCAGTTTTTAAATTCTTCCAGAGCTTAAAATTCATATAGAGTTTGTTAAGCCTTCAAGTCCGGTGTAGGCCAGTGTGAGAAAATCGGGGAGTTGAAAAACAAGTCTCCCAAGGCCACCTCTGTGTCCATTTAAAATAATTCACAGACAGGACAGAACCTTTAGGTCCTCATTAGTACCTCATTAAAAGAATCACATCCAAGCCACTTGTGACGTAAGGAGAAGTGCACTCCTTTCATTGCATTTTGGATTCTGGTAAGTGAATACCTAGTTTTCTGGAATGAAGAGAGAATAAAAGGAACTTATGAATTTTCAAAAACCGAAGGGGCAGGAGGAAGACATATCTGTCACATCACTTGAGCTTGAGAGTGGTCTTTCCTTTAAATGGAATCTTTTTTTTTCCCCAAGAAAAGCAGTGGAAAAGTCAACAACCGTTTTACTCAATTATTGCATTCCACCAGTATTTCCATGTATAGAGCAATAAGGGAGTTCTCCTCTCTTCCACATGTCTTTACACGGTAAATATATTTATCTAATTTTGTTGGTCTTTGGACTGTTTCACATAAATGAGATTTCTGCCACGGATCGTAGTGTATTCTTTAAGGCACTACAACTTTTCACATTTTAAGCATTTTTGCAGCACTTCTCTCCCTTCTTTTAGCAGAGCAGTCCGTTGAACCTGACGTGAGTGGAAATAGCTGACAGCAGTAGTGTTCTGGCCTAGAAGGATCCTCCCAGCCCCGTGCAGGTGGAAGCGTGCATGCTTCTGCAGTAAGTGGTCCTGGGCAGCTGGTCCTCTGTCCTTCCCACACCTCCTCCACACTCTGAGCGAGCTGCCTGCAGCAGCCTCTCTCTGCGGATTTCTGTGTCTGCTCTGTTCCAGGCCTGGAAGGGCTTGGACTCATGAGACTCTTCTGTGACCAGGAAACCCATTAATGTGTCCATGGCTGCTCTAGATGGGTTTCTGCTTATTTTCGCTGCTTTAGTTTATTTTACTAACATCTGAGTTGACAGGAGGGAGGCCAGGCACAGTGTTAGAGGAAGAGGAGGACGCTGCCTCTGGCAGCCTTCAGTAAACTCCTAGGCTGCCCACTGTGCTAGATGTTTCCTGCATATTTGCTGACCCTCACGGTGGACCTGTAGGCACACTGCACCCGATTTTGTGGCTCAGTCTCTCAGTCGTGTCCGACTCTGCGACTGCGCTGACTGTAGCCCACCAGGCTCCTCTGTCCGTGGGATTTTCCAGGCAAGAATACTGGAGCGGGTTGCCATTTCCTTCTCCAAAGGATCTTCCCGACCCAGGGATCAAACCCACACCACTTGTATTGGCAGGTGGATTTTTTACAACTGAGCCACCTGGGAAACCCTAAACCCAAGTTTACAGATGAGGAAATTGAAATTCAGTGAGGTTTTAAGTTTTGCCAAAGATTACTCTAAATGGTAAAGCCAGGAATCACACCCAGTTTAATGTGACTCCAAAGCCTGGGGTCTCTTCATCCCAGGACAAGTGTTTTCCCAAAGTCAACCCTGAAATCTGTCTGACTGACAGACTAACCTAGAGTCTAGCTCTAAGAAGCATTGACTTTAATAGCAAGAGCTTTAGGGCCTTTTTGAGGACCCAGTGTCTATTTCTGTAAAAGTTCTCTCTGTTTTTAACAGATTCTATAAAATTCTGTGAATGCTCAAGCTTGTACAACACTTGAGGTGAATAATAAGGGACCCCTACTTAAGTAAACCTCCACTACCACATCCTCATTTCCCCCTTTCAGAGTCCTTTCTCAGTACCATCAGTCAGTTCATTGGTGAGTGCTTCCCGTTGGTCTCTACGCCAGTGAGTTGCACCAGGGAAAAGAGTTTTGCCCAAGACCATCTTCTTTGGAATCATCAGAATTACTCAGGAACCTCTCTTCACCCACACGATCGTACCACGAGTGAAGAGTGTGTCTTCAGCGCCCACACGCACTTAGCCCAGGCAGTCAGTGTCGCAGAGCTTGGATCTGGACTCCGCCTCAACCTTGGGCCCCTAACTAGGTGTTTAGTCTTTGCGCTTTGCTTTGGACTCTCAGGTATGAGTGGGATCGTATATCTGAGAAGGCAGGAGACAAGATATATAGCTGTGTTTGTTTTTTTAAGTGATGGAATCTGTGCTGACATCAGATTCTCTTCGTCCATCTAATCTCTTCATCCCATTAGAGTATTATTACAGATTGGTTCGTGGCAACTGGGTTCACTTTCGTACTTCAGAGATAGAGGGGGCCCTTAGATATCTAGTGTAATCTCATTCCAGAGATGAGTCCCCTGAGACCCAGAAAGATAAAGTGACTTCTGCCAGGTCACACAGTAAAATGGTTTAACATATATTTAATTGGCTGCTAAAAGCTGGAGGTTTATAGTCCTGTTCCCAAATTGAGTGTACCGTGCTGAGCTACTGTAGGAAGAAGTTCCGCTATGGCAAAGTACTTTGAAACCAGGAGAGAACTAGGAAAACAGTCCCATCAGTAGTCTTACAGGTTCATTTTGTTGTTTTTCCCATAGGGAATCTGACCTGGAATTTTGCTTAGCTACTGCCTGCATGAAGCAGTGTCGTATCAGGCAGGCAAAAAACCCTCCTGGTGTTGATGAGCAGTAATGCCATTTGAAAGCTTCTATTTTAAGGGGATTGCTGTTCTTTGGAAATCGGCTTCTGAGACTGTTTGTATTAAGCCCAGGGATATTTTAAATTGCACTGAGTCATAAGAGCAAAAATACAGAAGGAGCCCGTCCCCATGAGCAGCTGTCACACGCTGCAGAGCAGTCAGTAGTGAGGCCCACCCAGTTAGGCACCGGCCACTGGAGTTCTAACTAGAGAAGCTGTTGTTAAGTGTGAATTTATTTTACTATTGCTTGGCATAAGACAGAGATATGGTCAGATACAGCTGTGGTAGCCCTGTATTCCTTGGGTTAAACCCATCTCAGTCAATCTGGGAGTCTGCAGAGGGTATGCAGACCAGGTTTGGCCGTAAGCTTGAAATAGAAACTGAAAATATTGGCTCAAAGTGGTTCTTCATTTATAAGAGGGAAAAAAGCCCAATTGAGAGGTGCACCTAGGAGACAGACGCTTCATTCAGAGGGTGAGATCTTCCACCTGAGAGACTCTCACGCAGATGAACTCCTCCCAAGTTAGCCCTGGAGAGGTGCTGAGGTGGGAGGGGGGAAGGGTGGACAGACGGAGTGCGAGCAAATACAGCGACCACTTTGTTCGCTAAGAGAGGTTAGGCAGGCCTGAATTTGCTCACCAGTTCTGACGCTGGTGAGTGCTGTGAGCTGGTGTGGCTCACCTATGCTCAGTTTCCTCCATGAAAACGAGGTAATGATGTCTATGGTGCAGGGTTGTGGAGATTACTAAATGAGGCAGTGTCTGTGGGGACAGCCAGGATGGTGTGAGCAGTGCCAGGATATCAGAAAGCTGTCGTCGCTGTCTCCCCCAGTGGCCTTTATTTATTCCCTCTGTGCTTGAGGCATCTGCTGCTTTTCGTCTTTTAAGATAATGCACTGCCTCTCTTGAAAGCTGGGGGGACTGGTTGTTGTTGATTGGGGACTGAAACTGCTTTTTCCTTTTCAACTGAAGGCTAGTGGAGTCTTTCCTAGCCTCTTTTTGGGCCTCGACATAAATAAGGGAACAAAAGGTAAGGAGGGGAAATCAATTTTCTTTCCCCCAGTTCAGCCAGGGGCGCATTCAGGCTCCCACTGCACGTCCTGTCTCCAGCCCCTGCCATGTCTGCCCATTCAGATCCAGCACTGGCAGAAACCGCCTCGGGTCTCTAGGACGCGCTGGGGAGATAATGCACTCATCTGCTGCCGTGGTTGCCTGTTGGTGTCAGTCGGCCCGGGGATCTAGTCCTTCCTGTTCCTCTCAATACCTGTTCCACAAGATTCTTCAGCCATCCTGTCCCAGTGACCTGTTGCCCAATCAGGGAAGCCCCACAGGCTCTCAGAGATGGCTCCAGGCTCCTGAGCCACACCCGAAGAGTGGTGGTGCATTCCCAACTGTGCGCTCACCCAGCTTTCTCATTTGTCAGGAATGTGGCCCCCAAGAGCCCTGGCTTGTCTTTGGTCTAGGAAGGTGACTACTGTGTTGATTAATCCAATGGATGAATTGGACCAGTTTCCAGGACCAGTTGGGAATTTTCACTTTCCAAGACCAGTATTCATTTATGCATTGTAAACGTGCAGCAAATCTAGATGTATTTTCGGCTATACCCCAATACAAAATGTTTTTGGTGTTAAATAAAAATTTGGGGAAAAAAATTTTTTTTGATATTTTATTTCATTTATTGGACAACATAGCCTGTGGGATCTTAGTTCCCCAACCAGGAATCGAACCCATGCTCTCTCCACCGAGAGTTCAGAGTCTTAACCACTGGACCACCAGGGAAGTCCAAAATTTGAAAAAAAATTTTAAAATAAAAAAATAAATAAGCTTCGGGGGAAAAAAAAAGTAGATTGCCTAAGGGTGAAGCACCCCACTGGTGAATTTAACCCAGATGGATTCTTGTGGTCAGACTAGACTGGACTCAGATCCTGTTAAAAGCCTGGAATAAATTGCTCTAAATTCCTTTGGAAAAAAAAATCTAGGTGTATTTTAATACTTTGTAGATAGAGCAGTTGAATCTTGGTGGAGAAGAATTTCACGTCCCCAAATACAATATAACCTACTTTTTTCAAAAAAAGATTTTAACAGTGTTCAGGCCTTCTGTTTACTAGATAGGTAAGCTCAAATCGTATTTAGCTGTCAACATTCCATTTGAGTTGTAATGATTTAGGAAGGACCTTTAAGTTAAAAGTCTCAAAATGAGATTATTCATCTTACGCTACTTTGTGCTCCACGTTAAGTCACATGAGAAGCGTGTGCAGTCAAGGTCACATACTAGTAGGGTCAGGAACACCCACCCTTCCTGTCCAGAGAGTTCAAGTAATGTCGTATGAGGGGGTGCAAGTCCCCTACAGGGAGCTCTTGATTTTAAAAAATCACACGTGAAAGGCTGATTCACGGTTTAGTTTCCCTTTTTTCACCCTCTGCTGGTTTGGCTTTAATATTTAAGGAGAGAATTTAAGGAGAGAATGGCGGTGTTCTTTTTATGAATTCCCTAGGTATCTGGCTTCTCCGTTTTAGAATTCAGACTGGAAGTAAACACTGAAAAATAAAGGGAGCGAAAGAGTTTATAATATTCAAAATGGGAGGAGTTGGAAAGTTGGTGAGAATATTTTCTTCCTTCCTTTCGTCGTTTAGATTTTTCATTTGACTAACAGTATGGGACGGGGTGGAAGTTACAAAAAAGACAACAATAAAACAAATCTAAACAGCAAGAAGCATGAAGCAACCGATTCACATCCTCCTACACCTCACTAGCAGGGGAGAGTTGTGGCATTTTTTTTTCTCAGCCTCCCCTTTCTAAGTTACATTTCGAAGCGCCTCCCAGAGAGGAAGGAGGTGAGGATTACCGAGGAGTGTCTCCATGAGTCTCCGAGGCAGACATGTCACATAAAAAGGCCTAGTGGGCCAGGTAGCTATTGTTTTCCTTATCTTTGCTGGTGTTTTTGATGTTTCGGTGCTGACAGTGATTAATTGGTTAGACTGAACCCTAAACTCCTCCACCCAACACGCTCCTCCACCCGACATAATACCACAGCATTTTTTACTGGGCTCTTTGGGCTAGTCTGTTTGCAGACTGTAATTTCACATGTGGTTTATGTAAGCCTCTCAGGCTGGAAGCACTGAAAAAAAATGTTTGGAAGTGGCTAAGCCTGGTTAGGTTTGTGCTTTTCAGTTTGCAGGTTGTGAAAAGAGCTGAGGGACGAACTTCCCTGACCCAGGTGGGAAAATTAGGGAAAATGTTTTAGTAATGACAGGCCAGTCGAGTTCTTTCAGGGTACTGAGACAACCCGGAGGACGGCATTGCACGGTACCAGGGGCATCTTGCCAACCTCTTTGTTCGTCACATTTGACAAAAGCCTCAAAGTGTGTGGCTTTCTCCGTCTCCTCCCTGATGTTCCCTGCAGATTGGAGGTGCTTTACTACTATGGTAACCCAAACACAACTGTTTGTGTGAGCGTGATAGGATTTCCACTACACAATAACAGCTGCAACTTTTCTGTTCTTTCAGAAAGTCATCATTCTCCAGGTAATTCTTATGACTTGAAGAGGGCAAACGCTTAGTGGATGAATTAACAGGGCCGTTTCAGCTGGACCTTTGTGGGTTTTGCTTCACCCCTGAGTCCTGCAGCTTTGTGTCACCTCAGCAAGGCTCCTAACCTGTCTGTGTCTCGTCTTTTGGGAAACGGAGCTCTTCTGCTTATGCCAGTGCTACTTGGCTAGTTAGCTGCCTGCTAATAAAGCGCTGTCTTTGGGGGCACCAGTTACATTTTCCCATTCAGGAAGGCTTAGCCTGAGGGGATGTTGCTGTTAATTCCTATGTAACTGTGAGTAAATTGTTCAGCTTCTGAAAGCCTTCGTTTTCTGCAAGGGCATGGTAACCCAGGGTAAGGATTAACACTTTCTACTCAACTCTTTCTGGAGGTTTGCAAAGACCTAATACAATTTATTCGAGAGACTTTGCCTCCCACGCATACACAACACATGCCGTGAAAGGAAGGCAGATAGAGTTTTTACCAATTTAAAGGACAGCTTGGAACAGGCCAGCTAGTTCAGTTAGTCCAGTCACCTGGCGGACTTGAGCCAGGGTGATGGCCAGAGCCGTCAGTGTGCTTGTGCTGGCCCTCCTGATGAGAAGGCAAGAAGAGGCTTGTGCCCAGCGTGGAGAAGGACAGAGTGCCTGCCCCGTAAACCCACCTGTGTGATTTCATAGGGAAAGCAGCATGGATATACTGGGAGTGCTGAAAATTCCGGAATATGTGAGACTGAGAACGTGGAGACAGATGAAGAAATGAAAGGTTAGAGAAAAGAATCAGAAGCAGGAAGCCATGAACAGTGCAGCCACCTAGCACTTGGGATCCCGTGGCGATTGACAAGCAGTCCCCTGGAACCACCTCGCTAGGGCTTGGCCTTTTTTTTTTGCCAAGCATTTGTCATCTATATCCTGTGTAATCCTCACAGCCACCCTTGGGAGGAGACAGACTTCTTAACAGGTGAACAGGGTCACTCACACCAGTGTTTTGCAGAGTCAGGGTTTGAGTCTGAAACCTGGATGATCAGATTCATGGGCTGGGACAAACTGCGACAGCATAAAAACATTTTCAAGTGAAGAAAAGGTACAAAGCAGAAACAGTGAAGGTGCAGAGCCTTTAGCTATAATGTGCGGTGAACAAAATCAGTCCTAACGTGGTTTCCAGAGCCTTTGACATGTTAGTAACCTTTATATGACAGACACTGTTCTTTAAGGGTCAAGAGTTAGAAACACGTGCTGAAGACTTTTGCATGTACTCTGATTCACGTGTAGCATTACATACTCATCAGTAGTGTTACATCATTACAGAATCTCCGCTTCTACAGACAGGTCGAAAAAGAATCCGAGGGCCAGCCTCAAGTGTCCTCTAATAAATCATCTTAGCTGTTCATAGGTGTAGGTATACAAAACATGTTTTGTCACAACTCAAAGCCACGAAACAGCTCAAAACAAAACCTGAAAAGAGGAGATAACCTGCAGGAGGGAACGCATGGAGTACTCTGAAGCCAAAGTTGCCAGCGTCACCAGGAAATCCAGCTGATGAAAGAGACTGAGTGTGAAACAGACCAAACACATGCGACATTACACTGCCGGAGGATGGCGGTGAGACCTCCAGAGGGCTGGGGAAGAGAAACTACACGGAGGCTGCTCTGTCCCACCTGCTTCATTCTTCGAGGAAGAGGGTGAAACCAAGAAACTTTCAGACACATGTAGGTAAAATTACCTCTTATAAGCTTTGCTGAAAGAAATACTAAAGGAAAAAGAACTTAGTGAAAGAAATGAATAAAGCAGGTTGGTAAATCTTAAGTAGGGACTTAAAAAATTACATTGGGGATTCTTAATGTCTACAATCAGTTTGGATCTAAAATTCCGGAAGAGAATATAGGATTCAAGGGTTGCATTTCAAAGAAATGTTAAAGTGTTAAAAGTTTGAGGGGCAGAAAAAGCATCTTATGTCCTGATCTGCCTGTCACTCGGCACCTGGCAACTTTCTGTTCACGTCATTCCTGTTCCCTTAAAGTGATGGATGCTGGGACCTCCCTGGCTGTCCAGCGGTTAGCTCCGACCTCCAGGCTCCCAGGCGTCTTGCCCTTACCTCCTGTCTTCTGCCTCTTCCTCCGGAATAAAATACAGGTTCATCTTTACAAATAACACGAGGCGTGCGCGAGAGAGTGATACTGACAGATGTGTGTGCAGTTAAGACTTTACCAAGGTTTGGTTCTGTGGAATCCATGGGAACTACCTCTTATTGCTGAAGGCAGGCGTCACAAGTAATGTAGCTGAGAGAGGGACTTGGTGTGAGGGAGGAGCTGCTAGGCTTTAGTTCAGTTTTAGATGGATAGCTGCATCTATCTAGCAATGAAAACAACTCTTAAGAAAAATGAGACCCTGCCCCTTGAGGTGTTAACAGAGAGAATCCTTGTCAGGGCTGTTGTAGAAATAGTTCCTTGATGGAAAGAGATTTAACAAGGCTTCTTCTGTTCCCTAGAATTTAAGATTCTTTATAGTCAGGGAACTAAATTTTTTACCTTTCAAACAGTACTTTGTGGTGTATTTCTCTTTGTAACATACTGGTTTTTAACAACTCTTAAGGGGAAAGGAGGGAGGTGTGTGAGATAGTGATCATCTTAGAAACATGTGAAATTGGGTGTGAGATACTGGATTCATTTTGTAGTTGGCACAATGACATGGACTGCGGATGAGTCTAAAGTGAGACTAAGGCATGAATCAGTCACCACAGGAAATACTTGGTTAGTTAGAAAGGTTTTCAAATTCCCATGAATTCTTTTCAGGAAGCAAGTATTCACTTGATGTCTTCTTCATTATGAACTAGAAACATTTTCAAAACAGCCACTGTGTTCTTAGTTGATTGAAACTGGATAAAAGAGAAACACATTTTTTAACACCTCCTGTGTACTCAAACGAATGTTTCAAGGTAGATTATTAACCTCAGTTTACAGATGAAGGAATTTGCTATGTAAAGTGAGCTGACCTGAGACCTCCATGCAGCTTTGAGAGGTAGGATTCTCAAAGGACTCACACCCAAATGCTCCTCGCTGTAATACCTATAGTCATTTTTTCCCGATGTTTATTATAAAACTTTCAAACACACTGCAGACTTGGGGGAAAAAAGTGTACAGTTAACTCCCATACTGTTAATATATTATCTTACTGTATATCTTTCCATCTATCTATCCTTTAGCTGGTTTTTTTGATGCATTTCAAAGTAAACTACCATAATCTTCTTTAACAGCTTTATTGAGATATGCAAATCAGTGGTTTTAGTATATCCACAGACACATGCAGCCATAATCAGTTTAGGACATGTTTATCAGTCTACAATCTTCTCTACCCTGCCCCAGCCCCTGGCAGCCATTAATCTTTCTGTCTCTATCAGTTCAGTTCAGTCCGACTCTATGCGACCCCATGAATTGCACCACGCCAGGCCTCCCTGTCCATCACCAACTCTGAGAGTTCACTCAAACTCACGTCCATTGAGTCGGTGGTGCCATACAGCCATCTCCTCCTCTGTCGTCCCCTTTTCCTCCTGCCCCCAATCCCTCCCAGCATCAGAGTCTTTTCCAATGAGTCAACTCTTCGCATGAGGTGGCCAAAGTACTGGAGTTTCAGCTTTAGCATCACTCCTTCCAAAGAACACCCAGGACTGATCTCCTTCAGAATGGACTGGTTGGATCTCTTTGCAGTCCAAGGAACTCTCAAGAGTCTTCTCCAACACCACAGTTCAAAAGCATCAATTCTTCAGTGCTCAGCCTTCTTCACAGTCCAACTCTCACATCCATACATGACCACTGGAAAAACCATAGCCTTGACTAGACGGACCTTTGTTCGCAAAGTAATGTCTCTGCTTTTGAATATGCTATCTAGGTTGGTCATAACTTTTCTTCCAAGGAGTAAGCGTCTTTTAATTTCATGGCTGCAGTCACCATCTGCAGTGATTTTGGAGCCCCCAAAAATAAAGTCTGACACTGTTTCCACTGTTTCCCCATCTATTTCCCATGAAGTGATGGGACCAGATGCCATGATCTTAGTTTTCTGAATGTTGAGTTTTAAGCCAACTTTTTCACTCTCCTCTTTCACCTTCATCAAGAGGCTTTTTAGTTCCTCTTCACTTTCTGCCATAAGGGTGGTGTCATCTGCATATCTGAGGTTATTGATATTTCTCCCAGCAATCTTGATTCCAGCTTGTGCTTCTTCCAGCCCAGCATTTCTCATGATGTACTCTGCATATAAGTCAAATAAGCAGGGTGACAATATACAGCCTTGACGAACTCCTTTTCCTATTTGGAACCAGTCTGTTGTTCCATGTCCAGTTCTAACTGTTGCTTCCTGACCTGCATACAAATTTCTCAAGAGGCAGATCAGGTGGTCTGGTATTCCCATCTCTTTCAGAATTTTCCAGTTTGTTGTGATCCACACAAAGACTTTGGCATAGTCAATAAAGCAGAAATAGATGTTTTTCTGGAATTGTCTTGCTTTTTCGATGATCCAGTGGATGTTGGCAATTTGGTCTCTGGTTCCTCTGCCTTTTCTAAAACCAGCTTGAACAACTGGAAGTTCACAGTTCACGTATTGCTGAAGCCTGGCTTGGAGAATTTTGAGCACTACTTTACTAGCGTGTGAGATGAGTGCAATTGTGCAGTAGTTTGAGCATTCTCTGGCATTGCCTTTCTTTGGGATTGGAATGAAAACTGCCCTTTTCCAGTCCTGTGGCCACTGCTGAGTTTTCCAAATTTGCTGGCATATTGAGTGCAGCACTTTCACAGCATCATCTGTCTGTATAGCTTTGCCTATTTTGAATATTTCATGCATGTGGAATCATACAGTTTTCAGTTCTTCCTTACTGGCATCTTTCACTTAACATATTTTCAAGGCTCATCCATACTGTAGTGTGTGTCATTACTTCATTTCTCTCTCGTTTGCAATAACACTGCATTGTATGAATAGACCACACTTTATATATCCATTCATCAGTTGATAGTGGGTTGTTTCCACTTGGGGCCATTATGAATAATGCTTCTATTAATATTTGTATACGAATTTCGAGTGGAAGTTAGTCTTCATTTCTCTCTGGTGTACACCTGGAGTGAGATTTCTGGGGCACATGGTAACTATGTTTAGAGCTCCAAACTTACTTTCCAGAGAACAGTTGCACCAGCTGTATACCAGGGTTCGAATTCCCCCACATCCTCACCAACACTTGTTACCATCCTCTTTCCTATTCTGGGTCCATAATCTTGTTTATTACAGTCCTCCTGTTGACTCCGCCTTGGCGTAAAGCTTCAAAGCCATCAATCAGTGTGGTAGTGTCCAGGCCCCTGTGGAGCTGTGTGATTTGAATCCACTTTAGACCTGACTCACCCTTCTTAAGAAGGGAATTCATCTGGGCTTCTTGAATGGTTAAGAACTGGCTTTACAGTTTGACCTACCTGGATTCAAGTCTTCGCTCCCCTACTTAATTTCTCTGCCCTTGGGCAAATTTCTGTATCTTTCTGAGCTCCAGCTTCCTCATCTGTAAAGTAAAGGTATTACCTACTGTCTTGGGGTTGTAGAAGTTAATTTACATAATCCATGCTAAATCGATTCAGCTAAATCCCTCAGTCTTCTCTGACTCTTCAAAACCCTGTGGACTGAAGGGTGACAGGCTCCTCTGTCCATGGGATTTCCCAGGCAAGAATGCTGGAGTGGGTTGCCATGCCCGCCTCCAGGGAATCTTCCCGACCCAGGGATCGAACCCGTGTCCCGTGCGGCTCCTGTAGTATTGCCTGCGAATTCTTTACTGCTGAAGCCCCAGTTTACATCATAAGCATTGGATAAATGGTAGCTGCTGCTGCTCTTACTTTTTAATCTGTTCTAATGGTATTTGTGAGCCAGGTTTAATGTCAAATGATTGTCTCTAACTTTCCTGGAAAGCCTGAAAGACCGTAGTTTGTGGGCTGAGAGACTGAGGTGGTAGCCCATGGAACTCACGGCAGAGATGTCACCCGAGTGTGCCGCCGTCAGCATGCAGGCTGGTTGCCACTGCTGCCAGGCTCCCCACCCTGCCACCTCACATCGGCCCTAGCTTAGGAGAGTCCTTTGCTGCCAGCCAAGCCCAGCCCTTGCCCTAAATCCCAAGGAACTGACACAGTGGAAGACCCCATTTATAAAAAGCCTCTAGCCCCTCTCTGGTGAGGGGAGAGAATAACGAAATCATCCAGCACTGACACCACCACACACGGTGGGTTTAATAGGAAATCATAAAAAGACAATATGTTAACCTAATCTCGTGGCATTTGTTGAACTTAAAACGTGGTGGAAAATCAGCTCTAGAGGTGGCAGTGTTTCCGAGTATGCCCAGGCCCACAGATGGCGTGAAAAGGCAGAGTCCCAGAGGGCCCGCCTGAGCCACAGACACGCAGTGGAAGCCTCCCGGCCAGTTGTTCAGGCCACTCTGGTGACAGTTGCAGTGGCAGGAAAGCAGCACGGAGATTGTTATCAAGGCCTCGGGAGAACCAAATAGGAGTCAGTAATCTGGGTCTCATGGAGAAGGAGTGGGGTTTAGGATCTATTTATTCATTATGTAATTATTAGAAGGGAGAATGTTGCTGATGCCGCCACCACATAAAGATGACCTTGAACAGAGAACTTCCGTGGATTCCTTTAAAGCTTGTGTACCGCACGTCTGGTTAAACGCGAAAGGGGAGGGTAGTTGAAATGTTTGCCTTTGTTCTGACATTTCTGTTCCTGTAATACAAAGTTTGCCAAGACTTTCGTGCCAGTGTTAAGCATGTGCTTGCCTGAGAAGCACCCAGTCGTCGCATCTGCGGGGAATTGGTTCTAGGACCCCACCCTACCCCCACGGGTACCGAAGTCTGCCAGTGCTCCAGCCCCTTCTGGAACCTGTGCACACCCTCCCGTATGGTGGAACTCAGCCTAGAGTACATACAAGTCCGCATGCAGTGTAAATGCTCTGTAGATATTTGCTGGTGCCCAGTAAATGCACATCTTACGTTTTGGAACTTGATGGATTCTTTTTTTTTTTTTTCATCCGAACTCGGTAGAACCTGAAGTACTGTGTATCCTCCTCTTGGGATGAGCCCTCCGTCTGACCGAGACACTTCCATTCTAGTCACCATAGTTAGAGCTGTGTGATTCCTCCCTTTCAGGGCTTCTTACTGTGTAGTCTTCAGCCTTTCTCCTACCTACTTAGCTCTTTTCATTCTTCTTTTTTTTTTTTTTTTTGGTTCTTTGAACTCTACTCACAACCTGCCGGAAGCTTCACCAGTAGCAGACAGCCCTGTGTTCCTCGTGTCAGCCTCTCCCCTCAGCATCTGCTTTGGGTCCATGTACTGTCTAGTTGAGATTTCCACTGCCTTCCCTGCTTTTTAAGGACAGATTTCCTTTTTTCCCCCCAGCTGTTCTGGTTAGTCCATACATTTCTACCCCCTGCCCTTTACCTGTGTTCTTTGTCCAGTCTCTCTGATCTTTTCCTTTTAAACGGTTCCAGTCCCACAGATCCATAGATGCCCTGCCCAGGTCCCGTCTTCATGTAGAATGAACCTTTTCACATGAATCTGAAGTGCTAGAGGTACCAGATGAACAAATATGGCCCCTGCTCCTGAGGAAGCCTCTGTTTGTGCATTCCCCCACTTTCTGCTCAGCTGCAGCCACACTGGCCCCTTCTCTGCTCTGAAATCTGCCAAGCTGACTGTCATCTCAAGAGCTTTATACTTGCTCTAAGATACTTCCTTCAGCTTTAAGATACTCTTCCCCTCACATCTTCACGTGGCTTGTTCATGTCATCACCCAGGTTTCAGCTCTCAGGGTTGGGTAAAGGTCTTCCCAAGCAGTCCAGGGCCGCCGGGCACGCTGCCGTATCCCCGTCCCAATCTTCTCTGGCTCCCTTACCCGTGCCTGCAGTTGTCGTGGTTTTACTGCCTTCCGCCACCACTGAAGGCTGTAAACTCCTGAGGGCAGGTGTTCGGTCTCGCTTACCGCAGCATTCCCAGAACCTTGAACAAACCGGGCACACAGCAGGCACTCAGTAAATGTCTGTTGACCCTGTGCCAGGCACTGTGCTTGGCAATAGGGATGGTGGGCTCTGAATGACGAACATCCAGGTGAGTGAGTGACCTGCCCCGGTTGGAACAAGCTCCTGGTGATTGCTGAAAGGTCAGTTTCCATTTGCCTGCTGTGTATCTTCTGATGAGACTGCTTATCATCCCTCAGGTTTTTGCCTCTCCCATATGCCGCTGGGGGCAGAGCAAGAACAGCCTCGTTTGTAATGGGTCTGCTCAAGCTAACCAGGGCTGCTAGCCTCGCTGCAAATACTGTGTGTTGAGAAGAATGTGGAAGAGCCATGTTGCTGCTGTGATACGGCCTTGTGAGAAGCTGTCTGTCCCAGGGACCGAGAGCTGTGCCCACTAGCATGCCCTGTCACCCAGGCCACTCACCTGATTTCTCTGTGCTTTCGTTTTCTTCCTTTGCAGAATGGATTTGGGGGTTGGATGTGAATAATAACCAACAGAAATACAGAACGTGTGAAACATTTAACTTTTCACTCTTGTTAGATGTGAACGATTAGAAGAACAACTGAATGACCTAACAGAGCTCCACCAGAATGAAATCTTGAACTTGAAGCAGGAATTGGCCAGCATGGAAGAGAAAATTGCGTATCAGTCCTACGAACGGGCCCGGGACATCCAGGTCAGCACAGTGGGCCAGGTGGAAAAGCAGAAGGCTGAGAGAAAGCAGAATGGGGGTTTCCAGGGGCTCGGGGCAGGGGGCTGGGGGTGGGTTCCTGTTTAATGGGTCCAGAGTCTCAATCTTCTAAAATGAAAAGAGCGTGGAAGTAGGTGGCGGAGATTGTTCAACAGTACGAACGTGTCAGACCACTGAACCACACGCTTAAAAGCAGTTCAGATGGTAAATTTTACATTATATATATGTTACCACAATTAAAAAAGGGGACGAAAAAGGAATGATGCACCGACACCTGCCCCAGCCTGTGTCCACCCTGAAAACATGGAGCTCAGTGCAAGAAGCCGGTCACAGAAGGCCGCACAGTGCATGAGTCCATTTACATGAAGCATACAGAGTAAGCGGGTTTCCGGAGAAAGTGGATCTGTGGTTGCCAGAAACTAGAGGGAGAGGAACGGGAGTGATAGCTAAAGGGAAGGGGGTATTCTCGGGATGATGAAAACATCCTGGAATTTAATAGGAACGATGGTTTCACAACATGGTGAACTTACTAAATGCTTCTTAAGTGAGCACTTTAAAAGGAGTAAATGGTAGATTTTATATTATGTATTTTACCATGCACAAAAAAAATGTTTAGGGGCAAAGACAGAGAGGGCAGAGTATTAGAAGAAGCTTAGACCGCCTGTAACACACCTGCTCTTCAAATGCCATGCGTTTCTCAAAGTAAAAGTGTCAGTTGCTCAGTCGTGTCCGACTCTCTGCACACCCATGGACTGTAGCCCTCCAGCCTCCTCTGTCCATGGCATTTCCCAGGCAGGAAAACTGGAGTGGGCAGCCATCCCCTCCTCCAGGGGATCTTCCCAACCCAGGGATCGAGCCCGGGTCTCCCGCATCCCAGGCAGATTCTTTATCATCAGAGCCACCAGCATTTCTCAAGTCTGCACCATTTGGAGGTGATGTGCTTGCTTGGCTTCTTGGGAAATGTTTCTTGGGCTCAGGATGGTCTCAGTAGATGGACGAGCATGGATGTTATGTCTGTGGTTACTGCTTTGGGAGCTGCTCTGACAGGTCCCAGGGCCACCTGACCTATCTTCTTCTGTGGCAGAGGCCTCACTGCCAGATCCACCTTATACAGCTATACCACCAGGCCATTTGTGAGAATAATGGCGGGCTACACAGTCCATGCGGAGAAGGCAATGGCACCCCACTCCAGTACTCTTGCCTGGAAAATCCCATGGACGGAGGAGCCTGGTGGGCTGCAGTCCATGGGGTCTCGAAGAGTTGGACACGACTGAGCGACTTCACTTTCACTTTTCATGCGTTGGAGAAGGAAATGGCAACCCACTCCAGTGTTCTTGCCTGGAGAATCCCAGGGACGGGGAGCCTGGTGGGCTGCCGTCTATGGGGTCACACAGAGTCGGACACGACTGAAGCGACTTAGCAGCAGCAGCACACAGTCCATGGGGTCACCCAAGAGTCAGACACAACTGACCAACTCAACAGTAACAGCGGTCATGTTGAAGGCTAATGGCCCTCTAGTTTAATCCATGGCAAAACAGAATATTTTAACTTTTTCTCATCCCAGTTGGGAGATATTTCTAAAAACCCTAAGAAAACTCAAAGACTCACACCAAGACCTTCAGTGCTTTATTCCTTGTGGTTTCCACGGCCTTTCTCTGGCAGCTCTGGTGGTTTCATATGAGAGCATCCTGAAATAAACCAGTCTTGGTGCTGTAATACAGGAGCCGTGCATGACAGAAGCCTCAAGGAATCAAGGGAATGTCTAGATCATTTGCCCAGATGCCCCCTTTTCCATGACCCAGAAGTCTGTTTATGTTTTAGTTTTTCCCAAGGTCCTTCTGGACTGGGGTATATCTGTTGTATGTCCTTTCTCTAGCTTAGCTTCAGTCTGAAGTTGCCTTGCCGTCACCTCAGATCCCACGAAACCAGGACCCACTGAAACCGAGGTCACATAACCCAGGGCTCCTACCACTGCTGAACTTCAGAGGGTATCTGACCACGGCTAAGGAAATAGGTCCTGTCCTCTGAGTTTTATGGTCAATTTTATATGAACCCGTGGGTGCAGGTTATGAAAGGAAACGTTTGGTCAAGTGTTGGGCACAGTGTCTGTTCTCTTCACAGAGATCAACTCTTATTAAGAAGACAGTGCAGGGAGCCCTTTTGCCTGATGTTGGGGGGTTACTTATCGTGAAAAGCAGCTGGTAGTATGTCCAGAGGAGGTTCACTCCTCCATTGTTCGGTAAGAAAGGTAAAAATAACCCAGGTCTCTCCAGTAGGGAGCTGGCTGAGTAAACTGTGACCTAGCCAAGCTGTAAATGCTAGGTAGCCATTAAGAAGATCCAGGTGGGCCTCCACGCATTGACGTGGAGAATCGCCAGGGCCCTCTGTCAAGTGAGAAACACGTTGTGGACCAGTCCTGTGGTGTGATACTATTTGCTTGCACGAAGGTAGAAAATTTTTAAACAATTCCATGCATTTCCCTAAGGAGATCTGTGTGTAGCTTAAACACGGGTGAAAGGGTGAACACACACCAGACTGGCAGCCACTCCAAGGGCAGGGACCGGGGCTGAGGAAAACACCAAGGGAGCCTGTATGGCCTGTTAGGTGAGCAAGTGCGTGTGTCCTGTGCAACTCAAATTAGTCATTGTTACGTGGGGGAAGAAAAGAAAGACACAGTCGTGGATTTGAGGTCTTGTCATTAAAGTGTTCAAGACCAGATCTGACTGTGGCTGAATGCAGCGGAGCGCAGCAGAGGGGAATCATAGTTGCTTGAATGGTAACCAAAAAGTAAACGATGGTGGCTTGAGTCGTGAGTTGTGCCGTGGCCCCTCACACTCAAGACTCGCGCACATTTCAGATCTCTGACGTGGCTCGGGATGCGCCTGGCCGCCCTGCAAGGCCTGCAGCTGCTCCGGGCGCCTTGAGCTTCCCGAGGCTTACCTCTGCCCTGTCTGGCCCGCAGGAGGCCCTGGAGGCGTGCCAGACCCGCATCTCCAAGATGGAGCTGCAGCAGCAGCAGCAGCAGGTGGTTCAGCTGGAGGGGCTGGAGAACGCCACCGCCCGGAACCTGCTGGGCAAGCTCATCAACATCCTCCTGGCGGTCATGGCAGTCCTTTTGGTCTTCGTGTCCACGGTCGCCAACTGCGTGGTCCCGCTCATGAAGACTCGCAGCAGGACGTTCAGCACGTTGCTGCTCGTGGTGTTCATCGCCTTTCTCTGGAAGCACTGGGACGCCCTCCTGGGCTACGTGCAGCGCTTCTTCTCCTCACCCAGATGATGCTGCCGTCGCCCGAAACGCAGTGCTCCCCTCCCCTCCGGCGAGTGCATGCAGCGAAGATGTAGACGGCCACTTCCCTCCTCTGGAGTTTTCTACAGCAACAAGAGTTGAGTGAATCTGTTTACATTTAGAATAATGTTTTTTTTTCTTCTTCTTCTTCCTCAAAAGACGCAATTGCAATAGTATTTTTTAGATTTTATCCAAGAAGTTTTTTGGGCAACAATCTTGGATCACTTTTATGTAGCATGATTTTCCTTGGGATGCAAATCTGAAAACAGTCCTTTCACATGAACCCACCCTCTGGAGCACACTGAAGGGCATTCTAAATTGTGGCTTGAAGGACTGCACTAAAACCCACTAAAAAGATGTGCGAACACCTGACTAGGGAAACCAGTGGATCCTAACACCCTGCCTTGTCTGGGCTCACCACCCCTCCCCGTCCCAGACTGACTTTACTGTGAAGTCCTACCACATTCCATGTCTGAGTCTCTGCGCTCGGGGTGGATTTTCCTTGTCTGTGGAAGAGCACGTGGATCTCCCTGGCTTTCTCACCCAAGTTGGCCACTCAAGCTAACCCTGGAAATATGATCAGTTTGGAGCCTGGTCCCATAACCTTTGCTAGGATACGAAAGAGGACATCACACCCCAAGGATCACTGCACAGTCCTACTACAGTATTTTGAAGTAGCCCTCTAACTACTTAATTTTAAACAAATCCCATGGCCGCACTTTTAAGGTTTTTTTTAAAAAGATGTGTATAGTCACCAACTTAAAAAAACAAACAAACAAAAAAATCCGAACAGCATACTTGAAGAATGTAATACTCAAACTCTCAGTGCTTCCTTATGGTTTCTAATAGGATTTTTTATTATTGTTATTATTATTATTGGGTTTTTTTGGAAAGGGTTGGGAGGGTCTTTTTTTTTTTTTTTCCTCTGAAATAAAGAAGTGCTGTTTTTAAATGAAGAGATGTGTGGATATTTAAGTGTGCTGCCCCTCTTGTCCTGAAACAGTTTGAGGAAAGGAGAACTTGCTGTGAATGCCATCTCTGATGCCCTCGTCTGAGACGCGGCTTCAGCTCCCCCCTCTCTGGCTGCTGCTGCTGCTTCCTGGTGTCCTGCCCCTCCACGCCTCCCCCGACGGGCTTGGCTTGGTTGGAGAGGAAAGGGGTGCTCAGGCAGAGGGGAGGTGGTCTCCGCAAACCAGCGTGACAGGGTAGAGACGTTCCTGCCCCAAGACAGGTTCACCCAGTGACTTTGGGCTGGGGTTGTCTCTAGGAAAATCTGAGACTGTACTATGAGAGTCACAAATAATTCCTCGTGCTTTCTTAATTTATTTCTTAACACCCCCCTAACTACCAAGACCAAAGTGACGTGGGATCTTGTGTCTGTATTTTGTCCCCAGCCCGCCTTCATTTCACAGCTTTATTCTGTCTGCCCAAGAGAATCAACTGAGGATGATTCTCCCTAGAGAGCAGGAAAGGAAACGTCAGGTTAGAAGGACCCAAGTTTGGGGTGTAACATGTCGTCAGCCTCCTCTTCATCGAGATAGACATATTAGCTGTGCTCAGTGGACCTTTACATAGAGAGTTTAGAAAGATGGGCTGAGCCTGCATCCCTGTCTTATCACCAGTTCTACCATCTGGGTGGAACTTGGACTTTTCTGGCCTGTCTCGAAAGCGTGGTCAGCCTTTTCGTGTTCATAGTATTGAATCACAGACGCTGGTCCCTCTTGGCCTCCGTCCTGTGCAGCCAGGCAGTGAGCAAGGGGCAGATGGCCTCTGCCCTGGAAAGAGACGCACAGCATGCTCTGCCCATCCTCCCTGTGCCGGGGGACGCTTCTGGCTCCAGATCAGCCTCGCCTGTCCGTCCGAGACGATGGCTTGCATGCCAGCTCCGGCCTCCCGTGGCCTGGCAGGCTGGCCTTCTCAGAGTCAGCGCGTGGTGTCCGTCATCATCTCACATTCTAACTCAGGTACCCCAGTCTTCACTCCATCCTCCACCCCCAGATGGTGACACCACACCTTCAGCTCTGCGGACCTCTCAGAATCACTGCCCAGAACAAGGACCATGGGGCTGAATTTTCTTTTAAAATAATTGGAACCAGTTTATGTCCTGGCCCAAAACAAATTGTTCCCAAGCCCGTGTATCTAAAAATGTTGGGACTCCCCCAGCAGTCCAGCAATTAAGACTCTGCGCTTCCAATGAAGGGGGCATGGGTTCAATCCCTGGTCGGGGAGCTAAGATCCCTCATGCCGTGAAGCACGGCCAAACGATAAAAATACAAATGATAAAATGTTAAACTCTGCCTAAATATATTGCAGTGACTTTAGGTAGAAGCGTCAGAGGACACCACGACCTGGTCAGACTAGCACGGTGTCTGCTAACTGTCTGCTTTAGGTTAGCCTCTCAGAGAGGGGAAGAGTGCCCCACGAAGTTATTGGAAATAACTCTAGCCACAATCGTCCAGTTTTTCTAAGAACTTTTGAGTCCCCTGAACTGTGGAGAGGCTACAAAGTTTGGAGGGCACCGGAATTCACTGGCTAGATGGATCAAAATTGTTCCTTTTTTTTTTTTTTTTGCTTTGGGACAAGTTCTATCAAAGGAAGGTTTGCACCTCCGGAAGCTCCCCGAGCTCCCAGCCAAACAGGCCCCCGCTGACTGTCCATCCTCTTCATCTGTCCCAGGAAGGACCTCCTCCAGGCCAGGTCAGGCCCAGTAATGGCTTTCTAGCTCTCCTGTCCCTTGATTATTCCCCAGGCCCAGCAGTTGTCTGTACCTAATGCTGTTTGTAACCATGCATCCATTTTCTCGCCTGCCTATCCCTGTTGCCTCTGAGTTTCTTTGCATTGTGGCTGTCCCTGAGTTGTCTTATCTGTTCAGAGTTCTCCTGTAACCTCGCTCTCATGGTTTAACAGTTCTGTGGGTGGAAACGTCTCCTCGCTTTAACGCTTCTTCTCTTCTAAAGACTGCGTGCATTCCCTGTGAAATGAAGCATTCCTGGATGACTGGTTGGTGCTGGTGTGTGAGGCTGACCGTGGCAGCCTGGGTGACTCTGTTCAAGTTGTAGAGTCTCCCTAATATTTTACCTTTTATATGATCGTTGAACGGCACTTCTGTCTGCTCGGATCTCAGTTCTTTGGAAAGAAACTCAGTGCACCCTAGCAAAGAAGGCTTTCCATTCCCCGGGCTCCTGAAGAAGCAAAAGTAAGGTTACATTTTATACTTCATGGACTGGGTGGGGTCTTCCCTCTCCCCTGAGCCCCTTCCACCCAATTAAGGTAAAACTTTGCTTCCAGGAAAAACTGGGATCAAGCCTTCCTTGCTAGCCACGTCGTGATAAGGAGCATAATGTTCACGTGGTCTTTGCTGCATTTGGTTTTGTTTTCTGATTTCATATTCCTCGGAGGTACAGTCGGATGAAATGCTGAATTCCAAGTGAGTTCCAGCAAGGAGCTGCCTTTCAGCTTCGGAAAATATGCATCCAAAACAAAGCCAAATATGATTTAAAAAAAAAAAACAAAAACCAACACAGGTCGGATTACGGTTCCCACCCCACGTGCAGCTGGGGATTTTGAATGCAGCTCTAAGAGTTGACATTGCTGTCTGTGTGTCGTGTATGCTGGGTGATGCCCTCAGTAGGAGTGATCACTAGACTGTAAGCGTGTTTTATCAAAGTGTGTAAGAGTGAAAACTCACTTGCACGAATTGAAAAGTACAGAAATGACACTTGTGAACGTGTGAACATTAACACTGTAGTTGATAGATCTTAAGCTGCTAATTGTTGAGAGAGAATTATGTTTATGTTGCGTCTGGTTGCTGCCAGTTCTCAGCAGCACTTTTACTGTACATACGAATTTGAAATAAAGACCTCAGCTATTAACGAGGTGGTTGGATTCGGGTTTGTTTTGCTCTTCGTTTTTGCATATTCAGTTCCAGTGACAAGTTTGTCAGTCTGAAAACTTCCCACTAGTTTGTGCATTAGAAACTCTGTGTGTGTGAGTGTGTGAGTCTGTGTGTGTGTGTGTGCACGTGTGTGTGAGTGTGTGTGTTCAGCCAGTATCTCAAGACCATAACTGATCAGCTTAGAGCTGGGTAGCTGTCACAGTCTCCCGGATTGAGTAGACTCCACTTCAGACTGGCACTTTGCCACAGCTCCTCTACACTGGTAGGTAAGACTGCCTCCTGAGGGCTCCCCAGGTGGCTCCGTGGTAAACTCTACACACCTGCCAATGCAGGAGCCGCAGGAGACGTGGGTTTGATCCCTGGGTCGGGAAGACCCCCTGGAGGAGGACATGGCCACCCACTCCAGTAGTCTTGCCTGGAGAATCCCATGGACAGAGGAGCCTGGCGAGCTACAGTCCATGGGGTTGCAGAGAGTCAGACACGACTGAGCAAACAGGCACGCAAGACTGCCTTTTCGTTCTGAGGAGGGAGTCCTTCAGAGGCAGGACCTTCCAAATTCAGCACCTGATGACCCGAAATAGGTATATAATCCATGTCCATTTTGGTAATAAACAAATGTTACAATGGGACTAAAAACTTGCTTAGTAAAACATGTACCATTTGAAGTTCTGCATTCATGCAAGGAATATCTCCATCTGTGTAGCCTATCTCCATCTGTGGTTATGGTATTGATGTAATAGTTTCTGTGATGGTTTATTTATCTATCTTTTTTATGCTCTCTGGGAGGCCTCTGGAAATGGAGAAGCTCTGGAAGGCCTCTGGAAATGGATCTCGCTTTCGACAGGGCACCAAACGGGGTCCTCATGATTTTGATCCTTCACACCCACCATCTGAATGTCAAGATGTTTAGGTCACTCTACTGGCTTACTAGCTCTGTGCCTCCCCCTCCCGTCTATCAGCTAGAGATATCTCACCCACCTTGATCCTGCCTGGTGGATGATGTGAAAGGAAGAGATGCCTCTTACGAAAACTTTAAATTGCTGTGAGAGTGCCCTTGCTGCTGCTAAGTCACTTCAGTCGTGTCTGACTCTCTGCAACCCCATGGACTGTAGCCTGCCAGGCTCCTCTGTCCATGGGATTCTCCAGGCAAGACTACTGGAGTGGGTTGCCATCCCCCTCCTCCAGGGGATCTTCCCAACCCAGGGATCGAACCCATGTCTGTGTCTCCTGCATTGGCAGACGGGTTCTTTACCACTAGCGCCACCTGGGAAGCCCCGTAAGCTGCTTGAAATATGGACCAGCCTGCTGTGTGCAGATGGTATGCTGGCCAGTCCGAAGGGGCCCTAAGTAGGCTACAAGTGAGTGACAAGTCCTAGAGTTTCACAGTGAACAGTGGGAACACACACGGAGCAGCCCTGACAGCAGATGATGGATAATTTCAAAGCCTGATTTATTATCATCCATTAAAAACTTGGGAGTATGGAAGACTAGAAATGGGCTTCCCTCATAAATCTGTGAAGCTGTGGTGTAGAAAACAGACTAGGGAGGCAGGGAATGGCCATGTGACCAACTAGAAAGTGTCTGCCTTACCGAACAGAGTCAATGGTGTCATTTTTAAACTATGAGCTAAAGTTGGTCCTAGCCAACTTGTGACCCCAAATCTCAGTAATCAAGAGTCGCTAACATTCACTGAATCTTTATCGAATGCTGGGCTTAAAGGCTTGGTCCTTGACACGCATGTGCTGTGTGCTTAGTCGCTCGGTCGTGTCTGACTCTTTGTGACCCCATGGACTGTAGCCCACCAGGCTCCTCTGTCCATGGGGTTTCTCCAGGCAAGAATACTGGAGTGGGTTGCCATGCCCTTCTCCAGGGGATCTTCCTGACTCAGGGCTCGAACCTGGGTCTCCTGCATTGCAAGCAGATTCTTTACCAACAGAGCCACCAGGGAAGCCCACGTGACACAGAGTTCTCACATAATTCTTCCCAAGGTTCTTACACAGGCCTTGTCATCCTCACTGTCTAGCTGAGAAGCAAAGCTTGAGCTAAGTGGCTTTCCCAGAGTTACACTGTTAGGAAGTGGTAAATGAATGGGGTGGCAAATAAGTCTGTGCAACATATGTAACAAAAAATGAGTGTCCACAAAGGGTTAATGCAAACTGAGAAAATCATCAACCGAGTAGAAAATAGGCGGAGGTTCCCAGGTAAAGGAACGAATCACCAATAAGTATTCAAAAGAAAATGTTCAGCCTCATGGGTAAAGCAGTGCGTTAAACGGGGGGAAAAGTCCGTGGTGAAACAGAATTAACCTACTTCTGTGCAAAGTATTGGGTTGGCCAGAAAGTTCCGAACAAACTTTTGGCCAACCCAGTAGTTTTGTTTGCATAACTCTATGTATGTAAGTATATAGAAATGAAAACCACATTAAAACTGTTCCCCGTAATTACTTCTGGGAAAGGGAGTGGGAGGGATGGTGGTGAAAAGGGACTTTGATGTTAGATTGTAAAGTATGAATCTCTTAAACATGAATGTATCTGTGTATCTTTAAAAAATCAAAAGCTGTGTTTTTTTTTTTTTTTTTTTTTTTAGTAATAGGTCCATTGAGAAGAAGCAGGAAAGAGTTGACAGTGTCTCCTCATGCCAGATTGTAATTTAGGATTGCCTTAGAAGGAGATCCGAGCCAAGTTTGGACCACCCATTGGGTTTCTTCCCAGCCTGGATTTCTGGGTGTGGTGGTCAGATGGATTGTCTCCCTGCCCCGGGGGTGGAGGCAGGGCGTGGGGCAGGGGTACATGGGGCGGTGGGCTTGCAGCAGCTGCTGCCACCTTGACTTATCCTCCAGCCTTTGGGAGCCACTCCCTGCACCGTGCCGGGTGGTGGAGGTGTGCTCGGTCAAGGGGGTGGACCCTGTGTTGTAACAGCCAGGAGCCAAGTGTGGAGGCGAAGAGGAGGCTGCCGTTCTGAGCCAGCAGTTGGGAAAGGCTGGAGGAGGAGGCGCGGTGTCTGGGCTGGCGCGGTGTCTGGGCTGAGAGATGATGGGTTTCTGGTGGGTGGAGATGAGTGAGGGGGCCGTGCACGCTGAAGGAACGGTACTGGCACACAGCACCCAGGCGACAAAGGCCACGGCGAGTGGTTTAAGCAGCAGATGAGAGCCTCGGACGGCGCAAGCATGCTGGGAGAACCTGTGAACCAGAGACAAAGTTAACAGCAGTCCTGAACCATTATGAATGCCCTGCTGAAGGCTTACCCTGTGGCTGCAGGAAGCTGTCGGGGTATAGCGACCCACCCTGTGTTTAAAGGCAACTGTAGCCCTTTCGCAATGAACCAGTAGCCTCTTTCTCATGGCATTTGGCTGGCTGAGAAGCGCTGTCCAAGGTATTTGGTCATTTGCCTTTTTGATCCTGTAATGGAAGAAGCTCAAGTTTTTGATCTGCGAGGTGAGGGTATGGTGAGAGCATAGGAAGCTCAAAGTTCAGTTCATATACGTAAATGGAAGTCACTCTTGGCCTGAGAACCTTAAAGGGATCTTCTACATCAGGAGTCCTTAACGGCTTATTTAGGCCTCTGCATTAAAGAATGCTTAAAGATGTCCAAAGGAATATTCTTTTAGAAGACTCATTTCAGTAACTGTTGAGACAGTTAAAAGGTACAACAAACCACGAAGAAAATCCATTATAATAACTACTATACCTTAGAGGTTGTAAGGATGAGATTAAATAATTGCGCAGTACCTCACGCAGCTCCACAGTCTCGATTCTTCATGGAATTATTAATAGACTGAGGACTTTTTGAGGACATGGACCTCTCTCACTCGTCTGGATCCCTTCAGATTACGTCCCATCTCTCATTCTTATCTGACGAAAGAACCAGTAGCCAGAACTTGGGCTCTCTGTTGCCAGCTCTAGATTGTAAGTTGGCTTGGGGGAGGGGGGGGATCAGTATGTGTCAATAATACTGTGACCATGGAAACAGCAAGAGAGTGCATCCCGTCCATAGAGAACAGAAACTAGCAGATGGACGCAGGTACACTGGGCCAAGGGGCTAACGACAGACTCTACTGGGGACTTCTTTTTATAAATTTATTTATTATGTATTTGGCTGCATGGGATCGTTGGCTGTGGTGAGCGTTAGGCTTCTCTCTAGGTGTGGTGCAGGGGCTTAGTTGCCCCCGAGGCACATGGGATCTTACTTCCCTGACCAGGGATCAAACTGGCGTCCCCTGCATTGGAAGGCAGAGTCTTAACCACTGGACCACCAGGGAAGTCCCTACTGGTGACCTGGTTCGGCGCCTGGCACAAGGTGAGTGCTCTTTGAAAAGTGGAATTTTAGGTCATTTCAAAGAGGGCCAGTGGGACCAAATCCAGGTGCTCTTAACGCTGTGACAGAAGATTGAGTCCTCCATTAGATACAGTGGTCACTCAGTGGTGCTGTGTTTTCCTGATGGAGATACAGAAGCCTCTCATAATCCATGATTGGCGATGTGGGGAAGTAAAAATAAATGTAGGTTTCTCCCAAGTTAAAAAAGGAGAGTTTTTAAGTTGCCACACATAGAATCCCTCGTCTGTACCAGGCACAGAGGCACTTGTTTATTTCTTTTTTTTGTTTTGTTTTGTTTTGTTTTTTTATCATTTTATTTTATTTTATTTTTTATTTTTTTACGCATCAGAAAAAATTTTATTTCACATGTTTTCCTTAAACGTTGCTAAAGAAATATTATAGAACTCAAATAGTATTACAACCACAATCCCCAATCTTCCTACTCCAATAATTATTTTTAGGCTTTATTTTATTTTATTTTATTTTTTTTTGAAAATTTATGCCTTTATTTCAGTTGTTGTGTTGGCAATATCAATCTTAAAATAATGATGAAAAGTTAACTCTTTCCAAATATGGGTATTTTGGGTTATGGTGAAATAGCAGTAGCTTTAAAACAGTATAGTAGCTAGATCCTACCTATCTTTTCCTGGAATGCCCACTTCAACACCAAGCTGTCAGATACATTTCTGATTCTTAACAGTTGCTCTGAAGAGGAGATGGTGTGTAATTGCCATGTTGCAGATGAAAGCAAACTCAGATAGGTGTTTAGGTTTTATTCTCTGGGCCAGTCATTTCACTAGTAAATGGCAAAGGCAGGATTTGGACTCAGAGACCCTGAATCTCACTGCTTCATGCGCCGGAAGCATTTTTTTTCCCTCTTTTACATTTTTAGTAGGTATCTTCCAGAACATAAATGAAACACTTCCTGCTGAAATTCATTTAATTATCATGACCAGGTTGCCAGCCCAGAGAAACTGAGTTGGGTAATTGGAGTGCTATGCTATTTGCCCCTGCCCTAAAATAGCCCAGACTACTATACTTAATCTTTTTGGATAACAAGCTTTATTGAGGTAACATGCAGTTTACTCGTTTAAAGTGTTCTGCTCAGTTCTGCTCAGTGGTCCATCCAGCACCACTAATCCCAGACCATTTTCATCCCCTAGAAAACCCACCCGTAAACTGTTCCCGCTATCCTCCCAACCCGAAGAACGCTAATCTACCTTCTGTCTGTAACCTTGCCTCTTCTGGATGTCTTACATAAATGGAATCGCACAGTATGTGGTCCTTGGTGCCTGGCGTTTTGCACGTGGTACGTTGTCCAGGATCATCCGTGCGGCCGCATGTTTCAGCGCCTCGTTCCTTTTTGCTGCTGAATAATACTGCATTGTGTGGATACACGTTTCTATCCATCCATTGGCTGGTGGATATTCAGGTTGTTTCCACTTTTTTTTAATGGGCTTCCTAGGTGGCTCAGTGATAGATCTGCCTGCCGATGTAGGAGATGCAAGTTCAACCCCTGGGTTGGGAAGATCCCCCTGGAAAAGGGAATGGCAGCCCACTCCAGTATTCTTGCCTGGAGAATCCCATGGACAGAGGCGCCTGGCAGGCTGCAGTCCACGGGGTCACAGAGAGTGTCAGACGTGAGTGAGTGACTTTCACAACTTTAACTGGGTCCTCAACGACCAGGACTTATTGGGTCGCCACCAGTAAGTACGGTAGGTGCTTGGGCTTTGTGACTGCTGATCAAGCAGCTTTGAGACTCTTGGTGCTTAACACCAAGATTTTATTTAAAAGAGAGAGGAAGGAGAGAGAGAGAAGGAAGCCTGGCTTCCTACAAGCGGTGTCCCCTGACGCTCGCTTCACGCCTTGGCCTCTTTGCTCGTCTTCTCCTTCTTGCAGTGACCTCCCCCAGCCCTGTTTGTCTGCCTGACAGCTCCTACTCTTGTATTTAACTCTTTATTTAGGAGTTTTTCAAACAGGGGCCGTCAGTGAATAGTGTCCTAAACCTCAGTCATCAGTCACCAACTTGTGGTCAGTCTTGCCTCATCCACACACCTGCCTTCCCCTCCCGTCTCTCTTCAAACTGGATCCTTCAGGAGGAAATAACCAGGTAGCATACATTATTTGTCCCTTTGGGGTTTTTTTCTGGTCAAAAAAAAATTTTTTTTTAACTATGGTGAAATTCATATGACAAAAAATGAACCTTTTTTTTTCCCCCTTATTTCAAATGAGTTGGTTTAATTTCAGGTGGTACAGAGATCAGGATAGAACACAGACTTAAGAACACACTTTGGCAGGATTCTGGACTGGGTTTACATGCATCTCATAGCTGAGGTAGAAATGGCTGAGAAGAGCTAAAGATGAACCAGTGTGTGACTTTTTTTTTAAGTTTATTCTTAAATGTAGAATAGGTTCCATGACAGCACTTCCTTCTAGCTATAGGTGGCAACAGATACTGTGGAAGCGAATCCAGGCGTTTACACAGGAATGGAACTAAGGGTCATCGTCGCCTCAGGCACAAGGACCAGCTTCCCTTTTGGCCAGATTTCTCAACTCCACCGGGGGCCGTGGCCATTCCCCGAGGCCTTCGCTTTCAGCTCCTTCCCCTCTTCCTCCTGCTGGTGCCTAAACGCCTTATCTTCCTCCTCCATCTCCTCCTTGCTTCTTCAACTGCTTCTCGGGCTTCCTGCCGCCTTCGTGGCCCCACGTGGCTCCCGCCACTGAAAGGAACCAGGTTACAGAGAACAGCTCATTGGCGTTTGGCGGGTGCTGGGGCCGTCGCCGCCTCTGCCCAGCATGACGGCAGTGTCCTCGCCCCAGAAGGAAACGCGGCACCTGATGCGCGGGTGTTACCCCACGCCCCTCTCCACGTGCTGCGACCACCGCCCTGGGCTGTGTCCCTGAGAGTTCCCCGTTCTGGATGTTCTCTACAAGTGCAGTCATCCAAAACGGGACCTTTCTGGCTGGCAGCTCCTTTCCTCAGCGCGTTTTCAGCGTTCATCCGTGCTGTGGCGTGGATCGGCACTCCACTCCTTCCCGCGCTGAAGCAGATCCTGTCGTAGAGGCAGGCGCGCGTCGCCGCCCGATGGCCGTTGGGACCGTTTCCACCGTCCGAGTGCTATGTGTTACATAGACACGCTGCAGCCATGGGCGCAGGTCCACACGCACTGGTTTCAGTCCTTGCTTTCAGTTCTCTCGGGGTGTACGCCTACGAGAGACCTTGCCGGCTCACGTGGCAATTCTATGTGTGACCTTCTGGGGATGTGAGCAGCCTGTCCCCTGTGGAGCCTGCCCTGACTCCCCCACGCACACTCAGGGGATACCAGCTTTGCCAGCCCCTCCGTTAGAGCAGCCCCCTCACCGAATGGCGTCTTTGCTTTATGCGTGGTGTTTGCCACGCTGCATGGCTTCCTCTGGTAACCAAGCCCTGGGTCAGTGAAGTAATCCCATGATCCTGGCTCAGGAGATGGACCAGTAATTCCAGGCAGGGCAATCTGCGTGGGTCCGGAGGCTCTTGCTGGCTGAGTGGGGAAAGAGGAACTCTTCTGTTTGTTATCAACAGGGGCCCTGTGTGCCCAGGGCTGCCAGGAACACAGCCCAAGCTCAAGAGGGAGGGAGGCAAGGCCCAGACAAGGACAAAACAGGTTCCTGTCAAACCAGTTTGACTCCTGGATGCAGCCATGCTTGAAGCCAGTTTCAGTTCTAGAAGCTCCCGGTTCAGGAGCCAGTGCCTGCGTGCTCACACGCTTCAGTCGTGTCCAACTCTCTGCGACCCCAGGGACTGTAGCCCACCAGGCTCCTCTGTCCCTGGGATTATCCAGGCAAGAATACTGGAGTGGGTAGCCATGCCCTCCTCCAGGGGATCTTCCCAACCTATGGATCGAACCCGCGTCTCTTACGTCTCCTGCTTGGCAGGCAGGTTCTTTACCAGTAGTGCCACTGGGGAAGCTCTCGTGAACCAGTGAATTCCCTTTCCTGCTGAAGCTAGTTTGAGTTGGGTTTTGTTGCCCGCAGCCAGGAGATGCCCATGACGGTGGACTTGTACGAGACTGTCCGCCAGTCCCCTGCCCTCCGGGACCACAGTGCCCTGCGCTTCAGCCGTGCTGTCTGCACGGGAGTGGCCGCATCATCAGAATCGAGCGAGGGACCAGGAGGGTCAGTTCCAGTTCTTGGGTTGTGGAAGCAGGTGAGTGTGACGTCTGTGAGAGCTGTCAGCAGGGAGAGAGTCCACACAGGCAAAGAGGTGAGGCGGGGCACAGCCCAGCACCCCAGGCCCCGGCCCAGCTCTGCACCGGCCATGCGGTCCTCGCCGGGGTTCACTGTGTAAGACATACCTATGCTCCTCTCAACGAGGCACCCACCCTTTGGGGGCCCAATCTAAGGAGGAACTGTGTGGAGGTTCCAACACCCAACTGTGCTTTTGAGCTATAAACATGGCCATTTCATATGGCACAGTGTCGTGTGAATGGTATTCTGCTGATGAGGTCAGAGAGGTCGGGGTCTTGCCCAAGGGACTGCGTGTGTGCTCAGCCATGTCTGATTCTCTGCGACCCCGTGGACTGTAGCCCGCCAGGCTCCTCTGTCCATGGGATTATCCAGGCAAGAACACTGGAGTGGGTTGCCATTCCCTTCTCCACGGCATCTTCCCGGCCCAGGGATCGAACTCTTGTCCCCTGCATCGCAGGCAGATTTTTTTTCTCTTTTTACTGTCTGAGCCACCAGGGAAGCCCAGGAGGGTGTCGTGAGTCACCTCGTCAGGTACCCAGATCAGCAGCCAAGAGGCAGTAGATACTCAGCGAAAGTCCAGCAGCCCTGCTGGCATCCTGGACGCTCTTCGCCTCGCTTGACAAAGCGCTCGCTGTTGCCTCCACGCCTTCACACGCGCTGTTCCCACAGCCTTGTCCTCCATGCGTCTGCTTTGGCATTTCTCTTCTTCAGAGAGCCCCGCTTCTCAGAAGTCTTCCTTGACCAGCCCTTCTCCCCACAGCCCCTAGACAGACCAGGAAGCTGTCTTCAGTCCCTTCTCCGTGTCTGGGGCCCAGCGGCTGAGCAGGTCTCCGGGATCACACCATGAGCGGTGGTCGAGCAGTTACATGACTGTCAGCCCCGCTGGGGCTGTGAGCAGACCTGGGAGGGGCCGGTTCCTCTGCTCCGAGACCTCGGACTCTCGCTGTGCTCAGGTGTGAAACAGCGGTTGAGGTAGACATCTCCCGGACAAGGGACAAGTACCCAGAGGAGCCTGCGTCTGCAGGGAGCCCGGCCTGACACTTCAGAGCCAGCTGCCTGGACCCACCCATCGGAGAACTGCAAACTGCTTAGCTGGCGGCCCCTGCAAAAGAACTCAGAAACACCACACCCTCCTACGCGTTCAAAAATTGACATCGACAATGTCGAAGCTAAAGTGGGTACACAGGGTGTACTTTTCGGGGTATGTTAAATATGGACACTGTCAGCTTGAACTGTTTGATCACTCCAGGTTACACATCCCTTGAAGCTGAAGAGCATAGTGGCCCCACCGGAACTCGTGTAGACAGCACACAAACGAGCTCCTCTGTATTGAGGTTTCGCCTCAGTTTCTCTGAAACTTGTCTTCAGTTCCGCTCCTCTCAAAAGCTTTTAGCCCAGTGTAATTTATTCTTGTGGGCTTCCCTGGTGGCTCAGTGGTAAAGAATCCACCTGCCAACGCAGGAGACGCAGGTTTGATCCCTGGGTCAGGAAGATCCCCTGGAGAAGGAAATGGCAACCCACTCCAGTACTCTTGCCTGGAGAATCCCATGGACAGAGGAGCCTAGTGGGCTACGGTCCATGGGGCCGAAGAGTCAGACACCACTTAGCAACTAAACAACCACAATACACTTTAAAAATATATATATTTATTTGACTTTGCTGGGTCTTAGCTGTGGCATGTGGGATCTGGTTCCCTGACCAGGGATTGAACTCAGGCCCCTTGCATTGGGAGTGCAGAGTCTTAACCACTGGACCCCCAGGGAAGTCCTCAACAGTATATTCTCATGCCTGAAAGTCGCTTACTGATCACACCATCTTCTCTGTGACAACTATGGATGTAAACCAGTTTTAAATTTTTAAAAATTTTCTGTGCTCCTAAGTCACTAAGTGCAAACTGTTATTCTGCAAAGGTATGATCACAAATACTAGTACGTGATTGGTCAAAACTATAAATATTATAAGTTTTGATAGATACTGATTACACAAAGTATTATTTCACATGACATTTTTAATGGTTTAACTGGATTTCCCCCGTCTTGTGTACTAGTAGAGAAGTATTACTTATCTCTACAGCTTCATCTCTTCTTCATTCTTATTTTTACGGCTATAAGCACTCAGAAATCTTGTCACATAAATAAGGAACAGAAAAGAAAGGAAGGAGTCCTGGAGTAACGTTAACCATGTTACCTCCGTTTGCGTTTTACACCAGAAATCACTAGTAATCCATCAGAAAGAGTTATTTTTTGTTGCCGCCTGGTGCTTGGTATTATTATTTGTGCATGATTCCATTTTTTGTAATAAAAGTTAAAGACATTATGATTACTCTGTTAGTTGACAAAAGGAGTGGGCCCTCCTGCCATTTGTTGCAAGCAAGAAATGGAAGCCACTGGACTGGCCAAAGGATTTATCTCCCAGTACTGGCAGCCCTTACAGCCCTGCTCCCTCTCCAGACCCAGCACAGGACTTCCCCTGGCCTTGCCAGCTGGGGGCATTTGCCTTTGTTTCCCAAAGCAAGAAGCCGTTTCCTCAAGGAGTCATTTGAAACCCCTGGTGAATGGCTGGGGAGCAGCCCTTGGCCAAAGGACCTGGAGAAATGGTTCAGGCCAGGAAGAATGAAAAAGACTCCATCTCAGGCTGTAAGTGCATTCTCTGGCCCGCTCTGCCTCTCCCACACACCCTGCCCAGAATCTGCTACCTTTCAGTAGAGAAGACCTGAGTGGGACCTGCCCCGGGGCCATGTGGTTAAGGAGGGTGAGGCTGGAACTCTTTACATGCATCTTTTCTAAATACTTCAGCCTGAGAAGGCTTAGTGAATACATCTAATTTAACATAAAAATGAACAACTAAATGTGATCCAGGATTTGGAATGGGGATGGGGTACGGGAATGCTATAAAAGGCCTCGTTGGGACAACTGGCAATATTTGAATAATATTTTGCAGAGTACATAATAGTCTTGCATCACCATTACATCGCTGGATCTTGAAAGCTCTACTGCGGTTGTGTAATAGGATGTCCTTGTTCTTGGGAAGCACAAACTGAAGGATTTAGGGTTCAAGGGGCAGCACGTCTGCAATTTACTCTCCCCGTGCTTGGAGGTGGGGGCGGGGTGACTTGAATGTACGTAGAGGGGGGTCCGAATGCTAACACTTGATGAATCTTAGTTAAGAAAGTCCTAGAGCTCTCTGTTACTAGTCTCAGAATTTTTCTGTAACTTCGAAAACGATTCAGAAAGACTCTGGCGCTGCAAGCCCGGTCTCTGTCGCCGCCTGGCGGCTACTGAGGGGAGCGCACCCTCCCTGGCGGAGACATTTAAACTCCTGGCCTCCCGCAGCGGCTCCCGGCGGATCAGAGATTCCCGCCCAGGGCATCCCTGGCTGGGCAGGTTTGATTTTCCATTCCTAGGTCCATCCGCCATCTGTGAACCACTGCAAGCGCCTTTTTTGTGCAACCAAGGTGAGGTCGCGGTAATGTTGGTTGGAGAGGAGTCAGTTTCAGAGCGTCTTCCAACCCGGATGCTTACTGCAACCAGGGAAAGCGAGGCCGGGAGAGGGCACGTCGTCGTCGAGCATAGCTGAAAACGAAGCCTTCCTGACTTATCTATTCTCAGCAAACTGCCGGCCCGTCTCTTCATCGAGTTTGACTCAGATGCAGCCCCTAAAGTCTGGGCTCCCACGAGTCGGCTCTCGGACTTCACTCCTTCCCAGCAGGCGCCTCCCCCAGCCGGCCTCGGACCGGGGTCTCGGTCCACACGGCTCCTCTGCCCCGACTGCGCCCCACCCCGCCCCCCGAGGCTGCCTCTTCCTCCCGTGCTTTCTGCCAGGACGTCACCTGCCCAGAGCCTCCGGCGACCACCCCTCTCGCTGAGCCTTCCCTCACCGGTATCCCAGCTTGTGCAACCGTGTAGTCACTTACTTGTCTAAACGATGCTCTGCACCCCCTCTGCCCCCGCCCCCCAGTGGAATGGGGGCCCCCTGCAGACGAGACCCTCTCTGGTTTCCCTCGTTCAAAGCGGGGGCGCTGGCAAGGACAGCGAGGTTTGCCCCGTCTCCCCGATTCCCCAGCTTTGCAGCCACGTGACCCTCAGCGAGGGAATGTTTCCTCCCACCCCATCCACCCACCCGCCAGCGGCGTCTGTGATTTCGGAGGGGCTCAAAGCCCCAGGGGGAAGGGGGAGCTGGTGGCCGAGTGACCTCTGGGGACGGCGCGGCGGGGCGCGCGGGGCTCGCCTCCCTCCTGCAAACGAGGAGGGAGCGGCATGGGCAAGGGGAGGCGCCACTGCGCGACCCGGGGGACTCCCAGCCCCGGGCCCGCGGAGGGTCCCACCCCCGGGACAATGCGGGGCGGGGCCGGAGCGGACGTGCAGACAATGGCCCTCGCCCACCCGGCGCCGCTTCCGGCCTTTCCCAGCCCCGGCGGGAGGGAGGGGGCACCGGGGAGGCCGGCGCGGCTCCGGGCCACACGTCCCGGGCGCGGGAGGGACTAGGCAGCACCCGCGCGCGGAGCCTCCCGCGGCCCCCACGACTGCGGAGCCCTAGGAGATGAGTACCCCCCGGCCCCGTCCTGCAAGTGGCCGACAAGGGGAGTGGTGGCTTTAAAAAAAAAAAAAAAAGGTTTTGCTTTGTTTTTTTCCTATCAAGATGTGATTTAGCTAGAGGGAAATGGACAGATGTCAAACGTGAATGTTTACAGGGTTATACCCTGGAGAAGGAAATGGCCACCTAGCCCAGTATTCTTGCCTGGGAAATCCCATGGACAGAGGAGCCTGAGGGTACTACAGTCCTTGGGGCCCCAAAGAGTCTGAGCGACTAAAGAACGACAACTATCCTTATTCATGAGGGCTCCACCTTCACGACTACTCACCCTGCAAAAGATTCCCCCTCCTAATGCAATCACATTGTGGATTAGGATTTAACAGATGAATTTGAGTGGGGGGGACCGCGTTCGACCTACAGCAGAGCCTCCGGAAGAGTCATTGAAAAACAAATGAGGAAAGAGGGGAATGAACACAGGTGCTGTCTAGAAGCCCAGGATGTGGGAGGCAGGCAGCAAGCCCATGCATGGCAGGCAGGCAGGCCGTGCTGCGGGGCCACCTCCTGAACCTGGGCAGCTCCTGGAGGCCGGGTCCTGCCTCCCAAGCCCCTTGTGCTCTGAGTTTTGGAAGATGGGGAGGTGGGGCTAGGAGGGGCCTGCCTCCCAGCGTTCAGCAGGTCTTCGTTGCACATGTGCTGTATGTGGGCCACTCTGGCACGGAGCACCACCCGCTGCCCTGGTGGAGGTGCCAGTCTGTCAGGAGAGGTGGTTGACAGCCCCGATGAGCCGGGAGCGCTCCTGTGAAGGGGGCCATGGGAGCAGACATTCGAGCGATGAGAAGGCAGCAGCCCCGGGGAAAGGGCGTAAGAGGCAGAGGGAACAGCAAGGGCCAAGGCCGGGGGGTTAGAGCATGCCAGGTGGACTGAAGAGAGAGCGTGGGGACAGCGGGAGGGGCCAGGACCGGCCAGGGCACCAGGGGAGAAGGCACCTTGGTTGGCTTCTGTGGCAGAGACAGAGTACCGCCGCATGACAACAGAAATTTCTTTTCCTGCAGTTCTGGAGGCCAGAGGGTTTCCCTGATGGCTCACACAGTAAACCATCTGCCTGCAATGTGGGAGACCTGGACTGGACCCCTGGGTCAGGAGGATCCCGTGGAGAAGGGAATGGCTTACCCACTCCAGTATCCTTGCCTGGGAAAGCCCATGGGCAGAGGAGCCTGGCGGGCTACAGCCCATGGGATCACAAAGAGCCCCACCGGGCTCACTGGAGGCCAGAAGTCAAGGTCAAGGCGTCAGCGGGTTTGCTTTCCCCTGACGTCTCTCTCCTTGGCCTGCAGATGGCCCCCTTATCGCTCTGGCCACACATGGTCTGTGCGGAGACTTGTCTGTGTCCTAATCTCTTCTTATAAGGACACTGGTCCCGTTGGCCTGGGGCCCACCCATATGACCTCGACTTAATCACCCCCTTGAAAGGCCCTGTCTCCAAATCCAGTCACATTCCGAGGTGCTGGGGTTGGGACTTGAGGATGTGAATCTGGGGACACAATTCAGCCCCTGACAGATGGCTTTTGCTCTTGGGGAGGTGGGGGCCTGGCTGAGTGTTGAGCGAGAAGAGACAAGATCTGATTTGCATATTAATAAGGATCCCTCTGGCGCCGAGGCAGGAGGGGAATAGACTGGGTGGGGGGGGAGGAGAGTTGGGGGGGGACGGCTGAGACCAGTGAGGCGGCTACTGCCCAGTCCAGGCTGGAAGCTGGTGGCTGGACCTGGGTGGCATGGTGGGCGGGGAGCAGCAGCCAGACTCTTTGTTCCAGGGTGCGGGACCAGGAGGTTTTCCCAAAGGACGGAGCTGGGGGGGTGCAGGAGAGGAGGGGTGGGGGTGGGGCCCTGGCTTCCTTATCCAGCAGGTGCCTACTGTGTGCAGCCCTGCCCCCCCAGGAGAGGCAGGCGAGGCCCCAGGCCTGCTGACTCCAGCTGACTTCTCCTCTGGCACTTCCTTCCCAACTCCTGGCTGTGGATCCTGACCCCCCCCCCGCAATTGGACAAACATCTTGCGGCCGTTTCCTCCTCGCCTGCCCGGAGCCCGGCCTGGCCTGAACAAACACTCGGGACCTGCGCTTCCGGCCTCAGCTCTGGGAAAAGCCGGGCCAGGGGCCGCCGAGGTCAGCCCTGAAGGGAAGTGGGAAGGGGGCCCCCGCATGGGGTCCGGCCTGGCCGGCCTTGGCGCTTCATTGACCCCCATCCGTAGAATGGGCCTAATCACGCCCACCTCAGAGGCCCCTAGGGAGACAAGACGTGCCCTCTGGGCCTGGCACAGGACGGGGGACACTGCCCACGGGGCCGTGAGAGGCCTGGGATGGAGGGAGGCTCCAGGGGACTCCCCCAAGGAACCACAGTGCCAGGAGGGGCCAGACTTAACTCTCCTCCTGTGGCCTCCCACTTCTTGTTCCTATTTCCGAAAAGTGTCCCACCAGGCTGCTGTTCCAGTCCTGGTCCCGACAGACCCTCCCCGGTGTGTCGCTATCAGAGATTAGGAGCCAGGCCCGGGGTGCGGCAGGAGTGGACAGACAACTCTTGACGACGCAAATAGGCGAAGATGGCTGAATGTGAGGAGCGAGCTCCCCGTCGCTGGACGTGTGAGCAGAGCCAGCCGGATGCGCAGGAGGCAACCCCTGCCAACACTTACTCTTCCTTACCTGCTCCCAGTGCCCTGGACTGGAGGCAAGCTAGTGCGTTCTGGGGGTCACAAAGATCCAGGTTCCAATCTGGATCCGCTGTGTGCCCAGCCCCTCAGTTTTATAGGTGTGAAAGGGTCTGAGTGAACTGGCCAGGGGAGGCAACCGGCCCCCACGGTGCTCACCCCACTGAGGGGCTGGTGGAGGCGCAGGTCCAAGGGGCACAGGGTCTCTGTTTGCAGGGGACGGGGGTGGTGCCTCCTTCACTCAACCCCCTAACTTGAAGGCTTTACCAGAGAAAGCCTCCCAGCTGGGGTTTGATTTTGATTTTATTTTTGTTTTTCAGGCAGGATCTGGGAGTGGAAACAATGGAATTAATGTGTGTAAGGGTTTTGGTGTTTGTTTTTTTTTCTTCTTTTTTTCCTTTGGAGCAGTTTCTCCTCATCTGCGGGGTTGGATTCCCACCTCAACTTCCGGTCTTTGGAGGAGCCGGCTGGAGAGGATGGGCGTGGGCGGGGGGGCGGCGGTCAGGAAGGAGAGAGCTGCGTGGCGGGGCAAGGAGGAAGGAAGGGCTCCTTCTTGCCCCTGGGTCTTTGCACTGGCTGTGCCGCCCCCCCACCTCAGCCCCGGCCCCTGTTTGTAGCCCCGGTGCCTCCTCCAGGAAGCCCTCCCTGACCTCCCCCACCCAGGCTAAACAAACTGGAGTCAGCACCTTCCTGCTCTCATTCATCAGCACTTCATCTTCCACTGCGGGCTGGGCCTCTTGGTTTACAGCTCTCTCCTCTGCTCAGCACTCAGGGGACAGCAGTCGCGTAGAGCATGGGAAGGGGGACCCGGTCCCTACACTGTGGTCCTCACTGTCCACTCAGGCCCCTTGATCTGCGGTGGAGAAGGCAAAGGGCGAGTCGGGCGGGGTCGCGGTGGGGCGGTGGGGGTGGCTACAGAAACAGAAGTGGGAATGGATGGAGTGCACAAGGGCTGGACTCCGACGACCCTGGCTGTCAATCTCGGCAGTGAGTTCTCCCTGAGCCTCAGCTTCCTCCTCTGTAAACTGGGGATGACAGCCCTACCCGGCAAAACCAACTTGAACGGCCCCAGCGCCGGGCCCAGGAGGCATCCTGCAGGTGCTTTAACCAGCTTAGCAGGCGGGCAGCTGGGCTTGGTGCCTAGGCGGTCTGGTCTCTTGGATGGGAGGGTCCGGGGCATGGAGGGGAAAGCGGAGCCCCAAACCTGTAACTCACATGGATCCACTCAGCTACCAAGTAATGCGACCGGTTCCTCCGCACGCCCACCTCTCCTTCTCCCGGCTCCGCCAGGGGCCGAGGGTCCTGCAAACGCAAACCTGCAGCAAATAACGCTGATTATAGCATTTACGAGCCTTTTCTGAGGCTCCTCACTCAACCTCTCGGTCTCTCCTCTATCACGTGGGGTCAGCGCTGGGTGGGCACGTGCGGGTCCAGAGGAGCAGGGCCCCTGCCTCTCATCAAGCCTTGAAGTCCGGAGGCCTTGAGGTTCAGTAAGGACAGAGGGACAGGGCTGGATAATAAAATGGGAGGCGGGGGGACCTCTGGCTGTCACGCACAGATACTGGGCAACCCGCCCTCGACCCCGGAGGATGCCTTACGCATGCGCGTGGCGCTGGGTTCCTTCATGTCCGTCAAATGGCAGAGGCGGTGCGTCCGGGCCCACGTGTACGTGCCCACGCGTGCGTGCACAGCATTTGCTGACTCCGCCCCGGGTACCCGGGAGAAACTGAGGCACCGAGCAGGGTGGTGGCTTGTTGGGAGCTTCAGAGCTGGCGTTCCACCAGTGCTACCTTTCCGAGGGGACCTGCGGACCAGCCAGGTGAGTCCAGCCCTGAAAGTTGTGTCTGAGAGGAGGGTCTGGGGTGGGCGGCACTGTTAGCCCTTCTCGGGTGGGTGACCCCCGACAGGTGGCCAGCTGTTCTGAGCGTCTGGTACCCCGCCACGGTGGAGTTGAGTCTCTCCCTCGGGGCTGTGGGGCGGCGACAGGGCCTGAGCTGGGCCGAGGTGGTCTCGCCTCGGAGTGCCCCGTCCCCAGGCTCTGGGCCCCACCCTGCCTCTCTTTGTAGGTGCAGCTGCGCTTTTGGCCTCTGATTCTCAACAAATACCCACCATAACCCACATCCTCCCAACCCGTGGCTTTTGTCTTCTGTTGCCTTTAACACAAATAATACACAAGGTTCTCTGATGAAACTTAGAAAATTGAGACTCGAAAGAAAAACTTCAAATTCTCCCCTCCCACCCAGCAAAGCACTCCGGTACAGAGGGCGCTAGTGGTGAAGTTCTTGCCTGCCAGTGCAGGAAATGTAAAAGACCAGGGTTCGATCCCTCGGTCGGGAAGATCCCTCTGGAGAAGGGCATGGCACTCCAGTATTCTTGCCTGGACAATACCATGGACAGAGGAGCCTGGCGGGCTACAGTCCATGGGATCGCAAAGAGTTGGACACGACTGAAGCGACTTGGCACACATGCAGGCACCCAGCAAAACATCAAGGGTTCACCCTGCCTGATTCTGCCTCTCCCCAACCCTGTAACCCGCGGTGCACACCCTCGGTGGCGGGCCCTCAGGGTGCCCATCGTTAGCTGCATGGCATGTCCAAGCCCAGGTCCTGGAGTGCAGCTCGGGATGTTACAGCCCTCCATTCCTGTAGGGGCAGGGGAATGCCCACCCCTGCCGTGGCATGGAGGGGGAAGTGAGAACGGAGGGGCAGGGATGGGATGACATGGGTCTAGTTGAGGAAGTGAAAGTTCTCCTGCGGACCTCCCCCCCCCACCGATTGACGGCAGCCCGCTGGCATCATCCTTTGTCCCGGATGGAGGTTCACAGGGTGGTGCCCCCCCACCCGACCAAAACCATATTGGGGCCCCAGGCTGTGATACCAGGAGGAAGGGGGTTTCCCTGGTCACTTGCCCGGGGAGTCTCAGCTCAGGGGGGACCGTCCCAGCCTCAGACCCCAGACTTTGACTCTGGCCTGACCAGCCAAGCCTCTTGAGTGAAGACAGGGAAGTTGGGGCCTGGGGCGGTGGTGGGGTTACTTGTTTGGTTTTACTATTTTCAGATAGAGACTGAATGGGGTCTAGAGCCCAGCCAGGGGGCCTCAGACACCTGCCCAGATGTTCGTGGTGGTAGCCTCCTGTCCTCTGTGAGCGCTCTACCTGGTCACACTGGGCGGGGTTTGAGTCCCCTGCGGTCCTCTCTGTGGACTTGGCCTTGGCAAGCCCCTGCCTGTCTTTGGCCTTCTGTGAAACGGGGCGAGGGATTGCCCGTGCTCCTGAGGGGAGCAGATGAGATGAGTATGGGTCCCCCTGGGGCGGGCCCCGGATGAGTGTCAGTTGGGTTGGAAGGTTTGGGCAGGTGGCCTCTCCTGCTCCGCTGACCAACCCCAGGTGCGGAGGGGCAATGGGCTGGTGGCTCCATCCGTGTGGAGCTCACCGGCTTCCTCTGGGGCCCCACAGGGCCTCCTGTTTCACTGGGGAGAGGGTCTCCCCTCCTATCCCCTTCCTCCAGGCCTCCTTCCTGCTTCCCGAGGTGCGGCTGGCCCTTCCGTCCAGGCGCTCATCAATTGCGCCCGAGGTGCTGAGCGTCCGGCCAGCCTTCTCAGGCCATGACTCACTTCCTGTTTCCTGGAGCTAGAAATAGCTTCCTCTGGATGCTGGGCCAGTGCTGGGGTCTCCCTCCCCAGCAGCTACTCAAAGTCTCTGTAGCCCACCCCTCGCCAGGCCTGGGCACCCCACTAAGTCCGTGTTCAGCTGGACACAAGGCCAGCCCAGGGACCATTCCTTGCTGCCTTAGGGTTGTAGGAGCACCCGCTGGGGGTCTAGCCCTGGGGCAGCAGCAGTGAACAAACATGTGGACCTGCCCTCGGGTGTCTACAGACACTCACCAAATAACCTGGCAACTAGGGTGCTGTGAGCACTGTGCAGGGAGCGCCTGGGGCCTCTGCCCACTGTGGAGTCCTCAGGGGTCATGGATGAAGGAAAACAGGTGGGGCTTTACCCCCAAGAGCTTTTGCAGGGTTTCAAGCTGTTGGAAAACAATGTGAAGAGGTTTGCAATTGGACAGTCTCCCTGAGGCTGCTTCATGGAGAAGTGATTCCAGGAGAGGCGGGAGGGGGTGGGGCTTGGACGGATGATGTCATCTCAGACTGATGGGAGGGGAGGAGGGGGTGCCCTCTGGACAAATGGGAGGAAAGGACGGGGTGTCTGGGCACCTCCCAGGTTCTGTCTTCAGTGCCACGTGCGATGCAGTGCAGGCCTGGGCTGGGTCCAGGTGGGGTGACGCATTCAGTCCGTGACTGTGGACAAGTCACTCAACTCCACTCTGCCTTGCTTCCCATCTGCAGAATGGGTATAATAGAAGGCCCTCCCTCATGGGCCGCTATTGTGAGGAATAAGTGTGATCATCCACGTGCAGCTCCTGGGCAGCCTCAGTAAACTGTAGCTGTTTTATTTTCTGCCTTGGGCTCGGTAGGTCTTCTGCCGTGTGCCCCGGGCTGTGAAAAAGGTGGTGAGGCTCCAGTGAAGCTGAGAGGCGCAGCCTCACCCTCATTTTGCAGAAGGGGAAACAGAGGCTGGGAGAGAAGGGCTCTGTTCAAGGTCCTGCAGCTGGGGAGTGGTGAGGCAGGATGTAAACCTGGTCCCTCGGTTCCCAAAGCCTCCCCACACCACCCGGGGCACCCAGAGTGTCCGGCCCCTGCCTGTGGCCCTAAGCTGGGGGAATGAGTTGATGCCAGCATGATCAACCCAAGTCACGTCCTCATAGGAAAATCTGTATTTTTAGACTCACAAACCCTCCCCAGGCTGGGGGGATGGGTGTCGGCCTTCCCTGGCAGGTGGGTGAAAGCACAGTGTGGCGGAGGGGGAGCATCAGCCAGACACCAGGGCCCTGGGGCTGTGAGGAGTGGGTACCAGCCAAGAAAGTGGCGAGAGGACTTTAGTTCATCTCCTTGCCCATCCATTCACTCACTGGTTCATTCCCTCTCGTGAGCCTGCTCTGAGTCCCTGTGGGGGACCCAGGTATGCCCCCGACAAGATCCAGCTCCTGAGACACTCCCAGTTGGTGAGGGAGCCAGAGCAACAGACACATCGTCGCTTGGTGTGGGCGCTGTGGTGGTGGCCACGGGGGGGGCCGTGGGAGCGCAGAGTGGGAGGACTCACCCAGCCTGGGAGATCAGGGAAGGCTGCCTGGAAGGGGAGAGGCCAGCACTGACTCTTAAAGGCACCCTTGGAGGCTCAGCCAGGGCCAGGACGAGGAGGGAAGTTTCAGGGTCGTGGTGAAACGTAACATGCATACCAGGACCTGGGGGTGGGGGGCTCCCGGGCCCTGGGGACTCAGACTCTGGCCTGGAGTCGGGGAGGGATGCGGGGAAGTACTGGTGAGGACGCTGGCTCATCCTGAGCCTCCTGGCTGTGGTCAGTGGAGACTGCGCTTAAGTAAGATGACAGATGGCGTCACCCAAAAGTCCCCAAGGGACCAGTTCCAAGTTCCTCAACTCAGGGGACTGGCCAGGCTGAGTAATGCTCACGGGCTGGCCTGCCCGTGGTTAAGGGCTGGACCTTCCAAGGCCTTAGGAAGCCCTTAGGCTGGACCTTCCAAGGCCTTAGGCTTCCCTGGTGGCTCAATGGTAATGAACCTGCCTGCAATTCGGAGGACCCAGGTTCAGTTCCTGGGTCGGGAAGATCCCCTGGAGAAGGAAATGGCAATCCGCTCCAGTATTCTTGCCTGGAGAATCCCACGGACAGAGGAGCCTGGTGGGTGACAGTCCATGGGCCCGCAAAGAGTCAGACACGACTGAGTGACTAATACTAACTTAACTTCCAAGGCCAGAGGCTGGACCACTCAAGGTCACAGGCTGAACCACCCAGGACCAGACTGAACCCTCCAAAGCAGAAATTGAGCTTTTGACGGTTGATGATAAAAATCTGGCAGTTTGAGGAGGAAATCCTCTAGCAGTCCTGGGGGCAGCAAGCCCAGAGCCAGTGGACACTCCAGAGACCGGAGTCCCAGCGAGAAGTGCACAGCGTGGGCTCTTGTGTCCATCCCCTCACATCAGCCTGTTACCCGTGCGGAGCTTAGCTTGCACACTCATCCCCCACGTGTTTCCGGATTCCCACCCTTGTACACACGACCCCAACGTGCACACAGACACACACACACACGTCTCCCCACAACCGTGCCCATGTTTTCCCCTCTTAGCGCCCCCCCCAGTGCATACACACTGGGAGCCCACCCGAGACGGGGGGTCCTGCAGGCTGGGGCGGAGCTGGGGGGACGGTCATTACCAGAGTGTGCCCCATGGCCCCCATGCTTCTCTCCTGGCAGGTGAACTGATGGGCTGCAGCCCCGCCCGCCCTGGGCAGCTGTCCGTGAGAAGGCCTCTTCAGAGCCAAGGGCAGCGTGGT